>NW_023416390.1:12126038-13326038 GCF_014108235.1 Myotis myotis | reverse complement strand
CCCCAGCAGCTCCAGCGTGCTTCCGGGGCTGCCGCAGACCAGCTTCAGTGGCATGGGGCCCTCCGCTGAGCTAATGGCCTCCACCTCTCCCAAGCAGCAGCTCCCTCAGTTCAGCGCAGCCTTCGGCCACCAGCTGAGTTCTCACAGTGGCATTCCCAAGGACCTGCAGCCCAGCCACAGCTCTATAGCGCCTCCTACAGGCTTCACAGTAACAGGTGCCACAGCTACAAGTACCAATAATGCATCTTCTCCTTTTACCTCCCCTAACTGAGCGTGTCTGTGTGTCTGCAGGCAGGTGGGGAGCCTGGTGTTTTCTATCTGTGTTTCCTCTTTTATCACCCCTTCCCCTTTTCCTAAAGAAGATTTAAAAAATAACAGATGGGGGCAGGGGGAACTCCCTTTTCCGGTTAGACAAGTTCCCCTGCGGTGGACCGTGCTGCAGTGTTCACGCGTGCTCCTTCGCACTGGTGCTCATTCCCTCCTGGCAGGTTCACTCCCCCCGTGGTTCCCTTAGTGGCTCAGCACAGTGACTGGATAGAATTGACTCAGCAGCAAGTCCTAGAAGTGGAAGATACCTCAGATTACCAGTGCCCTTTACTATTTCCTAGTATTCAGATCAATGCTTTCCATTTTATTACCAGGTCTTTACATAGGTGGTTCTAGATAGAATGGTCCCATTCGTCAAGTCCCCGTGTGTAAGACATAGCAAATGGTGTGTGGAGGCCGATCAAGACTCTGACGTAACAGCAACTGCTAAAAACCAGTGAGGCCAGGATTCCATTCCTAATCGTGATCACATTTAATTAAAAAGAAAAAGAGTAGTCTTTGGACTGCCTGTGTGTATGTGTGCGCCCACACGTGTGTTTCTGTGCAGGGCCGGAGCAGCTGTCCTATTGTTGTTCTCTTTTGTTCCTAATGAGCATATAAGACTCTGACTTCTTCCCCACACCTCACACCCCTACTCATGTTGGTCATTCTCTCCCACTGAGTTAACAAAGTTCCCTCAATAGAGAGGGTGGTGGTCTGGTCACGTGAATGGCACAACCCTTTCTGCTAAGTTAGCCTGAAACCCAAAGCTGAATTCCCATCGGTGCCGTGGGAAGTGGTGAGACGCTCGCCTGATGCTGCCGGGTTGCTGAGAGCCTGTCTGCTGGTCATGTCGCCGTGTTGGACATGCATTTGTTCCTAGGTCCCTCTGCCCCAACGCATTCGCGAGATGTAATTAAAGGAGATATTTCGATGTGGAAAGCGGGGTAGGTCAGGTAGATGTGGGAAGATGGCATCTGTAAACTTCTTGGTCCGTCTTTTGCTTTTGAATTTTTCATGTTTACAGTAGTGATTCTTTGGTAAGGTTTGTAAAATGTTGAAGACACTTGTAGAATCAGTGTACCAGTGGTGAAGTGATATGTAATATCTGAAGGATACACATTTTAAAGTTTCAAAGCAGATTATGGAAATGAGACATAAATTTTACCCACTCTTTGGTACTTTTAAAATAATTTAAGTGCTTAGGTTTAAGTTTTGGGAAGTTGTCTGCAAGTACCAGGATTTTACACTTAAAAATCATATTGGGTAGGTTAGTAAATTGGTGACTATGAAACGACTATGTGAGTTTTCTTTTTACCTGCCTTCTCCCCTGCCCTCGCCCCTCCCCCCAAGGGCGGAACTAGGTTTTAAAGGCATCTGTCCTCTGCTTTTGCTGAGACGTTTTACTGTCCCCTGAGGTACCATTGGCTATTTATACCTGAGTCTAGTCTAATTTAACATATATATATTTTAAAAGATGAGTAGAGAGAGCATATCTATTAATGATGTGATATAATGCTTCATTTGTCAGGGAATATTTGATCTTAATTTCTTTTCAATAGGTAAAGATTGGGATGTATTTTCCTACTTCCAATATGTATTCTCTTTATGCCATGCTACTTGTAACCAGTCCCTTCTTTTGAAAGCTTTTCTTTCTCTGCCTTTTAAAGGAATGATGGTGATCAGCAGGCATTATGCAGGTGCCATGTGACTGAGATTACGGAGGGGAAGTCACATGACTGTAAGAAATCATTATATGCCCTATTTTATATTTATTGAAGTTTCTTTTTATGGGCCAAAAATACATTTGTAATATATTTAGTTTCTTTTTAAAATCATGATAATTGATTAGAAGATTTATTTTTAATAGCTTTGCCTTTTTTGCAGATTGAGAAATTTCTAAATTATAAATTATGTCACAAAGCAAAGTTATATTCGGTATCACCATAAATTTCTATTCTGAATGGTGAGAACAGATCATTTGACTATGTCTCACCTGTGGACCTATGTGAGTAAACTTTTTTATGTTAATGTACTGTAATGAAATGATTATGAGTAGTTACCTCTACTCAAAAGTGTCATTTAGTTTGCTGAACTGTTCTCACACCCCATTACAATAACTGTCCCTTCCCAGCGACTGGGCTTAGTCTGCATTGTGTGCTAATGAAAGGTTGCAGGGAGCAGCTTGTGTTCTTATCAGCCCTTCTCTGACAGCAAAGGGAAAGTCACGGGGAGTCCATTGGAACTTTTCTGGCTATTTGTCCCTCGTGGTAGCTGCTTAAAATTCTTCAGTTATCAAAACTGAGTTTGCAGTAAGTTGCACATTTTATTGTTTGCAATTTTCTGTTTTATGTGCATTTAAAAGCCCTTTTCTGCTTCCTGGAAGGAGGCAGGAAATGATCAGGAATGTTGCCAGTTACAGCTTCACACCAAAAACTTGGAGAAAATTCATTTTTGTTTAGATGCCCACGGTGATAGCTGAAGAAAGGACATGTAGAAAGTACCCAGTGCAGGCGTGAGGACTTAGTCAAAAACAAACAGATTTTTCCTCTCATTTCATCTACTTCAAAACAAATACCGGAGCTTGTGGTTTGCTTTTCTCTTGCTGTTTCTTGAGTCCCCTTTTGGAAGAGAGAAGAACATCTGTGAACCCAGAGATATCCGTTATGTTTTTCTGGTAGCTAATGGAGCAATTCTAGTCTATTAGTAGTAGGCTTGCTATTAATATGTAAAGAAAGGAATGAAGTGTCTTTTACTCCAGAAATATGAAAATTAGTGTCTTTTGAAGTAGCACTTATGCTATATATAATAAGGCAATACTGGAATCAAAAACAAATTTTATTTAAGGTCCTAATTAGGTGGAAGCTAGCTTTTATTCTGGTGTTAAACTCGAGAAGGAGTGGCAAAGAAGGTTCAGTTCACTCTGTTTCTGCAGTTCTTCGGGACCATTTATAAAGGCCAGTTAGATTGTGTTAATGTGATTTTATTTACAAAGTTGCTGCAGTTAATAGATACATTCTGTGTTCTGAAAACCAGGATTCCATTCTAATGTATGATACTCATTGGCTGTGATCTAGTGTCCGAAGAAAAGATGTGTTTTCTCTCCTTTACTCTCTCTACATAATTGTTAATATTATTTTAATTAAAGTGCTTAAGACATTGATTTTTCTCTCTATTAAAAATACTTAGCAATTTGCACAGCTGGGTAGGTTATATATCTAGTAAACAATTCATAATAGTTAATAGCAATTACACTTGACCCACCAAGTGACGGACTATGCAATGAAAAAATTTTCTAATTCTCGTCACATAGCTTATACTGTGGAGGGTTATTTTCTCTGATAACCTGCCATGTGAGAGATGACTCTTTGCAAATGACTTCCTGAGCAGTGTCATGCTGGTGGGCAGTGTGGTGAGTCCGGTGTCCCTCCACGAGAAGACTGTAATTTAATGAGAAGCAAATAGTAAGTATGGAAGTAAAGTTGGAATTCCGCCCTTCAAATTGTAGTTGCATCTTGAGTGGCTTTAGGCTAAAGAAAGCTAATACTTTATCTTTGCCACATAAGTATTCAAGAATCATTTCTTAAATAAGCCCAATCTCTCAACTGCAAGTTAGAAATCCCATTTTTCTGTGACTAACACTAAAGTAATTTCTTAGTGTTCTCAATCCGTGATCACAGCCCAGAGAAGCAAAGATAGTTCTTCGATTTGGAAAGAAAGGTTATCTATGATACACACAAATACCCTATCGGTACAGTTCTCTTCTTATGTGAAAGAATTTATATTTCTGTTGACCTGTTCCTTTCAGTTTTCACCAATTGGCACTAGAGCTTGAGCATGCGCAGGGGGTCCCATGCGGTCAGTTCGCCCACTTGCCTGCAGTCCCTCCTGTGCAGTGCATTGTGGGTGGTGATTGTTGATAGCTTCATCAGCAACGTCCTTGTGAGGCATCACCCTTACTCCAGGCTAGTTCAAAAGGTTGTGGATTAGAATTGTAAAAAGATAATGCTATTAATAACACTAAACTATTTAATAGGTTTGAAATTCATTCAAAAACTTTCAGGTGTCTAGTTTGCATTTTCTTCATCCTCTTTCTTTTTAAACTTCTTTTAACATTCAATTAAATTCTGTTTTTAGCCTGGCACATATAGAGTAGTTTAATGTTTAATGGTCTAAATGGTCAGCAGAACTCCCTGTTGAGAATTTCAGAAAGAAAATGTAAGCCCTCCCAAACCGTCTTCATTTCTATCTCTTTCATCACCAACGCCTATGTTGTGCCAAGGATTTTTTCCTGACAAAAATGTATGTTTCTTGGGGTGGGGGGTGGGAATATATATATGATAGAACATAGATTTTTTTCACTCTCTCAATACATTGAAAATAATTGAATCTTCACTGGCATTCTACAGAAAGGTAAAACAATTTAATGAACTTTACAAGTTTCCCCGTATATTGGGGAGGGATCCTGAATCCACGTTTAGGAGATTGACATTTTAAACACTATCATTCAAAAGATTCATAATAAAATACCAGTGAAGAACATATTCATTTTCCCCTGACCAGCGAGTTGGGAAAGAAAACATAAAATATAAATGAATGACTACATTTCTCCTAATAACCAGTATCATTAATGCTAAGATTGTGGTCAGATTTAGAGCCTTATTTCCAAATGGCAAAAATTCTCCTTCCACTCCAGCTCTTACTGTTTGTTAGCTTTCCTCTCTGCACTGGGGCACAGAGCTAATCAAAGGGAATGTGGAGTCAGGGCAGGCGAGCCACTTTGGCATGACTTTCTTTACCTACATCCCTGAGTCCTGGGAATGTTCGGCTCCTTTCAATGGCAGAGTTTTTGGTGACCTGAAGTTTAGTTTTGTAAGAGAAAACCTGTCTAACCCTTAGTGACCTCTGTAGGGCAGCACAGCACAGCCTTCCTTCCTTTCCCTTTCTGCCTGCTTGCTCAGCCCACCCCAGTCCTGCAGTGTACACACACACATGCGCGCACACACATGCACACACACGCACACACGCACGCATACACACACGGTCTGTACTGATGCTGATCCTGGCCTAAGAGTAACAGGACCCTCATCTTTCACTTGTTTTGTTTTTGTTTGTTTATTTTTTTAAGCTGGGGACCACTGACGTAAGCTCTGTATGCACCCAAAGTTCCCCTTGGAAAATTTTTCAACATGCAGTGCAGAAGGCTCCAGTGCAGCGAAATGCCACACCATTGCTTTTAGTTGGGGATAGACTGATTGGCCCTGAAGTGACTTCACCTCTTAAGATCCCATAGGCTCCAGCAGATGAGTGTGGAAGTGATAGGCGTTGTCTTCATCTGCTTGCAAGGGTTGAATCAGTTCCTCTCAACAGTGATAGTTCTTTTTCACTGTACAGTGTTGAGTATGTCTCAGGGATTCCTTGTGGAAATTAGGGCAGATTTTAAAATAAGAAAATAGTTTTCAAAAAACTAAAGGTGACTCATCATTGAAGAGAGTGCAAGAAAGAGAAAACATTTGGTTTCATAGCCCACAGTGTCTTGCATAGGACTTTTCCTTTCTCCTTCAGCCTCTCATCTCAGCTTCAGCATACAGAATCTTTTCCCATCATGCACAGCTTTAAAACTTTTATTTAAAAATCTCCTTCCCCGATGAGCTTTCAGAATACTTATTGTAGATTTTAAGAGAAAAGGTATATTAATTTATGCTATTAACATCACCTCATAAATTATAAGTTTTATACTAAAGCTGTATTGAGTGTAATGAGTTATGTTGCCTATGTGTTTAATAGCTAAAAAATTATATAAGAGCTTTTTTTTTTTTTTTTTTTTTTTTATATAAAACAAACTAGTGAAGCACCTTTTTACACTGGATCTCCGCTGTGTCAAGGTGTATAGCTGTCCTTTGCTACCTTGCAGATATATAAAATAAAAGGATATCCTGGGGCCTCAAAATGTAGAACACCTTTAGACCATTAATTACGCTCATAGAACTGTTGAGAATCATGTTTCTTCAGTCAGTGATCTGTGGTTTACACTTAAGATGGCTAGAAGCTTAGTAACAGGGTAAATAGAAATACATAGATCAAGTAAAATTCCCAACTACTGTAGCTGGAATTTGTAAACAAAGTTTTTAAGACCTCCTTTATTTCCTATGGATTTATTCTTTAATTTACAGTTGATTTTGTAAGTTGGGAAATAAAATAGAGAAAATAAATCTAGATGTTCTCAGTGTCTTATTCAGGAACCTTTTTATCCCTCCTCACTAAGGAATTCCCACTGTGACTTTAAAATAGAATTAAATTACTTGTGTGCATGTATATGTCTGTTTTTACACACATGCAAAAATATCCATTGGGGGCACGTGTGAGAGAGATGAGTGTGAGCTTCAGTAAAAATAGAGAAAGGTAGCAATGTATTATAGAAATATGATTCATTTAGTTGAGGGTATTGGAATTGCTTTCTCAGTGTCTCTGTTGTATAAATACACCAAATTGTTCATCATGTTATGTTAAAAGGCTAACTCTGATATCATGTGCATTTTATTCTAATGTTTTAACTTATATTATGCTATGTTTTTAAAGTGACATGAGAAACAGCAGGTTCTAAGACCAGCCTCTGGCTTCTGAGCATAAAGATAGGAGAGAGACGACAGGGCTGTGTTTATCTGTTGGGGTGCTGGGACCAGAGATCAATTGAGCCGCCTTCTTCTTCTTTTTTATTTTATTTTATTTATTATTATTATTTTTTTTTACGATTTCTTTATATACTGAGTTAGAAAATATTGTTGATCATCTTTTCTTGGTGAAGTTAAGAAAATTATAGGCCTTTGATAAAAAAAAAAATGCCAATTTTTCAAGGGGCTGCTTTGTTTAATGAATTGGTGGGATCATTTCACCGTGTATATTTCAAAACAGATGATTTCAGTTATTTTCAAAAATGAAGAAAAAAATTACTTACTTGTGCTATTATTTATGAAGTTAGCCTGCCCTCCTCCACCTATATTTTGGCTATAGGGGAAATATGCTACCCTTGACTTGATCCATATGGAATTAAACATTCCTATATTTTGAGGTTTGCCATTTTGCTGTTATACATTCATTACTGGATTATCTGGTGGTCTAAAGTAGTCAAAACTAGAGTTGTTATTAAATGCTCCAGCCACATTTATTTTTAATATTAAAAAATCATGTACTTTGAAATATGTCAAAACAGCTTCTGAAAGTACACCTGAATTTGTAGTTCTGTTTGAAGCCTTGTTCTTCTTATATATAGTCAAGACCGAAAGCTTTATATGTTCTTTTTACAGTGGTATTTTTGCAGCATCTCCCAGTTCCATTCACTCTTGCTTTATAGATTTAAAGAAACCTGCATATTTCTTGTACATATGCATGCAACTGAAAGAAGGGAGTTTGTATTGGTGCCATTTCTCCCTTCAGTTACTGATTAATGGGATTCCCTAGAGTAAAGTCCCCCTAATTGAAGGGTGAAAATCGACCCTTTGTGTATATCTGTATAGAGATGTGTATATGGAATGTGGCGGCACTTTGCTGAATGTGAACTTGCCTTGTCAATGGAAAGATTGAGAAGTATTATGTTTATTTATACATTTGTATAAATCTATATATACACGTATGTATATGTGTGTGTATAGATAAAGCTATATACATATGTTTCCCTAAAAATGTGTGTGTATAATAGAGAAACAGCCTTTGTTAAGCAAGATTATACATCTATGGAAAATTCTGGATTCTGCTATAAGCGGGAGGAGGTGACAGTCGAGTCCATCATCAGAGCAGACTAAGACGGAGGAAGTCCTTTGGATTATAGTCTCGTTTATGGTGATTATAACTGAACTTCTTTTAGAGCCGTTCTTACCAGTTCCGCTGTTCTTCATCTTCTAAGTCCATCTTTCAACATTTACAACACTTCATTGTGCTTTTCCTCCTTTATTGTGTCCTTTCAGAAGCATTGTCTTAAGTGTATTACATTAACATCTTGGTTGTTTCTTTTAAAGATTTTTATCTCTGAAATTTCCCAGAGGGTACAAGTTTTGGGAATATTTTCTATAGTAATTTTGAGAACCAGGTGTTCATCTTTGTTTCAGAAACACACAGACAAAAATCAGCATTCAAACAAAACTGAAAAATTTTACCTAGATAATTTTGGAACATTTTACTTAAATTGAAAAAAGAATTTGATTTTATGATTGATATTAGTGCTAGGTTCATTTCCTCCTTTATTGTCATTTAACATTTAATTTGACTTTGATAAAAAATTTACCATTTTAATTTTAATGGAAAGCGCACAGACTCACATGTTAGCCTCTTGAATTCTATAACCAACTCATTTTACTCATGATGAAACTGTTTTAATGAATTCTTGTGGAATGCATTCTGCTATATTTCCTTTTGACTTGTCTCACATCGGTGGCATTGTTTTAACTTTGCTGCAGCTCTCTAGAAAACTTGCATCCCTATATATTGTGCCTTTCAAGCTCTTATGCACACACAGACAAAAGTATATTTATACATGTTGGAGCATGTGTACATATACTTTCCTATATACTCACACAGTATGTCTTTAGTGTATATTGTGGGAGTGGATATATAGATATTCCAAGGCAATGAAATGTTGCTCTCTAGATATATATGTATATAAATAGTGTTGATATACTGTATATACACATGTATATGTATGAGTTTTAAATGGCAATCTTTTACATTTAGCAAAATGCTGCCCCTACTGGAATATTGTCACTGCAATGGCAGTTGTATGTAATGATTTAAAATACATTATCAAAAATTATTTAAAGAACATTTAAAATTCTCATCTAAAGATATCCACACATTATTTATTTATCTTCCTTTTCCTTTTTTTATTTTATTTTTTTAATCAAAAGGGAGGCTGTCATTTTTAAAATGCCATCTGTCTCACAGGAGGAGAGCTGGAAATTCACTTGAGGGACCGTGTGTGTTTTTCCGCTCTCTGATGTACCACAAACCAGCCTGTTTATTTCAGTTATAAAGCAGTCCTAATATTTCCATTAGTGTATGTCATCCACCATCTCCTAGATCAACTTAATTCACCAATTTGCCTCTTCCTTTCATTAATAAATAATGATCGTCCAGATCATTTTGCCTGGGGGAAGTTAACTACTCTTGCTGCAGGGAACTATATCACCTAATTGTTATTCTGCCTTGTTCAAAAGTCAACTCTGAGGGAAGGCGGCACTCTCATGAAGCTGTCTTAAGCATGTTTTGCATTTATTTAGTTAAAGGTCTTCCCTTTACCCCCTCCCCCCCCCCCCAAAAAAAAGAACTCCCAAGTCTGCATGCACTTGACATAGGTTTAATTCTTATTCCCCACAGCTTCAAGTATTTTTCATTAGCATATCAGTTTGACACACCTAATGAAATGGTATTAAGAAGAACTGTTAAATATTTTATTTTGTGATGAGTTGGCAGCTGATTAGGTTTTAAGGTGTTACAGAGAGGAATGTAGGCGGACAATCTAAATGTAAGATGTTACGAAAAACAGTGGAGTAAGAGTACCCCTGAGAACTAAAATAGAGAGGTTGGGGGCGAGTGACTTCAGAGCAGCTTAGCTGGAACTTGATATCAGAAACAGCCTTTAACAAAAAGCCTCTTGGCGATTGCATGGTACTAACTAGAGTACTGAAAGTGTAAGCTGAAACCAAGTTGCAGTGGGAAATCAAAGGTGAGGTGGCTTGTTTGAAACCAATAAATGACAAGTTGCACAGTTTTAAAATCTCTTAATGTAACTGCACGGTAGCAAGGACTAGCGATCCTCGAAGCCTATGTTTTTCAGTGTTCTCAGTCACCTTGGCACACAAGTATGTTTAATAGTCCATACATTAAAAATATTTACAAAAAGGAAAGTTGCTTAAAGGGAACTTACAAACTGAGAATCTTCTCTGCATTTGTGATAATAGTGGCTGGAAGCTTAGTTATATGCACAAAAGCTAGGAGCCACCGGGTTCTGCACAGACTGTAGAGCGAGATGAGGAGATTGGCAGGTTTGGTGCGAGCCCCCCAGTTCTGAAGGAAAGGCATTGGGTGTGATGTTACTGGGGGAGACCACACTTTGGGAGGGAATGGGCTTTTGGTTTGTAATTTCCCTTTAAACAAGAAGAGATGGTTCACATTTTCCATATATCTCTCAATGAATGTACTGTATTACTGTTTTAAAAATTTGATGAAATAATAATGGATTGGTCTCCTTTTGTTATCTGGTCCTTGTTTAATTTGTTTAAGGGTTTTTGTATACAAAAGTTTACATTTTTATGTATATTTTTCTTGTGTAAAAACTGATGTAATATGTGTATAAAACATTGTATGTATTATCTGTATATAGTGTGACAAAATGATTTTTCTTTCTTTCTTTTGGATGTATTAATAAATCTTGCTGTGAAGTATCCTTGTATTTGGTATACTTTCCTTTGCCTGAATATTGATGGAAGGTTCTAACCCAGGGTCAGTGTTTCTCCCCACTTTGTTATTTAAATAGGGTAAATTTTTCCTTATATCTTATATTTTATCAAGAACTCTAGGGAAATATATTTATGGTTCTCTATGGTTAGACTGACAATGATTAATATTTGTAACAGCTGTGGATCAATTAAACGCTATCTAAGGTGACTTTGCTGTCTATCCAACCTTGAAATCCAACCAGAAGTTGCATTTGAAATTGTTAAATGCTACGGTGGAGGTTTTACAAAGCAATGTCTATTTCATTTAATCAGAAACCCTTCTCTCCATTTTCATAGCGTCACAAGTATAAGAACAATCTCATGCTGTATAACCAAACTTTTCCTTTAAGGCAGGGGCAGGAAACATCCGCCCCACGTAATCATTTGGTCTGGCCCTGCCAAGGCATTAGGGGTGAATTAATTAAATGTTTGACCAAATATAGCAGGCTAATTTTAAGTTGATAATTTTGGATGTCCCCCAAATAATGTTATAAATATCCAAATAGCCCTTGGCAGAGAAAAGGTTCCCCACCCCTACTTAAAGGCATTGCCAAGTGCCCGCCTGTGTCTCCTTAGAATTGAATTGTTACTTTAAAAAAATATGTAGATAGAACTTTTCATTTCCTGTGCAATTTTTGTTGCTGAAGGATGTAGTGGTAAGGCTAGGACACAATTTTCAAAGAAAAATCAGTAATCTAATCACACAATACATTTGTAAAGATTCACTACTTTTATTTTTGTGGGCATTTGGACTTGTTTTCCTTGGTCTTTAATCCAGGCATGTTTACTTTTAATTTTTATTGTACTTTATCTGTTTATTGTTTTAGAGGGAGAGGGAGAGAAGAGAAACATTGATTGGTTTCTGCTCCTGCACACACCACACAGGTAATTGAACCCAGGACCCTTGGGTGAGTGGGACGATGCTCCAACCAACAGCCACAGCAGCCAGGGTGTGAGTGTTCTTTATTAAAAGATGTGCATGTCACCTAAACAGAAAAGTAGAAGTCAAATTTAAAGAGCCAGACCATGAACTACCTCCACAGTCCATCGAGGCCAAATATGGGGCCCCACAGTACTTACCTTCTGTACCAGGGGTGATTCTTTAAGACTAAAATTTCCCCTCTCTTTTCCTTTCAATTGCTGTTTGGTTTTTGTTGTTTTCATATTGTTAAACATTGTACTTGCTCTTTCCACTATTACTCCTTAAGCCATTGCAATTCAGCTTTCACCTTGTTATTTTCCTGAAGCTATTCTTCCCAAGGCCAGTGGTGACTGTGCTGTCATTCTCTTTAACCTCAGTCAGTCAGCATCGAAGACATTGCATTGTCCTCTTTCTCCACTTAATTCTTTGGTTATGTCTTTTCTCCATTCTTTGTTCCAATTCAACTTTCTTCTCTCTCAATTTGAACCTGTCTCAAACTAATTCTTCAGCCTTCTCTGTTGTTCTGACTGTACTTGAGCTCCCATGGAGGACCCTTACACTGCCATGGTTCAACCATGGACCTCCCAGGAGGAGAACTCCATGCCTGTGTCTGCTGCTCTGATAGCTCTCAGACTTGGGTCTCCATCTGCTGCTGCTTCCTCTACTATCATCTTTGACGGTGACTGTACATTCAGTTTATCAAAGTCCACACTTCTCATCTTTCATTTTAAACCAGTTCTTGGAGCTTTTGTCCTTGTTTATTTGTTCACACATTCACTCAGCCACTGGAATCTTAGTCACCTTGACTTCTCCCGGTCTCCCAGCATTTCATGACTAGTGTCCCTGCTTATAATCTCTCCTCCCTCAGATCAATGCTGTACATTCTCTTCTGCCCCACAAATCTTCCCAAAACACTCTCAAACTAAATAAGAGTCATTTACAATTTTGAATCTGAATCTCCAATTTCCTTCCATTCCCCATTGGAAGGTCCCAACACAGTTTGGTTTTCAAGGCTCTTACAACCTGTTTGAACTAAATATCATTGTCTGATCATGATCAACAAACAGCACAAGTTCTTTCCTTCATAGTCCCTCTCTTCCAGACAAATTTACCTGCCCTCTACATACTTCTGTGCAGACACGCATAATCCTGTCTGGACCTGTGATGGTGTGTACTGTGAAGACCTTTTGCTTAACTAAGAACTACCTACTTTCCTTCCTTCCTTCCTTCCTTCCTTCCTTCCTTCCTTCCTTCCTTCCTTCCTTCCTTCCTTCCTTCCTTCCTTCCTTCCTTCCGTGTACTGTGAAGACCTTTGCTTATCTAAGAACTACCTTTCTTCCTTCCTTCTTTCCTTCCCCCCCCCCTCCCTCCTTTCCTTCCTTTCTACATTTATTTACTTATTAAATTTACTCGTGTGACGTTGGTCAACATGAACATACACATTTCAGGTGTGGGTTTCTATGTTACAAGATCAGTATATTGCATTGCGTGCCCACCATTCAAGGTCAAATCTCCTGTCACCATATCTTCTTTCAAGCCTGCTGTCCAGCCAGCCTATCCTCAAGAAGACTCCCTCTCCAGAGAAATCCTTAGTCACTTGTCCTTGGCAGCACTCATTGCCTGTAACACTACTTGGATGAAGAATATTCTTCCCTGACTTTGATTTATCTTTCTATGTCCTGTACCTCCTCAAGAAAACCAAGCCACAATGGGATAAGGACCTGTCTTTAAAATCCTTGCTTGAGAGGATGGCCCAATGCATATAGCAGAACCTTAATAAGTTATTGCCCCTTAAAATGCTAGGAGAAGCCAAATAATATATCTGATTTTTTGGGTAGGGGGAAGACAAGGAACCTTCAAATATATCTTGATATCCAAAATTGGTGATCTTGCGACAACACTCATTTGTCACAGCATATGCTGACTTGTCAGCATTTCATTTATCCATGTCTTGTCTCACTCAACATATGTGCAGAATAGTAATTATTAAGAATGTGTATCCAGTGCCTTTTTTGTTTTACTTACATTCTAAGTACTGATGGAGTAGCAGTGCCAAAATTGTATTTGAATTTTGGTATTGAAAGCATAACGTGTTTTTCTGTTCATGGTTACAACATTACTCTCTGAAAATAATGAGAAACTTGAGGAATCTAATTTATTTGTATTATTATCATTTGTTTCTCTTATCATAGTCCTGTTTAACAGGCTATTTGACAAAATAAATGTATTCCTGAAAAGTTGGCAGTAAATCTGATTTATATTAATTAGTCATATTTTCTTGTTGACATAAATTACTAAGTTGGAGATGCTCTCCTTTGGGAAGTAGTTTGGGTCTAAGACTAAATAAAAACCTTACTAGAAAATGCAGTGAACATTAAAATCACATATTCTTTTTTTTTTTTTTACTTCTTTTTATTTATTTATTTTATTTTATTTTATTTTTTTAAATTTATTGCTTAAAGTATTACAAAGGGTATTACATATGTGTCCATTTTATCCCCCCGCCCTAGACAGTCCCCTAGCCTCCCCTATCCCCCAATGTCTTATGTCCACTGGTTATGCTTATATGCATGCATACAAGTCCTTTAGTTGATCTCTTACCCCCCTACCTCCTGCCCCCCAACCCTCCCCGGCCTTCCCGCTGCAGTTTGACAATCTGTTTGAGGCAGCTCTGCCTCTGTATCTATTATTGTTCAAAAGTTTATAATGGTCTCTATTATCCATGAATGAGTGAGATCATGTGGTAAAAAATCACATATTCTTAAAGTTCTGATAAAATAATGCTTAAATTACTGAGAATGTAAACTTTTCTTTGATGCCATGGAACTAATCCAGTAGAGAGAAAAAATATGTGATTTTTAAAAGCTTAATTATTAATTATGCTAATTAAATTAATTAGCTAATTCTCAGAACAGTAGAATTCTAAAAGTCTCAGTTTTGCTTTGAACAATTTCTTACTGGTGCAATTTTTTGTTTGTTTTGGTAAACCAAAACATGTGTAGCGGTTTAAAAATTAGTAGTTTACTAGAAGCAGTACTGTGATTTGAAGAAGTGCTTAGGAACCCTGGCTGGTGTGGGTCAGTTGGTTGAGTGTCCTGTCATGCACCAAAAGGTTGCCGGTTTGATTCCCGGTTAGCTCAGAGGGAGTGAGTCCGAGTAAGTTCATGTGCAGGCCCTTCAAGAGGAATAGCTAGGCCTTGCTGGCATGGCTCAGTGGTTGAGCATGGACCTATGAACTAATAGGTCACAGTTTGAATTTCCTGTCAGGGCACATGCCCTGGTTGTGGGCTCAATCCCCAGTGGGGGGTGTGCAGGAGGCAGGTGATCAATGATTCTCATCATTGCTTTTTTTTTTTATCTCTCTTCTTTCCTCCCTGAAAGCAATAACCTATATATATAAAAGCCTAAGTGACCATTTGACCATTTGTTCGACCGGTAGCTATGATGACCATCAGGGGGCAGACGCTCAATGCACAGGCATGGAAACATGAAACAGACTGATAAATCTCAGAGGGAAGGGGGTGGGGAGAGGGTGGGAAGAGATTAACCGAAGATCTTATATGCATACTAGAGGCCCGGTGCATGGATTTGTGCACTGGTGAGGTCCCTCAGCCTGGCCTACGGAGATTGGGCTGAAACCAGCAGTCCAACATCCCCTGAGGGGTCCTGGATTGCGAGAGGGCGCAGGCCAGGCCGAGGGACCCCAATCCATGCACCAGGCCTCTAATATATATATATTGAAGAGGAACGCCTAGGACTCCAACTGCCCTCTGTCTCCCTCAGCCTCAATCCTTGCTGGTTTTTACAGCCAGATGTTATGGGGTCGTTTCTTCCTGACACTGGAACCCTGGGCTGGGTGGCCTGGTGAGGGGCTGGGACCCCTCACTCCTCAAGGGGAACCTCTACAGCCTAGATATCCCTCTCAATTTTTATCTACCAAACATGGGTGTGGGACCAGCCCATTTTGCATCTCACCCCTCTTACCAGTCTTGGTGTGGTTTCTTTTTTGTATCCTTAGTTGTAGGATCTCTGTTTGGCTAGAAATCAGGCGGTTCTGAATGATGGGTGTTCTGTATTTAGTGGTAGTTTTGACATGGTTGTGGGAGAATTAGCGTATTACACTTACCTGTGCCACCATCGTACAGAAACTCCTCAAATGCATATTCAAGTAACATAACAGTTTTCTCAGAGTATTTGGTTGTTTTGTTTGTTAGATTTGAAATATTCTTTGTTCTGAAAAGCTGAAATCCTTCTGGTTTTGGTTTTGCTGACCTAATGCAGCATTTGGAGATCCATGCTTTGGGGATGCTGTGGACTCTCCCATTAAGTTGTGCCCATCGGTTTTCCATTAGCTACTCGTCCATGGTAGATCCCACCTTGATGAACCAGTATTGCTTGTGTGACTCCTTTCCTTTGCTAAAATCAGTGATTCAGTTTCCTAATCAGTGATTCCGCTTACTGATTAGAGCCTTTTTGGCTGTTTTTACTGATTTCTGTATGTCATTCCCCTCTCTCTTTCATAATCTTTCCCAAGAGACTCTTTAAGCCCCCCGTGTGTAAGGGAATGGCTCTCTCCTGGCACCCTGGTAATCTGGGCATGTCTCCACTTAGGCCCTGGGATTGTCTCTGAACATGAGAGGCTTGTGAGGAGATGCTGTAGGACCATTGCCTACTCACAACTGTACCCCAACACCTAGAACAGTGCCTGGCATATAACAGGCACTTACTCATTGAATGAATGATTCATTGGACTTTATCTACTATGAAGACTGGTTATGATTTATTTAGGTAAACCATTATTTAACTGTATTATACTAGCACAACATGTCCTTATAAAAGCATTAGAAAATGCAATTAAGCAAAAATGCTAAAATATTATTAATGCTTTCATCCATAAATAACCTCTGTGACATTTTAGTGTACATTTAGACTTTTTTCACTAGATATCTATACTTACATATTTTTGAAAAAGGGGATCCTATTATATACATAGGTGTTTTTTTTTCTAGCCTGCTTTTATTTATTTAACATATGGTAAAAATCTTTCAATGTCAATAAATCTACATGTCCATCATTTTTTCAATGGGTGCATAATAACCTATGGCATGGATGTGCTATAATTTATAGAAGTACTCCTCTTTCTGGACAATTATAATACCCTCTATATTAGTCTCTAATTGATGTACAGGTGTTGGCAGATTTAAACGGGAAGAGTTCTGGGACAGCCATGCCGGACAGCTCTCTTCAGTTATTTAAAGAACAGGGATGGCCTGTATTTCATGTAGTTCTGGAAAAGAGGACTTGGATGAGTGGATGGACTTTGAACGAAGGTAAAGTTCAACTTCACAGAAATAAGTTCAACTCTGTGATGTTTCTTAAACATGGAAAAAGATGTCTTACTGAAGTAGTGAACTCTCTGGAAGAGTTCAAGGAAATCTTGAAATGCCTGGCTGGTGTGGCTTGATTGCTGTCTTTGTTTCTGAAAGGATTCCTGCCTTGAAGGGTGTTTGAAGTCTCAGCCCTACAGTTCTATGACGTCCGTGTCGAAGAGCCAGGAGTGACCCAATCACGCCGGCTTCATGTTGTGGCTCCCAGTCTCCTCCTGTCTTCAGCTGAGGCAGGAAAACTGTCTCCAAAATGTATCTTCTCTTGTGTAGTCTGGGAACTCAGAGTGAGGAAGTGAGGAAGAAAATAGAGGTTAAGTATTTAAAAGAGGTTTTTTTTCTTTTTGAGGTACTCTCATGTCCCACTTGTCTCACTTTCTTCTTTTTTTTAAAATTTAATTTATTTCTTTCCATCTTTAACTTCATTTTTTATTCTAAATTCAAGCCACCGGAGTGATGGGTTTGGCTGTGATATAAGGGTGTGGGGCAGGGACCCACGCAGCGCTGGCTGGGGGGTGGTATTGAGGGGTGAGGGGCTAGGGGTCAGGGGTGAGGCATGGCAGCAGCGGCAGAGCTCTGGGGCCTCTTCCATGCTCTGCCTGCTACCCATGGACTCGGCATGACGCCCTAACTTCCCAGTGTGCTTGCTAGACTCCCTGTCAGGCTCCCAATTGCAAATGCCCTTCTTCCTCTATTGGATTCATGCCCCTCCCTGTTGATAAGTAGACCTTAAAGTACAAGACATTTATTTCTCCTTTTCTGAGTACCCATGACCTCTTAGCAGACCTCTCACTAGGAAAGAACAGAGTATGCCTGGCCGGTGTGGCTCAGTGATTGAGCATTGACCTATGTATGATCCAGGAGGTCCCGATTCCATTTCCTGTCAGGGCACATGCCCGGGTTGCAGGCTCAATCCCCAGTGTGAGGCGTGCTGGAGGCAGCCAATCGATCAATGATTCTCTCTCATCATTGATGTTTCTATATCTCCCTTCCTTTCTGAAATCAATAAAAATATTTTTAAAAGAAAGAACAAATTAGAAGGAGAATAACTCCTCTTAGTGTTGTTGCTTGTGCTGTGCCTGGCTAGGCATTTCAGCCACCTGGGGAGGCCGCTAGAGCTGGGCTGTCTTGAACAGCAACTACTGGTCACATGGGGCCGCCAAGCCCTTGAAACATGGCTGGTTGGAACTGAGATGTGCATAAGTGTAAAATACATACCAGATTCAAATACCTAGTATGAAAAAAATAATGTAAAACACCTTGTAAATAAAATCTTACATGAGTTACATATTGATATGATTTTATTCCCCCTGGAAAAGTGTTATGAGAACGACTGTTTGTGAGCTGCTTGGAGTTCCTTGGTCAAAAGGTGACCTGCATGTAGTAATTGGAGCAGGGCACCTGGAAGCTGTAGAACATATGATTGAAGCAGTCAGTCCTTTTTTAAAAATCCTTACCCTAGGATATGTTTTTATTGATTTTAGGGAGAGAAGAGAGAGAGAGAGAGAGAGAGAGAGAGAGAGAGAGAGAGAGAGAGAGAGAAACATTGATCAGTTGCCTCCCATACATGCCATGACCAGGGATCAAACCTGCAACCTGGGTGTGTGCTGACCTGGAATTGAACCGGCGACCTTTCGGTGTACAGGATGATGCTCCGACTAACTGGGCCACACTGGCCAAGGCTCAAATGATCGTTTGAACTATTGGGTTAAATAAGAATGTATTATTCACATTCCTTTACAAAAGTTCCTTTTGACTTTTTTTTTTTTTTAAATATATTTTATTGATTTTTTTACAGAGAGGAAGGGAGAGAGATAGAGAGCCAGAAACATCGATGAGAGAGAAATATCGATCAGCTGCCTCCTGCACATCCCCCACTGGGGATATGCCCGCAACCCAGGTACATGCCCTTGACCGGAATCGAACCTGGGACCCCTCAGTCCGCAGGCCGACGCTCTATCCACTGAGCCAAACTGGTTTCGGCTCCTTTTGACTTTTTTAATATAGCCACCAGCAAACTTAAAAGTATGTGTATCTCTCATTTCTGCCTTGCCTTACATATCTATTGAACAGCGAGTGCTGTTCTAAAACCTTGCTACTTCAAGTGTGGTTCCTGCACTAGCCCACCCAGACCTAAAGAGTTCTGGGTGAGAGTTCAAGTTTGAGAAGCCTCTTAGAGGGTTCCCAGTGGGTTTGGTGAATCACCTGCTTCCAGGAATGCATTCAGCAGGCCTCTGCCTGCTGCTGTGGTGGACCAGGAGTAGAAGGCTTTCATCACGTTGCTCTCAGTGCTGGTTTATTGTTTTTCTCCCCATAGGCACTGTTTGGATTGAGCTGGATTGGCGGGGGGGGGGGGTGGGGGGGGTGGGGGGGGTGGGGGGGACTGTTGTCTGATTGTTAACAGGGTGGGCTAGGAGGTGGGGTGGGAGGAGCTGCTGTGTCACAGTAGAAGAGGGAAGCATCAGAGAAAAAGACAAAGTCCTTGTTTGGCCTCAGGTTAATGGTTAACTTACCATGGGGAAAGAAGCCGTGGGGACCATGGACTTTAGTTTCTGGCTCCTTTTCTACAAACTTCTGTGGCCTTGGTTCAGTTATCTTCCCATCTTGGAGAGCTGAAAACCCTGGGCATGGATTGGGCCCTTTTATACCCACGTCTTGTGAGCTAGGGGATTGAGCCAAGAAGAGCATGTTCAGCTTTTCATTGTGGCCTGGTTTCTGCCCTTCTCTGGATAAGTCAGAAAAGTCATTCAGCTTCAGGAAACCTCAGTAAGATCTCCCACCTATAAATTATGGATTAGTGTTTTGAAAATAGTCATGAGTAAATGACACAAGTAGAATCTATAACAGCTTTATTGAGCGTTTTAGCCCATTCAGCAGAGCGCCATAGGTTGGATGGTTTCTAATCAAAAGATTTTCTCACAGTTCTGGAGGCTAGAGGTTCGAGATCAGGGTGCCAGCATGGTCGAGTCTCAGTTCTGGGGAAGGCCCTCCTGTAGGCGACCACCTTCCCCTTGTACACTCACAGGGCAGAGAGCAGAGAGCAGGGAGGGGGGCCAGCCCTCTCTTTCCTCCATTAGGGCACTAATCCCATTGGTAAGGACTCCACCCTCCTGGCCTCATCTAATCCTATTACTGGATTGAGGGGTAGGATTTCAACATGTGAACTTTGGAGTTAGATATTTAGTTCATAAGACTGGGATATAATTTACATGCCCTAAAATTCACCCATTTAAGTGTGCAATTTGAGAAGGATTTTTAAATAACTAAGTAGAAAAGTAATGGCACTTTCCTCATTCTCTTGTATTAGATTTAGTCATGAAATTGTGGATGTTTAATTGTTTCTGACATATATATAATGTGGTTCAAGTTTACCTTTGAAAGGCTGTTTGTCAAAATTCTTTCAGAACATGAAAATATTTTCCAGAGAAATGTTCAGCTAGCATGATGTCATTGCATATTTCACATCTTTCTTGGAAGTAAGCTGCAGGAGAAGATATGTCCCTCAGATCTAGATTTGATAATCCTGTTTTTTCCAAATAACTCATTTCATAGGATGCTTCATTTTACACTTGGAAAACAGATTTGTTTCCTTCAATACACAAATCTAATCAACTTTTCTGATAAAGATATTTTTCAATATTTATAAAAAAGAATGAAGAGACCTGAGGGAGAACTAAACATGGGTAGTTTGCTGTGAAAGAAATTATGGTTTTCATAAAGAAAATAAATACACATGTAATGGAAAGCAGAGATGTGATGGAGGCGTGAGTAGCAGACCCAGCCTTGTTCACGCCCAGTGAGGTCTCAGGCTGAAAATGAAATGCGAATATTAGCGCCATATCTCCCACCCTCACCTTCTTTAGAAGATAAATTTCTCTTCAGGGTGCCAGCATGGTCGAGTCTCAGTTCAGGGGAAGGCCCTCCTGTAGGCGACCACCTTCTCCTTGTAAACTCACAGGGCAGAGAGCAGAGAGCAGGGAGGGGGGCCAGCCCTCTCCTTCCTCCATGTAGAAATGCATGTTTGAAGGATATAAGCACCCACTTCATGCCTATATGTCTGTGTGAGCTCTTTTCTTGGTTAGAAAAAAGTGTCTTGTTCTGCTCTTCATTTAAAAAAAAAATGTTTCAATTGATGTTAGAAAGGGAGGAAGGGAGAGGGAGAGAGAGAGAGAAACACCAGTCCACGCCCCTGCTGGGGATCAAGCCTGAAACCTGGGCATGTGCCCTGGCCGGGAATCAAACCGGAGACCTTTTGGTGCTTGTGTGACACTCAACCACTGAGCCACACCGGCCGAGCTGCCTTCCCGTTGTTTTTTGATAGAACTTTTCATGAGTGTTTCTCTCTTTCAAGCCAAAAGGCAGAAAGAGAAGAGAAAATGCAAGGTTAGTGATGCCCAGCCTCCAGTGACTCCGGGTGGATCAAGTCTGCACTGGGCTAGGCTCCCGCATGGGCTGTTGGGACTAGCGGTGCATGAGGGACCAGTTCCCGGCCCTCGGACATCCTGTCCTTCTCTGGTGGGAAGTCGGTGCTTTCCCTTCCCACGCCTGGAGCCTGCCCGGCACCTGTGTCAGGAACTCAACCAGGTGTGCCATGGAGGCATTTTGAAAGAGAACTGAATGAACTTTTGGACCTGGGCATGTATTGTCGGGGGCAGGGGGGAGCTTTAAAAGTAGGTATCAAGTAGAAAAAAAATCACAAAAGTGGGAGGAAAGGACACCCCTCTGAAATCGTAAGGGAGAACTCGATATGGTGGCCTGGGCTGGGTGGGAAAGCCCGGGGGAGCGGGCCACCCACCATCCTGGCTTTATTTTGCCCTGTGGTCCAGAGCACCATTCCTGCTCCCCCTCCCCCAGAGCTGCTCTGAGGGAGGGTTGCTGCTTCTTTACTTCACACGGCAGCCTGCGGAGTCCTTGGAGCCGACCATCTGTAGACCAGAGAGACCTGGAAGAGAGGTTGGGCATTGCCTGTGGAGCCTTTGAAGACCTTTAGGCCTCACCTTTCACAAATGCTGAAGATCGATTCTCCTATTTCCCATGAGTCAGCCGAGGCTGCCCCTGACACCTGAGCTTTATCCGTCTGTGGCAAAGAGAGTTGCTTTGTGGCTTTTGTGACTCTTCCCCCAAGAGCCCCTCAGAGCCTCATTTCCACCGAAGTCACTAAGGGTGCCCAGTGCAGCACCGAGGCGAAGGCTTGGTAAGGACCGGCTTTCATTCTCACCCGCAAGGCACACCCTGCCGGGTCTTCAGCCCTCATGGCTCTGTGCCAGGCATCTAAGTAGGTGGCTTTCCCCTCATTCCCGAAAAGGATACACATTTTCCATCAAAATGTCCTCTTCGTGTGTAATCCCAGAATCACTGCGTCATTCTGTAGTTGAATGGGAATGGCTTTAGCAAAAGGGAAGTAACTGGAAGAGAACATTAGATCTAAATATCTGTTCTACTTTTTTCTCAATACTTTTCTCTCCTCCCCAACCTTGCTTCACTGCCAGCATCATAAACCCATCAGTTCGCATGCGCACACATGCGCGTGCACACACATGCACACACACACACAGTGGAGGTGTGCAGGTGTTTGTGGTCTCACCTTTGCAAGGCCCTGGGTTCTCTCTGGAGAATGGAGAGGTCGAGGGACATGCTCTTACTCTGACACATGCAAATGTTCACTGTGGAACCCCACAGGACAGAGCTAGATTGTGGGTCATGAATATGCCTGGGGGATGTTGTTTTAATTATTAATGGAAATAAATTGTGGCTTGAAGGAAGGGCTGGGAGTGGAGGTCCAGGATTCAGGGGTTGTTTTTTTGTTTGTTTGTTTGTTTAGGTTTATTTTGGTCAGATTGGTGTTTTTCTTTCACTGGTAAAACAGTTTCATTTTAATATTTGAAGCCACTCGAGTCCTGGCCCCCTGGAATTTAGTACCCACAGCTGATGATTTCCAAGTATTCCTTTTCCTGGTCACTTACTGGTCTCTTCCAATAGCAAAGATGTAGTAGTTTCAATCTTGCCACTTCCTCTGGGCGCCCTTCCCATGTGAGTGCATCTGAAATATTCTTCTGCTAGACTGCCAGGCCCCAAGATGACCAACTCCTTTCCTTGTTGGTGCCTTCACAGCGTCTTTCCTCTTCCCTCCACAACTCCCAGCTCCACACCTGGCATGATTTCCCCTTCTTCACCTAGCCCTTCCACAAGCTTGACTCTGGGGTCCAATAGCCCAAGATTTGAACCCCAGTCTATGCACTTACTAGTTGTGGCCTCTGCAAGTTATTTGTCCTCTCAGAACCTCAGCTTCCCCTTGACATATCCCAAGGTGGCCTGTGGGTCTGAATTTGGCCCACAGACACAGATGCCTTTTATTCGCCCTGCATAATGTGATAATGTGTTAAGGATGTTTAACATTAAGAAAAAAATTTATAATCAAGGTGTCTCTCTCACATTGATGTTTCTCTCTGTCTCTCCCCCTCCCTTCCACTCTCACTAAAAATCAATGGAAAAATATCCTTGGGTGAGGAGATATATATATATCAGGCCCGGTGCACAAAAATTTGTGCATTCGGGGGGTCCTTCAGCCCGGCCTGTGCCCTCTTGCAGTCTGGGACCCCTCAGGGGATGACCACCTGCTGGCTTAGGCCCGCTTCCCGGAGGATCAGGCCTAAGCTGGCAGTCAGACATCCCTCTGGCAGCTCGGGAGCCCTTGGGGGGATGTCCACTTGCCAGCAGGGAGCAGGCCTAAGCTGCAGTCGGACATCTTTAATGCTGCTGAGGAGGTGGGAGAGGCTCCCACCACCACCGCTGTACTGGCAGCCATCAGCCTGGCTTGTGGTTGAGCAGAGCTCCCCCTGTGAGAGCACACTGACCACCAGGGGCAGCTCCTGCATTGAGCGTCTGCCCCTGGTGGTCAGTGTGTGTCATAGAGACCTGTCATTCCCAGTTGTTCTGCTGTTAGGGTCAATTTGCATATTACCCTTTTATTATATAGGATAGTGTGTGTGTGTTTGTGTGTATTTATAGAGGTGGAAAATGTTCTCTTCTTCCCTTCTAGGTTTCCTTGGCCGATCTAATAATTAAATTTGATGTAGGCTAGATTAACAGAAGAAAAACAAATTTGATGTCTTATGTATGGGAGCCCTAAAGATATGATACTCAAGGGCAGTCAGGCAATTGAGGCTTAGAGGCGATCCTGGGCTAAGGAATGGGATAGGGGCCTGGGCCTTCAAGGTGGGCAGAGTCATTCAAGGACAAGACGAACATTGAAGAGCAGATGTGGGGTAATTAGATGTTTGCCCTGCCATACAGGCAAGTTTTTCGGATAAGAAGATATCGCCTTCTAAATTCTTTTAGGCAAAGAAGGGAGAGGTAAAAGTTTTTCTTGAGTCTGCTGGGTCTTGATTGCCTTCAGCTCAAAATAACTCACATGCCGAAGAGGCACATTTTGGTGCGGCCTGTTCAGCTCCCCTGTAACATGTGTATATTTAGCTTCTCTGAAAGATCCCCAAACCCGGCTGCTCCAACTTTCCTGAGTAGCAACAGTTGGGCTGAGCTGGATAGTGGCTGTCCCCTGTAGATGGCATGCTCTTTGTCACCTCCCCTGACCCATGCCACTATTAATTTCCAAGTATTGACTTATCTGAATTTCTCTTGGAGCCCAGCTGTTTCTGACTCCCTTCTGAACTGCGTTTCTGTGTTCCTGGGTGTAGGATGGGAAGGCCAGGAGATAGAAGCCGTGTTATTGGGGAGCACAGCCTTTGTGTGGGCCTTTCTCACCAGCTGGGGGTAGGACTGTCCTTCCTTATTTTTATTTTTTTTAAAAAATTTTTTTATTTATTTTGTTAATCCTCACGCAAGGATATTTTTTTCCATTGATTCTTTAGGGAGAGTGGAAGGAAGCGGGGGAGGAGAGAGAGGAAAACATCAATGTGAGAGAGACACAGCGATTGGTTGCCTCCTGCCTGGGATTGAACCTACAACCCAAGTACATGCCCTTGACCCTTTCGTGCCTGGGCCGGTGCTCTAACCACTTAGCAACACTGACCAGGGCCTTCCTCAGTTCTTTACCAGAGAAGTCATCCTTCCTGCAAGGCCCAGCATAAAGGGTCCCTGTCATTTTCTTGGGGACTTTTCCTGCTCTCCCTCAGCACTCAGACCAAGTCCCTTCTTCGCTTGCAGTCCACGCCTCTGTGGAGCACTGATCTCAGGCATTTACATGGGAGCCTTTCCTGGCTTATTTCCATTTCTCCAAGGCAGGGGTCCCAGCTAGCTCCGCACAGACACCATCCCCTTCTTGGGCTCTAGGCTTCTGTCCCTGACCACACTGTCTGGCGCCAAACGAAGGTCTGGGTAGATGTTTGTTAAATGGAGCTGAATTCCTTAGGAAATTCAATTTTCTATTTGTATCTTACTACTCGAGAAACTAGTGCATGAAGAAAAGTACTTGTTGGCGATTGCTGAGCTCCATGAGAGGAGGCGCTGGTTCAATGTGACTTTCTAACACATTGCTTTCACAATGCCGGGCACATCATAGGAGCCCAATAAACAGAGACTAGGGGAAAGAATGGATGGGGTATTCATAGCAAAGGCTGGAACCCAAGTCCTTTTGTCTTCCCCTCTCTAAACAAGGACGAGGTACAGTCAACCAAACTGCATTCTGTGCTGGGTGTGAAGTGGCATTCTCAAGAGCGTCCCTGCTGTTCTCTGCAAGTCACTAAGACGTTGCATCCCATATCCAAAGGAAGGGTGTCCTTCCCACCTCTGGTCATAGGACCTGCTCATAGGATCCAGATACTGCGTTTTTCTACGTTTGAGCCATCGCACACTGAGTGGTGGAAGGAAGTGGGAAAATCTCTAATAATGAAATCAGTAGATGACTATGTCTTTCCCAGGCAGTTTGATACAGAACAGCAGCTCTCTCTTTGCTTCACTTCTTAGACCTTTGTTCAGAGAAATCTGCACATCCATCTTCTCTAATTCCACCTTGCTGTCCAAAAATGAGTGCAGCTTTCGTTCAAATGCTCTTCAAAGAAGAGCAGTTCACACAGTGGCAAGTGGCAGGTGCCAAAAGATCATTTTCACCTGACTGGCTGCGTTTCTGCCTTATACTTGGATGGTAGATGTGTCTGAAAGAGAAGCATTAAAGTTGAAGTGTAAGGAAAAAGTGAATTCTCATTATAACATTCTTTTAACATACTCCTACTTTTTCCTCGTTCTGCATCGTAGGTGACAGCTTTTAAAGTCCCGGATAAAAGTGGAGCTTCCTGGTCTGGCCGGTGTGGCTCAGTTGGGTGAGCATTGTCCCAAGCAACGAAAGGTCACCGGTTTGGTCACCAGTCAGGGTACATTCCCAGGTTGTGGGTTTGATCCCCAGTAGGGGCACCTATAGGAGGTAACTGATCAGTGCTTCTCTCTCACATCCATATTTCTCTCTCTTTCCCTCTCCTTTCCTCTCTCTCTCAAAAACCAATAGAACATATCTTTCTTAAAAGGGAAAGTGGAGCTTTTTATTTTGTGTATACAGTATGGCAGGTTGGCCAGCCGAGGGAAGTATTTTGATGTCTTTAGGGTCTAGGAATTTGGATTTCGTTCCCAGAAGATTTTTGCGTCTCTTCTGGGTTGAATTGGGTCTCCCATCAAATTCAAAGGTTTCAACAGTGTGGCCTTGTTTGGAATTAGGGTCATAGAAAATGGCATTAGTTGAGATGAGACTCTCTAATCCAATATGACCATTTCCTTATAAAAAGGGGAAATGTGGAGACAGACACACACCATGAGACCATCATGTGAACAAGAAGGCAGAGACCAGGTGACATGCCATCCACCCGCAGAAGCCAGGCAAGACCCGTGGAACAGTCTTTCTAAAGGCCAACGGAAGAAACAAGCCCTGCCCACACCCCGACCTTGGACTTGTCGCCTCCAGAACTGGGAAACAATTCATTGCTCTTGCTTAAGCCGCCCAGTTTGTGGTGCTTTGTTTTGGTAGCTCCAGCAAAGGAATGTAATTTCCTTTTTATCTCCTTCTCTCCTCAGAAGACTCGCTTGCAAAGTTGAGATGTTCTCCTGAAGCCCCGGCAGGCAGATCCACGAGGGAAAGAAGGTTCTCGCTTCTCTGTGTCTGCCGTTGCTTTGGCTTCCTTTGCCAGCAGCGGGCACAGCGGTTCAGGGTGTGGGCACTTGAGCTGGATTTGAACCTTGGCACTAGCTAGTTAACTTATCTTCCATTCAGATAGGGGAGACTAATAGCAACACCTCAAAAGCGTTGTTGTGCGGTGTAGGTGAGATAAATCATAAAGCACTTAGAGTATAGGAAAAGCACAATAAACCAATGTTAGCTGCTACTATCATCCTACTATTTGTGTTTTTCAATGGAATCTCTGCCCATGTTTATCTTCATGTCACCCCTCTGCTCAGGTGAGCTGGGGAAACAGGTGAGATAGTTGATCTAGGACGGTGGCTCTTAAAAAATCTGGCTGTGGGCTTGGCAGCACCTGCGTCAGTACCCCTGGGGCCTGGTTAGAAATGCGGAAGCTGAGGCTCCACCCCAGACTCATTGCAGCAGAAGTGGAGGGGGGGTGGGAGGGTTGGGGGGGATGGGACCCAGCGATCTGCTACAGGTGATTCTGGGCTGACTCAAGGTGGAGAGCCACAGGTGCAGGATGGCTTTCCTCTTTCTCCAAACAGCAGCTTCTGGACAGGCCTTCCTTCTCCCCCTCTTGCAGGCCGTTTCTCCAGGCCTGTTGGAAAACAGGAGCTGCTCCCAAAGGAGGAGGCGGTGACACTGCGTATGCCCCAGTCCCCAGCCTGGTGCTCTGAATTCAGGCTGCCCCACTGAGTGTAAAAGGAGAATATCTTTCTCTGGCAGGGACCAGAGGAGGAGGTTCCTCTGCTTTCTTTCCACCGTGGATGTAACTATCTCCCCGCTCTGTTCAGGGCCCACGTCCCAATCTCTCCAGGCGCTCAGAGCCTGTGGCAGGCAGACCCTGGCGGGGAGCAGACTCTGCCACCCTAAAATGTGTCTCTTTGGCATACATAGGGTTATTTTAAAGAAACAGCAGAACCAAAACCGGTTTGGCTCAGTGGATAGAGCGTCGGCTTGTGGACTGAAAGGTCCCAGGTTCGATTCCGGTCAAGGGCATGTACCTGGGTTGCGGGCACGTCCCCAGTAGGAGATGTGCAGAAGGCAGCTGATTGATGTTTCTCTCTCATCGATGTTTCTAACTCTATCTCTCTCCCTTCCTCTGTAAAAAATCAATAAAATATATTTTTTTTAAAAAAGTAATGTTAAAAAAAAAAAAGAAAAAAAAAGAAACAGCAGACACAGGAAAAGCTCTGAAAACGGAGTGGAAGTTACCCTTTTGTAAGAGAAGTTTCCATGCACAAGGGAAAGCTCCCTTTGTGGGGAAGGGCATCTCACACTCTCTACCTGCAAGAGGAGGATGCCCAACAGTCCAGGACCCTTCCATGGAGAAGGCACAGCCTTCAATCCACATCACAGACCCTACCCTTGTCTGCTGTGCTTTTCCTGGTCCCCTCCCATAACTGGCCTCCCCCTTGTCCCAGCATCTGCTTTTGTCTTTAGCTGGAGCTGGTAATTAAGGCGATGGTTTGGGCCCTCTGGGGAGTTACTCAGTTTTCTGGGTCTCTCCCATGCATACAAGAGGTCGACATGTTATTAAACTTCTGTTTGTTTTTCTCTTGTCAATCTGCCTTTTACTAAGGAGTTGGGGGTGGTCTCAGCCAAGAACCTAGACAGGTAGAGGGAAAATTATTTTTCCTCCCCTACAACCCTCAGTAATGTTTATTGACACTGGGCAGGAATGGCAATCCATTGATCACTCACAGGTGAGGGCTGGCCAAGTATTCCCGTCATTTGTGTCCATTTTGTGCAGAATCGAACCACAATCAGTTACCTGAGCGGGTGGAGTGGGGGTGGGGGGGCAGGGGGACTCGAGCTGCTCATGGCCCAGGCCTGTCCTCAGTGCCCTCCTCTACCCGTGGGAGGCTGCCTGGGCCCTGCCATACCTCTGGCTTGCGATGCTGTGCCTGCTGATTTATCTCACACCCTGTCCTGCCCTATTGTGTACCTACTTGAGATGCTTTCCAATCTCTACCCCACTTCCATCCTCATGCGGGTGCCTGCTCAGAGAGTGCCCTGTGGTGCCGAGAGGCTGGGATGTCAGCGCGGGGTGTGCAAGCGTCTCTGCACCCTCTACCTTCACCTCCAGGGTCTCACTGAAAAGCCCTTGTTCACTGTGCTCCTCCTCCACGTCCTCTCCCTCTGTCCGGGTGGGACTTCCTTCATCCTTCACCTGCTCTCACCTGCGCTCGGCCTGTTTAGAGTCGGGCACATCCCACATCCTCCCTCCCATGCACACACACACACACCACACACGTGTGCACGCAGGGCTGAGCGGAGGAGGTTCAATTCCAGTCAAGGGCACATGCCCGGACTGTGGGCACAATCCCCAGTAGGGGGCGTGCAGGAGGCAGCTGATCAATGACTCTTTCTCATTGATGTTTCTATCTCTCTCTCCCTCCCCCTTCCTCTCTGAAATCAATAAATATATAGCTCAATTATTTCTTTTAGTACAAGTCTATAGACTTGTCCAACCACCACCATTACCTAGTTGAACATTTCATTGCCCCAAAGAAACTTTGTACCCATCAGCCACCACTCCCCCTCTCCCCTTCCCTGCAGCCCCTGGCAACCACCAATTTACTTTCCGTCTCTATAGATTTGCTGATTCTAGACATTTTCTGTAACTGGACTCGTACAGCTGTGACCCTTTGTGTCTGGCTTCTTTCATATAACATGCTGTTTTCAAGGTGCCTCTGTGGTGTAGCCTGGATCAGTCCTTTATTCCTTTTTATTAATTAACTAGAGGCCCAGTGCATGGCGTTTGTGCACAGGTAGGGTCCCTAGGCCTGCCCAGTGATCAGATTCCCCACCTCCCCGCCTCCCCGCCTCCTTGCCTCCTTCTTCCCTCACTCCTCAGCACTCTGCCGTCACTGCTGGTTGCCTGCCATGTTCTGTGCTTCCCCCTGGTGGTCGCCACATGTCATAGCGAGCGATCAAACTCCTGGTTGAACTCCTGAGGGGGCACTTTGCATATTAACCTTTTAGATATAGAGATAGTATTCCATTCTGTGGGTATGGCACATGTTGTTTATCCATTCGTCTACTGAGGGGCTTTGAGTGTATGTTTGGTTTTGTTCACCCATCATATGACCCAGCTGTTTGAATAAGACACTGCTCTGTCAGGCTCAATTCGCTCTTCTTGGATGCGTAGCTCCTTCTCATGGATTCCCGCACACTCAGCAAGAACGAGTTTACTCGTTTACTAGTTCACCTATTTCGTTACTCATCTGGCACTTTGTTGTGTATTAATCATGAGTTCTATTTTCTGGATTCTGATGCTTTGTCATCTGGGGCCTTGCTAACCCTCTCAGGGTTAGCCAGTTCCTAGAGACAGTAAACAGCTCATTGTTTAGGGCAGTGGTTCTCAAACTTCCTCATGCCGCGACCCTTTAATACAGTTCCTCATGCTGTGGTGACCCCCAACCATAAATTATTTTCATTGCTACTTCATAACTGTAATGTTGCTACTGTTATGAATCATAATGTAAATATCTAATATGCAGGAGGTATTTTCATTGTTACAAATTGAACATAATGAAAGCATAGTGATTAATCACAAAAACAGTATGTAATTATATATGTGTTTTCCGATGGTCTTAGGCGACCCCTGTGAAAGGGTCGTTCGACCCCCAAAGGGGTCGTGACCCACGGGTTGAGAACCGCTGGTCTAGCATGTTTTTCAAATGCAAACCAGCCAATCCAGAGCCCCAACCACACCACCTCCTATACTGGGCTCTCACACTCTGGACGACTATCCACATGCCCTAATCACCCTGGGGCCAGGCACGGACACCTAGGGACACCTATGTCCCGAGTCTGCCCAGACTCTGCCAGCTAGCCAATCCCAACCCTGCTTAGCCTGCTCACCCTGCCTCGCCTTCCTTCCCATGGAAATGGAAATAATGGCCCTTGCCCACGCCCCTCTGCGCCCTAGGTGGCCCCGGCGCTTCCCCACGTGGCCGGTGTGGCGTGGCGCACCGCTTCCTCCTGAGAACACTGAGTAGCACGCTCTCTTCCCAATGGCTGTCGTCTCCTCCTCTGTTGGCCTCGCCCAGACCTGCCCAGGAATAAAACCGAACAGAACACCTTCCCCCAGCGCATCGCCGGATCTTTTCTTTCTGCTGTGATGTCACCATTGTACACAACATCCGTTATTCATCCCACCAATGCCAGGCTGATATTGTGAACTTGCCTCACAGCCTCTTACACGCTCTCCCACACCAGGAAACTAACACCTCTGGCTTTATTTTTAGCATCGGGCATCACTCATTAAATTGTTTTCCCCACTAGCTTTGTATTCAGGTTTTATTTTTTACCACCTCCAGCTTCCCCGTGGGAAAGACTTGAAAAAAAAAAAGCATATCGTGCAAAGCATCTTTTATGACATGACATCTGTGCCTGCTACGGAGAGGGGGCAACAGCGTGTGTTTTGATCTTATTGGGGAAGGGGTGACTGGTGTTCTTGCCGATGCACCTGTCTATAAATGGTCGGTCCCAAATTCTGCAAGAGGCTTGCAACACATTCTATCAAGCTGAGTATTTAGAGATGATAGCACTTTATTGTGGGAAAAGAAGAGGACAGCTAATCTTTTGATCTCAGTCGAATGGTTGGATCACAGGCTCTGGAGGGTAGTTTGTAGGTACGGGCACCATCAACATTTTGGGTCAGGTAATACTTTATTGGAGTGTGTGTATGGGGGGAAGCTGTCCTGTGTGTTGTAGGATTTTTAGCAGCCTCCCTGGTTTCTACCCACTAGGTGCCAGGGGCATAACACTCCCTAGTGCCCAGCTCTAACAAACAGAAATGTCTCTAAACATTGTTAAATGTCCCTGGGGGTGGGGTGAGGTGGGAGTGGCAGTGGGGTGCAGGGGTGAAGGTGGGTGTGGAGGAGGACAAAATTGCTCCAGGCAACCACCCCTGTAGGGTTATGAAGAATCTGAAGGTCCAGCCACTCCTGGCTGTGGGAAGCCCTCTGTGGCCTTCCCCCGGGGAGGGAGAGAGAAAGAGAGAAACCCACAACCCAAGTACGCGCCCTTGACCAGGAATAGAATCTGTGACCTTTCGGCGCCCAGGTCAACACTCTAACCATTGGGAAACACTGGCCAAGGCCCCCTCAAGTCATTTTTATTCATTTCAACAGCTTGAAACCATCACTTTGACACAAATAGTTGTAAGTATTTTTTTTTAAATGCTTACTGAAGCTTTTCCATGACAAACTTATTACATTCTTATTCCAGAAAATTTGGAAAATATGAAAAAGGAGAAAGAAGGCAAAACAATGCCCAGGATCTCACCGTCGAAGACTGCCACCACACCTTCTCATTCCGGCCTATTTCCTTTTCTTTTTACATTTATTATTATTTTCTAAAACCAAAGACATATGTGCACCTCGTGGAAAAATCAATGAATATCAAAGGGCTCTTAAAGGCAAACATTACCTTCCTACTCCACTTCGCTCTCCTTTCCACTCTGCTTCCTGGAGGCCCCATTTAGAATTCTACGGCTGCTGTCTTCTGCATCTGCTCCTCAGTTCTGAGACGTACGCTTATGTCGTTAGCTATTCATGACCAATTTGGACAGGACCGCTTGGCATCCTGGTAGTTGCACATTTCGCTCCCTTACTCAGCTCCTGTCTGCCTTTCTCTTCCCCATCGTCCCACCACGGTGATGTCACCAATGGGCCTTAAATAATGGTCATGTCTCTTTACTGCCAGGTTAAATCCTACTTGATGTTGCTTTTTCTGGAGCTAATAATTATCTTAATTTTCTATTTTTGTAGGTTTCTATGAATCTATACAAAATATAAAATACTATACAAAATATGTTTTTCCCCCCCTAAACACAGCAGACCTTCCCAACCAAGTTTTTCCAACAATCTTTATGAAGGTTTTTCCCAATGCTCAAGCAAATCCCACAATCCATCAGTCGCATGTGACCTGGGAGCCCCCACACTCTGTGACCTGCTGCAGGTGGGGGGCTGGTCTTTGTTTCGCTTCGCGCATGCACGACTTGCTGTGGTTTCCCTTTGCTGTTCAGCCACGTTCCATTTTCTCTGTTCTTATTTTCTGGAACGTGTATTAGATGTGATTCCTCCTCAGTTGTGCCCCTCATCCCCCCATCTCCATTTTTCATCTCACTTTATTTTTGGTTCAGCTTCCTGGAAGATCTTGTTAGCTTTATCAGATAAGCCTTCTATTGAATTTTTCATTTCGACTACCATATTTTTACTTTGTGAAAGCTCTCTCTTATTCTCTATTTATTGTTTTCTGTCCCACTACCACAATAGCTTCCAGTTCTTTTTAAATTTCTTTTACTTTTTTTTCTTTATGGATTAAGGAATTACATATGTGTCCTCATGCCTCCCTTGCCCACTCCCCCGCCACTCATGCCCTCACTGCCCCTGGTGTCTGTGTCCATTGGTTAGGCTTATATGCATGCATATAAGTCCTTTGGTTGATCTCCCTCCTTTACCCCCACCCTCCCCTACCTTCCCTCTGAGGTTTGATATATCTGATCGATGCCACTCATGCCCTCACTGCCCCTGGTGTCTGTGTCCATTGGTTAGGCTTATATGCATGCATATAAGTCCTTTGGTTGATCTCCCTCCTTTACCCCCACCCTCCCCTACCTTCCCTCTGAGGTTTGATATATCTGATCGATGCTTCTCTGTCTCTGGATCTGTTTTTGTTCATCAGTTTATGTTGTTAATTATATTCCATAAATGAGTGAGATCATGTGGTATTTATCTTTCTCTGACTGGCTTATTTCACTTAGTGTAATGCTCTTCAGGTCCATTCATGCTATTGCAAATGGTCGGAGTTCCTTCCTTTTTACAGCAGCATAGTATTCCATTGCATAGATGTGCCAAAGTTTTTTAATCCATTCATCTGCTGATGGGCACTTAGGCTGTTTCTAAATCTTAGCTATGGTAAATTGTGCTGCTATGAACATAGGGGTGCATATAGCCTTCCTGATTGGTGTTTCTAGTTTATTGGGATATATTTCTAGAAGTGGGGTAACTGGGTCAAATGGGAGTTCCATTTGTAGTTTTTTGAGGAAACTCCATAGTGTTCTCCCCAGTGGCTGCATCAGTCTGCATTCCCACCAGCAATGCACGAGGGTTCCTTTTTCTTCGCATCCTCTCCAGCACTTGGCATTGGTTGATTTGTTGATGATAGCCATTCTGACAGGTGTGAGATGGTACCTCATTGTCGTTTTGATTTGCATCTCTCGGATGATTAATGACTTTGAGCATGTTTTCATATGTCTCTTGGCCTTCCGTATGTCCTCTTTCGAAAAGTATCTATTTAGGTCTGTTGCCCATTTTTTGATTGGGTTGTTTATCTTCCTTTTGTTAAGTTGTATGCGTTCCCTGTAAATGTTGGAGATTAAACCTTTATTGGTGATAACATTGGCGAATATGTTCTCCCATGCAGTGGGCTTTCTTGTCGTTTTGTTGATGGTTTCTTTTGCTGTGCAGAAGCTGCTTCCAATTCTTTTAATGTGGATGCTATACACCTCTCTGAAGATATTAATTAGTACCTCCTTGAAGTTTTATTCTGTTTATTGCATTGATTGCATTTTTCCTCTTTTCTTTTTTTCTGACTGTTCTATTAATTTACTTATTCATGAAATATTTATTGAGTGTCTTTTATATGCCAGGTATTGTTCTAGATCAGGGGCCCTCAAACTACGGCCCGCGGGCCACATGCAAATACAAATATTGTATTTGTTCCCGTTTTTTTACTTCAAAATAAGATATGTGCAGTGTGCATAGGAATTTGTTCATAGTTTTTTTTTTTTTAAACTATAGTCCGGCCCTCCAATGGTCTGAGGGACAGTGAACTGGCCCCCTGTTTAAAAAGTTTGAGGACCCCTGTTCTAGATCTTGGGGATATAGTCATTAATAAGATAAAGTCCCCTGACCTTATGAAGATTAGACTAGACAAATGAATTACGTTATGGCTATGAATAAAACAAAGCAGGATGAAAGTGTCGGTTTAGATAGACTTGCCATGGAAACCTTCTCCGTTTAAGGCTCCTTTACTCCCCTGTCTGCTCCCCTGTCCTCAAAGGCGGGGCTCATCTGGGCTGGTGGAGCAGAGTCCCTGCACACAAACACCTCGTGTGGCTTCGGCTCCCTCACAGCATGGCGGCTGAGGGCCAAGAAGGCATGTTCTGAGAGTGAGCTTTCCAAGAGACCAAGGCAGAGCTTCAAGACTTTCGTTACAGGGAAGTCATCAAGGCCAGACCACACTTCTTGATGGAAGGGTGGTAAGAAGAATAAGAACCATAAGATTTCACTCACATGTGGGATATAAACTGAAAGCAACAAATGAGAAACAGACAAACAAAAACTCATAGATACAGAGAACAGTATGGTGCTTACCAGAGGGGAAGGGGGGTGGAAGGGAGGTAAAGGGTAAAGGGGATCAGATATATGGTGACAGAAGGAGACTTGACTTTGGGTGGTGAACACACAATGCAATATATAGATGATGCATTATAGAAATGTTCGCCTGAAACCTATATAATTTTATTAACCAATGTTGCTCCAATAAATTTAATGAAATTAAAGAAAAAGAACATATAGGATGGGAGGTAGTGGCCATCTTTGGGAAGTACAATCTACTGCAAAATGACTTTGTCCATTTTGTTAAGCCAGTTGCTATTTCCCAATCAATTTCTCATTTTTTTTTTGAAATTGCAAATCTCTGGCTATTCCCTCTTCTATTCTTGTTTTCTTATACATTAATACACCTTTACTATTCCTTCCCAACCTACTGGGTGTGGGGAGGGGAAGGATATGAAAGCGTGTTGTCAGCTGGCTATTTTGAGGGTGTCACGGATGCCTGGCCTTACATAATCCATACTGTAGACCGTTGAAAGTTGATTGCGTGTGGGGAAACTATGGCAGAGCTAAGTGATGGCTGAAATAATGTATTTTTCTCTCCCTCTTTTTTGCTCTTGGTTTACGTCTGAGGAAAAGAAGGTACACAGAGCTTAGGTGACTTTCCATATTATGGCTGTTAGCAGCAGAGCGGAGCCTGCACTTAGACTATTGTTCCTCAAATTCTCTGGGTTATAGTGAAAATAACATCTGTATATATAAAAGGCTAAGTGACTGCTATGACCTGTCGCTATGATGAGCACTGACCACCAGGGGGCAGACTCTCAATGCAGGAGCTGCCCCCTGGTGGTCAGTGCGCTCCCACAGCCAACCCCCCGCAGCCTGATTGGCCCAGATTACTGACCAGGCTGAGGGATCCCACCCGTGCACAAATTCATGCACCGGGCCTCTAGTCAATTTATAAAAAAGACCCAAGGACCAATCCTAACTAACAAACAAACCCCTATTCAGAAGCCAAAAAAGCTTAGTAGGTTCTGAGTTAAGCAGTGTTAAAGGACTTCGCTGCAGGTCAGCTCTGAGCTTGTATACGTTGCAAGACTTTGTGGATTTCCAAGGAGGAGTGATGAAGGGGTGCTAGAGAAAAGGAGGGGAGGGTGGTGTCAGTCCTCCCAGTTCTGTGAGTGCTTTTTTTTTTTGCACGCATGCTGAGCAGGCAGTTCGCTTGAATTTATGCCTGATGCTTCCTGATGCATGTGATCTGTCCCTCACTCTCGATCGGAAGAGCTTAGGCTCACATTCTTTTCAGAGAGGAAGGGAGAGGGAGAGGGAGAGATAGAAACAACCATGATGAGAGAGAATTATGAATTGGCTGCCTACTGGGGATCAAGCCCACAACCGGGCATGTGCCCTTAACTGGAATCGAACCTGGGACCCTTCAGTCCACAGGCCGAGGCTCTAGCCGCTGAGCCAAACCGATTAGGGCTGTGACTGTTTTTTTTTTAGTTGTCTCTGGGACTGGTGTTTCACAGACCAGCCTGTGGGAAGTGATCATGACGACCCAAACCATCTAAATACATTCACAGAGGCTCGCAGCCTGTCCCAGGCCCCCTTGCCCTTCTGTCGTTGTATCACCAAAATGAGCTGCGTATTTTCACCGGACCACCAACAGGGACGTTCCTGGCCGGATGGATGGTCAGTGGATGCATTCGACCAAAGGGGTTTGCTGACTTAATAATGGCTGCTTTTCTAGACATTGGTTTGGTAACGAGGCACATCTAAGCAAGCAATTTAAGAGGCTTTCGTTCATACTTGTGAGGCCTACAGAAAGAGAGTCTTTGAATAATAGTACTATTATTCTTTTAGGATCTAACTTTCACTGCTTACTGGTGGTGGCCTTGAGAAAACCGTTCTGCTCACGATGACTGTAATGCAGGCGACATCTATTTTCTGGCTTGGCAGAGCAGCACTCGGCGTCATTTCCCTTTTGGCCACCAGATGGCAGAGCGCTCTCGTGCTATGAGCCTTGATGTTCTCTGAGGAAGGTTTATGCCGCTGCCAGGCTGTGGATGTGTGCCTGTGAGGACTGTCTTTTCGGATTCCTCTGGGCATCAGACTCCATCCTGTCTTAACGACGCTTGGATTTATTGCTGACGATGTTGATACTTAGGACAAGATAACTGAGCCATAAACAGGACCCTCATAAAAAGTGCTTCATGTTTTCTTAATGATGTCAGCTGTCACTGTTTACTTGCTGGCATTTGCTGTCTCAAGGACAATTTTCTGATAGCACAACCACCACATTTTGTAAAGTTGGGGAAAAGTAAATTAGTAGATGTGTCCAATTTTCAAACGCCTTCCCTTCAGGCTGCTCACTTTGGACATTGTGAACAACAACGAGCCAAACAGTTCTCTCTTTTTAATCTGGATCTTAGGAACAAGGACATTATTATAGACTAGAGGCCCAGTTCACCAGATTTGTGCACTGGGGGGGGGGGGGGGGGGGGGGGGGGGGGGGGAGTCCCTTCAGCCCGGCCTGTGCCCTCTCGCAGTCTGGGAGCCCTCAAGGGATGTCTGACTGATAGCTGAGGCCTGCTCCCCTAAGCTGGCAGCCAGACATCCTTAGCGCTGCCGCCGAGGTGGGTGGGAGAGGCTGCCGCCACTGCCACTGCGCTCACCAGCGGTGAGCCCAGCTTCTGGCTGAGTGGGGCTCCCCCTGTGGGATTGCACTGACCACCAGGGGGCAGCTCCTGCATTGAGCATCTGCCCCCTGGTAGTCAGTGTGCGTCATAGCGACCAGTCATTTTGCTGTTTGGTCGATTTGCATATTAGCCTTTTATTATAATAGGATTTTATGGGCGCAGAATATTTCTCCTTTTCTAGTCAAAGACAACATTGTCTTTTTCAAAGGGGATGAGAATTAAGATACACCTAAGATTCAGGAGGGATGGGGCCCCAGAGGGAAGGGAGAGATCCCAGGACAGAAACAGGGCGGACCCCTGAGCAGTGGGGCTGGCGACTTAGGATCACGGAACCCATGACGAGGAAGGCGGCCTTGAACCCTGTGCAATGTGGAAACATGAGATATTGGCATGTTTACAACTGGTTTGCCAGGCTTTCACCCCAGACTTGTTCTTGGGGGTGGGAATGAAAGGACGAGGGCAACTGAAAGCAAACGTCACTCTCTTCACTTGCTCAGTCCTGGGCCCAGCAGCAAGATTGGGAACTAGAATGTGTCTCCATGTGCAGCTGCAAATAGCAGCCACTGCCCGTCCTTGTGTGTTCTGTCCTGGCAGGGGAGGGGAAGGCGAGGTGGGTGGCATCTGCCATCTCATGCCCTGGATCTTCTTAGCATCTGATCAACAGCCCATGGAGGGGGGTCCACACGGGGGAAGCCCTGGCTTGGGTTCCAAGAAGCATGTCATTGTGCATGTGTGTGTTAGGAACGGACAGGGTGGCCAAGCTCTCCATGGCACGACGGGTCTGTGGCAGTGCGGTTTGTGTCGTGGCTGAGTCCATCGCTCCTCTGAGGGCCCATGGCTGCCTGCGGTGCCCCCCGACCAGCCCTTGGCCACCAGCCGCTCTTTAGCATCTCCGTCTTGTAGGAGGGCCCTGGAGCTTGTTGTGATTGCTGCCCGTGGGTCTGGAGGCTTCGATTCCCCGAATTCAGGGCTGCACTTGCTTCCCCAGGAACACCAGTTTCCATTGTGGTCAGGGGCCCCCTGCCGAGGACACAGGCTGGTTAGTCTGAGATCTGGGCTGAGAACAGAAGAATGAATGAGATACCCTTCTCCGAGGGCTCTTCCTTCTCAATAATTCTAAGTGTCTGCTGTGTTTTGAGACCCTGGGTTTGTTGAGGTCAAGGGAGTGAAAAGCATTACAATTATTTATTGTCGCAATTGCCATCTGTCTGATACCCAGGGCCCCTCATCAATCTCTATGAACATCAGCTCACCACTGTGTATGGGGGGAGAAAGTGCTTTCATGAAAGATTCATAGAAAAATGCAATTTGTGGGGACCACCCCTTGGTACCTGAGATCGTCAAGAAGAGCAATGCAAAAAAGTTGTCCCAAAGCGCGTGGGAATGAGGAGGGAGGAGCTTGAACTTGGTGCCTGTGACAGGCGGGGCTTTGTATTTGGCTAGGACGTGCGTGATAAACATGCTGGCTTTCTTTTGACATCTTGTCTCCTCCTGCAAGAAACATTGGTTAGACTTCTCTCAATTTCAGAGCATTTTTTAGCCTGGCTGAAAAGAATCATAATAAAAATCTATAAGAGCTGGCTTTATGTATCTCACTTTTATTGAATTCCTTTTAGTATAAAAGTAGCCTATTTTGTAGCATTCTGTTCAATGTCCATCTACAGATAGAAAGTACTGAGTGAGAGCTGAGAGGCAGAGGCAGAAGGGGGAAGACGCAGAGTGGGAGGAAGGGCAGACATGACATTCTGAGCGAGGGCTGCCCCTGCATCTCTCATGTCCTATTTTAAAAAATATTTATTGATTTGTGTGTGTGTGTGTGTGTGTGTGTGTGTGTGTGTGAGAGAGAGAGAGAGAGAGAGAGAGAGAGAGAGAGAGAGAGACATTGATTTGTTGTTCCACGTATTTATGCATTCATTGGTTGCTTCTTGTATGTGCCCTGACTGAAGATGGAACCCACAACCTTGGATGATGCTCTAACCAACTGAACTCCCCGGCCAGGGTTTCATGTCCTATTTTATTTCCTTTCTGTGTTTGTATCTTTCCATAGGCTTGGGTGATTTTCTGATTCGGTTGAAGGTTGTTCTTGAAATTCCTTTTTTTTCCTTTTTCCCCTTAAATTCCATCTTAAAAAAAAAAAAAGAAATCTGTGTTTACTAATAGATGACAAAAAATTTCCTGTGTTTACAAATAGATGATGAAAATGGCACAGATTGGACAAAACACCAAGCAGCTTTATTTCCTTCTTTCTGGACCGAACCCTCATTTCCTCATTGTTGTGCTCAGAAACCCAGGTGTGGACCAACTGCGTGTCAGCTGATGACTTACTCGAAGTTTCCCTTCGTGTCCTAGTTGGAGGGGAAAGGATTTCACAGCGGCTGCTTTCCTCCTAGCCCTGGGCCTCCTCGAGTCTCTCGCCGTCCTCCTCCCAAGCCCTGTGCACGGCGGTCACAGCCACGGTTATGAGGCCGGAGGAACTCCCCAGTCACTCAGTGTTAGTGACGGCGACAGCTCTGCCCACTCCATGGGCTGAGGGTGGAGGTCCTCGTCCACGCAGGTCCCTGCGCCTCTCCTGACAGAGCTGGCGGGAATGGGCGAGGATCACCCGCCTTGCCTCGGGGACCAGGACTCGGCAGGGCACCCAATCCCTCCGAGACAGCCCCAAACTGCCTGCTGGTCACATCCCATCTTTATTACTCCCTCACCCCCTTCTCTTTGGCCAGGCGTCTGCCCTGTGAGCGCCCCCAGCTGTTGTTCTGAGTTGGGAGAGCTGGTGACTCACAGCGCCTGACCTGGGAGGATGCAGGGTAGACAGGGTGTCTGCTCCAAACAGCGGGGCTGACCTGAACGGCTCTGTTTGCAGATGGAGAGAGGAGGTCATAGGTCCTCTGCTGGCTGCCTCAGGGGAGCCACACCTCATGAGACCTGGCAAGGAGTAGGCAGGTACAGAGCTGCACACCTTCAGCTGCTCTGGACGAGGGCTGGCCTTCCCTATGCCACTGGGTCCCTTCTGGGCTGACTCCAGCCTCCCCTGCAGAAAGGGTGGCTGGTAGTGACAACTGGACAGGCTGTGGGCTCCCACCTCCCTTGGGGAGGGGACCGCAGACACCAGAGGCCTTCGTGTGCTTGCTCTGCAGTCTGCCTGGTTCTCACTCCCAGAACTCACACGGCGAACCCTCTCTCTGGGATCTCCCTAAATTGGGTATTTTGGTACAACCTGTTTCCAGTGCTGAAAAAAGACATTTCTTCGACATTAGTTCATTATCACTTAGGAAATTGACTGTTCTCAATTATCCTGACAATCGCTAGCTCACAGGCTTAGATTTTCTGTTTCAATCTCCATCTAGTTTTTTTTTTTTTTAAATTTTAATTCGTTGGGATGTCTGTACAATACCTCTTTTGTCTTTTTCTTTCCCTGCACCTTGTAACTTTTCAGGACGTGGTGCTATCTTTCTCACACAACTTGGAGTTTGCTATGAATAGGCCCCACTGGATACTGCCCTTTGCCTAAGCCAGCCTCCCCCCCCCCCCCCCCGCCCCAGTTCTCCTGGGGAAACAAAGCTTTGCAAGGGGTGGCCAAGGAGACAGACACAGCCCACGAAGTAGAGCTTTCTGGCCAACTCTTTCAACGAGTTTTGATTTGAGCACTATCAACCTAAACTCATCATCCCTCCGCCCCCACAATGTGTCAAAATATTGCTTAAACTACTGTTTCACTCTCTCATCTTCAGTAGGATGAAATTACACCTGAAATATTACATTGAGATGAACATCATGGAATAACAGAACGGAAAGGGTCCTACATGTTCTGGTCCCCTCAGAAGGGAAATGGAAACGCATGCAGAGAAGTAAGGTACTTGGTGGACACACAATACAATATACTATACAGATGATGGATCCTAGAATTGTACACCTGGCACCTATATAATTATATATGTTACCCTGATAAATTCAGTTAAAAAGTAGAAGGAAGGGAATCTGAACAACTATCGAGGGGCTGTGGGAGATTGAAAGGTGGCCCCAGGTCTTCCCCCGTCTCTGCACCCCACAAGGAGCGTAACTTAACAGTGCCCTCCAAGCTGCCTCCGGGCTCAGCCATGTCATCTGGCTTTGGCCAATGTGTGTTAACAACTGTGACATAACAAGGTGATGGAAAAGGCTTGTTCTCTCTCTTGCTCCTCAGCTGCCACCATGAGCACATGGCCAGGCCAGGCTGTGGAGGAGAGATGTGGCCACAGAGTGTGCCCAGAGATCCAGTCTAGATCAGCCAATCCCAGCGGGACCCCAGATACGTAAGGGAGTCCAGATGAAGTCAGCGCATCTCACAGATGCCTGAGAAAGAAACACTTGTTGCGTGGTGCTGAGGCTCTGTGGTTAGCTGTCTTATGGTGCGTAGTCCTGTAAGAAACTGAACGTTGGTGTCCCCTCCTCAAGCTCATTTGTTGAAGCCCTAGTCCCTAATGTGATGAACTTTGGAGACAGAGCATTTGGGAGATAATTAAGGTTAGATGAGGTCATCAGGGTGGGGCCCTGGTCTAATGGAATTCCTGCCCTTTTAAGAAAAACACTAAAGCCCTTCTCTCTCTCTTCCCCTCTCCCTCTTACCTGTTCTCCCTCCCCTTTCACACACCACGGAGAGGCCATATGAGGACACAGAGAAGGCGGCCACCTACAACCCAGGAAGAAAGCTCTCCTCAGCAACCAACCACACCAGCACCCTGACCCTGGACTCCCGGCCTCCAGAATGGGAGAAAACACATGTCTGCTGTCTATGTCACCTGGTGGCATTTTGTTACGGCAGTCCGGGCCAACTAGGACAGGCAGTAGTAGGACACCTGTGCCGTGGGAGAGTGGAGCTGGGGTCCGAGGCAACTTCACTGAGTCCGGAGCTCTTTCCGCATTTCCTGCTGCCCCCTCCACTCCTTTTTATGGGTGCGTGTAGGAAGGTTTGGAGTTCTTGCTTCCCTTCTCCTTCCAGCTTCTTCACTGGTGCCCTCTTCTTGTGCGTGGGCGCTGGGCTGAGGGTGCACACAGGCCAGGGCCCCTGCTCAGAGGATGGGCTCCTGCCTTCCCACGATCCTGCTCACTGCCGGTGGAATTAGCCTCCTAAGCTGCTGCAATTCAGAACTATCTTGTCCTTTCCTTTGCCCATGTCAAATGACAACCTGATAGGAAAAGGGAGAGGGAGACATAGTCACAGTGTTTTCTGGTTTCTTTCTCCAATAAATAGATATACTTTTTTTTTTTTTTGGAGGGCGGGGTCGGGGGGCAGTAAAGCTTCTATGTAAACATAACTAAAATTAATATTGGAGTGAAGGACTTCCTGGAAAGCTAACTTTAAACTCCAGGCTTCATATTATTTTCAGTGTTCACTAGGTGTAGGATTCATAAAAAGGAAAGAGAAGATAAGGCCCCAGTCTGAGTTCAGGTAAAGAGGTCCACTATAGAACTAAAAAATATATGAATCGTATTTATAACCCAGATTAAAAAATAAAATTCCACATTGTACTATTCAGATTAGGTATATGAATGTGTACTATTATGGAACTATACAATAATTATATTTGTTTCATTATTCATTATACTAGAGGCCTGGTGCATGAAATTCGTGCACAGGAGTGGGGTGGGGCAGTGGGTCCCGGCCTGCACCCTCTCCAATTCAGGACCCCTCGGGGGATGTCCGACTGCTGGTTTAGGCCGGATCCCTGTGCCTAAACTGGCAGTTGGACATCCCTCTCCCAATTCGGGACCACTGGCTCCTAACCACTCACCTGCCTACCTGCCTGATCAACCCTAACCCCTCTGCATGCCTGCCTGCCTGATGCCCCTAATTGCTCTCCCCTGCCATCCTGATCACCCCTAACTGCTCTCCCCTGTCAGCCTGATTGCCCCTAACCACCTCTGCCTCAGCTCCGCCACCGTGGCTTTGTCTGGAAGGACATTCAGAAGGACGTCCGGAAGATGTCTGGTCTAATTAGTATATTACCCTTTTATTAGTATAGATTTTAAATGATAAATTCTAAACAAGAAGATGTATACATTCTTGTTTAGAAATATACATTTAATATATAAACTATATGTTTTAATATATTACATATTAAATTATAATATACTAGAGGCCTGGTGCACAAAAATTTGTGCACTTGGGGGGTCCCTCAGCCCGGCCTGTGCCCTCTCGCAGTCTGGGACCCCTCGGGGGATGTCCACCTGCTGGCTCAGGCCCGCTCCCTGGGGGATTGGGCCTAAGATGGCAGTCAGACATCTCTCTGGCAGCCCGGGAGCCGTCAAGAGATGTCCACTTGCCAGCGGGAGCAGGCCTAAACTGCAGTCGGACATCCTTAGCACTGCTGAGGAGGAGGGAAAGTCTCCCGCCACCCCTGCTGTATTGGCAGCTGTCAGCCTGGCTTGTGGCTGAGCAGAGCTCCCCCTGTGGGAGTGCACTGACCACCAGGGGGCAGCTCCTGCATTGAGTGTCTGCCCCCTGGTGGTCAGTGTGTGTCATAGTGACCAGTCATTCCCAGTTGTTCTGTTGTTAGGGTCAATTTGCATATTACCCTTTTATTATATAGGATAATTTTGAATAGATATAATTATACCTAATGTAAATTTTATATACATGTAATTTAAACCATATAAAGTGTGGTAAGTGGAATTGAGGATAAAGAACTATGCATTGTGACCACAGCCTTGAGGGCTAGTTCAGATTTTGCTCCCAAGGTTTCAGATGATCAAAGTGTGAAAACCAGAAAAGAAAAAGGGATGGCTAGCAGTTTATTATTATTCTTTGTTGAATTCTTTGTTTATGCCACTCTTTCCCAAAAAAGATTGAAGATGGTTAATTTAGTTTTCTCTGTGGAGTTTGCATAAGAAATGGGGACGAAGCAGCAGCAAATAGTTGAGAATAAAGGTGAAGGCTGGGAGCCATGAGGGGCAGGCCTGTCTGGTGCAGCTGGTTGACCCGGACCCTCCTATGCTCTTCAGACTCTCAGGTGAAAAAAGCCCTTTCATCTGCCCCATCTTAATCCCGCTCCCCCTCCCCCCACCCCTCCTATCAGGGAAAGGAGGCAGCATGTCCCTGGGACAGGGTGGGGAGGGCTCTCCTGGAAGCATCAGATTAATGTCAACAGAAAAACCTTTTATGCGTTCAGCCCACTAGAGTAAGAACTGCTGGATTCCATCATCGATGAACCTGACCTTAGACACAGCGGGGGAGAGGGGGGGCACTCGAGGCAACAGCTGTTAAAGCAGGAGTCTCTAGGCCGGAGTGGCCCTGCCTGTGGAATTGGTGTATCTCCTCAAACATGAGAAATAATACAATGGTTTAGTCACACAGGGAATCCATTAGACGTGGCAATTTAATTTCTGCTACCTTAAGATCTTTTCTTGAGGGCTTGGGGGCAGGAGTGTCTCCCTAGTTAGCATAAGAGATCTGATTAGATCCCCCAGGATACTTTGGGCGATATTAAGAATGTGATTTAAAAAAAATGTCAGTCTCATCTGCAAAGAAAATAGGTTATGAGCCTTGATCGCTTATCATTTCAGATGAACAGTGAAATGCTAGAGGTTGGAGATCTGTCAAATGGGGCAGCAGAAAATATGGTTATCTCCAAACACGGGAAGTGCGGATTAACAAATTTCATATCCAATCAGAGTTATTGAGCGTTTGCTTTGCTAAACGGAAAACCTGCCATTCTGAGTCAGTGAGTGTTCAAAGCTTCACAGAATAAATCTGTATTAAATGAAAAATAAATCAATTCTCATGGTCGTAGAGCCCGGAAAATTTACAGCTGAGGTAAGACAGAGCAAAGGCCGCCCCCCTCCCCCTCCCTCTTCCCTCTGGTTCCCCCACCACTTTACACCTACCGGCAAGTCTCCCGGGCTCCCCACAGCCCTGCAGCTCAGGATTCCGTCGGCGCCTGCAGAGGAAGGGAGCCTGGGCTCATGCTTAACTGGCCGGTCTCATCAGGAGCTGAGGGCTGGGATCGGAAGCTCTGTTGCTTCATCCTGGGCTCTTCCCCCGGCTAGGCCGCTGTTCCTTCCGCAGCAGCGGATATTAGAAACAAAGAAAACCAAGCAGTAGTGTTTTTGAAAAAATGCTTTCATGAACGCCATTTTCAGCTTAAAAGAAGAGGTTTTACCAAATCTTTGGCAGCACCAGGCTCACTCCCATCTCAAAAGGAATTAAAGATGATTTCCCATTCTAGAGTTCGAGGTGGGTGGCATTTTATTTTAATAATGAAAAGAGTTGTCTTATGGGGTAGCATCTGTCTGAAGGATTTAGGGTATTGCTACCAAGGTCCCCGGGTGTGGGGAGAGATGGTGGGTTAAGAATCTGGGCACTCTGGCCCTGGCCAGGTGGCTCAGTTGGTTGGAGCGTCATCCCGTACACCGAAGGGTAGAAGGGCGGTGGGTTTGATCCATGGTGAGGGGCCTGTGCTGGAGGCAACTGATCTCTCTCTCTCTCTCTCTCTCTCTCTCTCTCTCTCTCTCTCTCTCTCTCAATCTAACATCAATTAAAGAAAAAATCACCTGGACACTGTTTCCTGGACCAAGCTGGTCCCACAGGCAAATCCACTTTTCTCCACCTTCCTGCAGTCTTTCTAGGGAGTTGGCTCTCTGAGGCCCCTTCTAGCTCTGATATAAGTGGCATTGCTTCTGTAATCAATAGCTGAACTTGCCACTCATTCCAGGAGGAAGTGGGAGGCAGCCCCAGTCTCTGACGTGGAGCTGTCCCGTGTCAGCCTGAATGCTTCCCTCCCGGGCTGAGTCCAGCAGGACGTGCCCCCTCTCAGGGTCAGAGGGCCTTTCCTGTGAAACTTGGCTCATTCCTTTTGCATCCTGTGGGTCCTGCAAGACTTCACTCGTTTGAGGTCTAATCTGGAAGAATTTGGCCTAAGAACCTTAATGCTTATCCTGCCACCATGGCTGAGTCTTTTCAAGCTAAGGGGGGTGAGGGGGTAAGAATTGTTCAAGCCCATTGGGAGGAGCTTGGGGGAAAAAAACAACTTCTTTTTTTTTTTATTTTAATTGCCAAAGGTAGTGCCAGTGCGACAGTCTAACTGAGAGTGTCAAGTTCATGTGAAGAGAGGCACTTAAACTGCGCACCCGCCTCCCACGGGGCCTGGTCTTGTCTAGTTTCTGTCGGCCTGGGCAACAGAGGTGTGCTTGTTAATTAATAGGTAACAATGACTGGTCATGGATCAAAAAGCTGGTTGAAGTGGGGGAATCCTAAAAAAGTTATATACATGCCATAAGCATGTGTTGTAACTGAAAACATGTACCCTCTTTCAGGGGTGCTAAGATGCACATTTTTTTCACATGAACACTTCTGACATCGGGACTGCTTTATGATCGCATTGTCTGCCAGGCAAAATTCAAGACGCAGTTGCCATTGCCAGCAGGATCACAGGTGTTTGCTTTCCTGGTGGCATGGCTGGACCGCTGCAGTCCCCAGTGTTTTAAGCCAAAAAAACATGTAAGGACTTTGAGGAAGAAAAGCAGGTCTTGGCTATGTTGACAAATATTCCTTTGACATCTTCTAGTAAGATAAAAAAAGTCAGGGCATTGAAACTTGCTGAGTGGATGTCAGGGGCTGGGGAGAATTTTTGGAAACAATTGTGGAGCATTCTTTTAAGAAATTCTGTGTCACCGTCACCCCCATGGCATGGGAAAAGTATTGAGTTGAAAGATACAGACTTCCCTGACTCTAGAAGGCAAGTGATGTGAGCGGGACTCTGAATATCAAGAAGTTTTAGGAAGCCCTAACCGGTTTGGCTCAGTGGATAGAGCGTCGGCCTGTGGACTGAAGGGTCCCAGGTTCGATTCTGGTCAAGGGCATGTACCTTGGTTGCAGACACATCCCCAATAAAGAGTGTGCAGGAGGCAGCTGATTGATGGTTCTCTCTCATCGATGTTTCTAACTCTCTATCCCTCTCCCTTCCTCTCTGTAAAAAAAAATAATAAAATATTAAAAAAAAGAAGTTTTAGGAATACATTAACCAATGTATTTTGCATATACAGGTATATTTAATGTATGCACAAGACTGGTAGGCAATGCCTTCTACGTCTAACATAATTTGTGCAAGAAGAATAAAATAAAAATTCTATGTGATAAAAAAGCTCTGATGATAGTTTTGGCTCTATTTTTTCTTTCTTAGTGGTATGCATAAAATAATGCACATCCTAAAATCAATGGTACCTTAGATTGATGAAATACAGTAAGCATAAATTTGTTCTCCAATCTTTTGATGCATGAGCAATTTTCTTTGATCATCAGTTGGCGTGCTTGTCTTTCTTGCATCTTCTATAAATTTTGGTTGCAATTTTTTAAAAGTGAAGTAAACTGAAAGATGGTGAAGAAGTGCGGATTTCAGTAATATTTAGGAGGTAAGACTGGCAGGTTTATCTACCTACTTGGATTTATGCCGGAAGCCAATTCCAGCATGTCATAATTGCAAGAGTTTCATCGAAAGGTTGATGGAACTTGGGGACTCAACAAGGGCTGAGTCACATATGTTGTCACCTGTTGGGAATGACTGAGGGCATTTCCCAAAACCTGAAAAGGATGATTGCTTGCTGCCAGACAGCTAAGGGCATCTTAATCTACATGTTATTGCCTCCTACTGGCCAAACACCTGAACAGCCGTAGGCAAATTTTTCCAATCTGACAATGGATTCTGTACCTAACCCTACCCTTTGAAGTGTATATCTCCAACTTGCCTTAGGACAATTTGTGTTAATAAATAGAAGGGGTCCTGAGACAAGAGATCTTAGTTTCTTTAGCTAGGCTTCTCTGACTCCCTATAATGCCTTTCAAAATTATGTTTTATCTCTGGACTCTTTATTAAGTTACACACAGCCCTTCTCCAGATTGCTGAACCCTTCTAGATGCTGGCACAAGAATCCCGGCAGATTTATGGAGTAAAGAGAGAAGGAAACAAGGTAATTTCCAGGTTTTGGGTCGAAAGGGTTGACAAATTATGACTCTAGGGACAATTCTAGGCAGCCACCTGTTTTTGTAAATAAAATTTTATTGGAACACTGCTGATACCATTATAATAACCTGGTTATTATTTATCAGGAAAGGAGTAAAGGGAAGACTAGATAGTATAGGCATGAGATTTATTCAGCTTTGCCAGGAAGCTGTAGTGAACACTCTCTAAGTCTGTACCTGCTGATTGCTGGGGGAAGGGACTGGACAAAGGCAGTTTAGGCGCATGCCCAGTAAGGTCTGAGTGAGTGGGAAGGTGCTCACCTGTCAATCACACCTGGAAGTGAATCAGTGGCCAGGAGAGGCGTGGCCACTGCAAGGGTGTGAACCTGGAATATTTAAACTCCTGGACAAGGGAGCACACTCTCTTGGCTTTTGCCCTCTTGGCTCTTCTGCTCGCCTGTGCTCCTATGACTCCTGTTTCAGGGGACACTCCACGTGGCTCATGTGGGACCCACACAGTGGACTATGGGCTTTAATTAGCTTGATGCTGAACTGGACCTGCTGGAGCATGGAACAGAAGCCCTGGACCCTGGCCTGGCTTCTGGCTTCATTGGAACCTCAGCTGCCCCCTTTCAGGACTGGGTTAAGGGACTGGGATTCTGGAACCCGAGAAATGTAATCCACACCAATAGAAAGTATTCATTCTCCTGTGTGAATCTTAGTCCATTTTCTAAAGATGTGGTAAGGACCCCACTCCCACGAGTGATGGAGGAATTTGATTCCCTGGTAGCACTGTCACACACATTCCTTTATGTATTATGTATAGTTGCTTTCCCATTATAACAGTGGAATTCATTCAGTAGTTGTGACAAAGACTGTATAGCCCAAAGACCTAAAATATTTATTATCCGGCCTTGTCCGGAAAGAGTTTGCCAATCCTTGGACTAGGGCCGTGGTCGGCAAACCGCGCCTCGCTAGCCACATGCGGCTCTTTGGCCCCTTCAGTGTGGCTCTTCCACAAAATACCACGTGCAGGCGCCCACGTACAGTGCGATTGGAACTTCGTGGCTCATGCGCAGAAGTCAGTATTTTGTGGAAGAGCCGGTATTTTGTGGAAGAGCCACACTGAAGGGGCCAAAGAGCCGCAGGTGCCTCGCAAGCCGCGGTTTGCCGAGCCGCAGTTTGCCGACCACTGGACTAGGGGAATAGTGGTGTCCTCGAGTTAGTCAAGAATATGAGAGGAGGAGCAGATTTAAAGGGAAAGATGATGAGTTTGCTATAGTGGGCTTCTCTTACGGATGGATTTATAGATAAGTGAGCAATATGTTTGTTTAATGAGAACTCTTGAATTCAGTGAAATGAAGATCTCAACTGAAGGTAAAAATGTTTTTAGTGAATCAGAAGGAGAGTGTTAACAGAGACAGATACGTTTGATGTTGGTTCTGAACCCGGAGAAGGAGAGAAAGAAAATCCGATATTCAAAGGGTTTGATTCTCAGCCCCTTATGAGCATGAGTGTACCAATCACACACACAGTGCACTTCCGCCTGGAGGACGGCAGACAGAAGCGAGGCCGATGTGGGAACTGGGAACGCGGTCTCACCACCGGCAGCTCTTTGGGGTGGGTCAGTGCCAATGGTATGCTCACCAGAGCTCTCCAACTAAACATTATCCTGATGAATGTGATCCGATCAACACCCAGAAAACGAAATCCGAAGGTTAGTTTCATATATACCTTATCCTCGGAAGGTGAAACCAGAAGCTATACTTTAGTTGGTTTTCCTTGGAGCCTGAAAACAAGTAAAGCTAAGGAAACAACGTGAGAAAGCCATTTGAAGGAAGCAGGACGGCCAGTGTAAAGTTCCTCAGGTTGGGGTGTAGGGTGGGTTTTCTGCGTAACAAAAGGCCAGTCATTCTGGGCTCCAGAAGGGTCAGATTGCTGTCTGATGATGTCAGCCTCTCCGCTTCCTGCTGACCGTGGCCTCATCATTACAGACACTGGGAAGATCTGGGGGAGGAGCCACCAGATGGGTGGGGAGGTTAGGGTGGGAGGTAGGGTGGGGGGGGGGGGGGTTAGGAACGATGTTTTAATCTCACTTTGGGGAAAACCCTCGGGGTGTCCAGGGAGGAAAGGCCAGTTGCAAAACTAAATAAACTGGCAATTGAAGTTCATTAGACAACTTGAGTGAGTTCTGATCAAACACAGAATCACTTGCGCTGTGAAAATCAAAGAATGCCAGACAAAAGAAAACACAGATGAGATAAAGAGATCAACGTCAGTCCTCTTCTGGGAAGGCTCGCTAGGATGTTAAGAACCTGCTTGAGCTTGGGATTTCGGGGGTGCCTCCTCAGTGAGCAATCTGTTCAGTATGGGCTAAGGATTTGCCTACCGAGTTCAGTAATTCACCTCAGGTAGACGGCCCTGCACGCCTCAAGGCTGCCTGGGGAGGGTCCAAATGGGTATGCCAGTTGCTTGAGCTCTTTGCAGTTTGGGGCTAAGGAGGGAGGTTCTGGGATGAGCGAGGTGTCATGACTGCTGGGCCCCTGGGAAGGGCAGCGAGGGTCCCACACAGCAGTATAGCATTTACCTCCTCAGGGCTGACCCTCGAAGGCAGACCCAAGTGCTTGCAAGGGAAGGAGAGAGAAGGGAACGAGGCCCATAAGCCAGCCATCTTGTTAGACTAACGGTAGCTGTGACTGCCTCTTCAAGGTGACCTTAGACACAGCTCCATGGAAGTTCGGAGAAATTCCGGGGCGCCGGGCAGCCCTGCTCCTTTGTCTGCGTGGCGTGTCGGCGGGCAATTACTGAGCATGGAGAAGAAGGGGTTTCATTATTAATATATGAATTATTAATTATTATAATTGCATTTGTCATTTATGGAGCACCAGCCACGCACTAGAAGCTGAGCAGATCTTAAGGGTCCCTGCCCCTGGGGGTGGGAGGTGACTGAGGTAATTACATTTGCAATAGATGCAATCCCAGGCTCACAGCATAACGGTGGCATTAACTCCGTGCATGATGTAACTCCGGCTCTTTTACTCTCTCCAGCTCCATTTATCCTCATATGATTTGTCTAATTTGTTTATGTAAAGGGTGGGGGGGGGGCGAGCTATTTGTCAGGAGGAAAAATGCTGCATCAGGCCATTTTAATTAGTATTTATTACACCTTCCCACTGGCAGCAGGAAACCAAGGGAGGGGCGCTTCCATAACAAAACGCAGGGGCAGCCCTCTTTTCCTCCAGCCATCTCTTGAGCGAGGGCTGGGTCAGAAGAGGAGTCACGCAAGGGTGGAGGGACCAGTCTCGCCCTGTGGGGAAGCCCCTGGGTCACCAGCGTTATATTTGCACGGTATGGACCGTACATCTTCCAGTTAAACTTAACACTTAATACGTGGAGTCCTAGAATGGTGAGGCTGGCAATGACGTTAGATACCACCCTGTCCACATTTCTCACTTGGCAGGTTGGGAAACTGAGGCTTACGCTGGCTCGTAACCTGCCTGAGGCTTCACGGTGAAGGCAGAGCTGGGATTCGGGGATCCTACCGCTGGTCCTTGTGTCACTCTCCTTGGAGAATGAGCTGGAACAGGATCGGACTCATGGGTTTGCAGGGGGAAACAAGTCTAAGTCATGAGGGTTCGTTACTGCAAGAGTTTTCCAAGCAGACCCTCACCAGGGTTCCTCTTTCTGCGTGCACTCTGTTCTCCACAAAAGGCTCCATGGCCAATACCATTCATTACACACAAGGGTTCTCCACCAGGGGGAGCCTCTAACCACATCCTTCCTCCAGCTGCCTATCTCCTAGCAGGGCAAGGGCTTGCGAGGGTTGGAAAGTCCCACCCGGTGGCATCTGAGCACCCAGAAGAGCAGCCCCCCCCCCCCCCCTGGGTGTCGGGAAGACGGTCAGAGGCCCTGGTTGCCAGGACTCCATAGTGTGCCTTCCCTTAAGCGGCCGCTTGGGCTGTGTTCCCAAAGGGCTGCGGGAAGCACATGGATTCCGGCCACATTTTGGTCTGAATCTCAGCAACTCGTTTTAGGGGCCCAGCTGCATGACGCCGCAAGTGCGATACCTCGCTAGGATGCATTTGCTTTTGGGTCGAGATGTGAACCGCAAGGATGCTGGGCGCTGCACCCCTTCCTGAGCTGTCCTCGGACTGGCATGGAAGAAGGACCGCGGCACGCCGACCTTCGCCCCAGGGATGCTCTTTTTCTGAAATTCTGAGCGATGGAGACACTTCGTGTTCCGATCAGTCTTCACACGCGCTCTGCTGGGGTGGCGGACAGTCTCCCGGTCAGCACGTCCCGACCTCCCCTTCCTACAAGAGCGCCGTGGGGTGCTTTAGTAAAACCCACGCAGCCTTCGGTAAACGGGTGATTTCTTTACAACGAACACCGTCACGTGGGAGCATTACCCACAGCAGGGCGTTGGCACTGGCTTCTGGGAACATTCTTCCTCTGATTCCAAGGACCATGGGATCTCTGCCTTGAACTGCTCTCTAACCGGGGCATGTTCAGGTTGGAGGTTCGGATCCCAATGCGGCTTCTTTGTGCTCGAGAACTATTGTCCTTCCCCACTGGACTTTAAGACCCCCGCTCGCCCCGACACAGGCTCCCGTCGGCCGTTTTGAATGCCTGCTTCTTTACCCACCTTGTGACTCATCACCGACGCCAGCTAAGACACTGTACCAATGCCCGCATTCCTGTCTATTTTTGTAAGTGCTTTGGCATTCGGACCGCATATACATTTTATTGAATTTCCTTGTATTGTGGCTTTTCCAATGGGGATTAGAAGGCCAATTCGGAGCCACGTGATTCCAGGAAGATGTGTGAGGAAAGCAACAGGGATGCCGTTCTCTAAGGTCCGCTGGGTCCAAACAAGGGATCCATATGTTTCCATTTCCCTAATAGGCAGAGAAAATAAAAAACAAAGAGGCCTGCAGACACGCACCTGCATAAGCAGCCGAGCAGAAGTAACCTATAAACACATGAAACGCAGCAAGCTCTCCAACAATCCCATCTGCATTTTATTGAAAGAAACCTTTGAAAAGGAGAGAGAGAAGGCACAATTTACAAGAACCGTGGTATAAATCCTGCCACGGTGCCAATTGCTAAAAGCATTGGAGCCGGGGAAGGAGGGAGAAATGCACTCATTCACAGCCCCCAGAAAATAGGCAGCCGGGCCAGCCGCATACCTCATGAGCCCCGAGGGATTTACACCTTGGACCGGCTGATTGCATGAATCACCTTGGATTGATTGCTTCTGGAGAGAGCGTTCCTTTAGAGCGCCTATGCTTGCTCATTGCAGAACTCGGCTCAATTCCGTTCTGCAGAGCCTCTTTGGGACACTTTGCGTGAGAGATGCGGGGAAGAGAATGTTTTGTTTGTTGGTTTCTCTGGTACATTTCAGGACTGATTTACTCTTAAGCCGGGTGCGGAGGGAAATTCCATCATTCCCACAGCAAGTGGATCGGCGAGCGCGGGGCCTCCTGCCCATGTCTGCGAAGGCCCCTGCATTTTCCTTCCCCATATTGTTATCTCCCTTAAAAAAAACCTCTCACGGGCACATTATGTATCTTTTTTCTTTCCTTTCCTCTCCTTCTCCTTTTTTCCTTCTCTCCCACGGGAAACGAATTTTGTTCCGAAGATTCATCATGCAGCGGGGCTGGGATTAATGTTTCCAGGTTCAGTTTTTCTCCGTGTGTGTTCTTCGTCTAGCTCTTCCTGAAACTCCTGGTTTCTCTCGAGGCTGCCCACCTGCCTCATCCTCATATGCAGCAGTTCTCAACCTTCCTAATGCCGCGACCCTTTAATACAGTTCCTCATGTTGTGGTGACCCCCAATTTCATTATTACAAATTAAAGCATGGTGATTAATCACAAAAGCAATCTGTAATTATATATGTGTTTTCCGATGGTCTTAGGCGACCCCTGTAAAAGGGTCGTTTGACCCTTAAAGGGGTCGCGACCCACAGGTTGAGAACCGCTGTAAGGGCTGTGACGATTCTTGTCCTCGTTCTTTTGCTCGGTGTCATCCGCATTCCCGGTGGACGTGCTCGGGGTCTGAGGAAAACCTTTCGGATCATCTGAACTGGGTGCACGGTGCTGCGGAGTTGAGGGAACAAGGGTTTGCGAATGCGCCAGCGTCTCTCCAGCACAAACACCATCCATCAAACCCCCGCCAGCTGCGCTCGCGGGAGGGAGTTTATGCCGGGGCCGTGCACCAGGGGGCGCTGCAGGCTCGCACACGGGAGGGAGGCCGCCAGCTCCGGGAAACCGCCGCGGAGCCTGGGACCCTGGGGCTCGGGAAAGCGCCCAGCCCGACCCCTCCACCCACACCGCGAGCCCTGCACTCCGTGTCTGGGTGTCTCAGAGGCTATCGGGCGTCCAGCCCTTTTTCTCAGACTCCCACCCGTGGAGACCCGGCAGGGGCCCTGCAGGACTGGGGAGGGCAGGGCTTGGAGCTGCCCCCCGCAGCATTTTAACCGGTGCTGGTCTCGCCTGCACACCTGAAGATGCCCTCTTCACTTAGTTTATCAACGTATTGGTGCGGGACACTCCCCCCACCCCCAGTGGCTCCACGCGGCCACGAGGAGCAGCTGCAGTTTTTCTGGATGAGTGAGTGCGTGGATGAATGACCAAGCCTAGCAGCCGGCTCCGTGGAGGCAGCGGTGGTGGGAGGAGGCATGAGCTGGGCCGACCCTTGAAGACTGGGATTGGAGCTTCTTGTCAAAACGCAGAATCTTGGGCAGGTAGCTGCACCTCCCTGCCTCTCTGGACCTCAGTTTCCTCCTCTGTAAAATGGGAGTGATGCTGCTGCTGCCGGGAAGAGCAAATCACCCCCATGCCTGCCTTTGTTTTCGCGGCACCACCCTCTCCTGATTTTTTCTTTTATTTTCTTAAAATTTAAAAAATTGAGATATAACTGACATAACTCTCCTCATTTCTCTTCTCTTTCTCGGGTTTTTACAAAATGTCTATATATATGTCTATATATATATGTTTTTATTGATTTCAGAGAGGAAGAGAGAGGGTGAGAGAGATAGAAACATCAATGCTGAGAGAGAATCATCGATCGGCTGCCTCCTGCATGCCCTCCACTGGGGATTGAGCCCGCAACCTGGGCATGTGCCCTTGACTGGAATCGGACCCGGGACCCTTCAGTCCACAGGCTGACACTCTATCCACTGAGCCAAACCGGCCAAGGCTACAAAGTGTCCTTTTGATAAGATTCTTAAATATTTGTGTCTCCTGGGTTCTATCCGTACCTGTTTATTCTTTGGTTGTGGCAGCGGTTCTCAACCTGTGGGTTCCGACCATCAGAAAACATATATAGCATATCAGATATTTACATTACGATTCATACAGTAGCAAAATTACAGTTATGAAGTAGCAACGGAAATAATTTTGTGGTTGGGGGTCACCACAACATGAGGAACTGTATTAAAGGGTCGCGGCATTAGGAAGGTTGAGAACCACTATAAGCAATCCTGGTGCTTTCCCTGGGCAACCTTGCCCACCAGAATTCAGCTTGCTCTGCATTGGTTCTCAACCTTCTGGCCCTTTAAATACAATTCCTCATGTTGTGACTCAACCATAAAGTTATTTTCATTGCTACTTCATAACTGTAATGTTGTTACTGTTATGAGTCGTAATGTAAATGTCTGATATGCAGGCTTAGGCAACCCCTGTGAAAGGGTCGTTCGACCGCCAAAGGGGTCGCGACCCACAGGTTGAGAACCGCTGCATAGGTTCTCAGATCCCCACCTCCACGGCCAGCCCAGCCAGGGCTCAGAGCCGGAGGCCAGCCAGGGGTCAGCCGCAGGTCAGCTGCAGGTTTCTGCACAGACCTCCCGAGGGCGTTATGCGTGCCCCAACCTGACTCGATGTCCACTTTCTTCTCTCACCTCCTCACCCTCCTCCCGAGTTTCCTACCTCACAAATAAGACCATTTTCTACCCGGCTCCTAAGGCAGACCCCTGGGGGTCATCCTGGCCTCCTTCTCCTTCACTCTCACGGCCATGGGTCACTGAGAGCTGTTGATTTTCCTGTCTCCCCATCTGTGTCCCTTCTCCACCTTCCCACAGCCACTGGGTGCAGCTGCCCCCCACCCCACCTGCCCCTCCGGCCTCCGGCCTGCTCACTCCCCGTCTCACTTCCACCCCTCCCCTCCCCAACTGCAGCGAGAGACTCTCACGTGGATGTGATCGAGCCATTCCTCTGCTGCGGATCCCGTTGAGGTTTCTGTGAGCTGAGCTCTCCTCACTGTCTAGCTTCTCTAGAACCACAGCTGGTCCTCGTGACTGGGCTCTGAGTCACTGCCACCAAGAAGCTTCCTCAACTGACCTCCCTCCGTGCTTGGGCGTGGAGAGGGGCTCTGCTGTCACTGTGCCCATCACGCTGTGTCCTGATTTGTCTTCCTCCCAGCACGGGAGCTCCGTAGGGCAGGGGCTCTGATGTCCTTCATTCCTGTGCCCAGCACAGTGCCTGGCACACACGAGGTGCTCAGCGGGTGTCGGCACAACAGAGTGAAGGGGAAGGACCCTGCCAACTGTGAGATGCACGGCCAATGGAAGCACCTTGTTAGGTGGGCTGCCCGCCTGGCGTGGGGACAGGAAGATGAATCACACACGGAGCTGCCCTCAGTGGGAACACATCTTGAAAACCATCACAGATGCAGCAGCCGTTGGCGTGGCTTGTGTTCAGGTTTCCAGATCCTGGTGAAGAGCCATGTCCTGGTACCTGCTCTCCTGCTGACCTCCGCTCAAGTCTGCTTCATGTCTGGAAGCCACTGGGGGCCCTTCTGTTTCTCATGCATCAGCCTCAGGTCTCAAAGGACATGAGCAAGCACCTCCCCTTACTTTAAACAGCCCAGACTGCCTGGCTCCAGGACACCCAACATGGTGAGCAGGCGAGTTTGGTAGGAAAAGAGAGCCCAGGAAGGGGAAGGGAGGGTCATTAGCTCCGTGGAGACGTTGAACCTGGAGAGACCCAGACCTGCAGGTGCCTCTTCTATTGAGCCATGAGCTCAGGAGGGAAGAGGTGCTGGGAGTCTGTGTGATAGGAGCTGCATGATGACCACGGGCCCATCTTGGATGCTTGGCTATGTGGGGGCTGGTTGTTCTTGCTTAAGGGATGTGATGCAAGGTCATCGTGGGGAAGGGCTGGTGGGCAGAGGCACAAGGATTCGGTGTTTGTAGGACAACCGATGGGACCTCCTGGCTGAGGTTGGCACATTCTTGTTGTGGAGAACCTCCTCTTGCTCTACCTCTTAGAAGCCTAAGCTCTCACCACCTCCCACTAGAACGGGTTGGAGCTGAAATTCTGGCAATGTCTCTCAAGGGCACAGTATCGTCTATAGTTCAGGACTTTGCTTTATGCTCAGGTTCTTTTAATCACAGCCCAGGGTCCCCAGTTCACCAGGATCAATATCCTGACAGGATGCAATCCATCAGCTTGGGCAGCCTGCCAAGGGGAGGGCTCTGAGCCACCTGGTGGCCAGGGTGGGCTTGGCTGTGCCAGGCAGAAGCCTGTGCTGTCTCGCCAGGCCCCCATCCGCTGGGCCTGCTGGGCTGGTGCGATGCCAGGGATGCATATAGAGATGCCCAGTCCACTGGGTCTGTGGCCGCTCAGGCTCCTCCGTGTGCAACTGTGGTGTCAGATGCTCCTCCTCCATGCTGCTGTGTGCTGGACTCGAGACACGAGGCCGGAAGGGCTCAGCGCTCTTGGGTCATCTGGTCTCCTCTCCCCCCAGGCAGTCTCTTTCCTCATCTCTGTCCAGCAGTTAGAGGAGCCTCATGCAGCAGAGTTTCAGCCGCTGTCCTTGAAGGAACAATTCCATACACGTGCACCACTGGTGGTTTTAGAAAGTCTGCAGCGTCCTATGATGGATGCTGTGTGGGGTGAGAGCAGCCCCTGGTTTTTGCTCTTCAAAAACAAAAACAAAACAATCTCAACTTCTCCTCTCTCTCTTTTTTATTTTTTCTTCCTTTAAAATAATTAAATAATTTGAATTGCTCTGAACAACTACTGGCTCATCCCTAATTAGCATACCCTTTTGAGTCTCTTGCCTGGATTTTCCTCTAGACTCAGGGTCTTCTGCTGTATTGTCTCTTTCTTTAAAAGCGCTTCCCTTTATCTTTTACCTGCTACATTGCAGTGAATCGAGCCAGAACCAACCTACGGGGCATGTTCCTTTTATCGTTACCCCAGATGATCTAGTTACTTGCAATTAAACTGACCTGGGTTCGAATCTGAGGAGTCAATTTAAATGGCTGTGTGACCTTGGGATGCCTGCTTACCTTCCCTGAAGTCAAGTTCTTCCTCTGCAGTGTGGGGTTGATGTTAATTCATTGGGTGGGTGTGAGTATTAAATGTGATAATGCATGTACCACGCTGAGCAGAGAGCTTGCCAGGTTGCAAGGGCACTCCTCCTCAGTGCTTACTTGGTATCTAAATGGCAGCAATAGGCAGACCCACAGAGATGTCTACTCACTGTTCAGGGACTGGCTGATGTTATTATTATTATTTTTAAAAAGATATTTTTATTGATTTCAGAGAGAAAGGGAGAGGGAGAGAGAGAAACATCAATGATGAGAGAGAATCATTGGTCAGCTGCCTTCTGTACGCCCCCTACTGGGGATCAAGCCCGCAACCCGGGCATGTGCCCTTGACCAGAATCGAACCCGGGACCCTTCAGTCTGCAGGCTGACCCTCTATCCACTGAGCCAAACTGGCTAGGGCTGGGCTGATGTTATTCAAGGGGAGAGAGCCAGGAATCCCAACTCTGCCCCTTACTTTCCTTGCCATCCTGACACATCACATGACCTCCCCCAGCCTCATTCCGCCTCCTAGAAAACGGTGGTTGTGAGGATGAAGTGAGGTAATGTCCGAAGGAACAGGTGATGGTGTGCTTGGGACTCAGTGGGCCCTGCATTTCACAGACGAAGGAAGAGCAGTGACGCTACCTGCGTGTTCTTCTCTCAACTCTATTTGCTCCCTCCTCTCCTCCAGACAGAGGCTGACAGCGGCACCACCCCTCACACAACATCGCACCCGGTCCTCACCAGCACCCCGGGGGCCAGCGGCCATTGCCAGTTTACTGAGGGAAAACACCCTGGGCCGCGGTGCAATAACATCCCCTGGACCTCTCCGCCATGCCTCACGCCCCTGAGACACCCTGACTACTGGGTTTTGGCAGAGGAGCCTTGGGAGTTGTAAGCACTGTGAAGGCACGTGGGGAAAGAAGGTCTTAGGAAGCTACGACCTTTCCCCACGGAAGACGCTTGGCTCAGGTAAACTGGAGCCTCTAGCCAACCAGAAGCGAAACCTGGCGTGTGAGCTGAACTCCCGGGGAAATGGACTCTGTTAGGTGGAAGGCAGGTCGGAGAGTCTCCATTCCATATTCACGCTCCTTATATCTGTCACTTCTCAAACCCGGCTAAGATAAAGGCCCCTCAAGGATGTCCGTGTCCTAATCCCAAGAACCTGTGAGTATTTTAGGTTGCCTGGCAACGGGGAATTAAGGTTGCAGATCAGCTGACCTTCCTGTAGGGAGATTAGCCTCAGTTATCCAGATGGGCCCAGGTAATCACAAAGACCCTCTGAGTGCGAGAGAGGGAGGCTGAAGTTCAGGGTAAGAGAGGACTGGAAGGTGCTATGCTGCTGGCTTCGCAGGTGGAGGAAGCGGCCAGAAGCCAAGGAATGCGGGCGGCCTGTGGAACTGGAAAAGGTAAGGAAATGGGTCAGCCCCTAGAGCAGCGGTTCTCAACCTGTGGGTCGCCAACCTGTGGGTCGCGACCCCTTTGGGGGTCAAACGACCCTTTCACAGGGGTCGCCTAAGACCATCGGAAAACACATATATAATTACATATTGTTTTTGTGATTAATCACTATGCTTTAATTATGTTCAATTTGTAACAATGAAATTGGGGGTCACCACAACATGAGGAACTCTATTAAAGGGTCGCGGCATTAGGAAGGTTGGGAACCACTGCCCTAGAGCCTCTGGAAAGTCGTCCATTTCTCCGTGAGTTCAAGTCACACGGCCAGGTTTCGCTGCTGGTTGGCTAGAGGTCCCAGTTTACCCGAGCCCTGCCAGCGTCCTCCTTCACCACTGTGCTCAGGGTCATCGCTGAGAACGTGACATCCCTGATTCCCAGGCTCACGGCAAAGCCCTAACTCAGCAGTTCTCAACCTGTGGGTCGCGACCCCTTTGGCGGTCGAACGACCCCTTCACAGGGGTCGCCTAAGACCATCCTGCATATCAGACATTTACATTATGATTCATAACCGTAGCGACATTACAGTTATGAAGTAGCAACGAAAATCATTTATGGTTGGGTCACAACGTGAGGAACTGTATTTAAAGGGCCAGAAGGTTGACAACCACTGCCCTAACTGCTTTCATTGAAATATGGGGTGGGCATCCAGGTGTTTCAATGGAACACACAACACTAAAACAACCCCATAGGTCATATTTCTGAGCCAATTTAGAAGACATTGGCGGGTTCTAGATGTCCCTGAATTTCTGTTAAGAAAATTGAAAGCCAGTGGGCAAACCTGCAACTCCCAGAAGTTTCTGTTTGTAATGATGCCAGGTGAACCGATAGGCATGCCACCGATTCAACCTCCCGCACCGGAGATAGAGACACACAGAGAAGGGGACATCGGGCCTCTTTCCTCTGAGAAGGCAAGACCATCACCTTCCGTGTCTCTTAGACTAGACTACCAAGCGGCAGACACCAAACGGCTTCTGGACCTGTTGTTCATCAAACCACCAAGAAGGAGGTCCCAGGCCTCTGAAAGGGCCTTGCTCTAATACTGTGGTTCTCAACCTTGGCTGCACATTAGGGAATCCTTTTAAAATCCTGATTTCTGGGCCTCATCCTCTGGAAATGCTGTTTCTTTGTTATGGGGTGGGGCCACAATATTAGTAACAAAGAAACAGAATTTCCAGAGGATGAGGCCCAGAAATCAGGATTTTAAAAGGATTCCCAGGTGATTCTAATGTCAGCCAAGGTTGAGAACCACTGCTCTAATATATCTCCCTTGATTCATGGGGGAGAAAAGGAGGCATTCATTGGGGCTGGAACTGGGGCCACCCCCATGCTGATGCTTTTCCTTGGGGCCATCGGAGCGGCTGTGAAGTCCGCAGTAGCCTGCAAACACAGTCAGCCGAGTTTTTTAAACACACATTCCCTCCTGCGTTCATGCATTATCCGGCTGACCTGTTAATGAGTCCTCTGGCCCCAGTAAGTCTCTTTACTTACAGGCTAGCGTGTCTATTAGCACTCCTGCAATTGTCGTCGCTCGTTTTGGCCTGCTATGTGTTGCTGTGGAAGAAAGAGGGTAGGTTTTTCGCCACTTCTTCTTAAAGAGAAGGGGAAGAAAAGGTGCCAGTGTACAGAGGGTAGCCCTGGGTGTCAGCTGTGGGCCGTGTCTCGGAAAACTTGATTAGGTCCAGTGGCTGAGTGAGTTTCTCTCACGAAGTGACTATGAAAACTTCTTTTCTTCTGCGAGAGCCTCCCTCGGGGGACTTGTTGGCAGAGAGAATGGAGTTTCTCAGCGATAATACATTTCGAAGTTATTATGCGAGTGGAGGTGAAGTACCGGGGCTTGAGAAAATGTTTTCCTGACAGGCCCAAGTGCTACAAAATAACTAAACTCGTGCAACCTCCAGGCCCAATCAACGTTTCAAAGTCTGCTGAAATCTGGCTGACTGCAAAGCGACTTGCTTGCTTAGGTTGGATCCCAAGATAAAGGCAATAAATGATGTATTTTCACACCCAGGGACAGAAGCGGCAGAGACAACACCTTCTCTCTAAGAAAACTGTGGTCCCCTACAATTCATAGACGTGTTGCCATGTTTATTTCTCATTGGTCAGCTCAGTATCTCTTTATTTTGAAGAATGTGATTGTCAAAGCCAGTGAATCATCGTGTCCAGAGGTCTGAATGTGGGACTATTATTGGGTGTTTCTTTGGGCAGAGAGAAGGAAGCTGGAAGAGTGATGGGACCCTCAGTGAAGGCTGGGCAGATCAGACTCCCTAGAGTAGTGGTTCCCAACCTTCCTAATGCCGCGGCCCTTTCATACAGCTCCTCATGTTGTGGTGACCCCCAACCATAAAATTATTTTTGCTGCTATTTCATAACTGTAATTTTGCTACTGTTATGAATCGTCATGTAAATATCTGATATGCAGGATGTATTTTCATTGTTACAAATTGAACATAATTAAAGCGTAGTGATTAATCACAAAAACAACATGTAATTATATATGTGTTTTCCAATGGTCTTAGGTGACCCCGTGGAAGGGTTGTTCGACCCCCAAAGGGGTCGCGACCCACAGATTGAAAACCGCTGAGAATGGATTTGCAGGTCCATCCCCAGGGTGGGAAAGCCATGAATCCAAGTGATTGCCAAGCCTGGAGGCTAGAGCAGTGATGGCGAACCTATGACACGTGTGTCAGAGGTGACACGTGTGTCAGAGGTGACACGCGAACTCATTTTTTGGGTTGATTTTTCTTTGTTAAATGGCACTTAAATATATAAAATAAATATCAAAAATAGAAGTCTTTGTTTTACTATGGTTGCAAATATCAAAAAATTTCTATATGTGACACGGCACCAGAGTTAAGTGAGGGTTTTTCAAAATGCTGACACGCTGGGCTAGAGGGCGCTGTGAGGCCGAGAGGCCCCCTCTGGACATCTAAGGGAAGGCTCTCAGGAAGGACTTTCCTACCTGGCTGTGGAGCTGGTCATTGAATCACTTGACCTTTTCTGAGGTCAGGATGTAAGCTTGGTTAGTTTCATTAAACAGTCCATTAGCTATTGTCGAGGACTTAATTAGTGTCGACCAAGTCGTGGCTGTGCTTAAGAAAGATTAAAGTACTCGAGGGCTATTCTCATTCTGACTTTCTTTGGCGTCTGGGAATCAAGCCCTTTGTGGCCTTACATTCTTTATGCATTTGTTTCCTCATCTATTCACTCATGCATGCTTTGTGCAGTCATTCAACAAACATTTAATTTTCCACTGCAAACCTTGGGTCGCCGTGCCACTCAATGGCTGAGTAGTCGAAACCTTTCAGAAAATGGGCGTGATGGTGAATGAGGTAGCGGAGCTCAGGCCCGGAGCAGGGAGAAGACATTCCGAAAGGCCTGGAACTGTTTGGCGGGTCTCCATTGTGTAGGTGCAATGCTTCAGATGGGATTTCAATTAGCAGTGTTGCTAGTGACATTATGCACTGAACCTTATCCCAAGCACTTTGGGCGAACAAAAAAGTTATTGTGACCTAATGAATGGGAACAAGATGTTCCCCCACCCCCAGGGGCCATGATTAAACGGTCATCATCATTAATAAGGCGTGCAAGGATCAGGGACGGAGCACCTTCCCTGCTGGGGCTTAAAATGCATTCCTCTCCTTCGGCTCAGTCGATTTTAATTTTTCATTGCACCTGTTGCCTGACCACGTGCTAGTCTTCTTACTTTGTGTGTGTGTGTGTGAGTGTGTGTGTATGTGTGTGTGTGAGTGTGTGTGTGTGAGAGTGTGTGTGTGAGTGTGTGTGAGTGAGTGTGTGTGTGAGTGTGTGTGAGTGTGTGTGTGAGTGTGTGTGCGTGTGAGTGTGTGTGCGTGTGAGTGTGTGTGTGTGTGAGAGTGTGTGTGTGTGTGTGTGTGTGTGTGAGTGTGAGTGTGTGTGTGTGTGTGTGTATATGGGGGGGGGGGAGTGGAATGAGAGTGTAGGCATATATGTCGTAGTGCATTCCCAGGGAATAGATGACACTAAAATCGAACGTCGGTGGGGTTTGTGCTTGGTACCAGGGGAGTGTGGAGTGATAAGCTGGTGGACATATCTTTCAACCGGGGTATGTACGCCTCTGGGAGTGTGTGGAAACTGTCCGGGGGCGTGGACAGCTCTGAGAAATAGATTTCTTTCTTCTTTTTTTTTTTAATTGTTTTATTGCTTAAAGTCTTACAAAGGGTATTACATATGTCTCCCTTTTTCCCCCGCCCTTGACAATCCCCTGGCCTCCCCTATCCCCCAGTGTCTTATGTCCATTGGTTATGCTTATATGCATGCATACAAGTCCTTCAGTTGATCTCTTACCCCCCCTCCTTTCCTGCCCCCCCACCCTCCCCGGCCTTCCCGCTGCAGTTTGACAGTCTGTTCGAGGCAGCTCTGCCTCTGTATCTGAGAAATAGATTTCTGAACCTCAATTTCCACAGGCGCTCTGTGCTAACTGACTGTCCAGTGTCTGTCTGTGGTTTGCCAGGTTATTCCTGACTCTCTTTTCCTAATCACCCATTTCCACATTACGAAAGAGAAGAATTCCTCGCGCCCATCTTGGATTTTACTATGGTGTACTTCTTGGGGCAGAGTATACCCCCAGGGCACCCTTAAAAGAGACAGTTTAATAATGCATCGCTATTGGGGTGAGATCCCATGAGACCAGTGCAAAAAAGAGCTTCCTTAAGAAATATTGAAGAGGGGTGGTGAACACACAGCACAGTGTACAGATGATGCGTTGTAGAATTGTGCATCTGAAATTTTGTGAACCAGTATTGCCCCAACTAATTCAGTAAAAAAGGAAAAAGAAAAAAATTAAAAAAAAAAATTGAAGAAACAGTTGCCTACTCATGTTCACTGCAACATTATTTACAGTTGCCAAGAGGGGGAAGCAACGCAAATGTCCATCAGTGGAAGGGTGGATAAAGAAAATGGGGTAAGTACACGCAAAGGAATGTTACTGAGCCTTAAAAAGGAAAAAAATCCCGTCACACGCTACAGCATGGATAAACGGTGAAGCTAGAGGACTAAGTGAAAAAGCCAGCCACAAAGAGACAAACACTGGATGATTCCAGTTACCTGAGCTGTCTAAAGCAGCCACACTTATAGGCACAGAAGGGCAATTACGGTTGCCAGAGGCTGGGGTGGGGGAGGAGGGGAGGAGAAGTGAGGAGCTGTTATTCAGTGTTACCGAGTTTCAGTTCTGCAAGATGAAACATCTCTAGAGAGCCGTTGCATAACAATGCGATGTAGTTAGCACTACTGAACTGTCTACATAGAAATGGTTAAAATGGTAAAAGTTATGTAATGTGATTTTGCCACAACAAAAAAAAAATATTAAAGGAGATAACACCTTAATTCATCCAGGGGACAAAGTTATGACAATACTCCCATCCATCCACCCACCCATTTTAGAATTAGAATACAGACCAGATGAAGTTTTCACATGAGCACTTGTTTTTGCACACTTGTCTAAGTTCACAAGTTAACATTAGACTTCTTCTGACTTCAAGTAAGTTTGACTCGGTAATTGGTTTGATAGGCTTTTCCAATCTTCGTTTTCCAAATAGATTATATGGGAGACATTTTCCACAAATTGGAGCTAAATCCTCAGCTCTGAGATTATGATAAAAACATATTTAAAGTATGCATTTACTCTACTGGAAAATATATCCTTAGAACTATTTAAACAATATAATAAAAATTTGGGGTATTCATTTAATGATGTGCAAGAGGGAAATAAAATACCAGACCACAACTTGGAGAGGAAATACGTGGGTCATTCCAGTGATCTGCTTCTTTAGTTAGCAACTGAGCTGAGCGTTGAGAGAAACTTCTTTAAATCTGTAAGGATTTTCCTAGGCTTTCTTTCTTTTTTTTTTTTTTTTAAAAAATATTTTATTGATTTTTTATGGAGAGGAAGGGAGAGGGATAGAGAGTTAGAAACATCGATGAGAGAGAAACATCGATCAGCTGCCTCCTGCACACTCCCCACTGGGGACATGCCCGCAACCAAGGTACATGCCCTTGACCGGAATTGAACCTGGGACCCTTGAGTCCGCAGACCGACACTCTATCCACTGAGCCAAACCGGTCAGGGCCCCTAGGCTTTCTTATACATGAACAACATTTCCAAGCACAGCAATGATGATCTGAGGTTCAATTTCCTTGGCTTTGATCAGCAGAAAGTATTTACCAGGTCACACCTACTGACAATGGAGAACGAATAAGACACTTCTGGTCCCTTCTCCCAGTCTGTGGTTGTCATGGTTAGCAGGCAACTCAGTAAGCTGCTTACATTTGTCCTCCTTGGCCTGGGGGCTTATCCTTTTGGCCATGAAGTGTGAAGCCAGGCCAGAGGGAGCCTCTGGCTGACCAGGTTGGCTCTATTTAAGCCTATTTGTTCTGTAACATTCGGCCCTGGTTGAATGGCAGGGGCTACTCTTACCATACCAGGGCTTATTACCTGGACTTGAGTCTGCCTGGTTGCTCACAGGCATGCTCTCCACTTGGAAGAAAGGTTACTGGTTGTAGAGAGAGAGAAAAAATTAGAGGCAAGAAATCAGAGGCCACGTCTGAAAGACAGAACCTAAACCTGGAGGAGGCCTGACTGAGGAGAAAAGTAGAGACTGATCACCAAGCCGTGTGCTCTGCTGTGGGCTGGGTCTGCCAGGAGGAAGGGGTACCTCTCCCTACCCAAACAGCACCTCCTACTCTGTCAGCCTCGCTCGCTGCACTGCGTCCTGGGCAGATGCCCACACTTGGGAAAAGCTCCCACACAGGCCAGGGGAGCCGGCTTCTGACCTCACTCCTGTCGCCCTTAGCCCACCTCACGGCCTTCACCTTCTTGGTTTCTCCTTGGTGGGAAATCTGAAATATCATGCATGCTAATGAGCCAGGGGTTTGACGGAAGACCTCTCCCAGGAGGAGTGTGTATTATGCCTGGGAGAAGGCCGTTCTCAATACACAGAAGTCAATTGGTGATGGTGGGGCGTGTGTGTGTGTGTGTGTGTGTGTGTGTGTGTGTGTGTGTGGTCATCGGGCATCAAGGGGGGTGGTTTTTTCTCGGAGGGGCAGATCTTTGTGTTCTGCATCCTCTTTATACCACTGGATCATGGAAAACCAGGTCTGTCTGTCTGCTGGACTTAAAAAGGTGTGTTCTCCGTATAAATGCACAAAAACCCAGGGTGAGAATTGGCTAACAAAGGCCAATGCATTTAGTCAGTAGCTTCCCTGTGACTTGGGATCTTCCTTCTTCCGATTCCTCCCGTTGCTCTCCCATGTCTCTCCTTTCTCCTCGTTCCTGTGAGTCCCTGCAGGAATATTGCCTGCCCTCCTCCCCTCTCCGTGAAACGGAAGGCTCCTTTATGTCCGCGATGAATAGATGTGACCACGAAGGAACGAAAGAGTTTCAGGTTCTCCAAGAGGTGGACGAGGCCCCTTATTTCCCCCAGTTTCAGGGAGTGAGGTAAACAATGTCAAAGAATAGAATTCTGAGTTTCAGATCATATTGTTAAACTGCTGAGGACATCACCTTCGTTCTCACGATCTGCTCAGCTATGGGAGGTTTGTGCTATGAATCAAACGCTAAAAAGCTGGCCTCCCTGAATTTGCAAGTTTCAACAGGGTGGACTGTGTAACTGTCTGCTTTTTCTCTTGTTCACGCTGAAATTGAATTTCCTTATTGTGTTGACTCCAGTTCCTTACATACTGTTATTCCAAATCACATGTTGGAGAAGGAGAGAGCTGCCAACAGGCGGAATGGTATGAAATATAGCTCTATCCTAACCGAGACCTCCTTGGGACGCAGAGATAAAGGATTTGGGAGAAATACCCTGGGCTGCTTCAGGCTTGTCAGGCAAATCCATGTCTGTGTAGCAGTTGGACGGCAGCGTCCCAGGAGAGGGCTCACGGCTGCTGAGCCTCCCCCAAGAGTGACATTGGAAGAGAAGCTGGGCTTGGCTCCTGGTCAAAATGGCCCTCCAGCTGGCAGCCGCTGCGGGAGGGGACTTCCTGCCTGACCCGGAGGGTCCTGCGGGAGCGTGGGGGTGGGTGGCGCGGGGCGCCTGCTCTGGCTGCATTTACTTACGCTTCCTGGACTGTGAGTAATGCACGTGGTTAACAACCTGGCTGGCAAGTCAGTGCCAGCCCAGCAGAAAGAAAAAGGAGTAGGTGGAACTCTCACCAAGAAAAGAAAGCTTTCTCATTCTATCAACTTTATTGAGCCGTTTGAAATAGGGAATGAATCAGAAAGGACTCCCCACTGCCCCTAACCTCCCCTCCCCCCCAAATCCTCCCTTGGCTGCATCTCAGGGCAGAGAGCGCTCAGGTCCCCACAAGGGACCAAGCCTGTCCCTGGAGGCTGGTGAGCTCACGTTCGTGGTTGGGACTGAATTCTTAACGTTCAACAGAAGTGGAAAATCACGATGTTTCCTGCCTGTAATGGAGCAATCAGCCTACATGGTGTGTGTGTGTGTGTGTGTGTGTGTGTGTGTGTGTGTGTGTGTCAGTTTTAGAGGAGGGAGCGAGTGCATGCATGACTTACACCCAGGCAGGGATGCAGCCCGGGAGGGGAGAGCTCAATAGCTGTTGAACCATTTTTAAACAAACCATAAAATCATATTGACCAAAGGCCTACTGGGCATTCTCCGTGTGTGAATATCTTCACGCGAACGTGTTTTCCTAATGGAGGGTTCGTGAACAAAGACTCACGCATCGAAGTTGCCAGAGTCCTGGGGGCGCCACATAAGGGTGTGGTTTCATATTGGCCCTGGTTAGATGCCTAGGCAACCCCTCGACAACAGCTGTCTGGGGTTTCTATCGCAGAACCTTGAAGCGTTTCAGGCTCTGTGCCCGAGACTCCCTGGGCCCCTGATGGCCGGAGCTGGCTGGTCGCTGGAGGGTGATCCACTGTCCCTGCTGTTAGCACCAGCAACCTCAGGATACGTGGGAAAGAATGTCCAGGACCCCAGGGTAGGAACGAGCCACATCCACGGCTCATCTTGGCAGCAGGAGTGTCTCTGAAGTGTGTGTCGCACAAAATTGTAGCCTATGAAGAGCCTTTTGTCGATTCAGCCATAAGAATGGGACCTCCACCATGTTTGTTGAGGAGAATGGGCCTGCTGCTTTTTTTCCTACTGAAGAATATACTTTTCATCACCCAAACACCGTTTCCCCTAAAGAAAGCCATCTGTGAAATTCTGGTTGTGTTTAGTGCTTTTTAGTCTTTTCAGGGACTGAGGAGGTGGTTCCTACAAAGTCTAATTTTACTGCTTGGAACATGTTAATTTGTAAGATCAGTTACTAGCGGACACCTGCAATTTAGGAACAAGAACCAAGGTTAGGTGTTGTAGTTGGCTGAACAATGGCCCCCAAAGATAGCTGGTTCTCATCCCTGGAACCTGTAAATGCCAACGTTTTTGGAAAAGGGGTCTTTGCAGATGTGATTAAGTGAAGGATCTTGAGGTGGTGACACCCTGGGTCATGTGGGTGCAATCACAAGCGTCCTTAGATGAGAGAGGCAAGCAGAAGAGGGGAAGGCAATGTAACCATGGAGGTAGAGATTGCAGTGACGTGGCCACAAACCAAGTACTGCCAGGGGCCACCGGAAGCTGGAAGTGGCAAAGAATGGAGCCCCCAGAGGGAGTGTGGCCCTGCCAAACACCTCGGTTGTGGCTTAGTGATGATTTTAGACTTCTGGCCACCAGAATTGTAAGAGAATACATTTCTGTTGTTTTAAGCCACCAAGCGTGTGGCAATTTATTACAGCAGCCATGGGAAATTAATATGTGTTCTATTCATTTGTTTTATTTATGTGAGCTATGTCTATATCCATCTACCTAGATAGAAATATAAATAAAATATAAACTAAATATAAACAACAGATAGATTTTGTGTGTTTGTTGTGTATGTGGCTGTTACTAATAGGGAAGATGTATTGCGAGGATTGTAGGTTTGTTCTTCTTAAGAGCTTATAGTCCAGTACATTGGTTAAGTGCAAGGGTCAGACTGCCTTAGGTTCAAATCTGTGACTTACTAGCTCTGTGATCTTAGACAAGTTCAATGGCTTCTTTGGGACTTAGACAGCTCTTTGAGGATTAAGTGCACTGATCCCTGTGAAAGGCCAGAACCTGCCCAGAAGTCCTCTACAATGTCAGCCATCCAGCGATGGCTATTCAGGCTGCTCCAGCTACCATCAAGGCAGAATCAGACAGCTTCCATATCTATGGGCTGAGCTAAGTGCTGTAAGACGAAAGGGACATAACTCACGTTGGCGGGAGGATTTATGGAAACATTAAGGATAAGGGGCATTCAGAGCTAGACTTTGAGGATGGACAGGTTTTCTGGAGGCCAAGCCAGTGAGGTGGGGACCACGCAGACAATCCAGGTACGGGAGTTTGTGTAGCAAAAGGAGCAGTGAGGAAAACCCCAGGACGTTTTCATGGAAGGAGGCCTTGAGGGACACAGTAGACCAAGCAGGTACGACAGGTCAGGACCTGGTAGAGAAGAGTCCTTGAGGCTCCTCGAAATATTTGCAGCTGTGCACAGCTTCAGTACCACCAATTAAGTCACAGGTAATTAAACCTCCCACTAGACAGCATGAGCACATTCTTGGCTCGGGCTGCTTGGAGGAGTGGGAGGGAAAAGAGTCCTCCTCTGTGAAGTGTCGGGTGAAGGAATGGCCCGACACTCACCACCAGTCGGGATGAGGTATTGCTTTGGGCCTGGCAATGCGTGGCCAGGTTTTACAGTAATTGGAGTGGCGCCTTCTCTATCTACAAGGGAATCATTTTGCCCAGACTTCAACCATAGCTTGGGAATCTGTGCTATTCAATGCATTAAAGTATGCCCGTTAACTAGGTCAGTTATGCCAGCAGGCCTGGAGCAGACACGCAGGAGAAACGGACACTCCACCAGGCAAACAGCAAACCCAGTGTCTCTCACGCAGCTTGTGGAGGGTTGGAATTCTCACTGCAGTCAATCTTCCGGGATTTAGGCGCCGGCACACACTGGAGTCAGGAGGGAGGGATTTACACATTGAACGGTTTGGGGAAGACAGCTGGGGCCCGGAGAGCAAGCTGTTCTAGGCTGAAAGGCTCAAGGCTGGAAAAACAGCAGCCTCCAAGGTGATGGGGTGCGTGCGCCCAGAGCTGGGTTGTTAAAACAGTGACGTGTACCTGTGCGGGCCTGTCATTATAGAAGCAGACTCAAGAGGGCCTTCCCCTTGAAAAGACACCAGTCCTTGGCTACCCGGACAGCATAGTGGCATCAGCTCGCTTTCTGACCGATGGGTAGCGTTCCCTGGTTGGGTTGACCTCTCTGAGCTGTGGTAGGGAAAGCGGGTGGAGCCAGGCTCTGGTGCCTCCTTTCATGGGAATTTGAAAAGGAAACATTCATCACAGCGGATTCCATATTCTAAACATGGAATCAGTGGGTTGTCCCGTGAGAGGTGTGAGTGGGAGGTAATTTCACTCTTTCCTTTGCTCAGCTCACGGTAGGTGATGAAAACAAAGGGTTCTATTTATGGCGGAAGTGGGAGATTTGGAAGAAGAGGGAAGTGAAGATACGATCAGGGAAAGGTTAGGATGAGTTGGTGGCAGTGGATTCCGGGGAGGCACTGCGGGGAGAGTTCCAGACGGAGGGAATTCAGGGGGCACTTCCAGCTCCTCTCTGCTCTCCTAGCTACTGCCACTTGTCATTTGCCTCTTTCCTGCTCAGAGTCTTTCCTTATTGCTGGTTTTCTGCTGATATCGGGATTGCTAATTCCAGAACAAATCTAGACAGTCTATGCTAAAAGGTAGCCCAAGAACCCAATTGTTTCCTATTTTCAGGATGCCCCAAGCTTTCAGAATAGCTTCATAAAAATCTTTGCCTTAAGTAAACTATTAGTGCATAAAATGGCATAGATGCAGTTCAAAATAAATATACCGAGTGAAAGAAATCAGTCAACATGAGTACATACAGTAGTGTCTCATTTATTCAAAAGTCTAGAAACTGTAAACTTATCTGCAATAACAGTGGTTGCCTGAGAGATGGGGAAGCTGGGAAGGGGGAGGGCTAACACGGCACGAGGAAACTTGGGGATGATGATGAATATGTTTGTTATCTTGATTGTGATGATGGTTTTGTGTGTGTGTGTGTGTATTATGTATAAAATTGTACACTTCAAATATATGAAATATTGCATGTCAGCTGTAACTCAACAAAGCTATTACAAATAACCTAGGGTTAGGACATCGGCTGGGTACACATGGGTGAAAGCAAGGAGCAGAGAAATAACCAGGAGTCCTAATGTGGAGAGGATCAGCCTCCCTTCTCGCTGAGCTCACTGTTCTCCTTGGTCAGGTCCACGTTCTCCATGGAGAGAAGGGAAAATTCACTAGCAGGCATGCGTGTTGCCAGCCTGGAACCAGTGGCCCTTACGGCCCGCTCCCTTCTATTTGGCGAGCCCACATTCACACCCTGCATACTCCAGAGACAGTGCTCAGGCCCGAGCCTCTGGGCCCCGGAAGTGTCCTGACTTTTTGCTGAGTCTCTGTTGCTCACACTCTAAGAAATGGAGAAAAGGGAAGCCAATCTCTGAAGTTCCTAGTCCACATGTAATAGACCCTGGGAGGAAAACAAGGGGGGCACAGACATTTTAGGTTGTAAGACTTTTTCATTTATTCCTAAAATCCTTGCTGAGTGCATGCTATTTGCCAAGAGCCATGCCTATAATTGGGAATAAAAAGATGCACAAGATGGAGATGGTGTCTCACAGTGCTTACTGTTTAAGGCTCCAGAGATGACACCCAGGGGACTGTGATGTGGGCTGCCTGTATCCACCGTGGGTGGTGCAATCAGAGAAGACACCTCAGCCTGGAGTGGTTAGCGGGGGTGGGGGGTGGTGGGGGAGGCGTCTTAGTGTTAAGACTCTGAGAAAAGACTTGAATTTTATTTATGAAAACACAGAAGACAGTTATTCACAGGGAAGGCAACTGAGTGCCCTAAAAGCACTAGAATAAAGACATGAAGCCCACAGGACTCCGTGGCTGCGAGGGGGTCCAGGGAGGACAGGGCCCGAAGTTGGAGCCTGTTGCAGGCACAGGGCCCGAAGTTGGAGCCTGTTGAATGACATAAGGATGAGGTCGCTGCTCAGACCGGGCTGTGGCAGCACCTGCTGGAGGTGGTGATGGGCAGGACAAAAGCCCCAGTGCAATAGGTCTGAGGACCCAGTGACAATGACATGGACACCGAGGTGACCCAAGGGAGGCACGAACTCCCCTTTTACACGTGGAGTTGTGAAATCTCAGGAAAAGCAAGAGGCTTGGCTGAGATAGGAAATCAACTGATAACACCGACCACAGGCTCTGAAGGGGAAAACATCGGAACTCCGCTGGTGTTTAGATTTGTGATTGACAAACGGTTTAGCCGGAAGGATCTCTCTCCAGGGTCCATCCTTGAAGGGTAACTACAGTTCACAGCCATAATCGCCTAGTGGACTCAGAGGGGCTGTCGTCGGGAGGTCACGGCAAAGACATCCCTCTCCCTCGTTTGGGATGCTGATGTGGCTTTCTGTGAGCATCCGGGGCCTTTGCCTGGATCCCGGCGGGCCAGGTAGGCTGCTCGGGCTGCCACTGAGGAGGCGGAGTTTTATAATTTGCCACAAGCTGCTGTGTCTGTTATCAGGATGGTCACTCTCTGGCTAATGAAAAACATCTCTCTGGTCCAAACATGGCCTTGAGGTTTATCTAAATCGCTTGTTGCTCAGCAGAACAACATATATCAGAAGTGAAATATACGCCAAAAGACACGTCTAATGCACCGTTTATCTTTTGTGTAATTGATTCTCATGCAGGACAAATGCCCGGTGGGGATTCGCAGGGGCCTTAACACGCCCTGCCATTATGATGACATCACCCCAGAAAGCAGCCCTTCTGCAGGCTGGAGAGATGACAGGGTCCTTTTTCTTTTTTTTTTAAGTGCTGCTCACAGTGCCACATCTGACTATGGGATTACAAGGAGCAACTGTTCCTCTCCCACTTCCCACCCTTTGTTCCCGGCCTGCCCTGTCAAGCTAGTCCCACACTCCAATCAAAATGAAATTATTTCAAAATCCATACCCGATTGATTGCTCTTGCCAAAAGAGAGTATGTAACAATACAGAGCCATCGACTTTCGGTTTGGGTCGGTGCTGAGATTTATTGTCTCCAGGCAAATATTGAGCTGGGTGACATTTTGGCCCGTTACGTCCCTCTCAGTCAATAAATCTAAGTGTTGACTTTGGGAGGAGCCAACGGAGCATTTGTGTAAACTGATGCCTTTAAAAATGGCAAAGGGGATGCAGGGCCACCAAACCTAGTTCAAAAATTTCCCAGACTCATGGGTTTCAAAGAAAGGGCTGAACGATGTACCAGAAAAGCCACCAGCAATGTTCCAAAGGGTGCAGGTAGAACAAGAAACCGTCTTGCTTTGAAGAATAGCTTAGGACGAAAAGGTCTCTGTCTATGGAAACCATTACATGCCGTTATACATCATGGCGGTGTTAATTACATAATCATTGTCAATGGCCCTGCAGGATGGCATCCCCTGACCCCCAGGCTGCTCCGCGCAAGGCAGTCGAGCAATAATTGGTTGTTTCTCTAGATCTGTTAAGTGGAGGGAGGAGGTGGGCAGCTGAACCCTCCTGCCGAAACAGATGTCTTACAGTGGACGGGGCCTTGAGAGATGCCATCAAGCCTACGACACCAACTGGGCTTCATGAGTTCATTGAAAACGGCAAGAATATCACTCGGTTAAGCATACTTGTTCCTTGAAACTTAATTCTTTGTACGTTATGAAGAGAGGAGGGGAAAGGGGACGTATTGCCAGGACATGCAGAGATTCTTAGCAGACCCCAACTATATCCTATAGAGTCAGTATAGGCTAGGTTCTACAGCAGTGACAAATAAGCCTCCAAACCTAGGGGCTTCCTTCAACTCTCTATTTCTCATTCCTGCTAGAGCCTGGTGTGATCTGAATGGCTCTCCTTGGTGGGCTCCTCCATGCAGGGACTCAGGGATAAACACTCTTTCTAGCTGTATTTCTGCCATGTTGACTGTTTCGCTAGCTATTCCGTGGTGTTCCTGACTCAGCATCCAGTTTGTTTGGCCAATCTGCCTGCACGGGCCTTATCTGGACACTGGCCCCCTCATGCAAGCCCATGCCTTAGACTGCAGCCTGCAGAGCCACATGAAAATATAAGTTTCAGAATCTGGCTTTTCCAGCACTTGTATGCCTTATGCTCCCATTCCCCCACTCCTTTAGTTTGGATTGACCAATTCCCAGCCTGGGAACCCTGAGAACTCTCCTCACAAACCCTAATGAAGACGTGTGCCCCAGGTCCTCCCTCTCTCTGCACCCTTCCAGGCTGGGGGGAGGGAGGGATGTGTTCTGAACTTCCTCCAGGACCTGGGAGTAATTAACGTCTCCATTTCTCTGTGGTCTGTGTTGCACTCAGCTTACCACTTGGCCCCCTGTGCTCCACTTAACACCTGTGAATTTAACAGTCATAACATGCCATTCTCAACACATGGCCTTCAAGTCAGTCACTGAAGGGAAAGAAAATGGGAGGGTCACATAATGGGGGGCCAGGCCTGGATGCGCCTTATGCCACTTCTGTGCAGATCCTCCTGGGCAGAGCTCAGAGCGGTGGCACTCCTTCCCAACGTACCTGGGAGTGAGGCGGCTTACCCCCAAGGAGCCTGTGACACAGCCTTCCTGTGGGCCAAGAAGAGGTGTCTGTGAGCACATGGCGTCCTCTGTGCCACAGCCTTTTAAAAGGAAATGAATCCCCAGTGGGGCAGGGGGTATAGAGGGTGCTGCTGAGCTTATTCCCTTGGCCCACCTCCGAGTTCTCCTGCAGCCACTGAGGCCATCTCTGGGCTCAGGAACAGCTCCCTGCTGCTCATGCCAATCTCCTTCCCTGCCCGCGGGCTCCGGCTCCGGCAGCGGGATCTCAGCGTAGACCCCGGTGTCTGGAATGTAATGCCCCCAGCACAATTCTTTGCCAGAAGTGTTAGGAATTGGTGCCTAAAGACCCCAGCTCTTTGGCCTCCCGGGACAATTCAGGGGTGCACTCTACACAGCTCGTCAGAGTCACCGCCACCTGTCCTCCCCCTCCCCCCCGCCCCAAAACTTGTTCACCAGCTCACCCTGTATTGTTGGTTTCTCCCTTCTGTGTCTCGTTTTTCCACTGCCTCTCTTGCTCCTTGTTCATTTTAGGGTCCATTCCAATAACTCAAGAGGAGCAGCGCTCAGGGAGGAGGCGCCGGAGCAGGAAGGCTGGGTGCAAAGGTCAGCAGCATTTCTCAGCAGGGACGCTGCAGAGGGTGGGAACAGTATTGCGGCAGATGTCAGGCTAAAGCCCTCGGATGCCTGTGTGTGTGTGTGTGTGTGTGTGTTGGGGGGGTGGGGGAGGGTGGGCACAGCAAGCTTTGATAAGGGCTGCTTATCTGAGCTACCCTTCAGTGACTTTTCCAAAATACAAACATCTTGCTCAAAATTCTTCATTTACAAGATAAAAATTAAAACTCTAGATTCCTCCACATGGCATGCAAGTCCTTTCATGATCCAACCTCAACTTACCCATCCTCCCCCAGCATCCAATCACACGGCCGGCTGGTCCCAGGCATTCCCAGGAGACCCTCGGAATGTTTGTACCCCTACTTCCAGAAATAATTCCTTCAAGCCTAAGCTCAATTCAGTGTTTGTTTTTTTTTAATCCTCACCCGAGCATATTTTTGTATTGATTTTTAGGGAGAGTAGAAGAGAGAGAGAAAGTCAGAATGAAACATCGATGTGAGAGAAACACATTGATGGTTGCTTCCTGCATGGGCCCTGACCATGGCCTAGGCTGGGGAGGAGCCTGCAACCAAGGTACGTGCCCTTGATCAGAATTAAACTGCTCTATCCACTGAGCCCAACAGGCTAGGACTATTTAATATCTTCTGTGAAGCTTTCCCAACATCTTCACCAAGATTTTCAAGGTTTATTCATTCAGCCAGTATTGCTAAAATGCCTAGCATGAGCCAGGCACTGCTTGAAGTACTGAGGATACAACAGGGGGAAAAACTGACCACTCTCCCTGCCCACGTGACGTTGGCGTGACGATGTGGGGAGTGGGAGTCAGCGCACATCTCTCCTCTGGCCTCTGTGCCCCTTGCAGCAACGGCGCGTCTTTCATCCTCTGTTCCCAGCGTCCGGAGCGTCAGAACATCTGCTTAATGAGTATGTTCTCAGCGCCCGGCACGGTCACAGAAGAGCTAAGAGGCCATCGCCGCTGTACTTAGTGGGGCACAATAGTGCTACTTTGCTGTCTAGATCCCTTTAAGTCAGGCTCCGTATTTTATCTTTGTGTTTGTTTATTTCATAGGAAAAGCTGTTAACCGACTTAGAGTGATTTTGTGCAGGTTTTGAAGTTAAGGAGTGTGACTGCACAGCGCTGTGCATGTGCCTAATGCCACCAAACGGCACCTAATGGCACCCTTTAGACTAATGAAGACGGTCAAGTTCAGGTTTTGTGTGTTTTACAAAAGCACAAGAGAAAGTGAGACTGGATATGTTACTCCACAAGGAGATGCCCTTCTGTACTGGGCACTGCTCCGGGGACAGGGACAGAGACAAATAGGATGTGGTCTCTCCATCCTAGAGAGACGGGGGTGTAACAGCAGGGAGAGACACCTGAGCCTCCGGGCGATCAGGCGCTGTCATGCTGGGGAGAGCGCTCTGCTCAGCCCATACCCCGTTAGTCACAGTGGCAGCCACTGGGTTCGGGGCATTGTGGGTGCTCAGAACACCAGGAGGAGTTAATCAGTCTTGTAGGACTAATGCTGTGTTTTCAAAAATGTCAAGCAATGGAAACACAACAGAACAGGTAGAAGGCCGGATTCCAAGGTATAGGTTCAATGGCAAACTGAGGGTCGCCAGCTGAGTGCCTTCTGAGCAGTAGAGCCCGCGATGGCAGCGCACATTCGAAGCAGTTGAACTCCGCCCTGGCAGGCCCAGGGGGATTGCACTTGTCGGGAACGTTTAGAAACGGGGCAGCTACATTTGGGAAACCTGTCAGCTTGCCCCTCGGTGGAGAGGTGGGGTATAGACAGCAATGGGGTGACACACCGTCTCTTGGCATGAGGTCAGGAAGGGCTCTCCTCACTCCGCATCTCAGAGGCTGCAGGTGCATCACGCTGTTCCTTAGCAACTCAGATGGCAACCGGCAGTACAGTGGTGGGCACAGAATTCACTCCCTCCAATAGGGAGTGTGGGGAGACCAGGGTCTGGAGGTGGATGTGAGCAGGTGCCCCGAGAGTTTATATGCCCAGGGCAAGGAGAGAAATCCAGGTGCCCTGAGAGTTTATGCACCCAAGGCAAGGAGAGAAAAGCAGGTGCAGATGAAGGCCCTGGGGGAATGGGCCTTGCACAGGGTGGGGTGGCTGAGATATGCGACATTTTTGCAATGGCAGGGGATGCCTTTAATAGAGGGCCAATGTGTCATAATTGTCTGGGTTGTGTATTGGTTTTTGCATCCAAGTCCAAGAGAATCCGGTAGTGTTCTTCTGATTGGCCCATGGACGCTTCCTTTTTCTGATTTTGGTTGGTTTGTTTACATGAAGAAAGAACGCCAGTGAAGGACTGCTGTAGGGTGGTTCTCTGTGTGAGGAGTGGGAAGGGTTCTGAGCGTGTGCACGGGCCGTTTAGGGCGATGCTTGCTTCTGTACCTGGGTTCCTTTTGGAAGACACTGTGTGACACGTCTCCGATGAGGATGGTTTTCCTTTAGCTTCTGATTCTTACAGCTCAAAGGGGGGAAAGATCGCCTTGACTGTGTGTTTAGCTGAAGCCACTTTAATTTACATTCCTTCAACTTAACCTTCATTTATGTAATAGGTGCAGACTTGTCCCTTCGACGCCCTCTGCTCTCTCCCCAGATTAGCCATGCGGTGCCTTAGGGCAGGCCCCCTACTGGCCAGGGCCTTAGTGTCCACATCTGTGAAATGCATCAGTTGGACAACTCGATTTCTTGGGTGACTCTGGCCCTGCCCTACCTTTGTGATTAGTTCTATCTAGATCGTTCTAGCCACCCAATTATCCCTCCGACTGGTGACTTGTGTCTGTAATTACATTAATATAGCCCCAGAGGCCAAAACAAACACTGAGAACACCAACTGTGGGATCTCGGGGAGCCGGGAAGATAATGATACGTTGTATGAATGTGTTTTGTACACACATATCAACTCTGGGCATTTGTTCAAGTCCAAAGAGGATTTATGAAGCTCCACTTTGTGGCTAATATTGATAAATATGGGTAATACAATAATACTAAACATTTCTAGTCTTGAAAACAAATACTTCCGTTTTTACGATCTTTTTAGCACTTTCCCTTTCATTACATTTTTGTTCTAGGTTTATTACTTCAGCAAATATTGATTGAGCATCTCCCATGTGTCCGGCACTGGCCCGGGTCCCAGGAAAAGTGCAGTGAACAAGACAGGCAAAAAGTCTTGATCTCATGGAGCTTAGATCGTCATTTGGGGAGAGAGTTGTAAAATGAGCAGGGCTGCTGCGAATATTTATAATGAAAATAAAATGGGAATAAGATGAAATAAAAAGGGATGAGTAGGATGAGGGAGGTGAACAATAAACATGCAGGTCAAGGAAGGCCTCTCTGGGGAGGTAACATTTGAGCGGAACCCTAAATGGGGGAAATGTGCTTAGGCAAAGGGCATGACAAGGGCATGAGCCCCACGAATCCAGGAAAGAGAGGGTGTCTTCATCTCACAGAAGGATTGTCCTATTCCTGGCCTATTGCTCTTTCCCCCCAACTATGTTGAGTAGGATCAGTGCAGATATCTGACCATCAACAAAAATTTACAGAGCGCTCATTATATACTAGGCTCTTTTCTCTGGGATACGGCTGGGAACAAAACAGACACAACCCCTGTTCGCATGGAGCTCATCTTGCTAATATTCAAGGGCAACACACAGATCTTTCCACGTGAGTTTCTTATGTGCCCAGTTAATGTAGACGGGGAGGGAGGGTGATCCATGTGGATGGGCTAGTTGGGCTCTGGGCTCTGGGATCCCCTCGGCCACCAACTAGCTGTGGGGCTTGGAGTTAATTGAAAAATCTCTCTGAGGCTCAATTAAGTGGAGGTGTTGAATTTAGACACACTCCAATGCCCCACTCACTTTTAACCCTGATGGAGATGCAGTTGGGGCAGGGAGGAAGTCTTCAGATGACTTAAGGGATTTTTCTCAGTCCTGGGCATGGGGACTTTTAGAACTTACTGAGCTTTGTGTTTCTAGAGAGGTAGCCCTTCCCCGTGCCATCTTGCTAGGTGGGTCACCTGCTATTTGACAGTGGGACCAAGCGACTCTTTTCCTCAGCCTTCTACCAGGATGCTTGGCGACTGCATAAAAGGGGCCAGCCACAGGCATTCAGACGGTTGAGATGTGTGGCGACAAGCCTCCCCAAACAGAAGACGTACGTTTAATGAGTGGAATTAAAAATGCAAATGATGGGCACGGTTGCTGGAAAATTGCACGATGAGAGCCGGGCTCCAACGGCCTGCGTGCGGATCCGCGTCCTGTGTATGTTTAGGCAACCAGCTGGAGGCCTCCCCTCGCCTGGGGCTGGCCATGTGAGGGGGACCCACTCACCACCTACCTCCTTCCCGGGGGCAGCTGGGCTAATGAGGGAGCCGCTGAGAGGCACTGATGAAAGGTGCGGGGAAAGTACAAAGCCTTATTACGCTCTTATGAAACCACATTTCGGCATCTCTCACCCAACAACGCCCGAGTGCAACCCGACAGCCTTGCGGCCCATTTGTCAAGTGCCGCCAGCTCCCCTCTCGGCCCAGGTGAAACAACAATAAATAGAAATTGATGTGTATCCCGGGTATTTTAATAAAGTCGATACAGCACAGTTGCACCGGCCCCTTTGGCTCTTGCCAGCTCTTGCTCATAAACAGACCCCCCCCGTGGGGATAGTCACCGTCTGGGCTGGGCGCGGGCAAGGTGCGAGCTCAGAGCCGGCGCACTTGCTATTGCAGTGGGAGGAGAGTGCTTGGTGGATGCGCGTGGGTTACCATGGCGACCGAGGGACAATGCTCTTGGGCGTGCAGACCCCATGTTTGCAGCATTATGCTGCAGAGGGGGATTTAGAGCCGCAGAACAAAACATAATAAAGAAGCGTCAAACCTAATAAGACGAGGGACTGAAAGAAAGCCAGGGACTTCTGTTTAGACATCACGGCGTTCTCGCGTTGTGGGTCTGGGAACCCATCCAAGACCGAAGCTTGTTCATTATACCTCCCAGGCTGCCGGCATTCAGAAGGGCTCTCTGCATTGAAATTGCAACTTTTTCTCACCTGGCTGCAAAGAGAACCCACTGAGTTTAGAACAGTACACGAAGGAAGAGATTTTCTCATTAAAACAACAGCCTTTTGTACCTGGTTGATAAGATAGAAGGGGGAGGGAAAAAAAAAAAAGCCCAGCTTGAATACTGAGCAAGTTGCCAACACTGAGCCCGGAACACCCCATGGTGTCTTTATTGGGTAACATGAATATCATTCTTGGATGCATCCTCATTAATCAAAGCCGCAAATGCGCATGAGTTCTGATGGAAAGGATGCAGCGAAAGGCGGCTTTCATCATTTACATAGTTAAAAAAAATCCTGGACTCTCTTCCCCTGTTTGATGCCTCGGGGTTACGGACAGCTGACACCTGCGTTCTGGGTGTGCGCTGTTCTTCCTACAGCTTCCCTGTGGTTCTCCAGCGGTGGGCCCCACGCTGCCTTGTGGCAGGGAAGGAAACTGAAACGAAGGAGTCTGAGAAAGTACATTAATCGAGGACGCATCTGGGTAAAGAGATGGGGAGTGAAGACACCTGGTTTCTAGCCCCTGTGAGGTCAACGGCTTGGTGTGTAACCCTGGACAAGTCCTGGAAACTTGGAGCCTTCATGTTGCTCATCCACTGAGGCAGGAAGGCGGACTCTACCCCAGGGCAAGCTCTGAGGATGAGCGCTTTCTTACTCCTCTTTGTGTCTCACATTGCACACAGCCTGCCTGATGCCAGGAGTTCTCGAATGCTCGAATTCCCAAGGTTCTGTCCAGTTCCGGGAGACTTTTGCTCTGAGTTGACCGACAGAGGTCACTTGGGGCCATCCTTCTGGGGAGGCCGGTGAACGGCATCTCCCAGGGACCCACAGCATCTGACGCCATTGCAGAGGCTCCTCTGGGGCAGATGCAAATGGGACAACTTAACTTGGACCTTAGAGCCTTACACTCGGTATTGAAGTATTGCATTCCATCCGGGAGGCCCTGCCTTCCTCCCCGGCTCCTGTAAGGATTACCGTGGAGCTCCGGAAGGGGAATGTTGTAGAAGTTGACTCCACATTTTTTTGACTCTGAGGCCTGCCTCAGCCTACTTCTGTCTGTAGTATTTGCTGGTTGAGAAAATCCACAAGGTGGGAGGCTGCATTATTGTTCATGATTATTGGTTCCCTCTCCTAAGAGGCTCACATACCCCTGCCCTTCCTGTGCCCCCCCCCGCCCCCCCGTAGGTGATGTGGGCGTCCACAATCCACGGTTGGGCCCTACAGGCAGCAGGCCCTGATGTGGCTGCAGGGCTTGGCCGGGTCTCCTGCAGCAGGTCAGTCAGGGGCCGCTCCTCCAGCCACGTCCCAGAAGGAGGAGACACACAGAGCATCGCAGAGCCCAGCCTCCACCGACCTGCAGCCTCCATGTATGTGAGCTGAGCAAGAAGTACATGTTGGCTGTTGTAAGCCACTGAAATCTGGGGGTTGCTTGTTACCACAGCAACAAAGCAGCAATAGCAAGCAACGATTTAATGAGTTGTGTCTTAGTCATTACAACGTCTACAGGCGTCTGGAAAATAGTGGGACACAGCAGTTGGATTGATGAATGAAAGGATGATTCGGCAGGTCAGTCATACTTGGTCTCTGTGATCCATGCTGGATGTCCCATCGGAATTAGCAGGCTCCTTGCCATAAATTGGCAGCATTTCTTGCCATAACTAAGCAGGATTGAGCCTTTGCCATAACTTGGCAGTTTTCCTTGCCGTAATTTGGTTTCTGGCCCCCTCGTTTGGGAATCTCCATTCTAAAACAGTTATTTTCCTTCAGGTTTCTGGCAATTTGGAAAGAGAATGAAATGTTGATACAGTGGATGTGGGTTTGGCTTCTGCCTCTCACATACTTCCCAGGTGAACTTGGGCATGACCCTCGGCTTTTCTGAGCCCAGGTGTCCTCTTAAAACGCTAAGTACAGGGCTGTGTGGAGCATTCAGTGAAACAAGACATGTCGACCTTTCGAACGTGAATTGTAGGTGTTGTTCTTGGGGTAACTGATCCAAGGATGAAAGAGCCCATGACACCCTCACTCCTCCTCCTGCCCCCCCACCCTGTCTCCCTTCTCAGGGAGCCCCAACCCACGGCTGTGTGCGGCCCCTGAGGGCTGAGTGTGAAAGATGGCACCGAGAAAACCCAAAGGCTTTACCAAAGGGACTGCCGGGGCATTGGCAGCTCTGGCTGGAGCAGGGCAGACCTTTCGTTTGAAATAAAAAGTTGATTTGGAGTCTGATCCCCCAAATCACCCAGCTTCGTGTTACTCCCCACGAAAGGCCCGAACAGGCTGGCCAGCGCAGCTCTCTCCCTCCCCACCACCCAACATTGCCTCCACCGGCTCCCACCCCTCAGACGTGGGTCTCTGGGCACCCAGTGCAATGGAACTTCTAACAACTGAGCTAATTAGGACCGAGGGGAGCAGGGCAACCAGGCGGCTTAACTCACAGCCTCTGCACCTCCCCAGGGTCGGGGGAAGCGTCTACTGCTACCGCAGCAGCAGCAGCAGCAAACCTGTGCCCGGGAGATGCTGGAGGGAGGGCTCACGGCTCCCCTATGATGCAGGGCTGGGGGGGGGGGGCAGACTTCTGTCACATGGAAGTGACTTTAGTGTGGTCAGGAGGACCCGCTGTATATGTGTGTGGGAGTGGGAGGTGGCTTTAAAATGACGAGGGAGAGGTGGGACCAGCTGTTGGCATGTCGCTGGGTCTCCAGAGCCTTCTTCTGAGGCTTCTCACCCTGGTCCTCCCCAGCGTCCCTCCCAGCCCTCTGCACCTCCCTGTCCCCCCTCCGTCCCCCGCCCCCGTTCCACCCTCACTACCTCATCTGTGAAGTGGGGATAAACTTTCTGAGGATGAAGGAACCCTGGCTACGCGCTGGCACTGTGTGAAGTTCTTTCCGTGAAGTTGAACCATGAGAAATGGCCAGTATTTGCCTACGTTTTTTTAAATCTTCACATGAGGATATTTTTTCCATTGATTTTTTTTTTTTTTTGAGAGAGAGACAGAGAGAGAGATTGAGGGATTGAGGGAGAGAAACATCGATGTGAGAGACACACGTCAGCTAGTTGCCTCTTGCTTGTGCCCTGACTGGGCCAGGGATTGAACCTACAACTGAGGTATGTGCCCTTGACTGGGAATCAAACCTGTGACCCTTCAGTCTGTGGGCTGGCGCTCTAACCACTGAGCAACGGGCCAGGGCTATTTGCCCGTTTTTGACCCACAAAAACAGCAGTTTCATACGGTGCAGCTTTTCAGATGGAGCCACTCACTCCAAATCACACCTCAGTAAATGACACAGTGGAGATGCATGTGCAGGGCCCTGACTCGGGCCGGCTCAGCACCAGCACACTGCACGGAGCAGCCCATTGGCATGACCACACCATCCGCAACAGCTTCCCGTGCTCCCTCCTCGCGGGCCTGAGCTGCATCCCCCTCCCGGGAGTCTCTCCATGCTGGCACTGGACGCTATGGAAGGCGGTACTTTCTCCCTACTAGCCGCTCTTCCCAGGATGTCTCCGATTTGATTTAAGAGGGTGTGCCTGGCCCACCTGGCCTGTGAGACATGCAGTGGAAATGATGGTTGAGGGGAGACGGTGGGGATAGTGCAGAAACTCATTTTCTTTAAAAATGGTTTTACTGTTTTTCTGATTTAAGAAGCAGTACCTACTCAGCGTTATAAATAAAATAAAGATGATGAGCAATCCTTAGCTAGAGGTAGCCGCGAGGTCTCTGATTGCCGTGTGTCTCTCTCTCTCTCTCCATGTGCATATATAAATTTTGGAGTGGGGAATCTACTGCAAACACTATTTTCCTTATTTATGAATCCTCCGGTTTATTCCAGAAAGGATTTGGCATGGTTCCAAGGGCACATAGAATATGACCTGATGGTGCAAGTGAAGGTGGAGTTGAGGAAGAGGAGTCCACACCAAATGGCCTATGCATGTTTGTGTTTTCCATCTTCAGTGAGGTATGATTGGCACATACTATTGTGTAAGTGTAAGGTGTACAATGTATTGATTTGATATGTTCATATATCGCAAAATGATTGCCTCCATCACATCACAAAATTACCATTTCTTTTTTGTAGTGAGGAAGTTTAAGATCTCACTTAGCAACATTCAAGTTATAACACCGTGCAGATCTGTCCCTTTACAATTTAACATTGCCTTGAGAGTATTTGCCCAGGCCATTAAATATTCTATAGCATCGTTTAAAAGTGTAATAATTTTAATGGAAATAAAACATACACACACAGAACAGTGCAGAGATGAGGAGCAAACAGCTCGATGCAGCATCGTTCCCCCTTTTTGTTAAATTTATTAGGGTGACATTGGTAACAAAATGATACAGGTTTCAGGTGCACAATTCTACAGCACATCGTCTGTACACTGTATTGTCCATCACCATTTACCCCCCTTTTACCCTCCCCCACCCTGGCAATCACCACACTGTTGTGCATGCCCATGAGTTCTTTCTCTCTTTCTTTTTTGCTCAATACCTCCACCCCATCAGCCCCCACCCTCAGTGGTAGACCTGCTCTCTGAGTCTGTCTCTATTTTGCTTGCTAGTTCATTTTGTTCATTAGAGTCCACGTCTGAGTGAAATCATATGGTATCTGTGTTTCTCTGACTGGCTTATTTCACTTAGCACAATGCTTTCCAGGTCCATCCAGGCTGTTACAAGGGTACAATTTTCTTCTCTTTTCATGGCTGAGTAGAATTCCATGGTATAAATGGCCCACAGCTGCTTTTACCCCCTCATCTACTGATGGGCACACGAGCTGCCTCCAAATCTTGGCTATTGTAAACAACTCTGAAATGAACATATATTCTTTTGGATTAGTGTTTAGGGCTTCTTTGGATGAATTCCCAGAGGTACAGCATCATTTTTAATGGTTCCTTCCATTCCACTGATCGATGACATGGCTCTTTATCTGACCAGTTCACTTCCCATCAGCCCTTTAGTCTGTTTCCAAAATTTGAGGATTTTACATAAAGATGCAAAGAAGGAAGAAGTCTAGGACGACTTTCAGCAGTCACAGAAGACCTGGAGGAATCAGTAGGTCTGAATCCCACCCCATCCTTGAGGAGAACCCCATCTTTGGGCATGAATCCAGCTGGTACCCCAACTCCTTTCTGCCCAAGACTAACACCTTTAATCCTAAGCCAAGTTCAGTCCTGGCCCATTTCCATCCCCAGTTTCCTTCAAGCTCTGCCAGCTCCCCTGCCCCTGCCCTCTGAGAGGTGTGAGGTTGGGGTGACTGTAGGGAACCCTCCTATTGTAGTGAGCGCCCCGAAGTCGGGCATGTTGGGAAATGGAGTAAGATACTTGCAGGAGCTGAATGATGTTGGTGAGGGAAGTCGCCAGGCCTTGCTTGAATTGTGTTTGATCCTCACCAAGTTTTCTAAACGCTTCATATGATGCCTCTTAATTGCTGAAAAGGAAGGTGTATCCGTCGAAGTGAAAAGGCAACAGGACTGGAGCTTCAGCGCCAGTAACTAAAGGACCCACGAGATGGCGCTGTTTCTCCATCAGGAAGGACCTGTGCGGGGTTCCTGAGTGGCTGGCCAGAGAGGGGCATCCTGACCACCACAGGGAACTGGCCAGACCAACCATTGTCCTCTTTTTCATTCACTTCCTTCTCAGAGCCTCTTCTCTCCATCAGTGACTCCCACCACCCACCATAGCTTTTCCTTGGGTGTCTCTGGGATGCCCCTGTCTTCCCCATGAGCCCCATCCCATCTCTGGCTCCACATCTTTGTTCTAGGTGCCTCTCCCTTCTTCTGTGGATTTCTACCCTGCTTCTGCCCACCCCCCCCTCCCCACGCTCTCATCCTTAAGGGTCTATTCTAAAAGAGTGACACATACTTATTCTTATTTGTGTATTTAACAAAGGTGTAGGTGTACGTCTAACATTTTAAAAGTAGAAAAATCGATCTTTTTGTATTCCTTTATTCACAAAACCAGGATTGTTGTCCCCCTTTGCATGAGGTCCTGGTTGCTTGTCATTTTTATGTTTACTCTTCTGTGGCACAGTGGGACCTGAGGAGCAAACGGATGAGAAATGTAACCAGTAGTCATTAGGTTCTTGGGCTGTGACTCCTTTATAGGAAGGGCTGTAAACACATGTTGGCGAAATAATTCACATATCATAGCTATCAGGTAGCGAGCTAGGGGTGTGGCTGTGTGTCTCCCGTGGTCCTCGTATGACCGGTGAGGTCTTGAGGTTCCCCGAGTGTGAAGAACTCGGCCAAGGTGACCTGGAGGAGGAGGAGGGGTGCAGCTGGGATTTGATGTGGTCTTGGTGGCTTCCAGACCTGTCTAGTTGGCTGCTTTCATAGTCTCCCAGGAGGCCAGGCCGGTGCTTAGACCTGGGGAGTGAGGCTGGTTTGGGGGGTCTGGGGGCCCCTTCAGATTGGAGCAAAGTAAGGGAAAGCTTGGTTCTGAACTATTTTGCACACCTGGAGTCCAGATCCGTGTCAGGCAGCAAATCCTGATTTCCCGACTTGGTCTTAGGTCCAGCCACTGACCCATCCTTCGCCTGCTGCTCCCTCCCATGGAGGTGAGATCGCATCTCCCCTGCGGATCACAGGGCTAGGAAGCGGCAACACTGAGCGCCCCAAGGAAGATTTGGGGTCATTTTTGTGGCCATCAATGTCCAGGAGGTTCCTCACCCAGGTGGGCCTGAGGCTCCCATTCCTTCTTCTGTGGGAGAATGCAGACTGGAACCAGGCAGGCTGACCAGGACGCCGCTGTGGGAGCTAAGACAGAGGTCATTTGTGTTGAGTGCAAGATCGCCCTGCCCAGCCCAGGACCAGTCGCTGGAGCTAATTTTCTGTCAGTGACCTAGAAATGGGGGCCAGCGGGATCAGTCCACGTGGCTGGTGCAGAGGATTGCCCCGGGGTCGGGGTGGGAGTCAGGAAAGGAGGCGGAAAAAGCCCCCTTTGCAGGGCACAGCCCAGGAAGACGTTAGATGTTCACACCATGATGAAAACAGACACATCCTCCCCCATCTTTGGCCCAGGACTTACAGTTAAGCGTTAGCTCATTGAAGTCAAAGTCTCTATTCTCAATTAAAAGTATTTCAGGCAACTGCAGGAGTCAGAGCGACTCCTGGGCCCTTGAAATGATTCCATGGAGGCAGCTGTAGCTGTCACCTCCCACGTCTCTTAAAAATAATAATAATAACCTGGTTACACAAGTAATTCATATCCATTGTAGAAAATTTGGAAAATACAGAAAAGCACAAAGAAGGAAATAAATTGCTAGTCTTCTCAGCTTAACACCTTTAATTTATTTCTCCAAAACAGTGAGTGCAGCAAGAAGGCATTAAGCTCGGGGCTATTAACATAACAAAAGCCTTCAGTCCCTTCTGCTCACACTGAGGCAGCAGACCTGGGCTCTTGGAGCCGAGTCTCTGGCGCAGGGCTGCCCCTCGAAACAAGTCGCTTTTGTCCCACCCATGGCATTTTCTAAGGTTTAAAAAATCATTCCCTTCCTGGAGCACACTGTAGACGGGGAGAGAGGAGCCCGGGGGAACGAAGATGGAAACCCCTTTGTTTCTGTCCCTACACTCAACATTTCTGTGTTTTGTTTTGTTCCATTCCGGTTGTTTCCAAAAATAACGTTTTCTTGGATTGCAGTACAATCACATCTGAAAAAAAAAAAATCTTTTTATAGGCATTTTCAAGGTGGTTGCATAAACCTCCCCCTGCCTCTGTCTTCACAAAGAGGATACCTTTCTCCTGGACGGCCTGGGGTCTGTCGGGGCAGGGAAGGAAGGCGGGGCCGGAGCTGCACCCAGCGCTGATGCTCAGTCAGGGATTCCTAGCCTTTCCCTTCTTCTTCTTCTCCTCCTCCTCCTCCTCCTCCTTCTTTTTAAAGTTGTACATTTTTATTGATTTCAGAGAGGAAGGGAAAGGGAAAGAGAGATAGAAACATCAATGATGAGAGAGAAACATTGATCGACAGCCTCCTACATGCCTCCTACTGGAGATCAAGCCTGCAACCTGGGCATGTGCCCTTGACTGGAATCGAACCCGGGACTCTTCAGTACCCAGGCCAACGCTCTGTCCACTGAGCCAAACCAGCTAGGGCCTCTTCATTATTCTTAAAAGTTGCCCAGCAGTTGTGAAAAATGGCATAAGTTTTTTGGAGGCCTGTTTCAAAATATGTAAATCAAATTTATTAACCAAGGGCTGACTGCAGTGCTATTCCCACTGCCCAGAGACGGCTGCTCATGATGTTTTAGTGTTATCTGCAGCATCCTTTTCATGGAGGATGTTAAAATTTTCCCTCTGTTCTGAAACCAGCTCAGAATTTTACAATACACTGTGAGCATTTTCTCATGGCGTTAAGTATGTCCTGCCACTACAAGGATCACTGATGCAGAGCATTCTACCTCATTGCTTTCATTTCCTTTGTTGGATATTTAAAGGTACCGCCCCTCCCCTCCCCCAGATTTGCTAATTATTTACCATGTTGCAGTGAGCATACTTGGGTGTATGTGCTGACACAGGTTCATAATTATTGCCTTAGGCAAGTAAAAGGGTACATACACGTTTAAGGTGATTGATAGGAGTTGACATACTTTGCTCCAAAAAGGTTGCGTCAACTTTCACTCCTGCTGTCATTGTGTGACTAGGGCCTCTTCCCCCACATTCTCGCCAATGCCAGGCATTAGACATGTGTTAGTCTTTGTTAATGGCAGTTAGACAAAAAACAGTATCTCCTTGCTTCAGTTTTGATTTCTAGATTATAAGATCGCATCCATTTCTAAGTAATCTCTGCTCCGTCTTCAGTCTCGGGGCCCCATCCTCTCTCCTAACCTTTATTGGACATTTGCTGGGTACCAAGCACTCCCATGTATTGTTTCCATTATTTCTATGGGTACCCTTATCCTCCTTATATATATATATAACTGGCCTTAAGTCACAGAGGCAGTAAAAGACAAAGACAGAAATGATCTCATACTGACGTCCGGACTCATATTCTTTTTTATTTTTTCAACCTGAACTCAGTTTCATTGGGGGTTTGATTCTTTTTTTTTGTTTTAATTTTTTATTGATTAAGTTATTACATATGTGTCCTTATCCCCCACTTTACCCCCTATCCCCCCAACTCATGCCCTCATTCAACAGCTTGCTTGCCACCCTCCTGCCTAGAACGTGCCAGGCCAGGCCTGTGTCTTCTGTTGGACTCAGGTAACATTAGCCTAAAGAGAGGGACAGAGCTGAATGACGGGCAAATGGAGCCAGGCAGCAGAAACAACACATGGTGAATGTGATTCTCCTCTGGGGCCCCTTCCCAAGCACAGTCCTTGGCCCCGATTACAAAGCAGAGTGTGTGCGAATGAAGTTAGGGGTCAGGCTGAGCTCTTCCTGACCGGCTGCTGCAGAACAAGATGGGAGGGGCCATGAACAGGCCCAGGATGAGGCTCAGAACACCTATATCTATTTCTAAATATTTTACATATTTGCTTCTATTTTAAATGGTATTTAAAAATTTTTTTCTTTGTTCACGGTATTTAGAAACACAATGATGTTTGCATTTTGATTTATGTCTCCAGCAACTGTGCTAAATTTTCTTGTTTTAATAATTTTAAAAATTAAATAATGTTTATCAATAAATTTTAATAATATATGTATAAAATCTTTTAGGGTTTTTATGTAGTCAACTTTATTAACTGCAAAGAATGGCAGTTTAATTTCTTCCTTTCCCACTTTAGTGTTGTTTATTTTTTTTCTTGCCGTAGTGCTTTGGCTAGGACTCATAATACAATGTTCCTTTTTTTAATCCTCACCCAAGGATATTTTTTTCCATTGATTTCCAGAGAGTGGAAGGGAGAGAAGGAGGAAGAGAGTAAGAGAGAGAAAAATCGAAGAGAGAGAGACACATCAATTGGTTGCCTCCCTCTTGCAGCCTGATTGAGTCTGGGGAACCTGCAACTGAGGTCCCTGTTCTTGACAGGGAATCTAACCTGCAACCTTTTGGTCTGCAGGATCACGCTTTAACCATTGAGCAGAGGCAGCCAAGGCCTAATAGAATGTTGAGCATGAAGTTTATGGTAGAATTTTTTGTACATACTTTTTGTTGGTTAAAGAAGTCCACTTCTATTTTTACTTTGCCTCTATGATTCTTATCATGAATGGGTGTTAAATTTTATCTAAATACTTTTCTGCCTTTATTTGGGTGATGATATACTTTTCCCCCTTAGATTTGTTAACGTGGTATATTGTATTGCTTTCTATACAAACATTTTCTTTCATTTCCCCTCTGTTGGAAGATCAGTGTTGACTTCATTTTGCAGATAAGAAAACTGAGATGCAGAGAAGTGTCTGCCCAAGGGCCCACCACTGTAAGTGGTAGGCTTAGCATTGTAGCCCAGACGCGAGTCACCCCGACCCTCATGCTCTTCACACTCATCTTAGGAAGTGGGTGTCTTTTAGCGGGAGGCGGCAGTGTCCTCTCAGGGCGCAGAGGAGATGCCCAGCAGGCAGATGGTGGGTTCAGGGAGCCTCGATAGCTTCAATGCTCTTGGACTGGTAGTGGCTGCCAAGTGGGTGGAGAAGAAAAGGATTTGAAATAGTAAAAAGAAAAAAAAAAGAGGAAAATGAAGTGCCAAGCAAAAGAAGGAAACAAAGCCCGTCTGTGCTGCTCTTCAGGGCGCCTTTCCAGGCGGCCGAAAGGTGTGAGGGTGTTGGCGGCTCCAGGAGCCAGTGCCCTGGCTGATGGGACTGGCTCTGCGTCACCACGGTGCCTCCTGCCCGCGTGGACCAGGCAAGCGAGCGGGCCCGTTCACTCTCCCAGGAGGGAGAGCAGTTTGGGGCACTATATTCTGAAGTCTCTTCTTTGAGGCAGTTTGGGGATGGGCATTGGCTGGTCACGGGGTACCTGTCCCAGGTGAGTTCCGCATCACAGGAGACCAGCGAGCAGTGAGGCCTTGCTGGGGAAAGCGTGGGCCGAAGCGTGTTAAATGGGAGGTGGACTAGTTCACCTCTCAGGCCCTTCCAGTGCTAAGATTTTTCTGATCATAGTGAGAATTGATAGCATTTTCCCGGAAGATACAGAGAGATGAGAAGTCACGTGACTTAACCACTTGTCCAAAGTGGGAGGCAACATATGGTACCCATAAGCCAACAGTGTGAGGCTGGTCCCAGTCTTTGCAGACTTTGCTTCTCTCTGTGGGCTCAGGAAGGGGGACTTGGCAGTGACAGTGTCACCCTGGGCTTTAGGAGTGAGTGGCCACAGTGGTCTGGGTGCCAGGCAGCTGTGATAACCAAGCTCAGCCATGAATACAAGATGCAAAGTTGATTTGCTGCTCAGGAGGTGGCCCCTGGCCAACATCCCAGGCAGCAGGCCAATGACAAACACCCTGTGCCTCTTCCCTTGGTCCCTTAACCACGGGACGGGGAAATCAGGAGGGATGAGTACATGGAATATGACAATCAGTATCGATTTTCTTCCTTTGCCCATTCGTGCCTGTTCTCTGTAACCTGACGCTTTTCCAGCTGCTTGAGAACCCTACAAATCTCCAATTTGCCAGTAAGCAAAATAAATATATAAATAAATAAAAAATCCATCATCAGCTCCTGGCCTCCTGACCCAATCTTGAAACGTGCTGCGAATACGCTGACACTGGGGTTGCTGTGTTCAATAGCAACCAGCACCAGACCCCAGCCTACACCTGGGCGGGCTGGGCGGGCTGGGCTGGCCTCTATGCTAACCTGCCCCAGGATCTTCCTCAGGCCTCAGACCCACACACACTCGGAATAACACATGCAGGAGGTGGGGAGGGGAGCCGGAGCAAAGGGATCTGCCTCCCTCTTCTAATTCCTCCCTTTACACTTGAAGTGCTAATAATGGCAATGGCCCTAATTAGATCTTGGAGCCCCTCTCCCCTGTCAAGGATCTCAGACATACCAGCTGCCCTGATCTCATTAATCTTTATCTGAGGCTGATGAGCACTCAGGTTTAATTTAGGAAGGCAGCCAGGAGGGGAGATCACCTACCCAAGGCCGAGGGCAGATGACCAGGCAGAAAAGTTGCTCTAAACCCTGGTTGCATTTAATATAAATATATATATATATATTTATTAATTTCAGAGAGGAAGGGAGAGGGAGAGGGAGAGAGAGAGATAGAAACATCAATGATGAGAGAGAATCATTGATTGGCTACCTCCTGCACGCCCCCCGCTGGGGATCGAGTCCGCAACCTGGACATATGCCCTGACCGGGAATCGAACCGGTGATCTCTTGGTTCCTGGGTCGACGCTCAACTACTGATCTACACCCGGCTGAGCCCCTGGTTGCATTTTAGTATCTCCTGGGAGAACTTAAAATACATGAGTATTACCCCAGACCAGTTGTTCTGAACATCTTTAAAAATTTTGGGGTGAGGGGAGGATAAGGAGGGTAAAGGGGCCCAAATAAATGGTGACAGAAGGAGACTGGACTCTGGGTGATGAGCACACAATGCAAATATTACAGGTGGTGTGTCATAGAATTGTATGCTCAAAACTTATGTAACATTAACCAATGTCCCCCCAATAAATTTAATTAAAAAGGTTTCCAATAACTGAATCCAGTATAAGTTTTACAATTTAAATGAAGCCAGAATCCCTGTGATTGGGGCCTGATCATTGATGTCTTTTAAAAACGCTCCAAGGTAATTCTATTATGCAACTCAAGTGCAACCGGGTTGAGCGCCACTAGTAGGCTGAGCACCGGCCCTCCCTGCACTGAGCAATTACATACCTGGTTCGCATGATTTATACGGTAAAACTTACACGGTAAAATCACAGTACAATGGAGGCAATGTCCTATTACCCGAACTTAGGTGCCCCTGGAGCCTTATCACCCAAAGTTTTTCTCTTCTGGCCACTGAGTGGAAGAGAGACCTCTATCTACTGATTGCTTACTTTGTGCCAGACACTGTGCATATTAGCTCATGTTGGACCTCACAGCAACCCTATGAGGTAGACATAATTCATCCGACTTTTCATGTGGGAAAAAAATGTAAGGCTTGGGGAGGTTAATTTGCCAAGTCATGGGGGTTGGGGAAAAAGACGTGGAATATGAACCCAGGTTCGAGCCCATTGAAGCAAAACTGTAAATGTGTTCTGTTGTCCATTCCATGTGAGTGTGACCTGCCCCCCAGCCTGTTTTCTGGGAGGGTTGGGAAAGAACACATTTATCAAATCAGTGCCACATACCATGAACCTAAGACTCCATTGATCTGCTCTGGGGAAGAAATGACACCTGTCAGGATGGCTACCCTTGGGTTCTCCACCCGTTGAGTTTGAGGTAGTCTATGGTTACTCTCGAATCTGTCTGGTCTGTGCAGGGGCCAGACTGCTATAGGAAACAGAGATGGGATGGGAACCACAGCTTCTGCATCCTTTAGACTCTCTACTGTATAAATCATGTGAGCCACATGTGTAATTGAAAATGTTTAACAGCCACATTAAAAAAGTGAAAAGCAGTGAAATTGATTTTAGCAAAATATTTTATTTAACTCAATCTATTAGTAATATTTTAATATACAATAAGCATAAAAGGCAACTAATGAAATATTTTATGGTCTCTTTTTTGGGGGTACTAAGTGTATTTTATACTTACAGTATATTCCAACTCAGATGCTAAAATTTTATCGGAAATACTTGGTCTCTACTTAAGTTTCTTAAACTTTACAATTGGAAAAGTACACTCACCTACTCAAGTTGTTCCAAACATATTTCAAAGTCTTTCAATAAGTGACTTAGGTATGTTTTTAAATTTTATTAATTACAATGAAATAAAATAAAAAATTCAGTTCCTCAGCTGCACTAACAATATTTCGAGTTCTCATATTCCCACATGGGCTTAGGGCTACCAATTGGACGTGCAGTTTTAGATCTTTGAGAGCGGCCCTATATTTTAGCAAACCACCTTGGGTATGATTTCATTGTTTATTATGTTGCCTGGGAGATGGCAGGTGGAAGTTTTCACATGATTATAGCTGTTAGCCTACAGTCCAAAGATGCAATGTAGGGGTGAGGGAACCACTACTAGTAAGAATGTCTGCTCTGATACACATTCGCTGGCCGAGGTAATGACCACCAGGTGGGTCTACAAACTCTAGACTTTGGCCAGGATTCCTTTTAGTGTCTAGCTCTAGCTCCTATAGATCCCCAAATGTAACAATGTCAACTTATATCCTGTGTCTTCAGAATGTTTGGGTACCCTCCCTCTCCCCAGTTCTTTTGTTACCTGAACAAATGGTCAAAGATCCTTTTGTAGAACTACAAAATAGTGTGAATTCTTGCTGTGATATTGCAGGGTTCTTTTACCTGGTGATGGGCCTCTTCTTTAGTCATTGGGCTCGGGGTCATAAAAATAGTCAAGGGATTGTGACATTGGAGTACCCCCACCCCCAGTCTCCTGATCATGTGTGATTTCCTTAGTTGGTACAAATTGAGTAGTACCCTTGCTGGCTGCCTATCAATTTTGCCCCTAGGTACCTCATGTAGGTTGACTCTATGCAGGTCAACCCTGTCTCTCCACCCGCTCCAATCTTGCCACTCATTATGGCAACTACTCCTAATGGCTATGCACTGCCATCTTGCCCCTATATTTGGGAGTCCTTTCATCTCATTGTTATCAGTGAGCTTAGTTCTGTAATGGCCTTTCCTGCTGTCAGTCTTGGTTTACAGGAGTTTAAATTTTGGGCTCAGCTATTCTGACAATTTGGTTCTGGTTTTGGTCTTCAGTGTCCTCTGCCCTCACACTGCAGGAGATGAGCACCTCTGTGTATGCTGCCGAGGAAGACTTCTGGCTTTCATACCTAGCTTTCGGTTGGGATTAATCCTCTTAGCTTTTTCTTATATTTTTTTCAGAGTATCAGTGAAGCTTAACAACGGCCAACATTGGTCTTATAATGACTATTGCCACCATAGGTCTCAGCATCTGATACAGTGCAACAGCTAATGCATCCCCTTCCCCGTATTCATCCCCATATACCACAGGTGGCTGTTTGTACAACTGGACTGGACTGCTGTGTTGTGCCAGGGCCAGCAGTGCTCCAGCTCCTACCAGTGGGCAGTGGGACTCTTTGCTAGCCCGATGGGAAGTGATGCAGCTCCAAATCCCCTCTCTATCCTCCTGCTTTCTCTTACCGCTTAGGCTGCTAATTGTTGCAGGTTGGGTTCCCTGGAGCAGATTCAGGTGAAGTTCATCACGTAGGAGGTTTATAAGGAGGGCCCCTGGGAAGGGAAACAAATGAAGCAGAGCTGTACAAAGGGAGACATTAAGCCTCAATGCACATCCAAGGACAGCCTTAGATGAACTCTTGGTGATCTCTGAAGCTGAAGTGGCTCTTCAGGGCTATCTGGAATTGGTAGATGGCCGGGCCTTTATATTCCGGCACTGTCCAGTCATTGGATGAGGACAATCAGAAGGAACTGGCATTTGGAGGCTGTCCGCTAACAGCACTTAAAAGTGCGGGGGTCACAAGTCCTTCATTAAAGGAGGGTCTGGGTGGTGCGACCTCATGTCCACCATGACCTACAATCCAGAGATTTTTTTAAAAAATTGAGGTATAATCAACATATAATAATTTATTAGTTTCAGGTGTACAACACAATGATTTAATATTTGTATACGTTGTGAAATGATCACCAGAATAAGCCTAGTTAACATTCATCACCATACATAGTTACAGAGGTGTTTTTTTTCTTGTCATGAGAACGAAGACTTTCAAAATAAAAAGCTATTGTACACCTTTTTACATGCACTTCTATTGGAGTAAATGGCTTCTAGAGTTAGAATTGATTGTGTGTTTCTCTGTTTCCTACTAAACTATGAATTCTTTGAAGAGAGGGACTTCGTCTTAGGTATTCTGTATCCTCCTGAGTAAATGGCCAAAGGCCTAGGATTAGGCACATGGCAGGTATTTAAGACTTGCCTGTTTTTGAATGTCGAGTGAGGTTTTATGATTGACCACGTTGGATGGGCAGATGGGCTTTTTGGCAATGAAATTGTTGCTCATGAGAGTGCAAGTCTAATACTAGAATGTTCTTCCCATGAACAATCCTGGTGAAGTAATTCAGCAAATGTTAATGAGCACTTTCTAAGTGCTAGGCATGATTCTCAATGTTATCAGAGATGTGGCGATGAACAAGACATCATTCCTGCCCTCAGTGGGGTGACAACTTTGAGGACCAGGGTAAGGGGATTGGAGACATATCAGGTCATACTTTGAGATGCATTATATCTCTTGTTTGGGCATCTCTGGGATGAGCCTCATCATACTAACTGGGTGAATTCAGACCAGGTAGGTGTGATGGGCTTGGCCAAGGTCAGTGGAGGAGTTATGGTTAGTTGAGGAAGGAGGAAGAGTAGAACACCACTCACTTCATACAACATAGGTGACTTTATCACCTGGACAAGAAGAATCTGCTCATTTTGGACCCTGAATAGCAATGTCTCTCAAGGTATTAAGTAGAATCACACTGAGGAATAACATAGGGTTGTGCATAATGGTTTATGCTAATATTGTCCAACATGGTAGCTACTAGTCACATGTAGCTATTTAAATCTAAAATTAAAATGAAATAAAATGACAAATTTAGTTCTTCTGTTGCACAGTCACAGTTCAAGTACACAATAGTGGCATGTGAATGATGCTACTCTATTAGCAGAACAAATATTAGAACATTTCTATTTCTGTAGAAAGGTCAACTGGATAGCTTAGACTGTCACTGACTCAGAGGACATTAGAGCAAGAAATGCCATCCTTATTTATTAGATAGGGACAATGGGGCCTTTTAAAGCTCCTAGGACTGGGATCACCTGAGTCTTAGCTCAATGCTTCTTTGTTTACAGATTTCTTTTAGTTCATAGGCTTGTGGAATCCTTTTTAATCACTCAATATACCTAATGTAATACAAATTATTCATCCATCCATCTACCTATTCATCCATCTGCCCATTTTCCCTCCCATCCCCTAACATATTCTACTTCTCCTTCTACTTGTACTAGTTGCTAGAACAATACTAGTCAATAAGACACAACTCCCACTGAGAAGGTCACCTTACAACTAACAGAGGAGATAGGAACACGATAATGATACAATATGATTCCTGCTACAGTTGAGTATGAGTAAAGTGTACAGAGCCCAGAGGAGGTAAGATGAATTCTGCCAGAGGGCTTGGGACAGTACAAAGGCGGCGACATTTAAATTTGGTCCTGAAGGATAACAAGAATTTATCAGGCAGGAAGGGAGAAAAGTGTTCTAGGAGTGGGAACAGCATGAACTAAGTTTTGAAATGCACTGGCCTTGGGAGCAGTGAGTTGTCTATTGTGGCTCCAGCGTGGCTGTGGGAGGGATGGGAGGAGACTGGTCTGGAAGAGTCGGCTGGACCCTCCTGTGTAAGAAGGTGCACTCTAGGTGGAGCCATGTGGGCTTTCTCTAGCAAAGGGACTCCTTGGAGGTGAATAAGGAGGGGAAAGATGTGATTGGATCTGTGTTTTCAAAAGATCAATACTTGGGGTATAGGGAATGGATGAGGGGTACAGTTGATTCAACTCCCTGAATTTGTCCAAGATGGAGTAGGCTCCTGAACCTAGCACAGTAATGATACTGTTGCTTTCTTCTCAGAGTTAAGTCATAATTAATGTCCCTCCAATGAAGAATTTAAAAATTTTCACTGTACTTTTACTTCTCCTTTTCCTAACATTCTTGCACACCAATCTCCCCCTAAACCACATTTTCCCCAGCATCCGATTACTCAGAGGGCTGGGAGGAGTACGGAGACGTGCCAGGAAGGGCATGAAGCACCATGATCATCAGGGCTACGTGGGCTCCTGAAGCCCTGAGGTCGGTGTGCCCGGTGTCCTCCACGAACCTGTGGAGGATGCTGCTCCAGCATCTCCCAACGGTCCCAGGACCATGACGGAGAGTGGTCCTCACTCCTGGCAGGAAAAGAACTGCAGTCACTCACAGAGAAGAATGGAGCCTTCCCTTGATTTTCTCCAAGACAACTTAAGGTAGGGACTTGAGCTGAGAGGGACTCGGAGAAACCACTTACCGGTGGAAAAGAGTAGGCCGTGTCCCCATCCCCTTCTCCTGCTTTGTTGGGCTAACAGTTACGTTGGACTAAGGGCTATGACAATATGCAATTAATAGTGAGTCTCTTTGTAACAAATAATAGTCAAAACATCTTGAAGTCCATTCAGAGACAATTCTGAAGCGAGCCTCGGCTGTCCACACACACATTGAACACTGTCATTAAGCCCTCCTGGGATGACAGCAGTTCATTATCCCGGGTGGTGGTGGTGGGGGAGGAGGACTCTATAAATTTTCCTGGGAGAAAAATGTCTTTTAAAAGTTAATTTGCAACACAACACAGGCAAATACATGGAAGGGGATGTGGTCTTGTGATTCATGAAGGAGCCCTAACAAGGAGGGGCTGTACTCAATTTCTGACAGCTGAGTGATTTATTTAAAAAGAAAGCCTCCCCCTCCCCCCTTATACACCACTCCCCCACCCCATCAGATATTTCCACTGGCCAGAGGCATATGAGAATTTCTCAGTAGAATCTTAAGTAAAATACAATTAAGTCATATCTTTACTGTGGATAAAAATGTCCCAACACATCCTTCTAAAAATGTATTTATTTTTATGAATAGAAACAGGCCTGGGCTTTTCATTTCAGTCAACGTCAGACACAGTGGTTGCTGATCCAACATCTGCTCTGCCCGTGCTTACTAAGGAGCCCCTTTCTGTTCAGGGCAGCCATGTGTCCAGTTAGAAACCACCCCGTTCCCGCTCAGTCTTCCTCAAGGTGGGATGAATGGCTGAGTGACTGTCGTGGGCCACGAGCTAAAAGGAGAGCCTACTTGGTGGATTTTTATAACTGATCTGTTTTCTTCCTGTTAAAAGGGGGTGGACTTAGCTACCACATACAGTTTTTTTCCCGTCATCTTTTCTCTTTTCTCCTTCTTTCTGCCTGAAATGGAGATGAGATGTCCAGGATGAGGCAGCCAACTGGAGGCACTCCGCTAGTTACTGGGGACATTGGGATAAAAAGAGAGGGGTTTCTGGTGTCACAACAGCCCACAGGAACCTACAAGCATGTAGGTGGATCATCACAACCCAGTATCCTGAGTCCTATAACAGGGAGAGGGTGGGATATAGACTATGGGCCTAGAATGAACCATCACAAAAAGCCCAAATTATATGAAAGTCCGCAAATTGTAAAGTCAATGATTAGGGCAAGGTGGTTTCTTGCCGTTATCCAAAACCTGGGGATAGGGAACCTGGGAAACCATGGGCAGCCAGCCCCTTGTCAGTGGGAATAAACATTGAGAGCGAGAGGGGTCCCAGTGGGGAGGGGTTGCAGTTGCTTCTCTGAATTCCCGCCTGCGTCCAGGGCTAAGCCCAACTTGGATTCCATTCTGCGGAGCACGCGAGCCTTGGCCCTCAGGAAATGTCTCTTCCGAAGGCGAGTGAATTGCCATGCTAACCTAGGAAAATGAGCGGATTTGACAGCTCCAACTGGTGGAAGAAACACTTAGACCAGCCTCAGGCACTGCTTGGGCACTTGGCCAGCTGAAATGAGCATGACCAATCACGAAGCTCATTTGGTGGCATGAAAGGGACAATTCTGTTAGGGGTCAAGTGAGGAAGCTGGGGAACAATCCCATGCGTGTGCTTCCCCAAATCAAAGGCAAATTATTATTATTATTATTATTATTATTATTATTATTATTTTAGCAATGGCAGGATGGGCTGCATGATCATTTCTGCCATCACTGGTTTCTTTCCCATCCCAATCTTTAAAATCCCAGGGGTGTTGGTAAAAACATTTAACCATCAGTGTGACAATGACACTGACCCAATCAGAAGAGATGGGGGGGGGGGTCAGAGATAAAGCCTTGCCCATGTGCACCCATTGAATGTCATCTCTGCATTGCCTTTTGGCTTTCTTTCCAAAAGATTTGTGTTAAGTGTGCATCGCCCAGAGCACACTACTGTGCGCCGTACTTCCAGGGCAAAGTGCATGCATCTGCCCATGAAGAGTGGTAACCAAGACAGAAACCCCAAAATGGACAACAGCTCAGACGCTCTGTCCAAGGGGTATCGTTCAGTAAAAAACTAACCTTGCCCTGACCGGTTTGGCTCAGTGGATAGAGCGTCGGCCTGTGGACTCAAGGGTCCCAGGTTCGATTCCGGTCAAGGGCATATACCTTGGTTGCGGGCACATACCCAGTAGGGAGTGTGCAGGAGGCAGCTGATCGATGTTTCTCTCTCATTGATGTTTCTAACTCTCTATCCCTCTCCCTTCCTCTCTGTAAAAAATCAATAAAATATACTTAAAAAAACACACAACTAACCTTGCAATATGGTGCATGGAACCCCAAACCCTTATTTACAATCTGACAGACTTGGGGGAATGCTTGTCTTCTGCTTTCTTCCTGGAGATTCACACGTGTGTTTTCATGCTAATAGCTTTGAGAAATCTCCTAAGAGCGACAACACCTATTCAATTTTGATTTATCGGCACTTCCCGCCTTTTCCTTGTTTGAAAACATGGAGTTTTCCTGCCCTCCTCCCACCCCAAGGAACACCTGTCCTTGGAACACACTTTGGCCTTTTCTTCAGACATATACAAAACAAAATGAAAGCAATAAGACAAGATACAATAAACAGCAAAAGTATGTAAATCATTTGCAAGTCAAGAAAATGTCTATTTTTGTGTCGGAGCAGGGTAGATAATACGTATAAATTGAGTCAGCCATCAGATCTTGCGGCTAGTGTTTTGGTTATCAATTTCTGAATCACAAACAACACTAAAACAGAGAGGCGTTAGGCAACGTTTATCCTGCTCAGGATTTTGTGGGTCAGGAATTCCATGGGACTCCATAGGAACAGCTCATCTTTATTTTATGATGACTGGGTGGCTCCAATGGATGGAGATGTGGGACAGTTTAACTGAAGCCATATATCCAAGGCTGTGGTTTTGGTTGTCAATTGGGCTTCTTGGTTTTCTCCATGTCACATTTTCAGGGGCAGGAATATCCAAGGTGGCTCCTTCATTTCCATTTCTGGTGCCTGGGGTAGAATGGCTGGAGCAGCTTGGACAGCTTGGTCATATCTCTCTTGCCAAATGGCATCTTTACATGTAGCTGGGCTGCCTCACAGGATGGCAGTCTCAGATCAGTCAGACTTACCTGACGGTTGGCTTCTCCCAGATCGAGTGTTCTAAGAATCGTGGTGGGGCTGCATGGCTTCCAGGACCTAGCCTTAGAAGTTCTCGAACTCTGTTGGCCAACGATGTCATAGCCATCTTAGGTTCTAAGGGATGGGAAACACACTCCACCTTGTTTTTGATGGGAGGAGAAGCAAAGAATCTGTGGTCATCTTTGGTCCACCACAGGCGTCGTACTGGTTGGTTCTCTTAGGCACCAGACTCTTAGCTGAAATGCCAGTGGGGTCCCACCTGGCCTCAGATTTATCTTAAGCAATGCCTGGCAATGTTCTTTTAGCTCAGGATGCCATCAGAGAACATAAAAGATTAATTGAGATGATCTAACCACCTAGCTACAGAATCCAAAGCAATAATTTCAATGTCTATAAACACAACAAACAAAATTACTATTGCGTATGACTCTGATATTCATTCCCATTATCTTGTAAGAAGGGTGAACTGTTGAAACCTTTCTCCAAACTGCAGAAGAGGTCATGGGGAAGGTCTCTGCTCTGATCTGCTCCCGCTTTCCTCTCCTTTTGCTGTCCTGTTCCCGTGTGGCCCACTTTCCTGTGACCCTCACTAGCTCTGTCACATTTAGGGTTTATACAAACTACTGAGTTTGCTCAGTGTTTACCTTGAATTGCTTTAAGATTTTATATATGTATATATGTGCATATGTATGTATATGTGCATATATATATATATATATATATATATATATATTTGATTTTAAGGAAATATAGTAGACTTCACAAAGAGGGTATAACCAACATCGGTATTCTCATCTCCCAGGGTTTGCCAATATAAATATGCTTACCTATTTTCTGAAAGAATTTTTAAAATAAAAGAAATAAAACATTACAGAGAAAGTTGAAGTGTCTTTTGATCAAATTTTCCTCCCCCACATCCCAGAGGCAAGCACTTTCATGAGTTTAGTGAGTAGGGTGATATTTTAAGTAGAGTGTTTTTATCAACTATTTTATGGCTCCATCTTCCCCTGTTCCTAATTTATTGCCGTGCAGATCTGCAGCTGAAATTTAAGGAGGCTGCCCCTTTCAAAATGCTCCGCTGCTTTATTATTTGTGCCTGGCTTCCCTCTCTGTACCGTGAGCTAGGAGGGAGTTATTATCTAGGCTTTGGGGGAAGAGAACAACTTCTAGGAAGAGGCACTTTGTAAATATTTCCTCCCATCCCACCCCCATCTGAGTAGAAGCAATCTTATGCCCCCCTCTATATTGTCCAACACCCTCACCCTGACTGTAATCAGCATAAGTTAACAGCCTGAAAGTTAACTTAGTAGTTAACTGTGTTGAGGCCACCACGCCTGTAACTTTGGGCTGTAGGTTTGGGAACCACAGGGATTTGTTAGACAAAATGTGTAAACACTCTGCCGGGCCAGCACTTCCAATATCAATGTCATCTTGTTCTTTGAGAGAGATGCGAAGTGGTGGCATGCTGTTCAACACCCTTTGTGCTATCGACCGAGTGTGTGTGTCCTCCCCACATTCCTAGGTTGAAACCTAGCCCCCAGTGTGATGGCATTTGGAGGTGAGGATGTTGGGAAGTGATGAGGTCATGAGGGTAGAGCCTGCAGGAGTGGGATTGGTGATCCTATAAAAGAGACCTGAGAGCTCCCTTCCCCCTCTACTGTGTGAAGGCGCAGAGGGAAGGCAGCTGTCTATGAACCTGGTTGTGGGGTCTCACTGGACACTGAATCAGCTGGTGTCTTGACCTTGGACTTCCCAGCCCCCAGAATTGTGAGAAATGGTTGCTGTTTATAAGCCACCTGGGCTATGGTTATAGCAGCTCAACAAAGACCTTCCTGGTGATTCTCAACTCCATCAGACTTAACTCCTCCTTTAAAAAATACTTACAATGCTGCTTATTTTCATCTGCAAAGGTAATATAACTTACCAAAATAAATCATTTAAAATAATATATGACATGGCTTGCTGGGGTCCAACCCCAGCAGGTCCAGGGGTCCCCAAAGGTGTGGACGGAGTTGGCGAAGAAGGAATGACACGGAGATAGCGTTCAGTTGATCAGCAGCCTAGCCAGGATCTCTAGCCAGGATCTCCAGTGAAGTTCTGGTCTGGATCTCCAGAGAGGTTCTGCTTAGGATCTCCAGCCAGGTTCTGTGTCCATGTTCTCTTGCTAGGTTCTCCAGGTTCTCCAGCCAGGTTCTGTAGCCATGTTCCCTCGCTAGGTTCTCCAGCCAGGTTCTGTCCAGGTTCTCCAGCCAGGTTCAGTCACCAGGTTCTAGTCAGGTTCTCTTGCCATGTTCTATAGTCAGGTTCAGTCCAGGATCTTTTGCCATGTTCTCTCCAGCGAAGTTCTTCTGTCTGTAGTTCTGTGTTCTAAGTTCTGTGTTCTAAGTTCTGTGTTCTAAGTTCTGACTCTTGCTGTCTTGTTGTATCTGTATTTATACCAGTTGATTCAATCCTATCAATCTCTATTTCAAAGGTTAGGGCGTTTCTTATCTCCATTCCAGGGAGTAAAGATTATGTAGCTTAAGCATGATTGTTCGTAGTTAAAGTGATTAATTACCCACCTGGCACTTAGTTAAGAGGTTTTATTCCCTCCCTAACTTCAGGGGAAAATCCCTACCTGGGGAAACAACCTTTCTCAGAGACCTTGGTTAAAACATAGTGCCAAGAAGGTGAGCAAACATATCAAGAACAGTATGCCATATATGCGAGGTCCCTTGAAACAGCAAGGATGGACCGGCTCCCGGCAATGGCTATACTATACAAGAAAAATAATCTTTTAATAAAATAACGTTTTCCAATGTGTAAATGCTTGGATATAATAACTAAGGTAGTCCGATGATGACACCTACATGTCAATCATCATGAAAGCAATATCCACAATGCAGACTGATCTAGGCAGGGTCATCAGCAGGATGACTTTCTAAAATGATGAGCAACTTTTGGTAGAGTTTCATATAAAACAAAGTATACATGCTTCAAAAAGCTAAACATAGAATTACCAAGTGACCCAGCAAACCCACTCCTAGGTATAGAAGCCCCCAAATTGAAAACAGGTGTTCAACTAAATACCTATACACGAATGTTTGTAACAGCACTAATTATAATAGGCAAAGAGTGGGTAGAAACGATCTATCAATGAATGAGTAGGTAAGCAAAATATGGAATAACCATACAATGGAACATCAGCCATAAAAAGGAATGAGGTACTGATTGTTGCTACAATATGGATGAACCTTGAAAACATTATCCAAAGTGAAGGGAACCAGTCAGAAAAGGTTACTTGTTGAATGATTCCACTGATGTGAGGCAACCATCCAGAATAGGTAAATTCATAAATTCATAGAGACGGAAAACAGATTGGTGGTTGCCAATGTGTGTGTGGTGGGGGATGAGGGTGAGGGTAGGAAGTGGCTGCTTGATGAGTCCAATGTTTTCTTTCTGTGTGGTGAAATGTTTTGGAACTAGATAGGGGTGATGGTTACACACAAGGTGAACATACTTTTGTGCCTTTCGTGCATTAGATTGTATACTTTATGGTGGTTAATTCATTTATGTGAATTTTTAAAAATGTCTAACATTTTTTGAAAAAAATCTTTATTGTTGAAAGTATCACCTTAGTCCTCCTTTTCCCCCCATTAACCTCTTCCAGCCCACTCCCATCCCCCTGTCTCCTCCAGGCCCCCACTACCCCATTGTCCGTGTCCATGGTTATGCATATATGCATACAAGATCATTGGTTGATCTCTTCCCACCCACCCTCCCCTGCCTTCCCTCTGAGGTTCAACAGTCTGTTCATGATTCTGTGTCTCTGGGTCTATTTTTTTTTTAATCGCAAGTATGGACTTTAATCACATCTGCAAAATACCCTCACAACACCTCAATCAGTGTTTGATTGAATAACTGGGAAATGTTGTCTAACAAAGTTGAGAAATAAACCTGACCATCTCAAGTATCTGAAAAGTGGAAGTTAGGGTCAGAAAAATACAATGTATCTCTATATAAAGAAAAAACCATGATTTTCACTGATGTAGTCTAAAATAATCATCTCCATGTATAATATATTGGGGTTGATAATTGAAAATTTTCAAATAATTTTGCTGTTAATTTTCAAATCTCTTATTTTCTTTCTTTTAAAAAAAATTTAAATTCTTTATTGTTGAAAGTATTACATATGTCTCCTTTTCCCCCCATTGGCCTCTCCCCAGCCGCTCCCAACCCCCCAGCACATGCCCTCACCCCTCTACTGTCTGTGTCTATTGGTTATGCTTATATGCATGCATACAAGTCCTTTAGTTGATCTCTTACCCTCCTCCTTCCCACCCTCCTCTGCCTTCCCTCTGAGGTTGACGATTCTGGGTCTAATTTTTTTTAAAAAAAATATTATTGATTTCAGAGAGGAAGGGAGAGGGAGAGAGAGATGGAAACATCAATGATGAGAGAGAATCATTGACTGGCTGCCTCCTGCACGCCCCCTACTGGGGATTGAGCCTGCAACCTGGGCATGTGCCCTTGACTGGAACTGAACCCGGCACCTTTCAGTCCGCAGGCCGACACTCTATCCACTGAGCCAAACTGGCTAGGTCCTGGGTCTATTTTTGAACATCAGTTTATTTGGTTCACTAGATTTCACATATGAGTGAGATCATGTGATACTTATCTTTCTCTGACTGGCTTATTTCACTCAGCATGATGCTCTCCAGGTCCATCCATGCCATTTATGTGAATCTCATCACAATAAAAAACAAAAGAACACAATCTTCCCAACCTTGTGCATTTACAGAATTCAGTGAATATTGGGACTAAGCCAAAAAATGCTTGGTGTTATATGTACATCCAAATTAAGGTTCAGGCTCAGATAAATTATAAATAGCTTTTCTCCTATATGATTATCTGGTGGGACATTCAAAAGTTGAGTGAGATTTTGTTGGGCAGAACAGCCTTTCCATTAAAGAATGTTTGGGGTCTGTATCCCCTAAACAATTCCACACGTTTCCTCCCAGGGTGAGGTAAGCGGAGGCTGGTGGCCCAATGTGAGTGACAGCACCCTCTGCCTTTCTTTTCCAGCTGCTACAGTGGTCCTTGTGCCCACATGCGAGGTCCCTGTGTCCATCACTTATGAATGTATTGCCTCAGTGTCCTGCTCCAGACAGGTTAAAAGAATCACTGTGAGACCCATGGGATAATGTTAAAAAATTAAACCCTCTCCTCATTTTATTTTTTAAAATATATTTTTATTGATTTCAGAGAGGAAGGGAGAGGGAGAGAGAGATAGAAACATTGATGATGAGAGAGAATCATTGATGGGCCGCCTCCTGCATGCCCCACACTGGGGCTGCCTCCTGCACGCTCCACACTGGGGATCAAGCCCAAAACCTGGGCATACATGCCCTGAAGGGGAATTGAAACGTGCCCTCCTGGTTCTAAGGTCGATGCTCAACCACTGAGCCACGCCGGCCGGGCTCTCTGTTCATTTTATAAGAGAGCCTGGAGCTTTATTCCCGGCCGACTGCCCTAGTGCAGTCAGCAGCGTGAGATGGTGTTACACTTTGTGTTTGTTTTCTAAGGCTTAGCGCCAGAGCCAGGTGCTTAAACGTGCTGTTTCTTTGGCTCCGTCTTCCTTTGGCTTTAGGGAACGATGCTACTGCTAATGCTGTTTGGTCTGATCTGGCTGCTTGGTGTTTCAGAAACCACTTTCTCTTTGCTCTTCCAGCTTCACTCCCTCAAATACAGCTACTCAGCCAGCCTTTCTCTGGGGGCAGCTGCAAGGCAACCTACTGACAACTTACCTCTGGCAATGTCCCCCTGTTTAAGCCACAGACCCAGGGGGAAGAATGGCCAAAATGGAGGTGCTGGGAGAGAGAACTGTCTGAAACACGGGGGGTGTAACTGCTCAAGGGAGAAAATGTCCCGGTGAATATACTTTTCTTTGGTCCTTTATTTTAAAAAAATGTTATTATTGATTTCAGAGAGGAAGGGAGAGGGAGGGAGAGATAGAAACATTAATGATGAGAGAGAATCATTGATCAGCTGCCTCCTGCATGCCCCCTACTGGGGATCGAGCCTGAAACCTGGGCATATGCCCTGACTGGTAATTGAACTGTGACCTCCTGGTAAATAGGTCGATACACAACCACTGAGCTTCTTTGGTTCTCTTCAGGCCAGCAACGTGCCTTCTGTTGTATGTTCTTGGAAGGGCCACGTGGGGAGGGCTGGTGGCAGGAGCTCCTCTTGTGGACAGAGGCTGTGCATTGTCCCCTTGGGGCCAGCCCAAGGGGACCTGGGTGATGGAGAGGATCTATGGCAGGAGAGGAGGGTGGGGACCTCAACCCCGCCTAGACCCTGTGCAGGGAGCTTCAGGGAGGAACCTGGAGGCGGCCATGCCTAGGCATCTGGGAGCGATTTCCTCTGTCTGTCAAGACCAATGCGTGTCTCAGATGGTTTTACTCTGCGCCCAGCTTTCTGCCTCTTGCCATCATTTTCATGCTCACCGGGAGCTCAGGCCAGCCACGTGGCAGCAGCCTCATTTGCTTTTATTTAGTTCACATGAATTTGTGCGGTTTTGCACATAAAAAGGACCAAACGATCATCAGCCGCTAACCACTCACAACCTTCCACGTGTACGTTGGAGCTTTGTCTGTGGGAACAGGCTGTGTGGGGTCTGCTTCATTCATTTTGCATCATTTCACGTGCACCTGGCTCACACGCTTGCATTTCGGCGCCCAGGTAGGACTCTTTCATGAGAAAACATCAGGGGCAACCTAGCCAGCCTTCCATGGCCTTATGCCAGGGAGAACCCAAGTTTCCTCCCACGTAAATTATAATTTTTCTAACCCTTTCCGTCATATGTTTTATGTATACTCCTCCCAAAAGGAAGAGCCACGTTAAAGGGTGTAAACTCTGCTGTTCCATCTACATGCTTCCAGATTATTCCAGAGCGATAGGCCCCACGCTCACAGCCCTTGGAGAACCTGATGCGTCTCTTGCTGCCCTTGCTCGGTCACTCCTCCAGCACAGGTGTTTGCTGAGTCCTCCATGTGCAAACACTGCATCAGAGCTGGGGACTGGGGGCGAGCAAGATCCTTGGCCTCAGGGCACTTCTACTTCCTGATGTGGTTTCTCAAGATAGGGTCCTGAGTCATCACGCTGGAGTCACCTGGGGCAGGTATTTATTAAAAGTGCAGATTCCTGGGGCTCACCCCAGACTACTGAATCGGAACCTCTAGATCCAGAGCCCAGAGAGCTGCATTTTTGATAAATTCCCTGGTGCGTGTTGCACCGTGAGTGGCACTGATCTAACGGAATGAGTAAAAGTACCCTTCTGCTCTGACGGAAACGTGAAGGACCCAGGATGGGGAGCAGGAGGCTGGCTTGACGATCTGCTGGAGCTGGAAGACGACAGAACTGGGTAGGTCTCCTTGCCAGAATGCCACCTCCTGCAAGACACGGACAAAGCCAGGAGCCCAGGGCAGGCCGTGACTAATGAGCAAGCCAAGTAGATAACTTTCTGCTGCAGCTGATCAGTCCCTCCTACGGGTGGAGCAGCTTGGGCCACAGGGCAGGATTAGAGCATTTTCTGGTCTCGAGATCACTGTTTCGAATTAGTTGAGCGAAGCCAAGCAGCGCCAGGGAGGAGGAACATGTGGCTCTGCTCCGGGAGGGAGCCGCGGGAGGCGCGTGCCCACCCAGTCTCGGTGTGCAACCTAACAGGGCGTGCAGGGCGGCGAGCCCGCCTGGCGGGCAGTTCTGCCAGGCTGGCCGTGGGGAGGCAGAGAGAGGCGGCCCGGGCTGAGAAAGACCCGGCTGCTCTGCCAAATTAGGGAGATGGCCAGGCTTGGCGGAGTGATCCGGGAAGAGGGCTTGGACCAGCTGTGTGGGACGGCGTGGCATGCCACCAGGCAGGGCGGCAGGGCTCACTGCAGGCTGTGGCTCTGGCACCGAGGTGACATAAACCTGCAAGTGTCAAGCGTGTGGGCCCAGGAATTCCCCCAGTGGTCAAAAGTGAGGTGCGCTTAGCTTTCTACAGACAGGGCTGACCCCTAAAGGGTATACCAACCTGGGGACTTGGTGTCTTTGCTAGTGCACAGCCCGGGCCTCTTTTCTGTGGCTTCTGAATTGGCCGGATGCACGCGTCCAAGATTCTTTAGGCATTTCTGAGGTGCTGCCGTTGTGCGATGGCCCTGGGCCCACGGGCTGACTCAAATTTGTATTTATTTTCCTATTGGAAGTGTCCTTGAGGTGGTGCAGGCCGGTCCCCCAAACCAAAAGCAGGCAGGGCCTCGCAGCATTACTCTTGTTAGATACCAGTGTCCTGCGAGGCTCACAGCAAGCGGCTCCCGGATCACTCCCAGCAGCAGGCAGGCCAGCATTTGTTCTCAGGAAGCCTGAGTCACCACACGTGGTACAGTTTGAGTTCAGTTGGGAAATGCTCCCTGGGTGGCTTTATTTCTTAGTTCATGAAAATGAACATCAATCTTTTTTTTTTTTTGGCCCGACCCCGTGGTGTTATTCATGTAAGGGCCAAATAGACCCAGCATCAGCCATAGTCTTTGGATACAAGTGACATCTGGCTGAGCACAGAGGTGAAGGGGTGAGGCCTCCAGGAGAACAACTCTCCAGGGCCTTTCTTCTGAACACTGTGGTCCGCTCACACCATCTGATCAAGGGCATCTTCTGCTTTCTAACTACTTAGGGTGCTGGTGGGAATAGTGTAACAATAGAAAGACCCTGCAAGCCTACGAGGAAGTATCTGTGACCTCATTTACATGAACTCAAACTGCTCACCATCTGTGCTGGGGAATAGGGGATGTGCCTCTGTATATCTGCATGTGTGTGAATGTGTCTGCACGTGTACACGTGTATGCACACATGTACACGCCGGCGTGTGCATGAGCGTGCATGCATGTGTTCACACAGGCGCATGCATGCGCATGCCTGTGTGTGCATGTGTATGCATGTATATTTCCTCGAAGATCACTACTGTAATGTCTGGTTCAAAAGTGGAGAATGAAAACAATGGGAAGAACACCTGTGATCAGCAGCCGTGCTGGATTGAGTGTCTGCTGGAAAGGAGTCATTAATCGTAAATAATCAAAAAGAGAGCAGAGAGAGCAAACACTTCCTTCCCTTAAACCTCTCCCTGTTGCCTTTCACAAGAACATAGTTTCTCATGCAGAAAAATCTGTTTTCAGTTGGACTGAAAAACTGCCCCTTGAGTCATAAATGTCTCTGTAGTTGTAAGGCTTTTCACAGTTGACAAAGGATTTTTGTAAAGATTTTCATTTGTTCCTCCTCAGGGGTGGAGTGACTGACCTAGAAAATGGCCCAGTGGAGCTGGATTCCCGCTTGGGTGAGTCCCACGCAGTTCAGGGGCAGCTGAGTCTCTAAGACCAAGGCTGTTGTGGTTGTGGAGGGGCTATTGAACTTGACGTAGGAGAGGCCAGCCTGTATTTTACATCTTGGTCTGCTATTGGCTCTAGGGAAACTCTCAGCCTCAATTTCCCTTCTGGGCTGAGGGTGGTGACATGAACTCATTCCCAGCAAGGAAAAGGGCCACATGCGTTCTTACCCTGTGGGCAAAGGGCTTGTGCAAATATTGAAACAATAAAAATGAAGTCCTGGAATAGTTTTTAGGTACAACTACTATCTGATTCATTCCTCTCAGGAGCTCGTCTGTCTTGCTTCCCCCAGAGGTGGGCCATGCCCCCCAGTGCTTATTGCCCCCCGCAAAGAGGGATGAGCCAAGGTGAACAGCCTAAACCAAGTATCAGCAGATTTGCTTCATGGATGCTTTCTGGTTTCTTTGTCATCAGTGGGACACAAGGGTCATCCTCAGAATCATAGAAGGTAATAATATTAACATGAAGCAACGATCTTTATAAAGTAGTAGAGTCAATATTTCATTATTTCCATGTGTTTTGATATTAAATGAATAAATAATATGAATTATGTCCAAATTACTGAAATATGAGAGTTGTTCTTTTTAAGTCAACAACTTGAGCTTTTTATTGTTATAATTCTATATGTCTATAGGCATCGTCTTTTTCTGTGCTTCAATCAGGAATGTAATCTTGATTTGCCACTATCTGCCAACCCCTGAGCTACATTATTGGCTTCCTATTTATATGTGTATCAATGCCTCTCATCTCTGAACGTAGGTGAACAGCTAATACCGCTAAAAATATCACTCTGAGCAAACTTGTCATTTCTTTTGAAAATAATTAGGCTAAATTTATATCAATCATCTCCCCCATATTTCCTCAATCTTCCATGTGTGGAACTGAGCTCATTTAACAAAGTAGACCAAAGATGCAGGCATCTTTTTCCCCTTGTCGGGCTAAATTTACTGTTGTGCACCTCGGAGGCAACTAGGCATACAGGACGTAGAGTACTTGACTGCGCAACGTGGGGTTGAACTTCATAGCACTGACTTCCCCACTGTTACCACTGACAGTGAACTTCTCCTCAGGCGAGAGGAGCAGCCCCCCTTCACACACAATCAGTACCAGCTGTAGTCCAATTAAACTCAACAGTGAACAGGTGTCCACTGTAATGACTTCCACACAAAAGCATGCTTTCATTTAATACTCTCTACATCTGATACACTAACAGCCCCAATGAAATGAAAGCAGCAAAGGAGATGGAATTCAGTGGAAGAAAATCAGCAACCCCCAGCCTCCTCCACAATCAGCCTCAGAAGCCCCCATTAGCCTCAACATTTCACAGGTGTCCGCAGGAGGGTATTTCCTGCAGAATCTACTCAAGTCAATTGTCCCTGGAGATGTCTTCGGAAATATTTTGAAGTTTTTCCAATTCAGGCTCTCTCATATTACCACCCCAGTACTGTTCTTACCATTATTTAATGACTTTTAGCAGTCTACTCTGCTGGACACGTGTGGGCAGAAATATCAATTATACTCATGTAAATCCTAAAAATGCTCTTGGCCCATTGCATTAGCCTGCAAATTCTTATCTTTCTGGGCTTGTGCTCCATTTGAAATAGCGAGATCTAGAGGGCACCTCTTGGGGGAAGATGCCTGGAAATGTTTTCACTCCTACTGTGTTCTGATCAGTTATGGGATGTCTACAGTATGCTTTGCCATGGAAGAGAGGAATGACACTAGAAGCTTTTATGCTACTGGGATTCAGAGCCCCTTTAAGACTGGTAGGACCTAGTTAGAGTCACTCAGAGTGGCTCATCCCAGGCTTGATGAAGAATGACTACTCACCAGGAGACCCAGTAAATAAGTGGGTGACACTCTTTCTTCAGGCCCCTCATCCCACGGCTTGGTGACCACTAATACTGAAGGTGCTAGTGGAGTTGGCACTGACAGGGACTTGTCGCCTTTAAGGATAATAGAGAAAGGGGTGAGTACCGAGGCAGGGACTTCAGAAGTCTGCCTCTCAACTCAGTCAGGGAGTAAGGCACACTCCTAAATGTATCACCTCTCATGGTGCACAGAGCCATTTTTTAAATTTGGTCAGAAACAATTTGATAACTCACATCAGAAGGAATCCTGGGTAAAACACAATCTCACAAACGCTCAATTGGCATAATTGGCAAACTAGTGGATTTCCCTCACTGAAGTTGGGACCTGTGACCAGACAATTCCATTCCCAGTTAAAATCCCAACAGAAATTGTTCTAGGCAGACATGACGATGGTCCCCAATGACCCCTACCTCCTGGAATTCATGGCAATCCCCACTTCTCCTCCCCCTGAGCATGGGTGGGACCTGTGACCTTCTTCTAACCAATAGAATATAACTCTGATGGGCTGTGACTTCCATGATTACGTTACATACTATTGTAACTTCCCTTATTGCCTTCTTGGCTTCCATGCTTTGATGTTGGAGAGGCCTACATGATACGTAACTAAAAGGGCCCTTTGGCCAACAGCCAGGTAGGAACTGAGGCCCTCAGCCCAACAGTCTTCTGGAAACTGAATTTGGCCAACACCGTGGGAGCTTGGAAGCAAATCCTTCCCCAGCTGAGACTTCAGGTGAGACCCCGCCCTGGCTGATACCTTGATTGCAGTTTCTGAGAGACCCTGAAGCAGAGGACCCAGCTCAGCTGTGTTAGGACTGCTCACCCATGGGCACTGTGGGATAATGTGTGTTGTTTGAAGTCTGTGCGAATTGGTTACACAGCAACAGATAGAAAATATAGAAATGCTTACAAATGTGCACCCAAGAACATGAATAAGAATTTTCATAGTGGCATTCTTCATAACACTGCAATAGAAAACAACAGGAAAGTCCATGGATAATACGATAGGCAAATACACTGGGCATGTTCATAGAGGGGAACACTGTCAGCAGGAAGAGAATAATCAGCCGTAGCTACATGCAAATATGTCTCACAAATAACTGAGTGAAAAGATGACAGACCCCAAAGAGTACATACTATGTGATTCCATTTACATAAAGTTTTAAATCAGGGGAAACTAATCTACCATCCTGTTTGAAGCTTAGGATGTTGGTGGCTTTTGGGGTAGGCAGTGACAGGGAAGGGACACAGGAAAGCTTTGAGATGCTGATAAGTGTCATGTATAATAATCAGGGAGCTGGTTCGAGGGCTTTTTGCACACTTTTATGTATGTATGTTGTAAGTTAAAAAGGCAAAAAACCCCACTTTTCCCAACAGATAATCTTTTCTGCATAGGATATTAATAAATGTGTGGTTAGAAGGCCGCGTTATCTTTGCAGGCTCAGGATCACCATGCATCTAACAGGAAAGATAAGCTGAGTTTTAGAAAGGCTCAGAGAGGTATAGTGAGTTGCAGGAGTCAAGCTGCCAATTACTGTCAGTGCTGAAACTGCAAAGCAGTTCCCTTTTGTACATTCTGGTTAGATGAGAGGGCAGTGGCTGCAAGACTGTCCTTCATGGTCGCCGTGCTTGAGTCTCTTTCTTCTTCACCCTCTCAGATTGCCTGTGGATGTTGCAGATCCAGTCAAAGATTTCTTTCCCAGACTGCCTGGTGTCTGGGCCCTGTCCTACGCTTTAAACTGGCCAATCCCAGTTAAGAAGGCACCTCTGGGTGCCCTCGTGGTTTTTAAGCCTCCACCTTGCTCCGTTTCACTTGGACCTTCCTTGTCATTTGCTTTCAGGCTGGGTTCTTGCACCACAACTAGCGATCTTCCCCTGTCTTATCCAGTCTCATCCTCACCCAGAGCAACGGAAGCTCGGCACGCTCCCCTGGCACTGAACTTGGCAACCCTTCTTGGCTTTGATTGGGATTCATCTTTCAGTGTGTGTTTGTTGCCAGCCGCTCTGGGTTATAACCTTGACTGGGAATCCAGCAAGCATCTTGCTGTGTCTGCCTCAGTGTCTGCAAAAGAGGAGAGAAGCATTTTGTTTTTTACCAAAGATCTACAAATATCCAATATCTCTGTGTTCCAAATAAATTCTTAAATTCTATTGCAGGAAAACATCAGCTGGTGTGGGTGTGATGAGTGAACCCCAACCCTTTTCCCCTTTACTCCTCTCCCAAGCTCAGAGAGCTACACTGTAAAATTAACTCAATGGATGAGGCCAGCCGTACACAGTGCACCCCAAAGACAGTGTGTTTCGGAGGATGGCTGTGGTGGTAACCCCACTGATGGTGTGGATGTGCCTAAAGAGAGAATGTCCATCAGAAAGGCAGTTGGTATGCATAGAGCTCAGACAGAGGACAGACCAGAGGCAGCCCTGAAAGGCTGGTCCAAAGATTCTGGCCGCCTGAAACCATTAAGCTTTCAAGGCGTCTAACTCAACTGCCCTCGCTCCGATTCCAGACTCACTAGGGAGCTTTCTGGTTGTAATTTATTTCCTGGGTAGATTTTCTTCAGGGAGAACAGTGCTGGGGAGAAGAGTGTGAATATCTGCTCTTTCTGACACACATCCTGTTGCCAATGGAGGTATGATATTTTGGTGAGAAGCTTTGGTATTTTGTGAGTTTAGTTCACATAAGTCAACCCCTTACCCTGAGTCAGACAAATTCTGGAACACTAACAAGATTGAGTTTTTGGACCTGTAAGTCTTCTGGCCAGACCTTGGACCGTGAAAAATTCATTAAGATAATGCCACTTTGGAAGGCCTCTTGGTAGCCAGCCAGCCAGCCATTTCCTGGTAATATTCAATATGGCTTTGGGCCCACTTTCAAAATCCTGATGGTACCTAACTGGATTGAGAGGAAGAGAAAGAGGGAGCCGAGAGAAGAGGAGGTAAAATAGAATAGTCCATTCCAATTGGTTTTCATTGTGGCTACAAATGGAAATGGAAACTTACTGAAATGGACTACTTACGTGTTTCTTAAATGGGGGTAAATACCCTTCTGGGAATATGCGGCAATGTGCTTGGGATGAATCAAGATGTGGGATAAAACTCAGCACATCTTTCTGGGAGATTAACCTTTCTCCCTGATTTTTGGAGATGGAGAATTTAAGACATTAAGTAATAACGTAAAGACATACTAGTTACCCTGAGTTGTTGCTGGGTAATTAGGGACTGTGTTTCCCAGCTCTGTTTGCATTTAAGTGGGGCCATGAGCTGAATCCTTGCTCATGGAACATGGGGAGAGTAGCTGTCAACTCTGGGCTCAAGCAGTGCAGAGGCGGTCTCTCTCCCAACCTGAAGCTGAATGGAGAAGGCTTAGGGGTCCTGAAGGGAAGTAGAGTCACAAGACCCAGGGTCAGGCTGTCCAGCCCCCAGCCACACCCACATGAACTTCATGTGAGTGAAAAGTGCATTTCTAAATGTTAAATCACCCAGGGTTTGGGCTTGATCTGTGACAGCAGATAACAGTACTATAATAGAGCCAGATAAGTAAGTTAAATATTTCGACATGAAAGCAAACATTGTACGATAGAACGTACACTTTACATGAATTCTCAAGTTAAAACGGAGACTTCAAAGACATATTTTGCTTTTGGCAGGCTGTTAGCACTATCCCTGGGTGCCCAGAGAATGACCCATCCGCTCTCCTCTGCTGTTGGGGGGACTTGATGGGAAAGTTTGACAAGGGCCAGACACGTTCCTGTAACGGGAGAGGAAAGCTGTAGTCCTCCTCTAGACAGGAGAGCCTGTAGTGAGCAGCCACTCAGGCAGGATTGAAAGAGGTGAGGTTAGATTTCAGATACCTTTCCTCAGTCTCCTACCCCCAACTCACATGGCTCGCACTGCCCATCGTGGTCTATGCCCATCAGTGGTCTATGCCCATCAGTGGCCTATGCCCACCAGTGGTCTATGCCCATCAGTGGCCTATGCCCATCAGTGGTCTATGCCCACCAGTGGTCTATGCCCATCAGTGGTCTATGCCCACCAGTGGTCTATGCCCATCAGTGGTCTATACCCACCAGTGGATATGCCCACCAGTGGTCTATGCCCATCAGTGGCCTATGCCCACAAGTGGTCTATGCCCATCAGTGGTCTATGCCATCAGTGGTTATGCCCACCAGTGGTTATGCCCATCAGTGGTCTATGTCCATCAGTGGCCTATGCCCATCAGTGGCCTATGCCCATCAGAGGTTATGCCCATCAGTGGTCTATGCCTATCAGTGGTTATGCCCATCAGTGGTTATGCCCATCAGTGGTCTATGTCCATCAGTGGTTATGCCCATCAGTGGTTATGCCCATCAGTGGCCTATGCCCATCAGTGGCCTATGCCCATCAGTGGTTATGCCCATCAGTGGTTATGCCCATCAGTGGTTATGCCCATCAGTGGCCTATGCCCATCAGTGGTCTATGCCCATCAGTGGTTATGCCCATCAGTGGCCTATGCCCATCAGTGGTTATGCCCATCAGTGGCCTATGCCCATCAGTGGCCTATGCCCATTAGTGGTCTATGCCCATCAGTGGCCTATGCCCATTATTGGTCTATGCCCATCAGTGGTTATGCCCATCAGTGGCCTATGCCCATTAGTGGTCTATGCCCATCAGTGGCCTATGCCCATTAGTGGTCTATGCCCATCAGTGGTTATGCCCATCAGTGGCCTATGCCCATTAGTGGTCTATGCCCATCGGTGGCCTATGCCCATCAGTGGCCTATGCCCATCATGGTCATGCCCATCAGTGGTCTATGTCCATCAGTGGCCTATGCCCATCAGTGGCCTATGCCCATCATGGTCATGCCCATCAGTGGCCCATGTCCACCAGTGGTTCATGCTCTGGACCTTTTCTGACTTGTCAATGTCCACCCCAGCTTTCCTTTCCTTAGGAGCCTGCACTTTGGTGGGGCTATTATGTTCAAAGAATTCAGACTAAGAGGCAGGGATGACAAACACCTGGCACACTTCATATCAACCTTTCCCACACCATGCAGATGTCAGGGACTGCCCACGGGCTGCCTCCTGCTGAGCAGCTGTGGCCCCGGAAGCTTCTCAGGACAGAACTCCAGCAGCTCCTGTGAATCCGCCAGCGCTGCCTCCTGGGTTGGATTCAGCGTGCCATCCTGGATGAATGAGAGATCATAGGCGCTCCATGGGCTATCGCTCCCAGGTAATGTTTGCTTTTTCAACAAGGTTTTCATGACTCCATTAACCAGAAGAAGACTCTGGAAATTTCCAGCACTCTGGCAGCTCCAGTAGGAGAGATTTGAAGGCCGGGAACCATTTGTTTTCATTGCTCCTCAAATCACACCACTAACCTGCTGCCTATTTCAATTCAATTCAATTCAACAGATATTTATCTCACTTACAGTAGAGCAGGCTGTGTCTAGGAAGTCACATTTAACTCCATCACCAGCAAGTTTTTATTGAGCACCTGCTGTGTACCTGGCAGCAAACTAGGCACTCAGGTGTTTCTTCTGTGATTATGTTCACTTATAATCACCACATAGAGAAGCTCTATTCTCTCTCTCTCTCATTCTCAACCTCTCTCCCTCCTTCACCCCCCCTCTTTTCCTCCCCCCCCTCCACATTTTCCCCTGGGGGAGCTGACTTCCTGGAGGAGCCCCTGTCCTGTCCAGGCCACTTGGGCTGTTTTGGCTGCTGTCAGAGCCTCTCACCGCCCTTCCCAAGCTCGCTTAGCGGAGGGGCAGTTCCTGTGAGGGCCAGGATTTGTTCTCTCCCCAGTGTCCCTAAGCCATGGCATCCCGGCAGGCTACAACTTTCTCTGCAGGGGCCCAGCTGCCTCTGCTGGTGGCCAGTCACACTTTTTTTGGAACCTGCCTTTCCAGGGCTGCTTCACCAAAATGCAGCCCATGCAAAAAGAGCCGGTGTTGTCAATCTTCCATTTGTGTAAGGGGAGGGGACTTCAATGGGCAGGATTTCTTTCCCACCCCACCCCACCCCATTCCACATCATGTTCTAGACTGGGAAGGGCAGATCCATCCCTTCCCTCCCAGTGAAACGTGTCTAACGAGATGACTGTGGCTGCCAAGCAGAGCTCCAGCCAGCCTGGCAGCTGCAGGAGAGATGGGGTAAGGCCGCTGCCAGGACTCAGGGTTGGAGATGTGCCCCCAGGTGATGGCCACATGCATGGACCCACTTAGCCTTGGAAATGGAGTTGGAAAGGCATGGCTAGGCGGGCAGAGGGCAAATCTCAGCTTCTCCCAGCTGGGGCTACCTGTTGGGTGCTGGGTTTCCATAAGGCTGGGTGTGGGGGGGATGCTAGCTATGGGCACAGTGGGAAGGCCTGCAAACATATGATTAGTTAATGAAAGGTTGGATTTTGCAGAAAACAGCCAAATCCATGGAAGGGTGGCAGCTGCTACACTGAGCAGGAGCCCTAGGAGAGCCCTGAAGTTGTGGAATCCGCACATTTTCCTCACCCCTGCTTCGGAGGCCAGAGCAGAGCCGTCATTACAGGGCTTTTCCAGAGGCATCAGGAAGCCAGGGAGGGTGATTTGTTTAGATTTGTCTGAAGAGTTGCGGCTGCCAAATCGCGCAGACAGCTGCAGTCAGTTGCTGTCTTCATGCTGTTCAATCCATACCATGCGTTTTATCAGCCGCATCTCTGCTCCACCCTGACTGTCTTGGGAAATCATCATAACTTCACTGGGAGCCAGAGTCCTGAATCTCCTGGTTTTCCGCAACATTGCTACATTTGTTCACCGTGTCATTAGCTGGGCGGTGATAACAGACCACAGCTTCATCCCTTTTCCAACTCGGGCATTTGCTCATGGAATCCAGGTAGGAGAACAATGGACTATGGCTGTCACTCTCTCTGTGCCCCATAGTTCCTCCTTCCGGAGCAGCAGTGATGGGAGTGAGGAAGAGAAATCCAATTACGTATGCTCTGGGAATTCGGCCTCATAGGAATTCTGTGGGCAGCCTGGCTTTATCTCTGCCCAGAATTCCGTTGCATAAAAGCAAAACACTTGTGTTTTCCCCCTGAAGCGGTCTCTTTTGGTTAGTTTCTGAGTAGGCCAGGGGTAAAATCTGGGAGCTGACCTTTGTTGTCATTTTTCTGGTTTTAGGACAGAGTCAACCTGCAAGATCCCGGAGCCCATTACCATTTACAGGAGGTGATAACACCAGCCGAGAGTGGAGTTTGGGAGTCTGACTATAGGAATGAGTCTCGTAGTTTCTCTTGTTTGACCATCAGTTTGGCTTAAATCAAATCATAGAATCTTATCACTGAGTGGAAACTTGGAAATAGTTCTATTTTCATCCTTTCATTTTATAGATGAGGAAACCGAAGTGCAGAGAGATGACTTACAGTCTTAAAGACCCAGATCAGAGGCCGAGATCTCAGGTGTACCAGGTGTCCAGGAGTATGAAGTCTTCAGGTGTTCCAACTCTCTAGGTGTATACCAGTGATGCTTTCTGGTTACAAAGGACAGAAACATTACCAAAGGTTTATTGGAAGTTTTGGAAGGATTCTGGAAACTTCCAGAAATGGCAGAGGACCTGAAGAACCAGACCTGGAAATGCACTAGAGCAGTGGTAAGTAAACTGCAGCTCGCGAGTCACATGCGGCTCTTTGGCCCCTTGAGTGTGGCTCTTCCACAAAATACCAACTTCTGAGCATGGGCCACGAAGTTTCAACCACACTGTATGTGTGTGCCCGCACGTGGTATTTTGTGGAAGAGCCACACTCAAGGGGCCAAAGAACCGCATGTGGCTCTCGAGCCGCAGCTTGCCGACCACTGCACTAGAGGAACCAAGGCATCTCTAGAAGGGGCCACCTAAGGAGGGTCTGTGTTAGGAGCAGCCTGGGCAGGGCAGTGATGGGCCGCCACTCTTTCAGTCTCTGGGAGCGAGCATTCACGGGGCTTACCTTGGCCATGGAACAGATGCTCTCTTTGCACCAACCATGTTCCCTTGGAGGTCACCTAAATTCAGTTGCCTACATGCTCTGTCTGGGCTTCCCGTCTTTTCCTGCCTCAGGGCATTCTCTATCCCTGGGGTTTTGTTCAGCCTACAACCAGGCAGCCAGAAATGCTGGGGACTCCACTCCCCAAAAGTGATCCTCAACAGCGAGGAACAGGAGCTGATGTATAAATACCCCAGCTTCTGCTCCCCAGGGGGAGACAACCTGAGGGGTGTCCCACACAGTCTCTCAGAGGGTCCCAATGGGATGGAGCCTCAGTTTCCCACAGCAGTCATGTGGCCACGAGTCTATACTTTCCTCCTTTTCTCTCTCCATCCTCTTCTTCACATTGCTTCCTGGGAATCACCTTCCAAATAAAATGCTTCCTCCCAAATGCTTCATGGCCTACTTTTGGGAGACCTAAGTTAAGACATCCAGTTGGATTCTCACTAGTACCACCGCTAGGGAAAAAATGGTCCTGATAACAGTCCTGTGAGACCATATCCAACGGGGAGGAAATGACTGTCCCAAAAGAATTTTGGTGCCTTTAGGAAGGTGTCTTAGGGGAGACTTCAAAACAAATATCCGCTACACTAGCCCACCGACCTCTTGATTTCATACATGGGAGTATGGAGTGCTTTTTGACATCTGTGTTTATTATAGAGCTTACTAATTTATTTTCAACCTGCCTGATAAATCTCTTGTTTTTGCAGTCCTCACCTGGGCCAGAGCCTATTTATTTTCTGCAGTAGGCCTTGTCTTTCTCTCCCTTGGGTACCTTGAAGTTCATCCAGACAACATGGCCTGCCCAGCTAAAGACATTCCCCACCTTCTTTGCAATTAGATGTGGCCAGGGGACTCTGTTTGAATCAATGGGAGTAAGTTAAAGTGATGATGTGACTTCAAGAGCATTTCCTTTCAAAAGAAATTACATGTCCTTCTTTCTCTCACCATAGGTTCATGTAATTATAGTATTCATAATCCTTCATTGATCCATGCATGGCCATCCATCCAACTATATTCATTATTTTTGTTTTTAATCCTTGGCCAAGGATATGTTTTTATTGATTTTTAGAGAGAGAGGAAAGGAGAGAAAAAGAGAAAAAGACATCGATTGGCTGTCTCCTGTACATGCCCCGACCAGGGATTGAACCTATAACCTAGGTATGTGTCCTGACTGGGAATCGAACCCACAGCCTTTTTGGTGTATGGGATGACACTCCAACCAACTGAGTCACCCAGCTAGAGCTATATTTATTTAATATAGCCAGGCAGCCTTCTCTGATTTCCCTCCCCAAATCTTGATGAATGGTCAGTTCCTCCTATTAGCTACCAAGGATCCTTCATCTCTCTCATCATAACAGTTACTAAGTCATATAGTGATTTATTCCCAACTAGACTGTAAAATCCATCAGGACAAAGACCATATTTGTCTTGTTTACCATTGTATCCTTGGTCCCCAACCCCAGTGTCTGGCACTCGGTAATGTTCAGCAAATACTTGCTGATGGACTAGCTCAGTGGTCGGCAAACTGCAGCTGGCGAGCCACATGCGGCTTTGTGGCCCCTTGAGTGTGGCTCTTCCACAAAATACCACGTGCGGGTACGCACGTACAGTGCGATTGAAACTTCATGGCCCATGCGCAGAAGTCGGTATTTTGTGGAAGAGCCATACTCAAGGGGCCAAAGAGCCGCATGTGGCTTGCGAGCCGCAGTTTGCCGACCACTGGACTAGCTGAATGTATTACCCAATGTTCTATAGGACTTGGAACTCCTTTGCAGGGATGAGCCAGGGGGAAGAATGCGAAGAGCTCTATTTGCGGTCTCTTATTATTTTTAAAGCCCACTTGTGGCCTCTGATTGTTTTTAAGCCCCGGAGCACTGGAATTAATGGACCTCGATGGTTAGCTCCAGATGCGCCCAGACCAAGACATGTGCACATGGGGAACTCCATCAGAATGGGAGGCAGATGGTGCCAGCTGACGGAGGCACAAAGGCAGGAGGGTGGGTGGCAGTGCAGAGGGGTGAGCTGCCCAGAGCGCGGCGGGTTCTGCTCTTGGTTAAAAAAGATTCTAACTTAACTGGGTTGGGTCTCATCTGGGACCACAATAATAGAGTCAGAGAGGTTAGCCGGAAACTCCCCAGTCCTCCTGGAGAGATGTTCTTGGAGTGTGGTCCAGGTTCCCTGGTGGTCCCCAGGCTGCTCTCCTGCGGGGGGAATGCTAATGTGAAGCCTTTGTTGCTGGCGTGAATTAGTCATTACTCATGTTGGTCCTCGCTTGGTGCCTCAGTTGAAGCAGAGCCATTCTTCTCCTGAATTCTGTGTGTGTGTGTTTTTTTCAGGACAGTGAGCAGGTGCTGCTGGGATGTGTCTTTGTCCACTGAAGTGTATTGTGAGTGGGGAATTGGAGAACCGTGGCTCTAAAGGTGACTTAGACAGCAAAAGGACAGACGCCAGGAACCGGCCTCGCGGTCTCTTGGCTGCCCTGCATCATTCTCTGCGGGGCAGCTGCTAGTCTCCAGCTTCGAGCTGCCTGGGGTGAAAATTGTAGGCGGAGAAACGGAATTACCCAGAAAGTGTGTTTTTTCTGAGGCTGCTCCACTGCAGCCAGCATTAGGTCAGCAGGAAGTCGCTGTTGATGATAATGGTGATGATAAGGGTAAATGAATGCTTAGGCCCATTTGAGCAATTGGAGATTAGGCTAATAGCAGCAGCGGCTGAGTTACTGCTTCCCACCCTTTCTGCTCTGGAAAATGCATGCGTTTATTCCTCAGTCACCAACGGCTTTTGAGCAACTTTCCGATGGTAAGCATGGTGCTAGACTCTGAGCTAACACCAGTAAAGGAGAGACATTCGTCCCCTGACTTCATGGAGCTTACAGTCTATCGGGGAAGAGGTACATTTTAAACAGGTGCGCACTTCACTGCTTCATCACAAATTGCGATGTGTGCGATAAAGCGACATACCAGGTGTGTTGAGAGAATATGGGGCAACGTAATTTAGATTGAGGGGCCAGGGAAGGTTTCTCTGAGGAAGGCAAAGAGGGGAGGGAAGAGCATCTCAGGCAGTGAAATGTGCACAGGAAAAAGCTTCAAGGTCACTGAGAAGGTCAATGCAACTGGAAAAAGAGAGCGAGGAAGAGATGTGGAGCGAGATGGTGGTGAAGCAATAGGCGAAGGCCGGTGATCCAGCACCTTGAACAGCGGTTCTCAACCTGTGGGTCACGACCCCTTTGGCGGTCGAACAACCCTTTCACAGGGGTCGCCTAAGACCATCCTGCATATCAGATATTTACATTATGATTCATAACAGTAGCAACGTTACAGTTATGCAGTAGCAACGAAAATAATGTTATGCACAACATGAGGAACTGTATTTAAAGGGCCAGAAGGTTGAGAACCACTGCCGAAGGTCATGTTAAAAAATTTTGTGCTTTGTCCTAAGTACGAAGAACAGACGCTGAGAAGTTTTAAACAAGAGAATACTATGTTTTTAAAAGATTTCTTTGGCATCTTTGTGAAAATCAATAGGAGGCAAGAGTAAAAGCAGTGAGTGAAGTACCAATACATGTGGCAACGTGGATGAACCACGAAGACATTAGCTAAACAAAGGGTCACATATTGTATGATTTCATTTACATGAAATGTCCAGAATAGGTAACTCTATAGACAGAAAACAGATTAAGGGCAGCCTGGGACTTGGGGAAGGGAGGATGAGAGCGACTGCTGAATGGATATAAGGTTTCCTTTTGAGGTGATGAAACTGTTCTGGAACCAGAGAGTGGTGATGGATGCATAACATTGTGAATGCACTAAATTGTACACTTAACCATGGTTAAAATGGTGAATTATGTTATAGGTCCTCTACCACAAAGCAGATAAAAAACAGTGATAGCAAGGAGACCCCTTTGTAATCTATTGCTGTTGTCTTTGTGAGACTAAGGGTGGCCTGGACTGTGGAGTGGACACAGGAGGGAAGTGAGTGGGTTAGGGATATATACTTTACATAGTTCTCTTAGTTAATCTTAACAAGAACTGTGTAACATTCTCACTTACAAATAAGGAAACTGAGGCACAGAGGAGTTGGACTTACCCAAGGCCACACAGCTAGTAAGCAGGTCTCACACCTGCTTCTCACTGGTTCCAGAGCTCTCTCTACACCCAATCACTACCCTTGAAGTCTTGACTCTTGGAACAACAGGTGAGAATGGAGGTGTATTAGAGCTTGTATTGGAGGTTTCATCTTTCCAGTGAATAAAAGCAAGTCTTTGTCTTCCCAATAAATCCCAACCACGCTCTGCCAACCACGAGTCCTGACATTCCAGCTGGGGCAGCAACTTCTCAGCGGGATTCCATAATTTTTCACTCACTTACACTTATTAGAACACTCTCATTCTGGTTGTTGGCATTTACTCTCACTCATTTTGCAATTTCAACTTCAACCTCAGATTCCATCCAACGCTCTGTGTGCCCTCCCCGCACCGGGTGTGTTGATGGCCCCAGTGGCTGGGAGAGGTGGTGAAGCTGCAGCTGGCTTTCTTGTACACCCTCCCTTCCCTGTGCTCTTCCCGTGGTGAGAAGTAGGACTGAAGGGGAGGGCAAAGGCTCTTCCTAGCCGACTGCCAGCCAGGAGCTTGCTTGTTTTCTCTCAGGAGGTCATTACATGGCACAGCTGCTGGACCTAGAGTTTGGTATGGAAAAGTGGGAACCCCAGCAACCTCCCCCCCCACCCCCCCAGGGCCTGTTGAAGGAAACTTGGCAGCTGCTAAGCGTTGTGAGCCTGGACCACATTTTTCAGCAGCTGGTAGCCCAGTGCCACACTCCCCTGAGGTCTCCCCAGTCTGGCCCTGGCCTCTGAGGTGTTGGCTGAGCCTGCAGTGAGTCTCTACACTCCATGGCCTCATTGCTGGGCCTACAGGTAGAAGTAGATCCATCTTTAGTTCCTCTGGAAGCTGGCACTTTCTGGCCTTCTGTCCTCAGTTCTTGCCACCTGGGCTAAGAACTGAACAACCGGAACACCAGCCGCCCTTTCTTACAGATACCCCTGAAGGTGATGGGTGAGTCTGAGGGCTTTTGTCTGTCTTCCTGGCCTTCCTGGCCTGGAGAGGGCACTGTCTCTCTTCTACCAGCACCCTCTCTGTTTCTTATGCCTTCTCTTCCATCTCTTCATGACGACGACCTGCAGGCCACTTCTGTGGCTCTGGCCCCAGCACTGAAGGCTTCTTTGAATCCGGCCCTGGAAGATGAGGAAAGTTCTCTTGCATCAGGGATTGCAAAGTCACATTCTCAATAATCAAACTGGTATTATTTTTCATTTTCTTTTACATCTACTCTGCAGAGTTTCCATCAAAGCTACAAAAAACAAAAACAAAAACAACAACAACAAGATGGAATCTGGCCTCTATTTGCAAAGGGAATTTAATATGTGTAAAATGCTGAACTGTGGAAAAGTCCCAAAGAGTTGCTCAGTAGTAGACTATATAAGGACCTATGGTATTTTTAAAATAAAATATTAATTTTAAAAACTCTCCTGGAAACCTTACACCCATATGATAAAGGTTACAGATGCTAAGGTCATAGAAGCCAGACTGCAATTCAGCCGCCCTGGAAAGGGCTTTAGGACTGGGCCTGAGATGCAATGTTTTCAGTGGAAAGCAGGTAAAGATGAGCCTGCTTTGGTCTGTGGATTACATACCGGAAACATTGCAAGAGAATATCCTTAAAAACTCTTGTATTTGCAGCCCTTCCCCCCCTTCCAGTCTCCCGCCCCCCCTATTTTATTTAAGGCATAGATTGGACTGTTCTATCTCCCTGGTCCTTCCTTTAGAAGTCAGTTTTGTGTGTATACTAGGATGAAATGGAAAGCTTGCCAGAGGAACTACGTGTCAGAATTGTGCCAAGTTCAGCTATATAATCATAAGGACTAGATTCATCAAAACCATAAAGAGCTTCAGCCATGTGCTATCATTTTAGAGATTTTTAAGAGGCACCATCTGTGTGGCTGCATATTTAATCAAAGTTTATTATTCAACCTTGAGCGCACCCTTTTTCTTCAGATTGGTTTAAAATCATTTCCATCTCATAATAGATCTTTCCTTTCCTGAACTCAGAAGGCTTAGCAACAACCTACTTCTAAGTTATACTTTCTACTACTGCAGTGGATCCTAATACCCATAACCACTTCGGCTGTCAGCATCTTCTATTCGGCAACCTTGCTGAACTTGTTATTAGTCTGAATAGTTTTAAATGGATTCTTTGGGCTTTTCAATATACAAGACCATACCAGCTGTAATTAGAGTTTTACTTCTTCCATTCCAACCTGGATGCCTTTAATCCCTTTAATGTCAGCCCTAATTGCTTAGCTAGAACCTCCAGTCTGTTGTTGAATAGTCATGGCAAGATCGGATATTCTTGTTTTGTTCCTAATCCTAATGGGAAAGTATTCAATCTTTTATCATTGAGTATGATGTTAGTTGTAGTTGTTCATAAATACTTTCATCAGGTTGCAGAAGTTCCCTTCTAGTCCTAATATGCTGTGTGTTTTTTAGCATGAAAGGCTCTTGGGTTTTGTCAAATGATTTTTCTGCATCTATTGAGATGATTGTGTGGATTTTGTTTTTTATTCTATTAATATGGTATATCACATTGACTGACTTTCAGATGTTAAATTCCAGTTGGTCATGGTATATAATTATTTTTATATGTTGCTGCATTTGGTGAGGAATTTCGCATCTATAATTATAAGGGATATTGGTTTGTAGTTTTATTTTTTGTGTGATATTTTTGTCTGATTTTGATATCAGGTTAATACTGGCCTCATAGAATGAGTTGGAAAGGGTTCCCTACTTTGATATTTTTTGGAAGCGTTTGTGAAGAATTGCATTAATTATTTAAATGTTTGGTAGAATTCACCAGTAAAGCCATCTAGGCTGGGCTTTCCTTTGTGGACAGTTTTATTTTCTTACTAGAGGCCTGGTGTTCCCTGGGGGATCGGGCCTAAGCTGGCAGTCAGACATCCCTCTGGCAGCCCAGGAGGCCTTGGGGGATGTCCACCAGGGAGCGGGCCTAAGCTGTTAGTTGGACATCCTTAGTGCTGCCGTGGAGGTGGGAGAGGCTCCCGCCACCACTGCTGTGCTGGTCAGCCGTGAGCTGGCTTCTGGCGGAGTGGTGCTCCCCCTATGGAAGCGCACTGACCACCAGGGGGAGGCTCCTGCATTGAGCGCCTGCCCCCTGGTGGTCAGTGTGCATCATAGCGACTGGTCATTCCAGTCTTTCCACCATTAGGGTCAATTTGCATATTACCCTTTTATTATATAGGATCTTCTGGTCTGACATGTAAAGAGCTTGGAAGTCATTACTGACAACCTCACAAAAGCAAACAAGCTGAACAAACTGAAACCAACAACTCCTCTTACATCCATTAGAGAATTGAAGTCATAGGGGAAACCACTGCCTCCCAAAACTGAAGAGAGAGGCAGCAACCAGCAGAAGCAGCCCTGGAGCGGAAGTTAGCTACTGGAGCCCGTGCTGGTAGGAAAAGCTAAACTGTTTGATGAATTGCTGTGGGCGTTGTGTGGACTAGGTTAAGAGTTAAACACTCTGAGGGCCCCATCATAGGGAGATTCCCACACTTTTATGAGTTTGACTGATAGGAACCTTACTAGTTTCTCAAGGTGAATATTGGAGCTTCTCCTTGTGCTTCTAGCTGGGATGGGGCTGTGTGGAGAGGTAAGGTGGGGGATTAACCATTTTGAAATATGCTCAGAGCATTCTATTCTTTTCTCCTTAACAAAAGACTGCCTTACAAAGAAACTTTTTATTTTTTTAAATCTTCACCTGAGAATATGTTTTTATTTATTTTCAGAGACAGAGGAAGGGGGGGGGGGAGAGAGAGAGAGAGAGAGAGAGAGAGAGAGAGAGAGAGAGCAAAACATTGATGTGAGAGTGAAACATTGATTGGTTGCCTCCCGTAAGTGCCCCAATTAGGGATCAAACTCAACCTTTTTGGTGTATGATGCTCCAACCAACTGAGCCACCCAGACAAGGACCAAAGAAACATTCTGCCTTCCTCTCCCCCAGAGTCTAGCAAACCTGGGAAAGGAGGAAAAGCTCAACTCCCTCTAGCCCTCGATGTTGGGAAAGGGCAATGGCTAACTCCAGCCCCACTAGACTGCATGTCCCCTATGGGGGTGGGGGGAATCTGAGATGCTCTTGTGAAGATCACAGACCGGGGCACAGACTCACTAATCATAGGGCTATAAAATGCTTTCCTATACACCACCTCTATATCAATCAGGCTCCTGTATAATAACATTGGATTATAGGTGAAAGAACTGCAAGGCTCAGACTCTATTTAATAAGAAGTATACAGAAAAACCCAAAGACAGAAGGGGAATAAAAACCAGGACACTAAAGAAAATTTTAGACTTTTATAGCAAACAATATACACAGCCTAACTCCTAGCTAGGTAAACCATATAGTTGACACAATATAGTTGAATCTGTTTTTTTTCCAGTCTGACAATCTCACTTAAAAAAAAAAATCTCTGCCTTTTGGATAGATTGCATAGTCTATTCATAGTGTCTCTATAGATATGGTTAGATTTATGTTTAACATTATGTTTTCCCCCCTATAATCACACATCTTTTTCTTCCTCTGTTCCTTCTTTGCTGCTTGCTTTTGCATTAATTGAATATTTTCTAAAGTAACATTTTAATTACTTTAATTATTTTTAACTACAAGTTTTTTGAATTATTTTGTTAGTGGTTGTTCTAGGGCGTACAAGATATAGAGGGTGGGGCAAAAGTAGATTTATAGTTGCGAGTATGCAAAACACAGAGTTCATTCTTATATTTTTATTTATTAATTGTTGTATTATTTTCCCTATGAATAACTATGGACCTACTTTTGCCCCACCATATATATTATCTTATATTAAGATTTAGTAAATTTTCTTAAATAAATGCTTATCCATTTGATGCATGTCCTTAGGAAAAATTTCAAAGACTTTAAAAGGTTGTTCTTTTATAATTTTCAGTAGTTAAATTGTATTCACCTGGAGAGAGGGCCTTTGGCACGCCTCACATTGCCATGCCACATTCAGTCCATATTACTTTTAAAATCTGTTTCATGCAGCAACATCCAAGCTGGGAACATCTTGGGTACAATTTGAACTAATTCATGTCTAGGAAAATACCAGAAAAGTTAAGTCATTTATTGTTGCACACAGCTGAGTCTCTCTTTATCTTGTGCCAGCCACTTCAAACAAAAAGTTTAGAACTACGGCCAAAACGACATGGTGATGGATGGATCTGATGACTCCTTTATGATCACAGCTCTCCAATGGTACCTGTGCTTACATTGAGAGGCTCACTAATTCGGTTCTGCTTTGATCTTTGAAATTCACTTTAAAGAACATTCTGTGTCTACTCCTTGCAGTGTTTAGAGAGCCTTTGTCCAATTGCATTAGAGTTTAGATCCATGGCAAAATTCACATGCAAGGAACAATTAGTGAACAATTAAGAACAAAAGTAGGCTCCCAGCCATTGTGGCTTAGCCTTTGAGCATCAACCTATGAACCAGGAGGTCGCGGTTTAATTCCTGGTCAGGGCACGTGCCCAGGTTGTGGGTTTGATCCCCAGTAGGGGGCGTTCAGGAGTCAGCCAATCAGTGTATCTCTCTCATCATTGATGTTTCTATCTCTTTCTCCATCTCCCTTCCTCTCTGAAATCAATAAAAATATATATATATTTTTAAAAAAGAACAAAAGTAGGCAACCCTGTGTTGAAGTACCATAGAAGTTCAGATAAGAGAGAGGTTAGTGTAGGTTGGAAGATCTGGTTGAGGCTTCAGAGGAACTCAAAGCAGGCATTGAAGGATGAGTTGGAATAGATCAGCAGGGAGCAAGAGGGATAAACATCTACGCCTGAAGGACCACAGATTCTTCTTACTTGGGAAATTCATTTCCAATTAACATTCATTGTTGACTTGATTGAAGAGAAAGCAACTCCCAAAGCCAGTGCCTTACTCAAAGTGTAATCTGGAGACCAACAGCATCAGCATGACACGATAGTCAAAAATACAACTTCTTTTTAGAAGTGCAGATTCCCAAATCTCACCCCAGACTTACTGAATCAGAATCTTCCGGGGTGGGCCTGACCATGTGTGCTTTTATCAAGCTTACCAGATGATCATTATGCATGCTAAAGACCGAGAATGCTGCTTTCAAGTGTTTTTCCTGGCGCTTCTTGGCATCCAGGGCGTATTTGAAATGAAATAGCCAGGGCCAGTGTCTAGGACCTCTAAGCATGGACCAAGGCTGGGCAGGCACGGATGCCCAGTTAGCAGATCATGGAAATGGAAAACTGTGTGTTTGCACCCAGGCCAACAGAGTAGTTAAATAAATAAATAGAAGGCTGCCTGACTCTGGTCTCCCACAGCTGCCTCACATTTTTCAACCCCAGGCACTGGGCAGCAGAAGTAGCGGGGGTGGTGCTGGCTCCCTGGCATGAGGCAGTCTGGCTCTCTGGGGAGAGGGAGCAGCTCACTTAAAGTGCCCTCATGAAAATAACTCACTCTCAGCAAGCTTGTTACTGAGAGCTCGTTCCCATGACAGCAAAGCAGAACTACAACCAAGACTCCCAGTCATCTTGTCAACCTCATTTCATACTTTCCCTCTATTCTTTTCATTAACATTAGTTTGGGGGAAATTTTCCTGATTCATTGAATCTCCAAGCTCACAAATCATTGCGTCTTTGCTCCCACTCTAGACAGGATCTGGAGAGTGTGATGAGAACCACTCATGTATTTTCAAAACAGTCTCTTTTAGCACAATAATGCTAAGAGGGGCTGAGAGGGGAGGGTCTCTAGGGGAGGTCAGAGTCCCTTAGAAAATGGGCTGCCCAGATGGATGGGCTGGCTTTCCAAAGCCCAGCAGTTTGGTTTCCAATGGCGGTTGGATTCAGCTGCCAAGAACCCAAATTAGGGAAGGTTTTGTTGACAGCTCATAAGAGGACACTCTGAAAGACTGATGGAAGGTCATTGCCAACCCTCGACAATAGACATATATACAACCCAGAGAAAGAGCATGTGCAAATATATATGTGTAAATGTATATATGTTGCTGTGTGTTACTAAAATAAATGTGTTTCTCACAGCCTTTGCCATGGATGAAATGATCAAAACCAGCTGCACCGTGCAGTTCTTCCCTGGAAGGAGTAGCGGGGCGGAGCCAGCGGTTCGGGAGATTCTGCAGGCACACTTCAGCATCAGGCTGGCTCGCCACTTCTCTGGAAATGGTTAACGTGCCTGGCTCACACCAGCCATCATGTGAATGTGACGTGCCTCTGAGCAGTTCTGTAGATGACAGGTATTTACTTTACCCCCAAATCTGGGCAGCACAGGGTCACATCACAGGGGAAGGCAGCTTGCTTCTGAGCTAGTTCATTTGCATTTCTCATGATTCCAGGCTAGACCCTGTTGCAAGTCTCTACCATAATCTATTTAAAAACAGTTCAAACATTTTACTTTGTTTTGGTTGAGTTTACTCTAATGTGGTTTCTGCAGAGCTCTCTCTTTTATGGTAATCAAATGTTCTGCCAACATTTCTCCTGCTATGTGCACCAGCTAAGGAAACCAGATGCTTGGGTTGGTCTTTTCAATGCGTCTGAGTGTTGTTTTTGTTTAGAATTTCAGAGGTTTGGCGAAAGAGTGTTGTTTTATAAATCTGACCCTCGATGCACCCCATTTCCCAACCTACTAATAGTTTTGGCTACTGTTCACATCTTGATTTGAAATTGCTCCCCATCACCATGCAGATTAGCATGTGAAAAGACAAGCTCATTTAATTCATCTTGTTTGATTTGCTTAATTTTCCTCTTCATCATTTATTCCATTTTGTAGGTTAAAGAGGATGGGTAGAAGAGCTAAACAGCTAACCCAGAACCACACCCTGCATTGTCTCTCAACCAATCACAGACCCGAGAGGGACTGTTCTTTGATGTGTGGGGTATTTTTCCCCTTCTCACACCATCAGTGTGGGAAGGAAGCAGGCCAGCTCTCATGGGAGTGTTGGCTTATAATGCAGACTGAAAGCGTTTCAGAAAAGTAACTTGGCATTGAATCAAAGTAGTAAGTGGAACTGCTTGTCTGTATGGATTGAAAAGAGACTTTTTAGGGCTTCAAGAGTTTGTGGGAAAGAGAAGAGGAGAGGGCTTAGGTGAACTCTGTCAGAGGGAGATTTCTAAAATATGGGCTGAAGTCACCTTATAAGGAACAGTCCCTTGCAAATGGGGAGACTGAAAAGGAAAACACTCTGGGAATTTTAGCCCTCTCTACCCTCGTTCTACCATCTTGTTTAGTTAATAAGATTCTCTGGTCTGAAGATAGGGGTGGGGAAACTAGGAATTAATGACCAGATTTAGTAATTGAAAAAAACATAAGAGGATCAAGTGGTCCCCCAAGACTGGGCACTGGATACCTGAAAGTATATAGATGGAAGCAGTGTTGGTGGTTAATAGTGGCTGAGCCATGGAGAACAGAAAGGGCAGAGGGCTAGCCTTAGGCTAAACAAAATCAGTGGAATGAGGGGTCCTCTCTTTAAGGATCATCATGTTTGGCCCCAAGGCCTGGACGTTGAGGCTCTAAAAGATGAGAAAAGTGTAAAGGGAACCAAAGTTCCAAAAAAAAGGAACAAAGGCAACTGTTAATGGATTTAAGTTAGTTTAAGGCTATGAATCTAAACGAATTTAAAGAAAAGGCACCAGACATTGGTTTTTCAAGAACAATAGCTGTAACTAACTCATACAAACTACTCATACAAACCCAAACTCTGAAATCTCCAGGGAAAAGTGTTCAGAGTCTTAGCATTTATTCCAGATGTTCGAAAGACTGTAGTTTTCCATTATAAATGTGTGCTTTTGTGAAGTCCACTGACAAAGGGGTAATCCATTTGAAATGGGTCCCATACCACCATAAAGAGTAAGTACTTAAGTTCCAACATGTGCCAATCCATGTGGGGAAGCTTGGCGAAGAGAAGAGTGGTGGGGACCAAGCCTTTGCCCGCTGGAAATGGGCTTAAGAAGAGATAGGATGTTTTTGGCAGAACAGCAAGCAAAGGTTGAGCATAAATGGCAAATTCATTAAAAATGGTTCAATTTTTAGCCCCAAAATAGGACATCGTACATCAACTATAGGTTTTAGTTCTACAAATTATTGACTGAGTTTTGATCTTTTTGTAATTTTCAAACCTACTTTTGAAAATCTATGTACATTTTATTTTACTCATGGGCTCCAATGAATTTAACATAGGGAAAACTATCTTGCTTGAGGAGAGATGATTAATTTTGTCGGTAGCTATATCAAGAAAATCAGGATTCATAAATTTTCCAACAATTATGTATGTTTATTATAAGTAGTCAGAGATGCATATACAACATGAGTGAAAAGATTGAAGATGTTAATATGTCATTTTCAGAGTTTTCCAGGATTTGGCTCAATGAAAAGAAATAGATAAACTGGATTTCAACTATTACATCATTTAATTTTGTTTTTCCCTTTCTTTCTTTTCCATCTAAAAAAAATTCTGCTATTAATTCTCTTCCACTTTTAATGTTTAAGATGGGGTACACCAACCTGTATGTATATGTATGTATCTATATATATGTTTGTGTAGGGACATGATCAGGAGCAGAGATTTTTAAAAAGCCAACAGAATCAAAGTGACACTCACAGAAGGGGAATTTAGGTCTCCATTCAAAATGACTTGTAGAAAGTGATGGGTCCCTAGAAATGTGGAGGTTTGTAAGGGAGTAATTTCAAGAGCCTAGGCAGTATGTGATACAGAGGAAAAAGATTCAGGTACTGCTGAAATTTTGAAGTAGGCTGATGGTTTTAAAGTTCTAAGCTTAGGAAACTTAGTATCTTGAAATGTAGATAGTACTGCCAACAAGGCCAACAGAAATGGCTAGCTTTCTCTTTGCTTGGCCTTAGATGCTGGCAGGACATTTATGCCAAAGTGTTGTGATAGACTGACTGGGAAAATGGCAGATGCATAAACACAGCCAGCTGAGATCAATCAAGTCAGGCCCACATCATAAAACTCCCCAGTGCATTTCATACACTCACAAGCAATAAAAATTGGTGAGTGCTTTAATCCATGAAGTTTTAAGGTGGTTTGTTATGCAATTTTATTGTGACAATGGATAACTGACACATATATCTTGGACAGAATTTGTGCTGGAGGTCATACATACAGTTGATAGGAAAACACATCATTAGAGAAACCACTTATTGGAAATGCTTTATGGAGAAGAATGAGAAGGAATGGTTATTGGACAGGAAAATAAGTAAGAATCTGTCAAGGAGTTATTCAAAAGGCTGTAGGTGATATACTATGTGGATACATCTTTGAGGTTTAGACATAAACTCTCACAACACTAGAGAAAGTGATGAGAAGGACACACATTTGTAAAAGGATTTGTGTATAGGGGAATTTTTTTTTAAATCCTCACTGGAGGATATTTTTCCATTTATTTTTTAGGAGATAGGGGAAGACAGAGAGAAACATCGATGTGAGAGAGACACATCCATTGGCCTCCTGCATGAGCCCCAACCAGGACCTTGGCTGGGGAGGAGCCTGCAACCAAAGTATGTTCCCTTGATGAGAATCGAACCTGGAACCCTCTGGTCCACAGGCTGACACTCTATCCACTGAGCAAAACCAGCCAGGGCTATAGGGAAAATATTAAGTTTGACCCAAAACCATATAGGGTGATGGACAGAAACCAGATTATAAGGTGTTAAGAAGGGAGGAAGGAGAGACAAGTCAAAGTCAACAAAATTTCCTATGTTTTTGAGAGGAAAGATGTAGTAAGGGCTCTACTGGGTGGTGGACAGAGAGACGGCCTTCTAGGAGCAGAGGGATGCATGTGTTCTTAAACACAGAGAGGACAGACCAGGCAGAAGAGAGTGATGGCTCAGGAGAGTGGGTAAGGGTGCCGGGGCTATTAACAGCTTCTCTGTAACGATAATACCCTGAAGTCAACATTCAACCCGGGCCCTTTGCATTAATTCCGTGAAATTCTCTATGAGATTCCGTTACACATTCAAAGTTGGGAGCAGCCCAAGAGCCAAAAATAACAGGGCTCTCATATTGTTTTACTCATGTTACAGATGAGTAACGTTAGATATCAAGTAGTTAAATAACTTGTCCAAAGTCAAACAGGAAGCCGGTTATTGAGTTGCTGAAAGACTCCAGCTCTGCAAATAAACTTCTGGTCCACTAGCTTTTCACCAAGCGAGTTAGTTAGAAGTCAGATTAAGTTCATTTATTTATGGATCCATTGAATTAATGGGGGGAAAAGCATATATATTTCTTATGGGAGGTCCTAAGTATGAGAATTTCCTTGCATCTGATGTGGTGCTTACGTTTCCATCTTTTTATTTAATTTCACTTATTTTTGTACTCTTTACACACCTTTTACCTTTCACACAGACACTTTTGGCTTCTCTTTGTGGTTTAAGATAACACATGCGGTCTGAGTAACAGTAGCCAGCTTTTTTCTGATCTACCTTGATGTTCTATAGGCCACAGAAAACACTTAAGGGCATTTCTTAGGTTCTAGAGTCTAAGATTCTTAACTTTTTTGCGGAAATCTCTTTGATCTGCTGGTGAGTCTAGGATGTGAAAAGATGATCACCCTCTTTGCAAGATACACTTAGGTGAATTCACCTGCGAAGGTTATAATTATGCTTATCACTTTGAGGCTTTCACTGTCTCCCCTAAGATCACTTCTCAGCTTTGTTGATTACCCCTCTCCTGGGTTGGTCCAAGGCAATTATCAACCATCCCAGAGCGTTCCGACCTCCAGGTTCTCTATAGACTGAGAGCTCTTTTTCATTTTTAGAAGGAGAGTTTTAGACTTCAAACGTACAGTCTGCTGATCAACCAGTCTGACACATGAAAAGGTAGCAGGTTTTTTTTTTTTTCTATTTTTACTGGAGATTAAGGAAACTAATGAATATTAATGACCATATGTACTCACCTATGGAATAACATTGCATATGAGATGCATTCCAGTTCCCAAGGCAAATTGGAGAAGTGAGAAACTGAGGAGAGTCAAAATGGCAGAAAAGAGAGAGATGCAAGCTAGGAATGAAAAGTGGACAGGAATTTGGCAAGAGGGAAAAAGCAGGTAGGAAAAAGAGAAGCAATGTGAAGTGTAGAAAGCAAAGGAATGGAGAGAAATGCAAGACATGGAGGAGGTATATTGATTTTCGCATTTCAGAACACTGAAGAAGTTGCATTTCATATGCGAGTGGATGTATATAGGTATATATGTGTATGTACATGCTGTTTTCATTACATTAATAATTAAACTTAACCGCAAAGGTTTAAGATATACCATGAAGATACTAATTCAATTAATTCTTTCCTGCAACTGTGAAACAAATTTGCCAATTTCTGTCCACTGGGGGAAACTGAGGCAGAAGCAGTGCCTCACTTAGGACATGGGTGAAGCTGGCAGGAGCCCTGACAATCGAAATGGTGCCAACCTGCTTTTCCAATCGGATCTGTCCCAATCCGAGGGTAAGGCCACGTGTACTTGGCGTTTTAATAATAATTCACGGTATGTTATTTTCAGTTGCAATGGTTTTATGTATTTTAATTAGTGTTTCCACGTATTTCACTTGTGCCCCAGAGAACATAATTGAGAGAAACAAACACCCCAAACCAGAAATGCACAGAACTGAGTGAATGAACGTGGAAGACAGCTCCTGGGAGTTCCTGGCTTGTGTTCTGACCATTGGCTGCTGCTGCCTTTCTCAAGCTACCCCTCCACAACCTCCCTCCCAGTTCACAGCCTTTCTTTGCCCCGGGCTGCCTGGCGTTCCTCCTGCACTCTGGTTGCTTACACGGTTCCTGTGCCTTCCATCTCAGATACGCCACAGCAAGGAGCAACCGCGTCTTTTCTGTTTCCTTTCTTTGGGAATCTGTTTCAAAGTCCCCCCCACGGCCAACGTGTGTTGCTAGTGTGTTTGTTGTTGGCCTTTGCCACCCCAGCCCGCTCCCCTCTCCACCCCCACAATCTGCTGCTCTTTTCGCTTGTTCGTTGCAGTCCCCAATCCAATTCTTCCCCACAGGCCTCTGTGGCCTCGCCTCCCTTTCAAGTCCAAGTTGGAATCTTTTCATCACACTGCCTTAGCCTGAAAAGGTGCCTATTTTCTTTTTGCTCCTACCATTAGATTTATGGCCCTTGTCAGGCCTTCTCGCCTGGCCTCTGACAGCCCCTGCCTTTCCCAACATCAGATTCATTGCCGTTCCTGAGGTCCTTTAAGATTTTAATGCTAAGTCTATAAATTTCGCTTCCTTTCTGCTTTAACCTTTCTGTAGACCTTCCCATTGTCTGATGGGATGTCCCCCAGGCGTTGATTTGCAGCTCCTTCCTGAACTCCGGGGTGAGCTGGAGGAGGAGGGGGCTGGTTGGAGCCAGAGGAGGGGGACGTGGGGAAACGAACGGATAAATTTAGATTTCCATCAACTCCAACAATTCTTTGGGGTTTGATAGGGATTGACATTTTCCTTCAAAGCTGAGGACTGTGGCTTTTCATTAAAATAGTATCTGAGAGGGGGGAAAAAAAGAAAAAAAGAGGGTTGGCTGAACAGACACCCAACCTTCCCTGACAAATACATCTGAGCTTGCATTTTCCTCTCTGATGTATCAGCTGGGGACGCGCCTCCATCTCCTTCGCACATGGCACCGCTTAAATCACTCTGGTTTTTCTCCCAGGCAGACTTCTGCGGAGGAAACTTTTCTCACCTTAAGATAATAAAGCCCCCAGTCGAGAGAGAGGTGGAAATGGAAACGGGCTTGAAATTTCAGGGGAGAAGACGGGGTCGTTGCGGAGAAAGAGAGCGCCTGCCCGCCCAGCGTCGCACCGTGAGTCCTTCGGAAGGACAAGGACGCTGATTGAACTCAGTTCGGTTTCGGAGGTGTGAACAGCATCGTCGCCCAGCTTTGCCGTCCGCCCTCCCGCTCGGGGCGGCTGCAGTGAGGGAGAGGCCGGCGAGGGAGACGGAGTGAAGGAGAGGAAAGACGTCTGTGTCCAAATCACTTCGATGACATTGCTATTTAGTCTTTAATGTATTCGGCTGATGGTAAAATCTAGGGAGCAAGCGTGAATGGGACAGTGAGACAGGCCACATCCAGCAAGTCTGGTTTCCGCAGGCCGGACTTGAGTGAAGTCCAGGCTTTCGACATTTGCGGGTCCAGGGTCCCCCCGCAATCTGAAAGCAGAGCGGGCCCAATCTTTCGTAAGCTGAAATGGCGCCAAGTGAAGAAGCGGTTGCTCCTGGGGTAGATGGAAACATCCTCGAGTGCTCCAGACCCAAAAGTAACCTGCCTCCCGCCATTCCAAATAACGCATACAACCGGAAGGAGCACCAACACATGCTGAAAGCAGCCACACGCTCGCTCTGTGGGTGTCACTGCAAAACAGATGCTGAACCCACCATTTTTTTTTTTTTTTGTGGTGGTGGTGGTGGTGGTGGGGGGGGAGTTATCTTTTTGTTGTTGTTGTAAAAGTGAAAATACTCTTTGGATTTCTTATGATTAGTAAAAACAGGTAGTACTAATTTGAGTCTTTGGTAAAAGCCAAGCGGTGCTATGTGAGCTTCGGGAAAGCGGAGAGACCTGTATTTGTCTGGAGCGCTCACTCTGTTCACCTTTAAGCTCAGTTGGCAGGATGTCTCTGGCTATTGTCTTCTCTTCCTTCGCACGTGCAGCTTTCTTAGGGCCCAGAACAGAACAAAAGGTGGCGGTGGCAGCCCCTCCGTGAAGGTGGTGACCAGGGGAAGCGTCCCTGGGCGTCTGCATCCACAGCTGAATAAAACCAGGCACGTTTCTTACTCATTCTGCACCCCCGTCTTCTCACCAGTAGAACGGAGACACCAGAACCCACCACAGGGCGTGTTGTGAGGATTTAAGGAGCTGATATTTGAAGCACTTAGAACAGGGCCTGGCACAGAGCAAACCCCAGGTAAATGTTTGTTACCTGAGTTTTTAAACGTCTTGCTTAAGGGGTCCACGGTGTGGAGGTGGCTGGCTTGATTCGGCCTTGCTTCCTGACTCGGTCCTCTTCACTGTTAAGCTGCTTTCATGGCCTTCCTGAGGCTTCCCAGCCCCAGGCGATGTGGGAGCCTGTCTTTTCCTTCCGGCCCTTTTGTGCTGCAGAACAAGTCTTGTGTTATTTTCTTCCTCCTCCAACTCAGCTTGAGTCAAGGTGGTAGGCTCTTCTCTGTGGGTCTTAGTTTCTCCCCACCTCATCCATTATGTAGTCTGTTTAGAGAATTACATGGAAAAAAACAAACGGTTCATCCCCACTTTTCCCATTCATTCCCTTTTAAAAAAATGTCAGTTTAGCCCTGGCCGGTGTGGCTCAGTTGGTTGGAGTGTTGTCCCATTCACTAAAGGGTCTCAGGTTTGATTCCTGGTCAGGGAGCATGTAGGAGACAGCTGATAGCTCTCTCTCTCTCTCTTTTTCTCTCCCTTTCTCCCTCCCTCTCTCTTTCCATCTCTCTCTCTCTTCCTCGCTCTAAAATCAGTAAAAAATTTGTCAAAGTTTAATACAGCTGCTTTACTTTCCTATCAATGTTGGCATCTGATAACGGCACTTTGCCAACTAATTTATGGAAGGTGAGCCTGGAGGTGAATTATTTATTTTCCCCATGTGAAGGATTAACTATTTGTACTTTCTAAGTTTAATGGATTTTGTTGCAGTGTTTAGGTACCTTTAGATGGATTGAAAAGTTCTCTGACCTCTAATATCCTATCACACAAAACTATTTGCAAATCACATTAAAAGTCTGAATTTAAACCATTGAAAGCAAAGAAATGAAGAGTTATAATATCGAGTCTGTGACCCAAGGGATTTTTCTTAATTTATATTATAGTGTCTCAAAAAGAATACATAGATATAAGAACAGGTCCATACCCATTTGTTCATTGAGCAAGCCGATACAGGTGTCCAACTTCCTAGGCAGTTACCCACGTCAAAGGCTGTGTCCTCCCACAGTGGGTTGGGGATTAGCCTGAAGGCTAGGGAACAGATGTACAAGATGCTGAATTGCCAGGGTACCGACTTTACCTATAGAACATGGGCGGGTGAATGTGCTCCTTAGATGGTCATAAGACCAGGTTTTCTTTTAATGTGAAAGAAAGGTGGGTCTATCTCTCTATCTCCCTACCTTGAGTACACAATTACAAGTTTCATAGTAAAACTAGAGGCCCAATGCACGGAATTCATGAAAGAGTAGGCTTTCCTTTCCCCAGCTGCTGGCACCAGCTTCCCTCTAGCACCCGGGACTCGGACTTCCCTCGCAGCCCTGGCTTCGTCCAGAAGGACATCCGGTCTAATTAGCATATTACACTTTTATTATTATAGATGTTTTCAGGCCTTGCCTTCCCTCCTTCATCTGCCTAATTCTCTGTTTCTTGCCTTGGCAATCATTCCTCTTAGTTTCCTCCATATTCTTCCAGAGTTTCTTTTCTTTTTTTTTTTTTTTTTTTTTTTTTTTTTTTAATTTTTTTTTTTTTTATTGATTAAGATATTACATATGTGTCCTTGTCCCCACGTTGCCCTCTACCCCCCACCCCCCCCACCCCCGCTCATGCCCTCACCCCCCCCGTTGTCCATGTCCATTGATTAGGCCTATATGCTTGCATATAAGTCCTTTGGTTGATCTTTCCCCCTTACCCCCACCCTCCCCTACCTTCCCTCCAAGTCCCGACAGTCCAATCAATGCCTCTCCGTCTCTGGATCAGTCCTTGTTCATCAGCTTATGTTGTTCATTATATTCCACAAATGAGTGAAATCCTGTGGTATTTATCCGCTCTCAAGTTCCATCCCTGCTGTGGCAAATGGTAAGAGTTCCTTTTTCTTCTTCCTCTTCTTAAAGAATACCTTTCAGCATTTCATATAATGCTGGTTTGGTGGTGATGAACTCCTTTAGCTTTTTCTTATCCGTGAAGCTCTTTATCTGACCTTCTATTCTGAATGATAGCTTTGCTGGATAAAGTAATCTTGGTTGCAGGTTCTTGCTATTCATCACTTTGAATATTTCTTGCCAGTCTCTTCTGGCCTGCATGGTTTCTGTTGAGAAATCAGCTGACAGTCGTATGGGTACTCCCTTGTAGGTAACTGACTGTCTTTCTCTTGCTGCTTTTAAGATTCTCTCTTTATCTTTTGCTCTTGGCATTTTAATTATGATGTGTCTTGGTGTGGTCCTCCTTGGATTCCTTTTGTTTGGGGTTCTCTGCGCTTCCTGGACTTGTAAGTCCATTTCTTTCACCAGGTGGGGGAAGTTTTCTGTCATTATTTCTTCAAAAAGGTTTTCAATATCTTGCCCTCTCTCTCCTTCTGGTACCCCTATAATTCTGATGTTGGTACGCTTGAAGTTGTCCCAGAGGTTCCTTACACTATCTTCATATTTTTGGAATCTCTTTTCTTTTTTCTTTTTCGGTTGGGTATTTTTTGTTTCTTTGTATTTCAAATCTTTGACTTGATTCTTGGGATCCTCTTTTCTGCTGCTGGATCTCTGTAAATTATTCTTTATTTCAGTCAGTGTATGCTTAATTTCTAGTTGGTCCTTTTTCATGTCCTCCATGGTCTCCCTATACTTATTGAGGGATTCATTAAATTTATCGGCGGTTTCCATAAAATTCTTGAAAAACCTTATAACCGTGGCCTTAAACTCTATATCCAATCGTTTGCTTTCCTCCATTTCTGCCATTTGTGACCTGTTTCTTTGTCTCCGCATTTTGGCAGCTTCCCTGTGTTGATAGAGTGGCCCTGTGCGCCAGGTGTCCTGTAGGGCCCAGTAGCTCAGCCTCCCCAGTTACCTGGGGTGGACACTCTTGGTGCACTCTTGGTGCCTTGGTTGTTGTAGAATCACTGGGAGGAATTGACCTCCAGGCCAATTGGCTGTGAGAATCAGCTGTGTCTAAAGTGGGGGAACTTCTGTGCTGAAGACACCCTTCTGGGGCAAGACTTGCTTCAGTGGGGCTTTGGTGCTCACTGAGTCTGCTCCCTGAGTGTGTCCCTTATGGATCTGAGGAGTTGCAGTCTGGTACCCTCTGACCACTGGGTACAGTGGCTCCTGGTTCTAAGGAGGTGCTAATTCAGCCTCTGCCTGAGGCCACACAGCAGGAGCCACGAAGAGGCTCAGCTGTGAAGCAATGCAAGCCGCTGCGGGGCCTTGAGCCTTCTCTTGGAAGTTCCTGGTCTGCCTGGTTCGGCTGCCGTTAGGTACATTCACATGCAAAAGCCTCTGCCGCAGCCTGGGTGGGGCGGGGTCTCAGGGAGTCAGAGGGCGGAGAAAGCAGCCATGGCCGATTCTCCGCCCGGAGTCCCGCGTCTCAGTGTTCCGGTAACGGCTGCAAGCACCTCTGAGTGAAAGCCGCCCTCAAGTTCGCTCGCTGCCGGACAGACCAGCTTCTCCCCGTATGAGACCTGGGTCCCCAGAGACTTCCCGGAACCGGAGTTCAGAGCAGTCGGGAGTTGGTGATTCAAAAAGTCCGCCGCGTCCTCAGGCACCACCCCCTTTCCGCGCGCGCGAGCCGCCGTACCTCTGCACTTCACCTCCGCAGCGCCTCTGGCTCTCAGCGTGCTTTTCTTTCCTTCTAGTTGTGGAATTTACACTCAGCCAGCCTTTCTGTTGTTCTGGGTGATGTTTGCTCAGTCCTTCGCGGTAATTTTCAATTGTTGTGAGAGGCGGCGAATTCCCGGTGTTTACCTATGCCGCCATCTTAGTTGCTCCTCCTTCTTTTCTTTTTTTTTAAAAAAATATATTTTTATTAATTTCAGAGAGGAAGGAAGAGGGAGAGAGAGACAGAAACATCGATGATAAGAGAGAATCACTGATCGGCTGCCTCCTGCACGCTCCCCACTGGGGATCGAGCCCACAACCTGGGCATGTGCCCTTGACCAGAATCGAACCTGGGACCCTTCAGTCTGCAGGTCGATGTTCTATCCACTGAGCCAAACCGGCTAGGGCTCTTCCAGAGTTTCTTAATGTGAAACAAATGCAAGTGCCTATCCTCATCTCCTGCCACTTGTATGCAAAATTGGAAAAGCCTCTCACACTATTTTTCTGTGCCTTATGTTTTTCAAAGCTTAGCAATATATCTTGGAGATCTTACTGTTAAAGTACCCAGAAAGCTTCCTCATATAAAATTTATTCATTGCTGTATAGTATTCAAATTCAACACGGTATCGAGGTTTATCTGATGGGCTCCCTATCGATGGACACTGGGTTTGTTTTCATTTTCTCCTTTCAAACATCTGCAATGAAATGCCTTATACCTGTTGCATAGCTCATGGGTGAGAATTAATCTGCAGGATAAATTCTCCAGTGTGACCTGCTGGATTGACAGGCATTTGTGTTTGTAATTTTGAAAGCTGTGTCCAGATTGCCCTCTGAAGTTTTTTGTCTGCTGCTTACACGCCCAACAAGAGACCATGTTCTCTAATTGCGTGTGAGAGAGAGGTGTGGCTTACATTGCCTGAAAGGTGTGACAGTATTTAAATAGGAGAGGTGGAGTAAGAGAGGCCTTTCTTGGTTCCTAGAGTATGAATATGAAGCAACAGTGACTCTAGATAATAATACTAACAGCTAATATTTATATTGCACTTACTGTGTGTTTGCACTAAGTGTTTTATCATATTCACTCAGATCACACATGGCTCCTTTTAATTTTCTTTTCTTTCTTTTTAAAAAACAAGTATTGAGTATTTACTAAGTGCCAGACACTCTGCAAATGTTGGCTGATGTAATTTTTGTTGACAGAGGTCCTGCCAAATGTCAACAGAGAGGGAGTTTTGGGGACAAGCTCTTACACCAACCAAGATTCTACAGAAAATACCAACAGCGATCGTGTTTCAGGTGCTATGTAATGGCTCCCGAAGGATGTTTGCTGCAACACTGGAAGCTGCAACAGGAGGCAAAGTGTGTGGCTGGCTCACCTGCTGTGCACTAAACACCCAATAGTTGCTTAACTACACACGTGCACTGATGCTCTGCTTTGGTCCAGGTCTCTGTTTAATGATTACAGTTCGGTCTTGGAGGAGTTGGAAAGAAGGGAGGAAGAATTTGATTGTGTGTGTGTGTGTTGTAATACTAAACTAAGAAACAAATCCACTTCAACTACATATTAGATGTAATCAATAACTGGCAGTTATTATTAGTACATGGAATGTATTTCTGCAGCGGAATACTGAGAAGGAAAAAAAAAATCTGACTGTATATAAATGGAAAATATTTTCCAGACCTGCAGGCATATATACTGGTGCTGGGCGGCAAAAACAAACCAAAAACACTGGGAGCCAGTGCCTTCCATTATTTTCTAGTTTTTCTCACTTTCTTTTTTTCTGCCCTAGGTCATCTTCATGATTACAGCAGTGAACTCTGCTGTCTTCACTCCTGCCACTGACTTCCAAAAACTGTCCCTTCGCCTCAGCTGGCCCACCTCCCTGGTTCCTGACCTCATCTGTGTTACAGTGCTAGAAAGTGGTCAGCCTTTGTTCCTCTGCTAGTTATTCTTACACCACATAATACCAGTGGTGCGGGTATGAATTTGCATAATGGAGGGAGTTTTGGGGTGGTTAGAGTGTTAGACATTTAAAAATGGATTTAGGGACAGTAGTAAAGGTAGGTAAAGTGTTTGGAGTAAAAGAAAGTCTTTTGGAGTATCAATGTTATTTGGAAAGAGAAAAATAGAGGATCTTAATAGGAAAAGGAATTAATAGTACTTGAAGACTGTTTCCAAGTCAGAAGCAGAGAACTGGTTCTGACTCTAGAAATCTCGGTTAAATGCCGTTTCAGTCAAGGTCCGTTAGGTTAATGTAAACCACAGTAGTTATTTCAGATGGTGGGGCATTTAATAGAGGGACATGGATTCGGGTACTGTGTCTGGGGATGACTCGCCTGGGCTTTGAATCACTTGACCCCTTGGGACAGGACCTGGCTCTGCTCTGTGCCACAGCTCCTGCTGGGCACATTGACTGATTAGACTGGCCAGGCCCCTCTCTCTATTGTAGAGGAGGTTGTACCAAGAGAATCAAGACATGTTTCTTGGTTGAAAGCATTTCACCTTGTTGATATTTTATAGGCAGACTCTCACTCCTTTTTTGGTAACCACTGCTGGGTGGCTCCCTGGGTTTTTAGACCTATACTTTACACTCCCTAAGAACAGGTCCAAGGTCCTCTATTATTCTCAGGCCAGATTCTTCCCTAAGACATCCCATCACACAATGATTTCAACTACACAAGAACTACTTCATGCCTCCAGCCCAGGCTTCTATCTTGAGCTCCAGGCCTCATGGATGCCTCAAAGAGACCCCATTTAACACATGTGAGACTGTGATGTCCCTACGAAATCTCATCTGCTCCCAGGGCGACACTACTATCTGTTCAGTGGCTCAAGTCAGGAAGCTGGAAGTCATCTATGACCCTCTGCCCTTTCCTCATATCCAATTCATTGTCAAGCCCTCTTGATTTGACCTCCTAAATACCTCTTGAATCTTTTTGTCTCTGTCACTCTAGTCTAAGCTACCATCAACTCCCTCCCGAATTATCAAAATTGCCTTGTAACTGTTATGTCTGCGTCTATTTTGACTTCCCTCAAGTTCATTTTCCAATGGACTGTAGGGTGCTCTTTTCAAAGGCATATTTCATGCGAACATATTTTTCCTGTGGGAATGCTTTCTCTGCCCTTCACATCACTTATCATGGTGGCAATTTCACAGTTCTGAGTGCGGTTCTTCAATTGCTGTCTGCCTTTCCCTGTAGACTGTCAGCTCTTGGAGGGGGTGGGGATAAAGGCTCTATCTGTTTTTGCTTATTTTTCTCACACCCACAGCCCTCAGGGTGATATATAGCACATAGTAGGCAATTAGAAAATACTTCCAATAATTGCAGTTTTGTACTTAGCCAGTGCTCAATAAAAATGACACATTTTTATTTATTTTTATTTATTTATTTATTTTAAAATATATTTTATTGATTTTTCACAGAGAGGAAGGGAGAGAGATAGAAAGTTAGAAACATCGATGAGAGAGAAACATCGATCAGCTGCCTCCTGCACATCTCCTACTGGGGATGTGCCCGCAACCCAGGTACATGCCCTTGACCGGAATCGAACCTGGGACCTTTCAGCCCGCAGGCCGACGCTCTATCCACTGAGCCAAACCGGTTTCGGCATATTTTTAAATACTACATGCCAATTGAGTAAACTGACATTGAATTTTGAAAATGGATTAATAATCAGTTAATCAACTTATCATAAAGTACAAAAGGAAGTCTGTGAACCTCTGTCTTTCATGGACAATGGAGCAATACCTGCCAGGATTTTTACCTGCAAGCGGCAGCAGCTGAGTCCTACTGATTGTGCAGAGAAGGAGCTTGTTAAAAGGGAATAGAGGAGCTCATGCGGGCATTGAGAGGGCCAAGAACCAGGCTAGAGACTCAGCTGTTAGCGGCACGCCACAACTGTGCTGTCACACTGGTCTGATGGGGGGCCCTACTGCCCCCACCAGGAACTTGACACTAGAATTTGCTCTGCTGCAACTTCTGCATCTGGAACTAGGCTTGCTGCTCCCACCAGTGCATCTGATTGGCAGAGTCCAGGCCACATGTCTGCATTGCAGGTGCAAGGGAGATGCATTAGACGCATAGCTAAAAGATGTCAGGCAGCCACCAACATGACGGATGTCTCTGCACCTGGACAGCCATTTGTAAAGTCTTCACTTGCTCCTAGCTCATAATTGTGCATCTAGATATTAGCATGTACCCATAAGCATAGTTATGTAGATAAATGGTAAGAGCTGGACTCAGAGGACTCTAAACTCCTTTCCTACCTTGGCTGCTGATGTTGCACTTCACCGTTAGATGCTTTAGTTTAACCATCTAGAAAATTAATGTAATGCTAGCTACCAAACGCTGAGAATCAGCAGTAATAGTAATGTGTTTTAAAATCCTTGGATAAAAAGCACTGCGAAGATTTGCTGTATCATTATTTAAAATAGACGATTTCTAATGAAAATGCTAAGTTCAAAGGGCTGGATGGCTTCTCGGGATGCAAAATGGGCAATGCCTGGTATATTAGCTTAATAAACCAGTCCCGAAGATGTTTGCCTAACTCTCCTTCTCACTCCTCTGTGGGCATTAGAAGGCAGAAATATGCAGGAATAGTAATGGGTGTAATCAGTCACAACGTGTGAGCTTATTACTTTGGCTGCTTGCACAGTGGGAGCCTTCTGAAGCTAATCACAGCCCTTTTGCAAAGTTCTTGGGTTGGACTTTCTAATCCATCCTCCTCCCAGGTAGGCTGAGAGGCAGAGAAACTCCTGAGGAGGCCCCTGGGCGCACCATTTACCCACGTGTGTGATTCATTGTGAGAGAATCGCACGTTAAAGACACAAATCTCTTTTCTCTTTTTAGTCGTGGGATCTGTAATCTTTTCCAATAGGGTCATATCAGCAATAGCTTTCCTCTCGCAGGCTCCTCTATTTTCTTTTCTAGTTTTATTTGTTTTTAAGCTTGGTAGTCTTAGCTCCTTTCTGCCCTAAGCCTGCCAGTCAGGTCTATCCCTGATTCTTCTGTGAAGAATGGCAACCGTAGCCTCTTTAAAAAAAAAAAAAATCCCTCTTATTCTCTTGCAGCCTATGTCTTCTTTGGTGCATTGCTCTCCACCCAGAAATGCCTTCACCGATCCTCACTCTTAGCCCTCTTTCCTTCTTTCCCCATTCTTCTGTCCGCCAATTTCCAAGACAAGGATATGAGGCGTCTACATGTCTCTTCTCTTTCCGGTCTGCAGCCAACCCTGGTCATGTTCTTGTTCTCCCTTTCTCTCATCAGCTGGGACAGGAGTGCTGGTTTCTCTGTAGGAGGCCACGGTTCTGCCGGCAAACTGGGTCTCACCGTGTTGCCGCCATGAGGGGCTTTACGTGGACGGTGGCAGGTTCTCGTTGCCTGTCAATAAAATGGGCACCTGGAAGGGCAGGCATATCAGGCTCCCGCATCACATCACCCCAGCCGAGCTGGTCTCAGCCTCGGAAGGAGTTAGATTCTACTCACCCAGGACACTCGAGCTTGTTTGGTGGTAAGTTCATTTGGAGGGAAAAGCATGAGGTTCCTTTCTTGGAGCAGGCCCTAGATGCAGGTGCTGAGAAAGGCCGTTTGAGCTGAATCTGGCCCCGAATCAGTCAGTGATTGACTGTGACAACAGAGGGACAGGCACAAAAGCCTCTGGAGCCGCATACAGATTACAGTGAGGTGGCCTTACACTGAGCGGATGTTGGAGGGAGATGGAGTATTTATTAAAATATCTTTCGTCGGCCAGATTTATTTTCATCTTCCTTCATAAGATGTGATAGTTTTGCATCAGCACATCTAAATGAAATAATTTGCTAAAGGTCAAATGCAATTCCCTCCAGCCAGCTTTCATTTACCTTCTAATTAATAACTAAATGTTCACACATACATTAGCCTAAGGCTCATGTATAAAATAATAACTACCATTTATTGAACACCTATTATGTCCCAGGCGTTTGGAATACATTATTTCTGATTCTCACAAACCCAGAAGGTAGAAATGCCCCTTTAATAGAGGAGGAAAATGATGCCTAGATAGCAAAAGAAATTTGCTGTTGGTCATGCAAATTAGCGTCTGAAGCCAAATGCTCCGTGCATTCTCATACGGTGCCATAGGGCAGCGGCTTCCTGCAAGGGTCTGATGCCTGTGCCATCTGTTGTTACTGAAGAATGGGGAGATGAGAGATGGGTATGAGGACTGACTTTCTGAGTCAAACACATCCCCACTGGAGGAAGTTGCATTGCCCAAAGCTTGCACTCCTTGGGAAACTGAGGTTGGGACGTTGGAGAGGGCTGAATGTCTCTAAGAAAGGATATGTCTTAGGATATCTCGGCTTGTATTACTTCTCTGAGTGAGCGAGTGCCTTGATGGGTTATTTCATACATAGATCTTCTTCTGCAGAACCCAGGTTGGAAGCCATTCTTCCTAGTTTTCTACTGACCTGTGTTAGCACAGGAATGTCACAAAGGGAAAGTACAAAGGTTCCTGGTATAAGGGACACACTGCTACATGGATCTCTCATATGGGAGAGAGAGACAAAGAGAGAGAGAGAGAGAGAGAGAGAGAGAGAGAGAGAGAGAGGGAGAAGGACGCGTGTGCGTATGTGGGAGGGGGTTCAGTGCAGGGTTCCTTTTCATTCAATTCCATTTGCTTCCCAGGTCCTCTAATTGAGGGAGGGCTTGCAATTAAATCAGAAGAACATGCTTTGAACTGGTGAGGCAGACGCGGACATGCCTTACCTGGAGAGGTAAGTGAATTGGGCAAAACGGAGATTTGCAACCAAACAGTGACTTCTTAATGCAGGCATCCGTCAACAAATTAGTTTGAAGTTTGTTAATAGTTCATGAAAAATAGGTAAAACAGGTTTCTGTAGCTCTTCAACCTCCCTCCTGAGTCCTGTGTCCATGGGCCCTGGACTCTGAAACTTTGCAATAAATTAGCCATTATACAAATACACTGCTTCCCCAACCCCCCCAATATTTTTGGTATTGAATTTGTAAAAATTATTCAAACCTCTTTTCATTCACTTAATGTTTTAAACTTGAATAAACCAAGGAAGGTTTGAAACATTTATGGAGTAGTTATTTGACGACATCACATTTACATGACAAAATTGCTACCCTCTGACCTCTCAGAGTTCTCCTTCTCATTATGCCTGTAATTTTGATAAATTTCCATCTGGTGGTAATTCCTTGCTCCAGCTGCACGGATCCAGGACATTACCTGGTACATAAATCATAAGAGTAGCTTCTCAAGAGTGAGATGTGAATTTCTTGCATCAAATTACCCAGGATCTATTACCTTCCCCTTGTTAAAACAGATTCCTGAGCCACAACCCTACATCCACCTAATTAGACTCTTCGGTGATTCTGATGCAGATGAATGTTGAGGATCACTCATTTTGAGAAAAAGAGAAATGAAAATTATAAAATCTAAATATAACTCAAAGTTGTAAGGACAGTATAGAAAGCGATACCTAACTTAGAAAAACATACAAAGACCTACTGTACAAAAATCAATATTCAGGTTGAGTGCTTTGTCCCACTAGGCTTTGGTTATGATAGATCATTGTCCACCCATAATTCTACTTTTCCTTTTTATCCTTTAAGCAGAACATCCTGATTTTCAATTACTCTTAGCATGTTAGACCTACCCCTTGGTCTCTCCTCACAAACTACATTCAGACTTTCTCATTCTGTAGTTTTCACTGGAAACCTGTGGTACCTTTTAAAAAATATATATTTTATTGATTTTTTACAGAGAGGAAGGGAGAGGGATAGAGAGTTAGAAACACCAATGAGAGAGAAACATCGATCAGCTGCCTCCTGCACATCCCCTACTGGGGATGTGCCCGCAACCAAGGTACATGCCCTTGACTAGAATCGAACCTGGGACCCTACAGTCCGCAGGCCGACGCTCTATCCACTGAGCCAAACCAGTTACGGCAGTGGTCGGCAAACTGTGGCTCGCGAGCCACACGTGGCTCTTTGGCCCCTTGAGTGTGGCTCTTCCACAAAATACCGACTTCTGTGCATAGGCCACGAAGTTTCAATCGCACTGTATGTGCGCGCCCGCACGTGGTATTTTATGGAAGAGCCACACTCAAGGGGCCACAGAGCCGCATGTGGCTCGCGAGCCGCAGTTTGCCGACCACTGAGTTAGGGCAACTGTGGTGCTTTGGCCTCCTTGTGCTGTCTCATCACTTGGCCAAGGTCAGCTAGTCTTTTTTCCAAGAAAGCCTGGCTTTATTAGTCTCATAAATGCCCCCAAACCACCTTCTGGCTTCCTGGTGTATCATCAGTCTGAGTCAGAAAATAAAATAAAATACAATAAAAGGGATAAGCCTGCATGGCAGTTTGCAAAAATTAAAAATTTTTTCCAATAAGGAAAATGTCCTTTTGACAACCAAGCCACTCCCCGCTACAACTGCCTCCTCCAGATGTGGCAGAGGAATTATTTTTGCTTAGATGGATGATTATTCAACTCGATTAGCAGCTACATAAACCCCAGCTGTCTTTATTTCCTTCCATACTTCTTTGGGTATTGAACTTATAAAAATCAGCCGACCCTCTTTTCTCTTTCCTAATGTTTTAAATTTGAACAAGCCAAACTAGCTTTAAAGCATTTATTGAGTAGTTACTTGATGGCATCACGCAAATACATTTAGGCATTCAAGGGCAATATGTTAAGCTGATCTGCAAAATGTTCCTCTTTAACTGTGTTCAAGACATTTTGTTTTCACTTTCAAATTCTTGCCAAGGAAATTGGATATTGGTTCTTTTTCATCTCCAGTCTCTGCCTACTGGGAATAGAGTTCTAGCAATTATCTCAAAGTGTCAATAGAATAAGAAACATTTGAATATTTCATGGGGTGACTGCAGGGAGGGGTTAGATTGTCATAATGAGATATTACTTGTATAACATGACCATTAAGGATTATGACAGTAATCAATTGACTCATGAGTCATTCATTCATTCATTCATTCATTATTGCAATAAACATATACCAAGGACCTATCTTGTGCTTTGTCATATTTTAAGTGCTGGGAAAGAAAAATATATCTGAGATTGGCTTTTCCATCAGAGTCACCACAGTTTAGTAGGGGATAAATGCAAGACAGTATAGATGGTACAAATATATATACAGTTCTCTTACGTAGATACATGTGCCTAGTGTCTTAGGCAATTCAGAAGGGGGAAATTTCCCAAGGGAACAATGGGGTTTGGTTCAACCTTCATAGCATTTCTACAGCCCGTTTGAATTGAGTCCTGGAGTCTTCTTTTCCTCAGGTAAGCAATGCCACCATCTACCGCTGATCTTGACCTTCTGTGACTGAATTATTTTGTTGATTTACTTTTACTCTTAGAAGTCATTCCCCATCACTTTCTCAACTGCCTCAACCTCTTACATTATGTGGAAGCTTGGGGTAAGTCTTGAGAGAGTTGTCCACAAGAGTTGTAAAGTTGTCAGATTTAAGAAATGTTTTCAGGGAAAGAGGGTGTGGGGCCAGACTGAACTTAATATTGGCTTCAGACAATGGTGACCCCAGCGTTCACCTGACTTGGTGGAATAAAAGAATTCATAGCCACATCTACCTGAAAAATAGTAGGCAGCCTTGACTTCCCAATGAGCCCTATTGTGTTCTGGATAGAAGAAGATTCTGTTGAGTGGAACAGCTGAGATGATTACATTTTAGTTCGATATTATGTAGATTGTTTACACCAAAATCGGGACCTCCCTCCTCTGTGGTTAATGGTTCAGAGCATGAGTTTTGAAGCCAGGATGTCTTTGCTCCAATCTGGCTTCATCCTTTACTCACAGGATAATGTCTGGAAAGTTACTTTTCCTCTTTGGACTTTAGGTTCCTTATCTCTAGAATGAGAAAAATAGTAGAACCTGCCTTGCGGGAATCATGGGGATCAAATGAATAGTTCAGCTAGCACATTGTAGATACCCAATAGATGCAAGTTGTTATGAGTATTTGTCATTAGGAGCATCTTATGTTCTGCTCCCATTTCTCCGGGATGCATGCCCCCCCCCGCCCCCGCACCCGACACATGAATGTGTCTTTGTAGTTAAACTTGAAACTTCTTGTTATGACTGATTATTACTGTTATTACAGATACATTCACCCAACCTACACATGTAATAAGATTTGGAGTCCCCTTGTTCACAAGTGTAGCACTTATTAACCTACAGAGCAGCCATGAAAGTAGGCACTGGCCCCTGTGCCAGAAACCTGGCAAAGCCCAGAGGTGGAGGAGAACCTTCCAGAGATCACAGCAAGATGACATTTTCAGTTTCATTGGGCTTCCTGGAAATATAAGTCTAGTGGTGAGCAGGTGAGTGTAAGAAAGAGGACATTTGTGGCATTAGTCATTACAGTCTGTTCTCTGAGCTTCTTCCTGCCCCCAGGACCTCCATGTGGTGACATGTAGCCACTGAGAAGTGGGAATGGGAGCCCACGTATTGCTTAGGGTCAACATGGGGTTTTCTAGAGCTCTGAGGATTTTTTCTTAATTATTTTATTTTTTTAAAATTAGGTAACTCACCCACATGGCTCAAACATTAAAAAATATAAATAGGTGTATAGTGGCTATTCTTCTCCCTCCCCTCCTCCTTCCTTTTAGTTCTCACCCCACCCCAAATAGGTAAACCTGACTATTTATTTCCTATTTAACATTTCAGGTTTATGGTATGGCAGCAAACTAGCAGGACTGGCTTTGTGGGTGTCGAAGTACAGTCACACAGAACCCATGTACAGGAGGGCCCTGCACTGGTCTTAATGCTCTGCCATTGCTGTTGTGAAATTCTTAACAACTTTGCCCCCTGCCCCCAATCAATTTTATTCTGTACTAGACCCCACAACTTACACAGCTTGCCATGCATGCCAGACACGGCTCTTCACTTGGCTTTTTTGCTTAGCTCTACATCTTAAAGATCTTTCCATATCCTATATAATAAAAGGCTAATATGCAAATTGACCAAATGGCAGAATGACCGGCCGCTATGATGTACACTGACCACAGGGGGAGCGCTGCTCAGCCAGAAGCCAGGCTCATGGCTGCTGAGCACAGTGGTGGTGGTGGGAGCCTCTCCCATCACCGCGGCAGCACTAAGGATGTCCAACTCCTTGCGGACCTAAATCAATCAGACATCCCCTGAGGGCTCCCAGACTGCGAGAGGGTGCAGGCTGGGCTGAGGGGCTCACCACCCCCGAGTGCATGAATTTCGTGCACCAGGCCTCTAGTATATATAAAAAGAACTTTCTCATTATAGTTTTTACAGCTGCTCCATAGTTTATCTTTGAGGATTTAAAAATCTATATACATAGCTACTTTAGGAGCCCCCTTAGGGACCCCTGTCCCAATTTTCTAGTCCTTCAAAGCTTCCAAACTTGGGAGAGAGAAGAGAAGTTGGAGAGAGAAGCAGCAGAAAATCCTCCTTCTAGTTGAATCCCTCCTTTTGCCTGCCTGGTTTTAGAAGCAACTCTCGTTGCTTCCTGACTCGCAATGTCCCCACTCCCCGTGGCTCATTTCTGCCACCCCACCCTGCTTCACCTTTCAACTCCCCGCTACTGAAATGCTTGACAAGGAACCACCAGGGCTCCATCAGTCACAGGGCAAACTAATTTTGTCTTTGCCTCCGTGTGGAGACAAATACTTTGGGCTGAAGGTCATAGTGGCCACCAGAGACCCACTTTTAAACCTCCCCTTCCATTGCTTCTGTAGTCCCACCAATCATCATTTCTGGATAAATCTATGGTCGTGGCACAGCAGTTTATGTGCGTTTGAGAAGATAGCCTAGGTCCTCCCTCCTCTGGGATCTCCCAAGGTCCTAAAGCCCATAACTCATTTTGAAGCAGCCAGTAGCTCTAACTTCATTACAGACTTATGTCCCTGAAGCCCCCTCTTAGAGTTAGAGCCGACCCCTCACTCAATCAGGGACAGGTCTGCATGGCACTGCATGGTGCACTGTACCGTGGCTGCTCCGACCTTGGAAAGGACAGAGCTTCACACGAAGCCCACATTCCCTGAGAGGCTGGTGCTGTGGGCTTGTCCATGAGCACATGTTCTGCCTGTCACCTCTCCTCTGGCCACGGCTTGAGGACATGGATGTGGATTGTTGGGTTAGACTGACTTGCTCCGCTGTAAATACATGGCGACTGAGATGGCAGCCCTCCAGCCAAACCCAGAGGTGCTGGCAGCCGGAGGCACGTGGCTGCCACTTGGCCTTGGCTGGCCCAGCGACTGGACGGTGCACCCGCTGGCGTGTGTGCGTGCAGTGTAGACACGGACGCGACCAGTGCAGCAGGTGGATGGGAGGACGTCCTCAGCCTTGTTGTGTTACTGCCTCTGCTCCTTACCAGGCAGGAGAAACCACAAACCACTCGATGGCTCACTGCTCCTTCTTTCAATCAAGCCATGCCCTTGGCACCTGCAAGGAAGATTAACTAGAAGCTGGGAGCAAGAGCTTGGCATCCATTCCCACTGCCAGGGAGAGCTTCCAGGTACCTGAGACTCCGCCGGGAGACAGCAAGGCTCCGGTTCCAATTAAACACTGTATTGAGTAGCCTGGTCTCAGTGCACTCTGTTTGTTTAGTTTATTTGACTATTTGATAAGAGAAGTGCTGGGGTGGCAAAAAATTAATTAAAATAAGAAAGAACGATCTTAAGAGAAAAGGGAAAAAATGCTAAGAAGCCAAGAGATGGCTTCTCCCCACACCTGCCAGCAATTAATTAATCACTAATCCGTTTATTATTTCCAACTTATGAATCTGTGTCCCCTGGACAAAACAACAAGGTTATTATTTTTTAAATGTCTAATTAAAACACGCTGAAAGACGTTCTCTAAAATGGGTTTGGCCGGAGCTGATCCCATTGGCGTCGGCAAAGTGGCTGGGAGCTGCCGAAGGGCGGCCAGGGGCTTTCTGGAATGGGAGAAATCTTTCTCATCCAAATGCTAAGCCTTCCTCACAGTCACCACAGTGGGCAAGGACAGGACCAGACTGACAACAATGATCTCCTCCGTCTTCCTGCAGAGGGTGGGGGTGGGGGAGGAGGATTCCCACCGCAGCCGTCATGGGCTGCCGGTTGGAATATATAAAACAGCGTTATTGAGACATAAATCACACACTCTCCAGCTCAGCCAGGATTATGTATATATTTTTCAACCTGGATTATATTTTAACCCAGGAAAGGGCTGTACCTCGCTGGGTGGAGGAGAGATGCCAGGAGTTCTAGGAGGAGTTCTATGCCTGACCATCCAGGGCCGAGGCTACCACCTGGTCCATCGCAGAGCTGGCGGCCCGCACCGCGGTGACCCCACCTCCCCCTTGTTTTTCTGTTACCTACTCGCCCTTCTCCATCGAGCCGCTGAGAATCTTTATGGGAAGTGATGTACGCTGTGCGTGTCAGGGCGGGTCTGACCCTGGCCGAGCCCCTTATCTCCCTCTGTGTTCTCCTGGCCGACAGCCTCCCTCCAGGTATCAGTCAGCGCATCCGCTCCCCACTCCTGGGTGAGCCAGGGGCCGGCAGGGATGCATTCTGACTGTCACCTTCATCTGAACTGCCACTTGCCCCTCATGGCTTCAAAGGTCGTTTTAAGGCTTCCAGAGAAGAGGAGGTCACACTCCATTCCCAGCCAACCTGCCGTGGCTTGGGGAGATGCCATGTGTTTTGGGCAAATTTGGGGGATATGGTTTCTAAAGGCAGCACAAGAGACATTACCTTGCATCAGCTGTTCAATCCCTGGGGGTCATGACAGCTGCATATGGCAACCTCTCTTCCCTCCAGTGAAACTCCACCGGATGTCTTCTTAGCAGGGGCTGCTGAGCTTTGTGAGTTTCTAAGGCTGATGCTTTAGAGAAGGGGTGGGGAACCATTTTTCTGCCAACGGCCATTTGGGCATTTATAACATCATTCGGGGCCATACAAAATTATCAACTTAAAAATTAGCCTGCTCTATTTGGTCCAACATTTAATTAACTCACCCCTAATGCCTTGGCAGGGCCAGACCAAATGGTTTCCCAGGCCTTATATGGCCCGGGGGCCGGACATTCCCCACTCTTGCTTTAGAAGAAGGCAAGTGAGGACCGTACAGCAGAGAGGAGACATAAAGATGCCAGTGAACACGGGGATGGGGGTGGTGGAGGGGCAGCCCCTGAAGACTCCACGGGAGATGAAAACGCCGGGGCTGGGAGCCGGAACACAGCAGCCGCCTAAGCCCGGCTTTTGAATCGGCCCCAAACGCAATGACATTTTCTTTTTTGGCTGCTTTGAAAAAGGAGAGGAGAAAAATGTAGACACTGACATTAAAGATGGATGGGGCTTAGACAAATCGCAGTTTTGAAGGTTTTCCCAGTGCTGGGAAGGCCGAGGGCACGTCTCCATGGTGTGCTTCTGCGGGAGCCGCCCTCTCTCTTCCCCAAGCCCAGAGAAAGCTGCATAATGAGACGGCAGCTCTCAGCCCAGCCGGCTGCTGGGAGGTTTCACATTTAACACCCTATTGGCTTCCATCGAGCTGGGGTTTGCTCATCCACTTTAGGCTGACATTTGCAACAGGAAGTGGACCACAGCCTCTCAGTGGTGAGATGCTGGGCTCAAGGGCGAGGCCAAAGTACTGAGCTTTCCAGTTTCCAGGGGAAGGCACCTGTGGAGAGCCCCTTCTGGGCAGAGCCCTCCTGCCCTGGGCCTGGCTCTGCACCTGACTTTAAAAGCAGATTGGGCTGGCCGGCCCCTGTGCATGTGCATGGCAGCTGGAAGGAGCGGGAATCTCATTAAGGGAAGAACTATTGACCCGTCTGACTGCGTCCTGTTGACTCTGCTAACCTTCCATTTGTGGCCTGTGATTCTTTAATGTGGGGAGTGGTAATTGGAGAAGAGAGATTATAAAGAGGAATGAGACCATGGCTGCATGTCACACTAAATAGCAAGGACCTGAAGCCCACTTGGTCTATACCCGTGGTTGGCAAACTGCAGCTCTCGAGCCACATGCGGCTCTTTGGCTCCTTGAGTGTGGCTCTTCCTAAGCCTTAGGTGTACCCTAATTAAGTTAACACCAATGTACCTACTTATATAGTTTAAGTTTAAAAAATTTGGCTCTCAAAAGAAATTTCAGTCGTTGTACTGTTGATATTTGGCTCTGTTGACTAATGAGTTTGCCGACCACTGGTCTATACCATCCTCCTGGCCACCACAAAATGAGACTTTCTGTTCCTAGCCCCCCAGGGTTTGGTCCAAAGCAGGTCCAAATCCAGCCTGTGTGACTCATCCTAGTGGCTCTGAAGTCTCCAGCACTGGTGCTCTGCTGGCACCTCCTACCTTCACGTCTGTGTCGATGTCAGGAAAGGTTAGAAGTCCAAGGTTAACCTGGGGACTGACAGGGACGAGGGCCACGCACAACTACAGGGAAACACACACACCCAGGATGGAAGGCAAATGACAGGTGGCTTAGAAAGACTCGCCCTGGTTCAATGCCATCGGTAGGTGCTGGACTCCAGGGGCCATGGCTGATGCAAGCGGAGCAGAAAGCATTTCAGGTGGCAGGCGGGTCACGTCTGCTTCCGTGGGTGCTGGCTGCCACGTGACCCTCTTTCTGATGAGTATAGTTGAATTAACTCCCCTCTCCCACCGCCTTTGGGCTTTTGCTCCCACCATGCAACACAAATTGAAGTACAGGGGTGGCAGGCGGTGGCAGTGGGGCTGTGCAGGGGAGGGGACCGCAGAGACCTTCCATCTTGTTAATGTAACGCTTCCTTATGTGATGGGAGCTGAGCACGCCGGTAATGAATTTCTCCCCTGGTAATCCTTCACCAGCGCATTGTGACCTGTGTGTTTTTGCTGTGCTACTCATTTCCAGACTTTCGCTGTGACTTGTCAGCACCCAGTAAAAATGAATTGGACACGACCCATCTCTTCTCGAGAAGCCCTCCCCAGCTGCCTTTCGTCTCGGTTGAGAGAAGGAGTAGGTGGGACCACCTGGAACGGCAGCCACAGACTCCTCGGCTGTGGTCCGATTCCAGGCCCATCGCGCAGGCAGATGGACACAGGCGTGCCAAGTCTGCGGGCGCTCTTGTTACACGGAGCCATGTTCCTTGGTCCAAATGGTTCCAAAGTGGCCTTTGCCTTGTGCACCTGTTGTTTCTTGCTGTACGATGAGCTGTGCAGGCAGTTTCTTTCATGGAGAAGACATGGGTGCACATGGTGGTGCAATTAGGCATCTGGGCACCCCATGGGTTCTTACCAACTCTGGTGTGAAGATGCATTGATGGCGGGCGACGAGGCTATCGTCTGAGTCACACGCATGAGTGTCGCCATCTGCAACTGTAATTCTAGCCACGTGGTCAATTGTAAGAAGGGGTTTATAACCAGCTTTTACTGCATTTGTGGATCGTGATGATTAAACAACAGATGGGAAACCCAACCAAGATTTCTAATCTTTACCTCTTCACTGATAGAGGAAGCGAGGGCTGAGGGATCGCGGTGTGGTCTCTGTCTAGGGTTGAGTCTATAATTAGAGAGGCACCCCCTGATTTTCTGCGTCTGTCTTGTATACTCATTCTTATCAGACAACAAACACTGATTTTTGGCTTTAAAAGGATGGTTCTTGAATCCTGGGAAGGTTCTAAGATTAAGAGAAAGTCCTTAATTTAAGGTTGCCAGATAAAATACAGGATACAATTTCAGATAAACAATAAATAAACCTTAAGTTTAGGTATGTCCTAAGTATTACACAGGACTATATTTTTAAGAAAAAATGCTTAATATTTTTTTCTATCAAAATGCTTTTTAAAATTGTGGTAAAATATACATAACATAAAATTTACCATTTTAACCATTTTTAAGTGTACAATTCAGTGGATCTAAGTTCTTTCACAATGCTGTGCAACCATTACCACTATCAATTTCCAGAACTTTTTCCACAGTGGCTGCATGGGATATTTTTATTTGTTAATTCCAGCAACCCTCAACTTTTCAACAGCTTTTAGATCTGAATATATTTGATCTAAATTATTATATATCATCTATACTAATAAAAGGGTAATATGCAAATTGGTTGGGATGCTCTCACGCAATGACCAAACAGCAGGCTGCATGGGGTGACCAGGCTGGTGGGGGAGTGGGGGGAGAGGACAGTGAGGGGTGACCAAATGATGAAATAGCAGGCTATGTGGGGCAACCAGGCTGGCAGGGGGGGAGCAGTAAGGGGTGACCAGGTTGGCAGGGGGGGATGAGGGGTGACCAGGCCAACGAGAAGGGGCAGTTAGGGGTGACCAGGTTGGCAGGGGGGGGGGCAGTTAGGGGCTATCAGGCCAGCAGGCAGAGGCAGTTAGGGGTGATCAGGCTGGCGGGGGGGGGGGGGGGCAGTTAGGAGGATCAGGCAGGCAGGCAGGTGAGCGGTTAGGAGCCAGTGGTCCCGGATTGTGAGAGCAATGTCTGACTGCTGGTTTAGGCTCGATACCTTGGATCAGGCTTAACCCGGCAGTTGGGCAACCCCTAAGGGGTCCCAGATTGGAGAGGGTGCAGGCTGGGCTGAGGCCTCCCCGCCCTTACTGTGCACGAATTTCATGCACTGTGCTTCTAGTCTCTCTCTCTATATATATACATACATATACATACTAGAGGCCCGGTGCACAAAAATTTGTGCACTGGCGGGGGGTGGGGGTGGGGGTGGTGTCCCTCAGTCCCACTTGTGCCCTCTCACAGTCTGGGACCCCTTGGGAGATAACGACCTGCTGGCTTAGGCCTGCTCCCGGGTGGCAGAGGGCAGGCCCAATCCCTAGGTGCAGCCTCTGGTCGGGCTCAGAGCAGGGTGGATCAGGAGGTTGCGATGCCACCCCCAGTCACTCTCAGGGTAGGGCCGATTGGGGGGTTGGGGCACCACCCCCTGTCACACTCAAGGCAGGGTCGATAGGGAGGTTGCGGCGCCACCCCCGTCACGCACAGAGCAGGGCCAATCAGAGGGTTGGGGTGCTGCCCCCTGTCACGCACAGAGCAGGGCCCATCAGGGGGGTTGGGGCTCCATACCCTGTCACACACAGAGCAGGGCCATTCAGGGGGTTGAGGAGCTCCCCCCTGTCACACACAGAGTAGGGCCGATAGGGGAGTTGGGGCACTGCCCCCTGTCACACACAGAGCAGGGCGGATCAGGGGGTTGGGGCACCTTCCCCTGTCATGAACAGAGCAGGGCCGATAGGGAGGTTGTGGCCCTGCCCCCTGTCACACACAGAGCTGCAGGGTGATCAGGGGGTTTGGGCACTGCCCCCCTGTCACGCTGCTCCAGGGGCCAGGAGGCCTCACGGCTCCACTGATCCCAGTGCTGGGAGGCCTCATGGCTCTGCTTGACACCGGGGCAGTGAGGCCTCGCTGCTTAGCCTTATCCTGGTGCTAGGAGGCCTCGCTGCTCCGCTGATCCCAGTGCTGGGAGGCCTCGCCGCTCCGCTCGACACAGGGGCAGCGAGGCCTCGCTGCTCCATTGATCCCGGTGCTGGGAGGCTCCGCTGATCCTGGTGCTGGGAGGCATATTACCCTTTTACTATATAGGATAGAGGCCTGGTGCACAGGTGGGGGCCGGCTGGTTTGCCCTGAAGGGTGTCCTGGATCAAGATGGGGGTACTGCTTGGGTGCCTGGCCAGCCTGGATGAGGGGATGATGGCTGTTTGCAGCTGGTCACACTCCCTTCAGGGTGGGGGTCCCCACTGGGGTGCCTGGCCAGTCTGGGTGAGGGGCTGAGGGCTGTTTTCAGGCTGGCGGGTGACTGAAGCTCCCAGCCTCTCCTTTTTTTCTTTTTTTTTAATTCTGGGATTTATTTACCTTCTATGGCTGTCACTGGAACTGAGAGCCGGCTTTAGCTCTGAGGTTCAGCTCCAGCTCTGAGACCTCGGCTGCTGAAAGCAATTATCTGGTTTGTTTGGGTTCTATAATTGAAACTCTGTTGCAACTCCAGCTCGGCTGGCTGGCTGAAAGCATGGGGCTTGTTTAGCTTCTATACTTGCAACATTGTTTCTTAGAGTGCAGCTCAGAGGTCAGCAGCTGCAGGCAGGGAACGTTGGCTTCCTCCATCACTGGAGCAAGCAAGCCTCCTGTTCACTTCACTGCCTGGCTGCCGGTCGCCATCTTGGTTGGCAGTTAATTTGCATATCGCCCTGATTAGCCAATGGGAAGCGTGTCGGAGGTACGGTTAATTACCATGTTTGTCTATTATTAGATAGGATATATATATATATATAGCCAGTGACCATAATGGCATCACAACCATAATGAATGTTAGACCAGAACCACCATGGCCCCTGGCTGAGCTGGCCCCACCTTCCAGGGAGCGGTTAGGGGCACTCCTAGGCAACATGATAGGTTTCGAGTTTGATGGGGGAAAATCAAAGAAATAGGGGGGGAAGGTCTTAAGGGTCTGTGGGGTTGGGGTGATCTATCCGGAGTAGGTTTGGAGTGTGCTGGGGAAGGAAGAGAAAGATCTGATTAGACAACGGCATCACTGCCGGTCTCAACCCTGAAATGGCGCTGTTGGCTGAGCACCTGCTGAAGCTGCTGCCCGTGGACAAGCAGATTGACACAGGGCCCTTCCTGAAGGCAATGATCCACCTGCTGCCCTTCTTTTTGTAAATTAATTAATTAATTAATTAATTAATTAAAAAAAATTTATTTATTAATTTATTTTTTAAAATATAGTTTATTGATTTTTTACAGAGAGGAAGGGAGTGGGATAGAGAGTTAGAAACATTGATGAGAGAGAAACATCGATCAGCTGCCTCCTGCATACTCCCCACTGGGGATGTGCCTGCAACCAAGGTACATGCCCTTGACCAGAATTGAACCTGGGACCCTTGAGTCCACAGGCTGACGCTCTATCCACTGAGCCAAACTGGTCAGGGCCTGCCGCCCTTCTTTGATTGCTTTGGGTCCCCAGTGTTTATGCCCATCAAGGCAGACGTAAGTGGTAACATCACGAAAATCAAAGCCGTGTACAACACCCACCCGGCCAAGTTCCGGACCCTGCAGAACATCCTGGAGGCAGAGAAGGAAATGTATGGAGCAGAGTGGTCCAACGTGGGGGCCACACTGGTGCTGATGTGGCTGAAAAAGGGCTTCCACTGCCGGGAGCCGGTCCATCCTTGCTATTTCAAGGGACCTGGCATATATGGCATACTGTTCTTAATATGTTTGCTCACCTTCTTGGCACTATGTGTTTTAACCAAGGTCTCCTCTCTGAGAAAGGTTGTTTCCCCAGGTAGGGATTTTCCCCTGAAGTTAGGGAGGGAATAAAACCCCTCAACTAAGTGCCAGGCGGGTAATTAATCACTTTAACTATGAACAATCATGCTTAAGCTACATAATCTTTACTCCCTGGAATGGAGATAAGAAACGCCCTAACCTTTGTAATAGAGATTGATAGGATTGAATCAACTGGTATAAATACAGATGTAACAAGACAGCGAGAGACAGAACTTACAAGACAGAACCTACACAGCACCTAGAGACAGAAGAACTTCGCTGGAGAGAACATGGCAAAAGATCCTGGACTGAACCTGACTACAGAAATTGGCAAGAGAACCTGACTAGAACCTGGTGACTGAACCTGGCTGGAGAACCTGGACAGAACCTGGCTGGAGAACCTAGCGAGGGAACATGGCTACAGAACCTGGCTGGAGATCCTAACCAGAACTTCGCTGGAGATCCAGAGCAGAACCTCTCTGGAGATCCAGACCAGAACTTGGCTGGAGAACCTGGCTGGAGAACCTAGCAAGAGAACATGGACACAGAACTTCGCTGGAGATCCAGACCAGAACTTGGCTGGAGATCCTGGTTAGAGATCCTGGCTAGGCTGCTGATCAACTGAACGCTGTCTCTGCGTCATTCCTTCTTCGCCGACTCCATCCACACCTTTGGGGACCCCTGGACCCGCTGGGGTTGGACCCCAGCATTCCACTTCATCTAGGTCTTCCTGTAGAGCATCTGCGATGGGGAGTGGGATGAGAGCCACCCCAACCTCATGCGTGTCAACGCCACCGAGGCCTACGGGATGGTGCTCAAGAAGTACCACAGCTGGATCGTGCAGAAGATCTTCCAGGCAGCGCTCTATGCTGCGCCCTACAAGTCTGACTTCCTGAAAGCACTCTCTAAGGGCCAGAACATGATGGAGGGGGAGTGCCTGAAGAAGGTCCGCCAGTTACTGGTCAACTACACGGCCACCATTGACGTCATCTAGGAGATGTACACCAAGATGAGCACCGAGCTCAACTACAAGGTGTAGGCATGCCCAGTGGCCGGCACTCCCAGAAACAGACAAGCCAGAATCACTGCGAAGCAAGCTGGCAGGCCGCCTTGGCCTGCGTCCCCCAGAGCAGTCCAGAGTCTGGCTGGGGTTGCAGGGGACAGCCCTGGCTTCTGAAAAGTCATTTTTGGGGTCTATCCTAACAGAGCAATAAATAACCACCCTACTTCTCAATCACCTTTTAATTTCATGGCAGCACAGACTGACTGCCTTCATTTCAGTGTGATAAAAATCAGTTAATGTTGCTAATAAGTCAAGTCCTAGGGTTTTCTGTCCTTATCCCCCCACGTGGTATGTGATCCTGGGGAAGTCCTGTCATACACCTCATTTTAAAAATGAGGATCTGTGCAGTGATGTTTCAGGTTGTGTACAGACCATGAGGAGTCTGATTTGAAATTATACAGGATTTTTTTAAAAGCAGACTGCTGTGTGCTCTCCTGTGGTTGCACAGCCCAGCGTCACAGTGCTGTCATTATAGACCCCGCTCTTTCCTTCTGTCTTTTTCCAGACAGTTTTTTATAGTTGAAAACAACCAGCAAGCCTTTGATGACCTTGACCAAGGGGACTTTATTTTAAAGCTGTCAGGTATGAGTAACTGACCACAGATGATTGAATTTGCATTCTTCTGCATAAGTATTTTCTTTAGGGACAGCCTACACCACCTAAGAAACTACCTACATGTGTATTCTCTCAGAGGGGAGACCACAAGCCCTCCAGATGCTGAGACCCAAGGAAACACCTCGCTGCCTTAACTGTCCCTCCTGGCACTAACAAGAGCTGTATTTTTTAAAATATATTTTTATTGATTTCAGAGAGGTAGGAAGAGGGAGAGAGAGATAGAAATACCAATGATGAGAGAGAATCATTGATCAACTGCCTCTTGCATGCCTCCCACTGGGGATTGAGCCTGCAACCCAGGCATGTGCCCTTGACCAGAATCAAACCTGGGACCCTTCAAGAGCTGTATTTTGAAAGTGTTGGGGTGAATAGAGGGACTCCCAAAGAATTCATGTGTGTTAAAAACCCAGTGAGGAACAACTGGTGATTTTTATGCAAGCACTAAATAATTCTTAATAAATAAATCTCTATTTTGCAAACACACACACACACACACACACACACACACACACACACACACACACACAACTTTGGAGATAGTGAAAGGCAGTTTGTCTACTGTTGAGAGCTCAGAATTAGAGTTTAATTGGGATAGAAATCCTGCTAATAGCACCTGATGCCTGAAATCTGAGCACTCTACTTTTAGGCTTTCCAGTTCAAGTTTTTGGAGACTGCCCATTAAAACATTCCTGGTTGGAAAGTGTTTGTATAGAAGCCCATAAGTATTAAGTATTTGCTGTGTTTACCATGCTTAGCTCTCTGTAAGGAATATGGAATAATATTAAATGCCTCATGTTCTCAAGAAGCTTGAATTTTAAAATAAAAATAAAGAAGAAATGTAAATATTAAAAATAAAAAAATAAGAAGCTTGAGTTTTAGGAGCAAAATCAGGCAGGCAGGCAAGCGGTTAGGAGCCAGCAGTCCCAGATTGCGAGAGGGATGTCCGTGTGATCAGGCCTAATCTGGCAGTCAGACATCCCCCGGTAGGTCCCAGATTGCGAGAGGGTGCAGGCTGGGCTGAGGGACCCACCCCCCTTCTGTGCACAAATTTCATGCACTAGACCTCTAGTTTATCATAAAATTATAATTTTACACAGAAACGAATAAAACCCATCTCCATGTTGGAACTTGTGGGCATACTTTCTCAGTTCAGACTCTAGGAGATTTCCACATGTTTCACTATAGGGAAGCACAGGTAGTGATTAGGAAGAACTAACACTATTACCTTTTAGTTTGTACAAACTGGGCAGCTTAATACTATAAAGAAGGGGAATTTAGATGTCATTCATTCATTCAACTAATGTTTATGTGCTTGCCCAGTAAATGCCAGTTATGCATTGGGGGCTCCTATACAATAGTGAATGAGGTGCTTGTCCTTAACCCCCACTTTTGCTGCTGCCAGGTTTCCCTCTACCTCCAATCCTTGCATGTGCTGCCCTTTCTGTCCACCATGCTCTCCCTCCTGCCTGTCCCAGTCATCTGACTCACCCTGAGGTTTCAGCTCCATTGGACATGATGCTCAGTGGTGGCTAGCCCAATCCGCTCCCGCACTCACAGCTCTCTACTCTTCACTTTATGGCTCCCGCCGTGATGGTTATGACAGAGTTGTGCGGTTATTGGACTCACCAAAGTCTCTTCTCTCTAGATTGTAAGCTCTCTGAAGGCAGGGACCACATCTGTTACGCTTATTGTTTCCTAGTATCTAGCAAGGCACATAGTAGGCATTTAATGTAAAATATGTTGAGGATATGAATGAAATCATGCATACATTCTTCCCTCAAGAGCTAGTAGGAGATAGACAAATAAGCACATCAATATCTATGTAAATAGCTATGAGTGCTGAGAGAGAGAGCTTGGATTTGGGCCCGCTCCCCCATAGAATCAAGCCCAAGGGTGTGCTCCTGGCTTCTCTGCAGAAGGGAGCCCGAGAGAACTCGGGACCAGGAGCTTTCCCTCCCTGAGTGTCTGACACAGATTCAGACAACCAAGCAGAACTACTGCAGCAGCTGAGCTGTCTGAGCTCAGGGCTCAAAATTGATTTAGCCCAATGCCCACTGTAGAGGTGGGAAAGCCAAGATGTGCACAACCTTCCCAAGGTCACAGAACAAGAGGCAGAACCGAGAACCCTGGTTCCCCCAAGCTCTGGGACTAGGGCTCTCCCACCTCCTCAGCATGTTCAAGTTCAAGGGCAAAGGAGCATTGGTGGGTTTCAAAACCCTCACAAGCTTTCTTTGAACTTCCACAAGATTTAAAAGCAGTTGGCTGGGAATAGAAATGTAACTGCTCAAGAAGAGGTGAGATGAGGAGGCCGGAGGAGAAAAACAGGGAAGAGAGAAAGCCGGTCCAGAAAGGCCGCCTGCCTGGCTCTGGAGTCAAGCCCACAGGGTGGTTATGTGTGGGGCTTGGCAGTGCAGCCGGGCAGCCAGCGGGCACTCAGGACGCGGTGCTCAGGTCCCAGCGGAGGCAGTCTGGGCTGCAGGATGGAGATTTATTAGCAGAGCTGTGCTCCAAGCCGCGGCAACCTGGCTCTGCTGCTGATTCCCAGAGGCCTGGGGTGGAGGGAGCAGGGTTTGGGAGTGGGGGGGAGGGGGGCAGGCTCTTGAGGTCGTTTGAATTGGGCTAGAGGAGGGTTCATACCTGACCACAGCTCTCGGGCCTGCTGTTATGGTGAGGAGCCCAGAACCGAGCACCCAAGTCCCTGGCCCGGGCTGTACTTCTCTGCTGGTGCAGGGCTGTGCTGGGTGCCTCTGTGTGTACAAGGGCTGGCCCTCAGGTCAGGGCTTTACATCTGTGTGGGCCTGCTCAGGCTGGATCCTCTGCGGAGAGAGGGCCCCGCTCACCTGGGGCCAGCGGGCAGGTGGAGTGCTGAGGACAGGCTAGAGCAGCTGAAGGTCTTTCTCTCATAGCACCAACAGCGGGCCTGCGCGCAGTTGTCCTATGGGGTTTGCAGGCAGGGGAGAGAGGATCAGGCGTCATTCGCTGGATAGGCTGCAAGAATGACTTGGCTCAGGGCTCCCTAGTGGTCTCTCACCCTGGTGTTCAGGCATGTCCTTCCTCCAAGAGCTCCTCTCAAGGTCGCCAAGAAAATGAAGGACTGAGGAGGACCAGCCTTTGCCGGTAGGGAGCTGGCTTTGGGGCTTGGGAATTCTGAGAGATGGGAATTCAAGGGCAAGCGAGCCTCTGCCTCAGTCCTTACACTTCTTAGAAACCTTCCTGTTTTGCTGATGGGAACGGGCATTAAAGGTACCATGACGGTCCTGGCGGGTGTAGCTCAGTAGTTGGAACACTGGCTCAAGCACTGAAAGGTCATGGGTTCTGTTCCCAGTCAAGGGCACATGCCTGGGTTGCAGGTTCGATTCCTGGCCCGGGTAGGAGGCATGTGGGAGAGGCAACCAATTGATGTTTCTCTCTCTCCCCCTACCACTCCCTTCCACTCTCCCTAGAAATCAGTGTAAAACATATCCTCCGATGAGGATTTAAAAAATTGTACAAATGTGTAGTGCTCAAAGGCACACACGCCCCATTAAAAAAAAAAGTTTCTGTGAAGTCCAGAGGTGGACAGAGGGAGCTCTGAGGTAGGTAGCATTTCATATTTTGATCATCACCCCCTCATCTCACACCCTATCCCCCGGGGGAAATATTTTCCCCAGGAGTTTTATTTAGCTCAGCCTGGGGTTAGAGGCTGAAGCTTGGGAGAATGGGAACACACTCATCTTTCCATTGCCTCTTCACGCTCCCCTCCCGGGCTCCATCACCGCCACCAGCGTTGCGGGGGCAAAGGCACCGTGGCACCCAGATGGGCCCTGTTTCCCTCAAGGATGGGCCTATTTCAACTTCATTTCACTGCCTCCCCTGAGCATTGAATAAACATTTCCAGAAGGATACAGATAAGGAAAGAAAAAAAAAGAGAGAGAGAGATCTTATGTAAACACTAGAGGGCTAGAGACCAGGAGATATTATTAGTTTACTAGGGCTTTAAAAATACCCCAAAGCTCAACTAAAGGAAAGTAGAATTTGCTTTTCATTTTACCCTCTGTTATTGTTGCGAGGGTCAGGAATACAATAGAAGCAGGGATCTCAGGAGACGCGTGATATTACAAAGATCACAGCGAGGGCAGAGAGGGAAGTTGCAGAAATCTGACTCTGGTGACCTTCTGGGCCAGTGAGGAACAGGGATGGGAAGTGGGGAGCTGTTCTCTGCATACATTAAGGAAGGCCAGGGAGTGATGCAGATCAAACAGAGCCTTCTCCCTGTGCCTTGCAAGAGCTTATCTGGTCCCCGCCTCTGTGTTCCCAGGAGCACAGCAGATGTCCCCACAGCAGCCTCTCTGTATGCTGTTCCTTCCACGTGAAAGCTTTTCCCAGGCACTTTGCTTAGCTGACTCCTCATCCCTTCCGGTTTCAGCTTAACTATCACCTGCATAGCGAGGCCTTTCCTGGTCTACCGTTGAGAGGTCTGTTTGTAGGGATAACAGTCTTGGAAATCGACCAGGCAAGCCTTTGAGTTAAAATAACCCTATTGGACAGGTAGCCCATTACCCATCTCCATCATATTTTTATTTTATAAAAGCCAACCAATCACCCTATTAATTCCCCATGAAAATGTTGAGAAACATTGTCCCAGGAGAGTGACCAAGCATCCTGGTTTGCTGAGGTGGAGGGATTTTGGGAACACGGGACTTTTAGGAAAGTCTTGGGCAAGCTGGGATGATTTGGTCACCCCAAGTCTCTTTGTCTCCAGTAAAAAACACTCAACAAAATATCTCTGGTATAATGTTTATTTAAATAGTAATCTTAAAAAGGCTTTATACAAATCATATAAACACAGTTTGACATTGTTGTTTGTTTAATTTTTACATTGAAGAATCACAGTAAAAGCTCTCAAGTTCCCGTGATCTGGCTCAGCCAGCAAATGGTCAAATACCTTTAACTGCAAACCCTGGAAAAGTTAACCTGTGTGATGGCTTAACTTCTCCCCTTGTTTTCTTGCCATTCATGCTCATTCCTTGGACCCTCATCCCTGTCAACTCCTCATTCCCACCTAAGAGAGAAAGCAACCTTGGCCCTGTGGCCCGTCTAGTCCGGGAGAGCGTGGAGGTAATGTGTCAGTCAGTACAAGGCAAAAAAGGAGATCAATACTGTGAGTTGGGTTTCCCAAAGGGAATGACTTAAGGAGACGGGTCAGCCAGCCCACCTGCCGATGGAGACGACAAATGCACCAGGGTGCCCTCTGGCCAAGTTATAATCAGGGCCCACTATCTTTCTGTCTCGCCAGAGACCAGCCTCCAGCATTGGTGAGGTATCTACACGCAGCCCTGGGGAGCCTGCTTTTGTTCAGCATTCAGGGCCCGCCTGGGGCTTCACGGAGAACATGGATACAGAGGGATGCAGGCTGAGTTGTACGTAACTTAGAGGTGAACTGCAGGCTGGAGACAGGGCTGGTCTTTGGGGAGCTGTAACACGGTCCATTGGGCATGAGACAGCCAGACCCCCAGAGAAGACGTCTGAACTTCTCTTTTTCGGTAGGCTGCTCCTGGAAATCCCCAGGACTTGCTAGCTTCCTGAACACGGAGCTACACGGGAAGGCGAAGAGGAGGGTAGGCTACTTAAACACTTGCTTCTGCTCTGCGCCCAGCTCAGGGTGGGCCTAAAGCTAAGCCCTCGGGCTTGACGGCTTTACTTTTCACCTCTAACTACCACGGTGCCAGCGAGTGCTGAGATCAGCAGTTAACTCAGGCCCTCGGTCAGAGTCAAAGTCACAACAACACCACTGAGTCCCACGTGACCATTCACATACACAGTAGATACAGAGAACTCAAAGGCGGCACAGACACACACACGTAGGAATAAATAGCTGTTGGCATGAGTCTCCCTCTCTGCACACAAAACATGGTGACGTTCCCATGTGAACCAGCATTTCCATGAGTTAACACAGGAAACTGCCAGCCCCATTCACCCTCCCCCTTTCACCTGGGCACGAGACACATGAGATTGGGGTGACCATAGCAGCAAAAATGGTCGGACAGTTTATGCGATAGGCTGGGCACGCTGGTAGAGTTTCAACCAGCACACAGGTAAACCTTAGGCATCACTACAAAATCAGATTTGGATCTTGACGCGGACAATCCTATCCTTCACACAGGTTCATCCATTCCTGATGCGGCCCCTTTGGAGCAGTTGAGAGTCATCTGGGCAATGACGACCACTTGGGCAGCGGGCTCATTCCATTAGTAGGTCAGCGGTGAGGTGGGGGAGCTGGGCGGGGAGCCCCTGGGGTTAGGGAAGGAGGAATGCCTTAACTTGTATGATATTCACTGATTTCGACATAGAGGGAAAATACATTTTTCTTCACTTTTTCAAGGCACTTAATAAAAAAAACACATAAATTGGTGCGTGTATGTGTGTGAGAGAACATCAGTCTCTCTGGGGTTCAGACAGGGTTGCCAGCGTTTTGGTTCACAGTGCTTGCAGACTTCCGGCGAGACACCCTGACCTCCTGGCCCCCTCTCCTGAAAGGTGGAGGTGGTGGCCGTAACCCCAAGGAGAGATCAATGTTTACTCCTGGAGAGGCTGACTCATCAAGATTCTCTGTACGGTCTGCTCAGCCTTTGCCATCACACCATCAGGGGCTGGACTTTTTTTCCCCCTTCACTGCCCCTTTTCCACCTGGTGTGCACCAGGCACCTGGCACCGACAGAGAAAACAGCCTGTGTCTCCCCACCCCACCTTTGAGACTATCAAACGAGGCCTTTCCTGGGGCTTAGAGACAAATGTGGGGGTGTGTGCATGAATGTGTGTGCATGTATCCATGTCTTAGGAGAACAAGGAGGGGGGCGGGAAGCAGAACCACCCCCAGAGGCCCCGCAAGGAGCCCCACAGCCATAAGTCCTGGTCCGAATGGCTCCTATTCAAAACTCCTTAAGGCTCGTCCACGTCTCACATGGAGGTGCTTCCGCGGATTTTGACGTGTGAAGTTTCCTTTCTGGTTTGTTTTAAATCACATGTAGGAAAGAACTGTTCGTGCTGACCCTAAAATGGCAATTTTCCCCTGGATAAAAAAAGCTAAAGGCAACGACATCCCATGTAAATGCTAGGACTGGGCACGGCAGCGCGCAGGGTCGGCGGCAGGGCCTTCGCCACCGCAGATCCCATAAGTCAGGAGAAGATCAGGAGACGGGATAAGCTGCACGGCTTGTATTGTGAGTTTTTTCCCCTAAAGGTGGAAAGTGTGAAAAGACCCTTTGCTTTTCAAGTGTTGATTAGAAACAGAAAGCAGAGAATAACGACCCCCTCTGCTTCTACGGTAGAAAAGTCATTCTCTTCTGCCCTTCGAGTTGCTCACAGACCAAAGAAATAAAATATAATAATAATTAATAATAATAACAAACTCACAAACGAAAGAGAACTGTGACCCCAAAGAGATGAGCTCCCGTCTTTGTCCCAGCAATGACTCGGTCCCCCCGCGGTGCTAGGTGGGTCGTGACACCCCTCCCCCGCAAGGAGGCTGCATCTCCCTCCTCCCTCCACTTGCCCGCCTGTCCTGCCCACGCCTTCGGTAATTCTGGATCAGTTTGATCGAGATTATGGCATTCAGTTTCCAAAGGGGAGAAAAATTGTAATCTTCACTAGCCCCTCTCGCTGGAATGAAACGTCAGATGCGATTTGGGTGCAATCCGTCATGCCTCGGAGCAGCACTTCTGGTGGTTCATCTTGACCTTGTGCTTGAGGCCGTCGTAGAGCTCGAAGTTGTAGTTCTCCAGCGTGGTGCAGCTGCGGGAGCTCAGGCCCGAGTAGGAGCAGGTGCAGTAGAGCAGCAGCCCGGCGCATGTGGCCCCCAGGAGGACGCCCAGCGAGCTCATGGCAATGATGGTGATGAGGATGGGATCCAGCGTGTAGAGCCAGCTCTTCTCTTTGTCGGCCGAAGGGGTGCTGGACCCTGAGGTCGAGGAAGAAGCGTTGCTCCAGTCCACTTCGTACTCATCTAGGACAGAAAGCACAGGACAGATGGCAGGCAATGCTTCTTGCGGGGCGAAATACCTGAGCCTCCCCAGAGGTTCTTCAGAGCGTGGGTTGGAAGCCGGGACTTAACACTGCTTGGCTTCAAAGCCCAGCCCTGCCACAGCCTCGCTGTGTAACTTTGGGAAAGTTATTTAACCTCGCTTTGCCTCAGTTCTCTCATCTGTAAAATGGGGATATTAATAAAGTCTACCTCACTTGGTTGCTAGGTGAACTACATGAATATTGATAAAGTGGTTAGTGCCCAGCACATAGTGAGTATAGTCTTAAGTATTTGAGACTTAAATAGTTTCACTAATGCTAAGTAAATACATATTATAACAGGGTGCCTTCAGAGCCCCAGGGATGGCCCTGTGTTTGGGCACCCTTCCTCCTTCTCCTCCTCATCCCTTACTTCCAAGGGGTTCAAGTTAAATCGAAGGACAGGCTGAGGCTATTCTCACAGCAAGAGTTTCTGCATAGCATTCCTGGCCATCCGAGCAGCAGATGTTTTTCAAGCCACCAGACTTCACTTGACATCCATCTTACCTTACTAATGGGTTGAATTATGTCCCTTCCCCAGACTCATATGTTGAAGTCTTAAATCCCAGAACCTCAGAGTGTGACCTTATTTGGAGATAGGAGCTTTACAGAGGTAATCAAGCTGAAATAGGGTGGGCCCTAACTCAGTGTGACTGGTGTTCTTATAAAAAGGGGAAACTTGAGACAGCCAGAGATGGCAGATGGCCATGTGGATACAGGCATGGCCATCGACAAGACAAAGAGAAAGGCTTGTACCAGATTTCCCCTCACAACCCTCAGAAGAAAGCCACACTGTTGACACCTTGATCTTGGACTTCCAGTCTCCAGAATGAGGAGAAATACATTTCTGTTGTTTAAACCACCCAGTGTGGCCAAGGCATGACGATACCCATGGCTCATTTTGTGGGATTTCCTGACAATTCCATGAAGAAAGCAGGGTGATATATATATAGAGGATGAAACCGAGGTTTTAAGGAATTAGGTGACTAAGTAACTCACACAGGGTCCCGGAGTCAGCAAGCAGTTGCACCGGGCCCCGCAGGCTTCCTGCACCCTCCTGCCCTCCTCCTCCCCGTCAGTGCTCCTTGCTTGATCCACTGCAGCCTCTCCGCGGAGGCCAGTTGCGCAGCTTTGCCCATAAAAGGAGCGTTAGGCTGGGTTTGCAGGCAGAGCCTGCGTTCAGTTAACAAGGTGCTGTTTGGATTAGTCACTCTGTTTCTATAACTACACTTGAAGTGTTTGATTAAGGTCGGGTGGAAAGCAGCTGCTCTATAAACTGCTCTTCTTAAATGCATCAATCTTGGTCTCAAAGCTGTTCTCCGAGGGGAACCTTCGTGATCCCTCTTGGAGATCAACTCTGGCACTCAGAGAAGCCCGGGCAGACCTGTGCTGCTCTGAGCCCAGGGAAGAAACGACATCTACATGTTTGCCCAGGGGCCCTTTAGTCGGGATTCTCGCTTCAGCCTCTTGAGTATGTGTTTGAAGTGGGGAAAACAGAGCTTGAAATAAAATGAAAACACGAGATGGGCAGTGTGAGAAAGAAACATGGATCTTGCAGTGAGCCCCAACTTGGAGACTTGGAGAGTGTGAGAAAGGTCCCTACACGCCAGGGAACTGGCAACCACAGCAGGCCTGGGAGGGTATGCACGGTGACGCTCATTCACTCAGGCACTTTTTGGAAGGAGGTTAATGGGTTCAAGCAGTGACTCCTGTAGAGGATCCTGGCCTTCACTTCTCAAGGGTTTCTCCAGATTTGAAGTCCATCAATGTTGAAAGTTGCCCGAAGTAGGGGACCTGTTTCAGATTAGGCAGAAGGGACTTGATACACTTTCTAAACACTAAATTTGACCTTGACAGAGCAATTGGTGGTTTCTGGCCCTCTTCAGTACATCTTTATAACCAAACTTGAATTTCATGATTATCTGCTAAATCATAGTAATACTCACCAACAATTTCATCTTCGTAGCCCTCTCTCCCATGTACTTCTGGGATGTCCACTATAATGAAAAAGGAAACAAACAAATCAAGCTATAACCAGTTCTATCACCATGGCTACAAGGCAGAGACTAGACCTTTCTGAGAATGACTCTTCGGTATGTTGGCAGCTCAAGCATCCCATCTGCTTCTAGATCATGTAACAGGCATATTAATGGAGCCTTTTCCCTCAAAGGATCTGTCTTTACTTCCAGTAACCAGAAGAACAGAAACAATAGGAAAGGTCTTTAGTGCCAAGTAAATCCTTACTTGTGTCTTTACAATGATGGTTATTCATTAGCAATATAGGTCTGAGTTTTGAGGCAACTTCAACGACACTGCATGTCCATCCTCAGTTGTCATGACTGTGTTGTTCATCTAGTATAACATGCTGACCCTCCTTATATGATGATGCATCTAAGTGGACACAAAGTACAAGAGCCTTTCTCCTCTGGATTTCAAATAAATGTATGGAAATTTAAGGAAGTCACGTTTCATCATTATATGCTTCAGTGTAGACGTAGAATTGGAAAGAATGTCATGCCTATTCACCTTCACATATCTGTGCTAATATCTCCCATCTTTCCTTTCACGTCTATTTTTCTATTGGCTTTCTTCAGTTTAGAATAGATCAAACATGGGCATCCAATCTGACTAGCCCAGTCTTGAATACAGCTGAGTTAATTTACTCTGAATTTTCTCTAGCATTATCACTATCTTTTTCTTCTTTTATGATAATATTTTGGGGAAGGGGATAATACAGGTTTCTCTATTCACTATGCTGTCCATCTTATAGAAATCAGAGCCAATAAAATTACATGTCTAAAACGGAAAATCATTAAAAAAGAGAATCAAATATGTGGTGAAGAACAGTGTCTTATCACTTCTTCCAATCTCACAAGTTAATTATGCTTGTTCCTGCTGTCAGCAAAATGGCACCAAGTGAAGGCATGTGGCCCTTTGAGAGTTTTATTCAGCCCAAAGTCAGGTGGACAACCTTGAAGTCAGCACTATAAAATGATATGCAGAAATCAAGGCTTACCACAAAACCCAAATCCTAAACAGCTAAAGTATTAAACAAAAGGATTAAAAGAGCTTCAGACCAGCCTGAACTTCTCCTTGATCAGCACAACATCTCAGGGAAGGTCGACTTGACCATGACCTGAACTGAAGATCCATCCATCACGGCCACACATAAAATTCAGACTTTTCCTGGAGGTGCTAGTTGTAATCATGTTACAACCTCATTCCTGGCAAAAGTGCTAAAGCACATTCTCATCCCCTTGGTGGTCCAGAAGAGATGCACAAAACAATGTGCCAAGACCCCACTTGAAAGGATCGATGCCACTGGCACCAATCCTCCATAAATCCTGCCTGCTCCTGGCATGATTAGAGCACAGCAACTGGTACCTGCAGGCTGTGCCAGCCTCCCCACCTCGGTGCCCACCCCCTGCATTATTCTCCAGGCCTCTACAATGCAGACTGTTTCCCTGGAAAAAAGACGTGGGCACAAATCAACAAGAGGCAGGTGGTGTCTGTCATGGGGATCAAATCAAACTTGTGAAAGTCAGCCTGGAGATTTTTTTTAACCTTATGAAAAATAAAACAAACATGGGAGAAAGGGAGAAAGCCATCACATTTCCAACCATTAATAGTTTTGATGCTCAGAGGTCTTAATACCTTCACGGTTAAAAGATGCAGAACATTGGATGAGACTATGAATGAGCCTAGAACAAAAATTGTGAGTTTTGGGCCAAATCCTGTTCTTTCTTTTAGGTACTTGGTCTTCACAAAGGATGCAATGAGTTCTTAGAGGCTAGTCATCTTGCTCCATCTCACACCCGCAAAGAAGAACTCTGAGGACACTACTGATGATAGTCTGGAAAGGGGTGAATGTTGCCTGGATCTTAAAGAAAAAAGGGTAAGAGGGTGGTAACTATAAGGACGTTTTGTCCCAGGAGATAACAGCTTCTTGTCTCTGGAGGCAGAGGACTGGATGAGATGAACTCCTAAGAATCGATCCATTTCTAAGAAATTGTACCAATGAGATTGGTCTGTGAAATTGATTGCCTAGATGTGGCTGATAGCTCTGCACCTGGAGAATTAAAGGCTACTTAGGGTGAAGAACACATTAGAGGCCTGACTTGGCTTTTGACTGCTTCCAGCAGTTTGGGGGAGTGGGAAGGGGTCGAAAGAGGATAAGTTAATCAGCGTTTTCAAACATGCATCTGTTCACCAAGCCTTAAAGAAAGAATGGCACACTGGGGAAAACCCAAATATAGGGAACATTTGTACAAAAGCAATTTAATTTGATAGCAATTTTCTCTAGGCCCTTCGCTAATATTCTTGATGTCTGGGGTTGATTAAGAGCTTTCTTTCTCAAAATCCTCTTTGACCTTCACAGGCCACCTTCCTTTTCGGTTGAGCCTAGTAGGTAAACCTCAGCCTGTTGGCAGCAAGGAGTGTGGTTCCACCAGGTTCCCGTAGTTCTAGCAAAGAAAAGGCAAGGGTTTGGAGGAGGGAGAAGTAATGAGCAAGGAGCTCAAGGCAGAGAATGGAGGCAGCACTTCCCTGGGAAGGAGACCTAGCTTGAGAAGTGAGGCAGATAGAAAACAAAACAAACAAACAAACAAAAAAACCACAAAAAACAACCCACCCACAAAAACAAAAAAACACAAAAACAAAAAAACAAAAAACATGGGGTCTAGGGACCTGAAATTTTGTTTTTAATTTTTTTTTTAACGAGGAACAACTTGAAGAGAACCTGCCAGGACTCTGCTGTAGGGAGTGGTTATGAGGGTCAGATGGATGAGGGAGAGCAGAATGGGCCACACATTTAGGAGAACAAAGGTCGGGGATGGATCTTACCACCCACATGACTTACACTTTCAACCTTTGTGCTTACATGACCCTATTTCCTTCTGGGCCCCTGTAGGGGTTCAATCTCAGGCCAATCCGACCGCAAAGTCTGAACTCTGATGCTCAGTACTGTATTAGGGCCAGAGGAGAGCCCTCCTCCCCTAGTCTGCTCTCAAGTTCTCTGGGTGTGGGCAGGACACTACAATTGCCTCCACATCATCATTACCCCATCCTAACAGAAATAAAGGTCTTGAATCCTAGTCGCCTGGATACACACCCTCCCGTGGTTTACCTGCATCAATGGCTCACCACCTTGATGGGAACTAATGAAGATCTCTCATGAACGAGAAGATGTGGCAATCTGAAATTTAGGGCTTCACATTTTCTCTGATAGGCGTTACTCAAAGAGGGAAGGCTGCTTTAAATTGTTCTTCATTGACTGGCTAATAACCAATCAACCAACCATCACTTATGAAGAAGGTTTAGTAGGTGCCCAGGAACCATATTGAGGCCTTTGGGAAATGACGATGTATGGGATCAGGTGTCTGTAATCAAGGCCCTGACAGGTTGGGAAGCAAAGACTCAACCCCAACAAAATAGTGTACAAGAAAGGGGGGCATTGTGGAGGGGACTCCTATTGCTGCTGGAGCACAGGGTGGGGATTGGGCAAAGGAGGCTGGGCCAGGGCCAGGAAAGAAACCCAGAAGTGGGGAGGAAGACGCTTCAGAATTAAGCTGCAAAATGGGGGCTGGAGGTTGTAGGAATGGTTTCAAACATGGCACCTGAAGCTTTTTACTCATACACTGAGTTCTTGGTTTGGGGCTCAAATTCATTTTTATCAGATTCTCTTTGAGGAATTCAAAGAGATTGCCTTGCCCCCCACAAATCCTCCATCCTATACTTCCCTACCTGAGAGCCAGGTCTGTCCCCTCTCCCCGCACCCGCTGCTGCAGACCAGAACAGTGAGAGGGAGCAGGGCTCATGGTGACTGGAAGGGATTTTAGTAAAGTTGGAGCAATCAAGTGAGCCTTCTTAAAAAAACACACAAATGAACAAAAACGCAATCCAACAAAACATGGCCATTTTTATATGGACCTTGAACCTCAGACTGAAAGTCCTCTTGCTTCCCCAGGAGTTCTTCCTTTAGCATCACTGAGAGGTGGGTTAGGTACACAGTGATGAGTGACTCAAGGTCTCATCTATCTCCCATTTTCCTGATTTTTCAGAGCAAGAGTCATTAAACATCCACTGGACTGTTTCAGGAACTCTCTCCCCCCTAGGAAAGTCAAATATTCTCCAGTGTCCTTATCAGTAGATCTCAATACTATGGCACGAAGGGTGAACAGCCATACCTAGTTAAGAACCAAACCTAGTCTAAGAGATGTTTACCCCAAGGGGTCTGGAACACTGCCTGGTGGCGTAAGACCACACATGCTGTGCAGAGGAAACACCCCAGACACTCCAACCTGCACCGGGAAATTCCCCACTGAGCGTGACTTAGGCCTCAAACAAGAATGCTTTCTCTCACAGTCCTTTCTCCCCCCACCCCCCTTTCTTTTCTTCCTCATTTTCTTTCTTTCTTTCTTTCTTTCTTTCTTTCTTTCTTTCTTTCTTTCTTTCTTTCTTTCTTTCTTTCTTTTTTCTTTCCTTAAATTAAGATCCTTGGGGTTAGTTTCTTTTTCTGTTATAGAAAAACTGTGACCTTCACTTTCACCACTTCTGCTCTGCTGTGGTCTACTATGAGTGTACTGGTGTTGACATTGTTGTGACCTTCACTTTCACCACTTCTGCTCTGCTGTGGTCTACTATGAGTGTACTGGTGTTGACAGTGTTCTGTGTACTTTCTGTGTGGTACAGGGAGCTTCAGAGGGTTGCTAAGAGAGTTAGTAGACAAACCACTGGCTACTTTTATATAAATGATGTAAGACAGTCCGTCCCCGGGTCCCTTGTGCACAGATCATTTCAGGACACCGACATACACAGGTTCTCTAGAGCAGTGGTTGCCAACCTTTCAGACCTCATGGGCCACCAGTGGTCCACAGACCACCAGTTGGCGACCACTGCTCTAGAGAGTCCCTTCCATGCCTGCTCTGAGCAGTGGATTGAGAGGCTTGGTTGAAGCCTAGGACAGGCTTGACATTCAGAATGTGTAGCAGAGACACCCAAGGGCCATCCACTCTGTACCTGAAGGGAATATGGAGGAGTAGTGGACTGGGAGCAGCCTGGGAACAGACTACCTGCTTCTTTTTAAAAACTATTTTTATTGATTTCAGAGAGGAAAGGAGAGGGAGAGAGAGATAGAAACATCAATGATGAGAGAACCATTGATCAGTTGCCTCCTGCACGCCCCCTACTGGGGATCGAGCTTGAAACCAGGGCATATGCCCTGACCAGGAATTGAACCGTGACCTCCTGGTTCATAGGTTGACACTCAATCACTGAGTCACCCAGGCTGGGCCAGATGGCCTGCTTCATGCCTGAGTTCTGCTACTGCCCCAGGTGTGAGTGCCTGGACAAGGCATTGACCTCCCTGAAACTCTGTCTGCTCCTCTGTAGAGTAACCACGGACCTACCCTGCTCAACAAATCTATCCTCTTTCTGGACAGAAAATAAGAGAGCTCTGAGGGCCCTTGTGCTGCATGCTTTCTGAACAGGGCTGCTGGCTGAAGGAGATGAGGCGGCTTCTACAGAAAAGGGCTCCATGGCTGCACGCTGCTCTGCCCCCACCTTCACCCAATCTGTCCTCTCCTTAAGTGGCTGCTCCCCGAAGGCATCGATCTTAAGGTGTAAGGTGTGCGTGGAGAGAGAGGACCATGAAAAGGACAGACAAGTGGGAGCCAGGAGCTTCTATGTTTGCAATACTTGCTCATTAGGCTTCGGAACCCGTCCTGCCAACTGGCAATCCGGGAACTGACGATGTGGGTAAGTGTGCCCCAACTTCCAGGCCTCCACCTGGACTGAAGCAGGGCTGATAAAACGTCCCAGGACGCCAGCCGTAACCCCTCCACTTAACCCACCAAACTGCAAGCAGCTTTAAAGCAAGGATCCAAGAGGCTCTTCCACACCGAAAAACCACTGAAACCATTCATTTTCACAGGTACCAAGTGTCATCGCTTCTATGTGAAAGAGGAAGAAATTGAGGAAGGAAGGTAGAAAAATGCAATAAATCGTTGAACCAATCAGCAGTAAAACTGAGAGCAAGCCACACTGTCAACACCTTGTTTTGGGCCTATGATTTGTTTGGGATAAGCTCTTGGCCACTTCGAGCTCTTGTTGAATTTGATTCCAAGTTCCCAACCCCCCTGAGCCAGCTAAATCACTGGACTGTTTAGATGGGGGAGTAGCCTTAAAAAATTCTCTCGGACACTCTGTTTTGATCCCAACAGGAGATACAGCACTCAGACCAAAATAAATGGGAAATAATGAAGGACTAGGAGATATTTCTTGGCCCTCCAAAGTGTTTAATTTAGCACTGGCTAAAGGTGTACCCCCCCTCCCCGCTATGTACTCAATTTCCCTAATTTGGTTTGCTCATCCCCAGCTGCTATAAGAAGCCAAAGGTTCAGAGGTTAATCTAAACTTTGCCAAAGCTGCTCCAGAGTCAGGCTACTTGTGAGCCATTCACCCCTTGCTGGGTTTGGCTTGAGTTTAGAAACACCCCCAGAAGGTCCTTCATCCTGGGTTATTATCTTGTAGGCTAGAGCCAAATCTAATGAAAATCATGGAAAAGAAATGTTTTTTTTGAGTTTTCAAATGGTTTCAAGCTGGGAAAGGAAAGGGGGCTTGGTTTGAGATATTGGAAGAGTCTGAACCTGAATGTAGCCATTATTTTTTATTATTTTTAGTTGAATAACTAGGAGGAAACACTAAAAAGGATTGGAAATAGCAACTGCAATGAGAAGGCTGTAAAATGACCTAATACTGCTTTCAAGTGTGGAGGAAGATGAGCAGCGGAGGCCGGAATGGCTCCACCAAGCCCCAACAATGGCGTGGAAATAAGGAAAGCGCAGTCAGAGAAATGGTTAGCTATGAAGATGGGCTTCACAGCTGTGTGGGCTGGGAAAGCCCAGCCGTGCGGACGGAGGGCAATTCTGGAGCCTCTTCCTTACTCGAGGTCTTTGAAAAATCCGACATTCTCCATTTCTGTGAGAATACATGTCAAAAAGGAGGTCTTCTTACAGATTGCTCCATATGATTCCATAGGTGCTTGAAAAAAAGTCTCTTACACATGCATCTCACCGAGAGAGCTGTTTATACTGAGAAACTGGGCAGCTCTTCTGATCACAAGAATGAATGAATGATTCTGAGATAAGATGGTAGGTGTTCCAGAAAGGTGGAACACCTTTACCTATTCAAGAGGTGATTTGCACAGAAGCTTGCCGGCGAACAATGCAATTGTGTAATAAGCGAATAATAGAATAATTCCTCTGGCTCTAGGTTTGGTCTCCTCGGAGAATGCAACCAGTTGGAGGAACTAAGCAATTAAGCCTTTGTGTGAAGGAATCTGATCCATGCTTTTATGGGAGAAGGTTTTGGTGAGGCGGGCAGGGCAAGTGTGAGGATGTCACAGGAGAGGGACGGGTGCCACCAAGAGGGAGGAGGGTGCAGGCTGGAGATGAACACCTGGTGCAAAGGCAGAGGTGGAGACAGGCCTCCTTGGGGAAAGAGGAGGGGGCGACGGCCCTCTCAGGAGGTGTGAAGCAGATGGCGATTATGGTGTGTGGGCCCAGGGCTTCTCATGACACTACTATTGAGCTCACATTCTTGGTCTGCATTTGGCCAAGGCCTATGAGGCACCCCAGGTCTCCTTTGATGCTCCCATCTCACGCCCATCTAGGTCCTAATGACTGTCTTCCTCCTTCAGTACCAGCTGTCAGGACTGTCCTAGAGAAACAGTGAGGAAGCTGACATGGGCCCCTGAGGTCTTTACATCCCCTTTCCCAGCTCCTTGGTGGCAGTGGAGAATTGCTGAGGGACAAAACAGTTCTTTAACAGTCTGTGCTCAAATAGAGTCTCAAACCAGCAGGCCGGCTGAGAACAAGACTCTGGTCAAGGCCACCTCCGGCTCAAAGCTTTCCCTGCACTCGCATCATTACCAGAGCTGGCTGCTTTCTAACAAGGCACAGAGAACTCTAGTCCACACGTCCTGCTAATGAGTCCTGCTGCCAAGAAAAATTGCTGTGGTCGAAGGCCAAGATGCGGCATACTGTCGTTCCAGCTCCGGATCAGAGCCTTTGCTTGTGGGTATGTTAGTTAATGATACTAAAAGGGTTCAGTTTTGCACAAGTGTACACAGAAGGCAACACAAGGCTTGTGTGCATGGTGACGTCTCTAGCTCACCCACCCCTGGAGCTTATGCTGCTCTCCCCCCTGAGACATCCGGAGAATCTACTCAAGCCCCAGATCCCAGAACCAGCAGTCCTGGGTTTTGGGCCCACACAGCCCATATACGGCCATAGAAACGACCCTTTATGCTCAGACTCAGAGTCCCCTTTGTCTTAGTGCTCAGCAGAAACAGGGTAGTGCTCTTGGAAGAAATTGTGTTTGGAACTAACAGGTCCCTTGTTTTCTCTCCCATTTGCCACTCCTGCCTGGAGCCATTTGGGGCTAGTGGCTTTGCCTGCACATATACACCTCCCGCTAGAAAACAGCCTCGTTGCCTGCTGTCTTTCCTCAGGTCACACCAGCCCGAACCTCCTCTGAAGGAAGCTGGACACCGCCGCTCAGCCCAAGGACTGGAGAATCTGGGTTGGCGTGTAGACCTACTTGTGGCGGCTGGAACATTTTAGTCTGCAGCACAGTCCCGTGCACTGACCTTAAAGGATGGCTTTACATGAATTTTTTAGTAGAAAACATAAATAAATAACAGCAAGGCACAGCACAGCCACTCTTTGAGGAAACCAAGTGGAACGCATTAATCATGAAGAACAGAGCTCTGCCTGCTGAACCCAGGGATGGAATTAACTCGTGGGCCACAGTTGCCTCGGCTCCGGTGAGCTGCCACGTACAGCCAGGCCCACCCTCTCTGCATGTTGGAAGTGGTTTTAGAAAAGTCGCTGGGATTAACATTCCCTTTGGCTAAAGCTACCCAAAGTCTTCTCTTGTAAGCACTCCGCCCACCTTAGAGAAAGGGAGACTGTCACAGAGAGTATGCGGCTTGTGCAAGTGTGACCTGGGGTGCTCTCCGATGTCCACGACCTTGTTGCCCTCTCAAAGGGGGACAGGTCCTTTTAAAAGGAAACCCGCAGCCATCTGAAGCATGTATGAAAACGCAATCAGGCACACCATGGGACCCAGGCATGCTATCGGCGACAAACCCGTGCACAGAGGTGACTTTAAGGATGTTCACTGCAATACTGCTTATAACAGTAAAAACTAAACAAGAAGAAAACTGGACACAACCTGAATGCTCACCAGGAGGGGAGCACTTAATAAACTACGGCGTTTCACACGATACGGAATGCTCTACAGCAGCTCAAGGGCGGGGTACATTTGTCCATGTGAACGGATGAAACCTGGAGACTTTGTCAAGTGAAAACAAGTAAGTTGTCCAACAAAGAGAACAAATGCTGATACCATATATGCAGAATAAAAACAAATCCCAACCAAACCAAACCACAGAATTGGGCACGAAGGTTTTTTGAACTCTTGAAGGTCAGTGACTGAAATAAAACAACCCCCCAAGAAATATTACTTTCTCCAGAAGAGAGGAGAAGGATTCTGGGTTTCCTGCCCACCCACTGATCTTGGGACAAGAATGGTTTTTGCTGGTTTGCCTGAGGTAACCTATTCTCCAAAAACAGCTTTCCATGCTGAAAGGGATTTTGCTCAAACCTCGCCTCTCTTCACTGCTTAGGTCTGGGGCCAAGCAGAGCTCCCCACAGTTAGTACAAATGTGCTCCGGCCGAGGCCTGTGGCCTGACGCCTTCTGAGGGTGCAGGCTTCTGCTTATATCTAACCTCTAGATGCACCCCAGTGTGCGCAGCTGTCAGGCTTCATTAATCCCTACACCTTCCCAGCTTTTAATTTATTTATATAAGGCGATGCCTCTCCCTGCCGACTGTAAGGCCATCAGCTGGCGTCCCCTCCCCTCCATGTTCGATGGTTGGATTTGCTGTGTGTTTTCTTTGGGCCGTCACTAAAGTGGATGAAAGGCAAACTACAGCTGTGAGAAGCCCAGCGACGTGCACAATGAGAGAGAAAATGAGCCGCGTGGACAGGCCTGCGGACTGGCTCAGGTGTGCAGCCCACCACACAGACACATCAAAGCTCAACAATGAAGCCCTCTCCATCAACAGATTAGCAGTGGTTCTCAACCGTCTGGCCCTTTAAATGCAGTTCCTCATGTTGTGACCCAACCATAAAATGATTTCCGTTGCTACTTCATAACTGTCATGTTGCTGCTGTTACGAATCGTCATGTAAATATCTGATATGCAGGATGGTCTTAGGCGACCCATGTGAAAGGGTCGTTCGACCGCCAAAGGGGTCGCGACCCACAGGTTGAGAACCACTGAATTACAGACAGGCCATGATGTTGGTGCAAAACCACCGCAGGGTCAGGGAGGAGGGGCAGTAAATGGGCCACAGCAGACCGGCGGGGCTTTGGTTACATGGGCAGGAGGGCAGGTCTCGCTTCCACAGCAAGAACACACATTTAAACCGTCATAAAGGGCCAGGTAGGAGCCCAAACAGGCCATGCGGGGCCTTGACATCTGGTATTTATGATCCATGGAAACACGATTTCTGCAACATTTATGCTTGAGCGCAGTCTGAAATACCACATTACAGTGCTGTGTGGACACCTAGGATCAGAGTCCTAACAGCCTTTCTCTCCTTTGGGGGCAGAGAAAGGTCCTCAAGAATGAGCTGTGGGGCTAGAACCAAGGCGGGAAGCGCAGGATGGAATTCTCCAAGGGGGCTCCGAAAACAGCAGTGCTAATGGAGCATACCCGATGGCTCATTTAATTTAGTCTGGCAAATCTGGTCTCAGGCCAGCTCAGGAAAATGGTGACCGAGCCTGGGTCTTTGCCTGAAAGAAATACTTTACTAATGGGAACAAATGGCTTTAGAAAGGAAAGCCAAATGTTACTCAGACAAAATGGGCAATCATGCTTGTCATTAGAGGAGCAAACGAGGCTCTCGCCATGGACAGTCTCCTCTGCTCCCCGCCCGGGACCGACGGGGACATCTGTGGAGCCATCTGTACTGTCAGAGCTGCCTCTGAGACCTGACAACCAGAAGCCCGTTTCCTCTGAGCACCACTGGGAGGTTTTATAGCTGTAAGAGCACCTTTCCCTGGACCTAGGTTGAGAGAGGGAAAAAGGAGGACTCGGGCGGAAATTGGGCCTCTTGGATATGTCCCTTTAAGACCTTGAATCATGGTTCTCAGACCCCTGAGGAAGGCTCCTGGGTTGATGAAATGTTCCACCAATAGGGGATAGTGGGAAAATCCTTCCACAACCTCTTCTTGACCACATTCTAGAAACATTCAATAATGGGGAGGTTGCAATTCCTAGATTTTTTTTTCCTCCTAATCCCACCATGATAGAAATATCCTATATAATAAAAGCCCAGCGACCAGAGACCAGAAAGACTACGGCCTCTCACCCCAGCTGGCAGTCCCCCAGCGAGCAGTTAGGGGCGATCAGGGAGGCAGGCAGAGTGGTTAGGGGAGATCAGGCAGGCAGGTGAGCAGTTAGGGGCGATCAGGCAGGCAGGCGAGCAGTTAAGGGCCAGCGGTCCCGGATTGTGAAGGGGATGTCCAACTGCTGGTTTAGGCCCGATATCGCAGATTTCGAGAAGGTACAGGCTGGGCTGAAGGGCCCCCCCACCCCAATGCATGAATCTCGTGCATCGAGCATCTAGTTTTATATAACTAATCACTGACAACCCAAAGAGGAGAACCAAAGAGAATTGCCTGTCAACAAGACATGGCTTTTGGAATAAGTTCCTCCAATCTCTCTCCTCAAAGTTTTAAAGGAATGTTCCTTTCAGAAGCTGTTCCTTTCATAAGAGTTCAGGATCACAGTAATTTATCATTATCTTCACGACTTGCTCCAAAATGAAGTCAGGAATATCTCTGAGCCTTGAACATGCTACAAGTTCCCGTTTTGTCTGCGAAAGTGCCCAGAAATGGGAGCTCCCCCTTGCTCTGGAAGTAATAATTAGGTAGGCGAGGCCCAAGATGCCGCCTCTTCTCCAAAGGAAGTTATCTGTTTCCGTAGAGTTGAGCACACCTTTCAGCCTCCCTGGTCCCATTACCCGCGGGGCCCTTTAAAAGTACAATCCAGTCTCCCGGGGTTTTCCATCAAGAGAAATTTTGTGGAAATCACATCGAGCAATTTAGCACTTAGCAACTTTTGCAAAATCCCACACCAATCATAAAAGTTGGCTCAGCTGCACACATTGGACAAATTCCTAACAAGCAGTAATAAAACTGAAAGGAAGGGAAGCTGGTGTTCAGCCCCAAGGAGCAAACCCACCCACTGCCCACAACAATGCCCTGCAGCTCAGAAGACAGACAACCTGTAGGCTCTGAAAACATCCATTTGTCCAAAGCCTACATTTCCACGTTGTTCTCACAGGCAAAAGGGAAGAAAAAAACTCAGATGTTTGTATAAAAAATATTATCATTTTATTACATTCCACAACAATACATTTTCAAATAGTTTCCAATGTCCACAAGTGATTTTGACACACAGGCAACTGAGCAATGCAAGAGTTGTCACAGCTATAGGGAGAGGGGGTCAGAACAGGAAGTTAAAATGTTTACGTTTTCTTGTCGTTTTGTTTTCTTGTTGTTCTTTGGTAATTTTCGATTATTTAGGTGTTTGCTTGCCTGCTAGTTTCATTTTCAAGACAGGGTCCTTTTCAAGATGGGGTATCAACCTCAGAAACATGACTTAATTTCCTATCCTAATGTGGCTTTAATCCCTAAATTGTGGGACAACGGAAAGGGCAATTTTACTTTATTTTAAGCATCCTGTTTGGTTAATGGCAATGATATGATTTTTTTTTTCTGCCTTTGCCAGCAATTAGGGGATAGCAATTGGCAGCACAATGTCAAGGAAGGGATTTTCACCCAGAGATCAGGGCTTCCTTCCTGGGTCTGTTGATATGAAACCTCTACTAAGGCAAAAACTTTAGCAGCCCGAGCTAGACCTTCAATTCATTCATTCATTCATTTATATTTTCTTAGTTGCTATTACCTCTTTGTTTTCTTTGAAGCAACTCTAAACACATGCACGCATGCAGTCACCTGTCCAATCTATTTTTCTTAGGCGAGAGCGACCCTCCCTCCCTCTATGAAATACAGAATTTTGCTTTTTAAAGCTGCAAGGCATGATTTTGTAGAAGAGCTGCCCTTTTAGCATAGTACCTGGGTAATACTATGAAAGTTGCTGGGGGGGGGGGGGGGGGGAGAGAGAGAGAGAGAGAGAGAGAGAGAGAGAGAGAGAGAGAGAGAAGATGGAATGACAACCCCAGCTGAAGTGCATCATGGGATTCACAAAGATTTGGGCAGCCTCATATCCTCAACTATGGCGTGTACATAATGATGTCTTCTTTTAAAGAAGGGAAATCCTCAAGGGTATATGGTAACTCTGACAGTTGCTACACTGGCTGGATTTTCAGGTGTAATTTCCTGGCACAGCTCCAGGGGGCTCCAACAGGGATGCCAATCATTTCCAGGGAATGCCTGGCCCCAGATGCAGACTGGATGTGGACACCTGCGATAAAAGCCCTTAGTGTCTGGCATGGAAGCCATCACAGGGTATCCTGGGCTCCTGCCCCTCCTCCCTCTCCCTGCTTCTCTCTGCAATCTTCAGCTGGGCTAGGATTCTTCTTGAAATCTCAAGGTGGCTCCTACTCTAGCCTTTCATCTTTCCTTTTCTTGGCAGGGCTGCTGTGGTTGAGACAGAGTCGCTCTTTGAAATAGAATAAGAGTGGGAGAGCACCATTCTTTCAGAAGGATGAAACAAACCAGATGCGAAAGTGAGCGTGTGCTAGAGGGAGTGATGTGGATATCCTGAAAGAATGTCGAAAAGTCTCTCCCAAGCAGCCGAAAATAAAAATAAAAATCTATCATTAGTATTTTGTTCTCAGAAGATCCCTGAAGCTTTGAGCCCAGGCAACCTTCTTTGGAGAGAATGTCATACTTCCCCAGGGGATTCCTAGCAGGAAGGTGAGAAATAAACACCCCAAAGGCGCTCCGGAGCCCCAGTACACTGTGAATCTCGTTAAAATATGCATTTTCTATCAATGAAATTGACTTCATTATTGAATCTATCTTTGTACACACTATCATTAGGCCATTTACCTCCAACATCCCTTTCCCTGTTGCTTAGAGGACAAATGGGCAGCGATGGATTTATCTTCATTACACCTTCTCCTGACCATGGGGCAACATCTGGAAATGCCAGGCCAGCCTAGGATGGTGGACTTGCCAGATGCTACACATGCTTTAAGGGGTAGCACATTGGTACGTTTAAAAAATGATTACTCTTTATTCTCTCATCATATTAAAATAAGTCAGGTGGACAGCCTTATATATTAGTGGCTATAGGTTCAGGCACACATCAACACCATGAAAGAAAGCAAATGATCCCTTTCCCCCATATTTTACAAACACTATTACAGTGGCCGATAGAATACCAAGGGATATGGTTCATAACCACCTTACTCAACTCCCCTTAAGGTTGGGCACAAGGGTTCCTCTCGGGTGAGGCGACTTAAAGAGAACATTTCAGTCCCTCCTTCTTCTGCCTTCTCTCCCCCACCTCCTCCTGCTCTCAACAAGCTACTGCTTTCCCTACATCAGTCTCAGGTCCGTCATTCTCTATGACTTACTCCAAGATTGGACTTAACTGATAACAGCTAAACATTCATTATGAGCTTCTCTTTGTAAGGCAACATGAGACAGATCTGCTTCAGGGCTGGAAGCAGAGGTGGTTCCGCTCGCACCCAATGGCTGTTGTCTTGTTACTTCAAAGACACCAGGAGACATGACAGGGGGTCACATCTGAGTGCACAGGGAACCTTCCTCTCAGGGCAGAGGGGTGGGGAATGGGGTTTTGGGATGGGGATGGGAGGGGCCACATTTCGGTCCATGTGGCCTCTAGGTTTTTAGGTACCCGGAGATGACAATGGTAGCCAACAGAAAGCCAGCCAGAGCTAGATAAGGCAACAAAAAGCTTCAACCTATTCTCCAAGTAAACAAAACTAGGACAGTATATTATTTTCTCATAAAATGTACCCCCCCGGAGAAGTAACACAATAGTTAAAGGGGGCCCTCTCTGAACACACCCACACACTCCCCCCACCTCCCCACCCCGACAATGAACCGGTCTCTCTCACACCCACACACACACAGAGCTACTCACACGCGCAGAATGTATACTATGTACAAACACAGATCCAGGGCTCCCCTCCGGTCCACCAGGAGGGGGAGGGGGTAAGGCAAGGGGACGTCAGGGAACCGGTCTCTGGAAGAAAACCAGCTGAGCCTTGAGCTGTGAAGTGCTTAGGGGTGTATCTCTTCTCCAGTCCAAGTGCAACATTAGAGTTGGGGTTGGTTGGTTGGTTGGATTGGAATCAACAAAAGGACCAAAAAACAAAAACAAAAACAAAAGCAGAACTGAAGAATAATGGTCAGGATGGATAAGAGTGCACAGGGTTTGGGCCCCAAGAGAGAGATGTCTGAGGGTTCACACAGAGACTAGGCGAGGAGAAAAAAGTGCAAAATCGAGGCAACGTGTTTGCAGTCTTTCTTGTTTGTTTTGGGTGCTGTCCTTGCTTCGGCCTCAGCAGTGCGAGGGGCGGTCTTGCTCTAGCTTAATGGTTAGGGTGGGCTCCACCGCCAGAGGGGCCCCGTTGGTGTAGTGGGAGGTTTTGTAGGTGATGGAGTGATCGGTCTTCTTGGCCGCATAGCGGAACCGGTGGTAGTGGAGCACCAGGGCCAGCGCGACGGAGACCAGCACCAGCACGGCACCCCCGGCGGCCATAACGTAATACCAGTAGGCTGGGATGGGCTGCACGGGCACCGTGTCCACTGTGGGCTCGGTCCCTGGTAGGAGGGTGCCCCCTGGTGGAGAGACACAGAAGAGTGTTGCTAGGCTGAGAGCATGCAGACTAATAAAAAAATTAATTTAAAAAAAAGGAAACACACACATGCTTTGGAGTGGATAGGGAAGGGAACAGGGGAATAAGATGACACCAAGTATCTAGTTCATAACAAGTACTTCTATTCACAACCTTCGAGGTAGGTACTGTCACACCCATTTTACAGATGAGGAAATAGAGGCCCAGAGAGGTTACACCAATAGTGGTTATGCAGCAAGTAGGTAGTAAGTATGGCATTCAACCAAGATCTGTACGATTAGAAAGCTCTTCTCTTCTTTCTGTTATATCACAATTACACTATAATACAGAGAAGCGGTATAATTTACACACACACACACACACACACACACACACACATAAATGATGTTGAAATGACTTCTGGGATTCCGTAAGGCTGGTTCCCTGAATGGGTGGAAATACAGTATTTGGTCTGGCTGGCTAGCATTTTCAAACAATGTATTAATTAGGCTGGCTAGACTTGAAGGTAAATTCCACTTTGGATTGCCAAGGCTTCCAGGCCCACTGAAATCAGCCTGGTCTTGTCTAAACAGGTCAATTACCACTGTCAAGCAATGACTAACGATTCATTTTTTTTAAAAAAAAACTGTACAGAGGATTTTAAAATCTGATTGGAAGGATGTTGCAACAAAAAATGTGGCCACAAAATGATAGTGGGTGTGTGAGAGCGAGAGTGGGTGAGGGCAAAGGGAGGGAGATCATTCTTAATCACGGGGAAGACGGGGAGGGAAGGGAAGCTAGCAGAGGATTTAGAAGGCAACCGCATTTGCTGGCCGGCCTCTGGTTGCCATGGAGATGATGTAGTAGATTTAAGTCCAGGGTAACTCTGGGGAATGACTGGCTGGAGTCCCACTTGATGCAAAACAGCACTACAACGTGTTTCTCCCAGAGATTTACATCAGATGAGAAGCTGGCCCGGGATGGGACTAGGAGCTTCTGAGCTTGCCAAAACCAGACATGATCTTTACTTCTGAAAAATGATATATGCTTAACCTCTGAAAATTCCTCCCTCGCTGCTTACATCAGATGCGGGTGGTTAGAAGGAGGTATCTTCTCTATCCATGGGCTACCCAGTGGGGGGCCGTGGCCATGCTGGGGCCTTCTCCGTACCTCGCTGGTCCTACTCTGTGGGTGTTTCTCTGCTCAGGACACAGACAGAGCTCATCTGTAGCTTCAGGCCTCCCCCGTGGGACCCAGAGCTGCTCAAGAATGAGCGCTCATCTTGGTCCCCCCCCCCCCCCCCCCCCGGTATGTGCAGAGAAGGCACCCAGTAAATGCTTGTGATTAAAAGACTGAACAGAAGCAAGGACTTCTACTTCTGAGTCCGTGTTCGCCCACGCCTGCAGCTCAAACACCAGAGCCCCTCTCTTTGATTGGGGGATCGCCCAGGGGCGGGTCAGACCTTCTGATGTCTGCTCAGAGTGGCAGAAAATGAGAACATTTTTCTTGGACAAAATTTCAGAGCCTGCCCACCTTCCCAGATCTTCACCGTTGCTCCCTCTAGTCCTAGGATCCCTTCTACTACGGTGCAGGGCTCGCCGATGCCTTTCAGGCTATCACAAGTGCCACAGTACTGGAGGAGCTTTGACAAGGATGCATCACAGGGCACATGCCCTGGCAGCCGCGTCCACAGCCCCGGGGGTGGAAAGGGTCCCAGAATCCCAGGATGCCCTCTCCGTGCCCCTGCCTACGCTGTCATCTTCATCATCACCTGGCCTGCTTTTCTCGCCACTTTATCTTTTAATAGTCTCATCACTGTAGCTGAGAAAGTGCCTCCCCCTCTTTGACCATATTAAAAATTATGCATAGAAACAGCAAAGGAAAGCAAGGCGCTGAAAAGAGCCACACCGGACTGGTATCAACTCATTATTCAGGACACCAGAGTTTCCGCTGCCTGGCAACCATCCTGCCGCTGGATTTTCCTGTGGGCTCGGAAGAATGCAGGAGAAACAACAAAGTGCGCAGGGACGGCCCCAAGTTCCTCAGCGCCCAAAGGGCGTCCTTGGGTTTGCCTCTGATTTCGATTTCGCTGCACAGTGAGGGCTGTTATCTAATGAGGCGGCAGCTCACCTGTGAGAGGAAAGGAAGGCGATACATCTGCAGGGATTAGCTCCCCATGGGGAGCACCTGACCAGACCACAACGGCAGGAGTACACATTTTTGTCCAGCGGAAAACGGTCACAGCTGCCCACATTCCCTCCATCACCATCTAGTCCAGTGGTTCTCAGCCTTGGCTGCACATTAGAATCACCTGGGAGTCTTTTTAAAATCCTGATTTCTGGGCCTCATCCTCCTTGGTAACAAAGAAACAGAATTTCCAGAGGATGAGGCCCAGAAATCAGGATTTTAAAAAGACTCCCAGGTGATTCTAATGTGCAGCCAAGGTTGAGAATCACTGATCTAGTTTCAGTTCAAAGGTTTTGCTTTCCTCCCGCAAAGATCCTGGTTTTCAATGTTAAATGCACCACCCAGGGCTCAGAGTGCTGGGGCTGAGGAAGGATGTGGCCTTCCTGCTACGCCTGAAATGTTTCTTATGATAGACACGAAGTCAGGCACACAGGGCGGATCTAGGGCGCCCCCTGGAGGAAGGTAGAATTACAACACATGGATTACCCAGTTAGAATCAGTGATGGACTCTGGCCTCAGCGCTCTCTGCTCAGGAAGACAAACTCCACTTTGGGTCTAAGACCCCTTTCCTTTTGCAAGTAAGACTCCCCTCCCCCAAAGGATCAACATGTGGGAACTTTGGGTGACCAAAGCCATGTGGGGGACATTGAATTGCCTACTTAAAACGTTTTCCTTAAACACTGGTTTGGAGAAATGAGGAAACATGCTACATGCCTTTGTGCTTTTAATGTTAAGGGAGTTAGAAAGGAGAAGATACACCTCATAACCCTTCCCTCATCTCCCACAGGCAATCTTGGGGTGACCTGCAGTTGGGGGCCAGAGGTGTTCAGAACGTTCTCCAGCTAAAGGGACTCAACGCCCCCAGGCGGGTGGATGGCTGGGCTGGAGTCCGGCTCTGTGGCAGCCTTCAGGGCGCTATGCTGATGAGGCTGCGGTTTGCCAGGAAAGGAAGGTAATAGATCAATAGGGTTAGAGCGCCTTCCCAGACAACAGCAGCAATCCAACAGCATCAGAGCGGTGGAGGGATGCATGGATGGGGGAATGTACTCTGGACTAAAATTCAGATGCCCTGGAACGGGGTAATGGCCGGCACTTCGCCTCACAGTCATTCTTAAGAAGTGCTGGAGGGTCTGCGAGCTCATACAGTGCCTCTACGTACAATCGCAATAAAGGTGCCCCCTGCAGGCGGACTGTACCTGCGCCAGGTGCCAAGGCTGGTGAGTGGCTGGGCTTTACAATGAAGACGCCTGGGCTTGGTCCCCAACGTGGGAGGAAAGAGTGCAGGTGCGGCTTCAGCCTGGCCTAGAGCCGGCCGGCGCTGACCTGAACGCCCCCGTTGGTAGCTCCCACTTGTACCGCTTACTCACGTGCGTCTTTTTCCCCAATGGGAAAATCAATGCCTGAACTATTTTTTATTAATCTCTCTCCCCCCCACCCCTATTCTCCACAGAGCTGTCTCCTTCTGTGAGATAATGAGAAACATATTTAAAGGGGCAGTAATTGCAAGTGTATTTGCCAGGCTGATCGGGCCTTCATCGGTACAGGCTCTGAGCCGCCGGGAGAGGGGGCGACATGAACGCACAGCATTTGAATCTGGAGAAACAATAAATGCAAAGAAGCCACGCGTGGGGGGAAAGCGAGGAGAGCGGTTACATAGAGCGCGGCGCTCCGGCCCTTCCTGCCTGCAGATAGGTTAACATGTAACTGGGAAAGTGGCCGGAACAGCCCCTGCGCGGAGTGGGCGTCTCGTGTGTGGTGGGCCCTGGGCTATGGGCTTCCTGTGAATTATCCTGGTGACTTCTCAAGACTCGCAGGTAGGAGACCTGAGCATCTGAGAGCGTAAGTGATTTCCTCCTGTTTTTCCCTGGAGGAAAGGGGAGGAGGAGGGCAGAGCAACACAGCGAAACCCTAGAGATGCCACGGGTCAGAGGCAGGGCCAGGACCGAAGTGCGTGCTGGTGGCACCGGCCCAGCCCTGATGTTGAGTTGCACATGTAGGACACGGTCCCCGCATGCGTGCCCACACTGCTCCTGGCTCTCTGTGTTATGGGGCGGGGCTGAGCACTCGCCAGTCTCATAGAGCCCCACAGTCACTGCCTGGCCCTGCACAGAGAGTGTGCAGACCCTGTTCTTGGACAGGACGCGGCCCCTCCCTCCCTGAGGACCGTCCCCGCCAGGCAGGTCCTCCCGGAGTCACAGCGAAGTTTACGGCCGTCCTCCCGGACCCGGGGAGCCCAGGTTTCCTAAAGCAATGTTTTGAAAGACAACAACGGTGAATCGTCTCAGAATGGAAAAACAAGGCTCAATGCAAGTAAGAACTGTTTGGGCCGGCCTGTCTGGGCAGTCCTTTTTGGATAGGTTGAAAATAAAGTGTTGGTGAAGGGGCATTTCAGATAAAAGGCTTACTTAATTTGGGAGATGAAACAAGCCAAAAAAAAAAAAAAAAAGTTGGCTCCTCTAGAAAAGTTTACAGAAGATAGGGGGAGAATGTGGTGTGTTTGGAAAAAGAATGAAGGCGTATGAAACACCCCTGAGAAACGGCTCTTTGCATTTGCCTCTTGAGCAGGGCGTGGAGGGTCAGCGGAGGGTTTGTGCTGAGCTGGCAGGCACCATGTGGACCCCCGCCTATCGAAAATGTGTTTTGTTTTTTTTACATAGGATATGGACTTATAGAAAAAGAAGCTTCTATGTTGCTGTTCTAATTTTGCTTAAAGATTTAAATCCAGGGGATTCCATGCTTAATGGGTGAATGTAGATTAAAAAAAAACACAAAACCAAACCCTGCAAAATTTGCATAAAGATGTAAAGTGCTAAAAATGTTTTTGTTTCCTTCCCTCTTTTTAAAAAAATATTTTTATTGATTTTTAGAGAGAGAGGAAGGAAGAGGGAGAGATAGAAACGTCAATGATGAGAGAGAATCATTCATTGGCTGCCTCCTGCACAGCCCCCACTGGGAATCGAGCCCGCAACCCGGGCATGAACCTTGACCGGAATTGAACCCAGGACCCTTCAGTCCGCAGGCTGACACTCTATCCACTGAGCCAAAACAGCTAGGGCTCCTTCCCTCTTTTAACAAAACCACCTGAACTGTACCCTATACTAGAGTTGTTTGAATAAAAGTTGTATTAGTTGCATCAAAAAAAAATAACTAAGTGCAATGCCTCTCAATTCAGGTCTGTGGTTGGCCGGCTGAAGTCTCCGGCACTTCCTATCCCTTCGGGGGCACATATGTGACTGTCTAGCAACCATGGCGTGTCCTTTCTGCACTTGGAGGAAGAGTCCACGAAAGAATGTTCTCCTCCCCTGAGAGAGTCGGCCGCTGGCCCCTGCTCAGATGGAAAGTGAACCTGCAGGAGGGGATGCGCCAGCCTTGTGCCAGGAGAGGTGACGTGCACAAGCGACCCTCACAGAGAATGCCTCAGTGTCCTCTCGGGCAGGCGCGGCAGCACACATCTGATCTGCAGGCTCCCTGGCTCAGCCACACCTAGGCTGCATCTGGCAGCCGGAGCTGGAGGGTGGGGGAGCCGGGAAGGAGCCATACAGCACAGCTGCCTATCTGTAGCCCTGGCAGGGCTTAGGAACACTTCTCTGCCTTTCATCGGAGGATTACGTGCATGAACACCATTTAACCCTCCCTGCGTCTCACAAGTGCTCCCAGCAGAGAGAGAGAGAGAGAGAGAGAGAGAGAGAGAGAGAGAGAGAGAGAGAGAGAGAGAACAGTGGGAGGGAAGAAGCCAAGGAGAGCGGGACGTTGAGGCCAGCCCCAGGTCCCGTGCCCTGGGATGGGGGCCCTGCTGCCGGTGGGCAAGGCCTCTGGGAGGCAGCCAACGGGGAAGGAGAGTGGGGATGGGAAGGGAGAGAGGGGCCTTAAAACCTGACGCACAGAGTCGAACCCCCGCCGGCTCTGTCTCTACCCCACATGGCTCTCTCCCCTGACTGCTCCCCTCCCTGCCCACGAGAGATGCCCCAATGTTCACTTTCTGCTGGTTATTCCGGGTGAAAACGGTGAGGACTTCTAGAAGGTGAAACCCAAGAGATGGGCCCCAGGGCCCTCAGACCTGGTCTGAGACATGTAACCCACATTCGCTGTCATTAACAGGAGACACTGACGCTCCTTTTAGCATCCGTCAGTGGCGACATTCTTTCCCCAACAACCACCGCGCACAAGGGCACCCAGCCTGGGAGTGCCATGGGTCTCTCTCGGGGCGGGCACCAGACCCAGGCCCCGGGGTCTTCAAAGCCCACAGCCTCCAATGTGAACCCCGCCTCCCGCCTCCACTGTGAGCTGCTAAGAATAGCCACCTGGCCACCAACCACGGAACGCTGATTATGGGCTTTATATATTTTTACTGGCTTCTTTATTATTTCTTTTATTGAAAAAAGAAAGGATTGGTGAAGAGGAAACAGTCCATCACCTTAATTACACCCCTTCCACCCCCCCTTCTTCTTTACACACAGATTTTCATTTGTTAAAGCTCAAATTCTAGAAAAAGATACACGACGGTAGTATGTTTATAGCCAGCGCCTAAAACAGGAAAGAGAGAAGAGAAAAAAATAGCGCACACCCAGCTACATTGTTTAAAACGTGACTCATAACAACAGCAAAAAAAGTCTTTCTGAAAACCACGTGACAACTCGGCTTGTTCCTTCTCTCTCCTTGTCCCTTCCCACACGTTACTCTCTCCCCCGATGGCGTGTCCCTCCTCATTACTGACTCACCCCCCGCAGCACAATGACGGGGTACACACTAAGCAGGAAGCACTAGGCGACTTATAGAAAAAGAACATGTTTCGTGGCAAGAAACGAGTAAGAGGCGGAAAATGAAAACAGACTTCAAAATAGGGAAGATCAAGAGTAGCTAATAAGCCCAGGTCCAGAGGCCACTTTTACTGCATTTCCTTCAAGATTTACCCAGCACGTTGGTCTCCCCTGTAAGGAATGAGAATGCTGCCGTCTCATGGTTAATTTATAATGGAAAAGAAGAACAACTCACATTCGAGAACACCTACCGACAATGTAAATGCCTGCTGTTAGCGGTGCGTTAGCATCCACTGTCCGTATCCTGCCTGCCCAAACCCGGTTTCTCTCTCTCGGTGGAAAGGCTGGTTTCATCCCCAGGCACCGTGCCCCCACCAGGTCTGCCCTGCCTGGACCAGGAGAGGAGCCGAATGCTGGTCGCTAGGTTCCACGGGGCAAACGGCCCTCTCTCCACTCCCAAAGGGAAAGCTTTGCTAGAATCCAGAGTTGCATACTGAGGTCCCCTGGGCCTCAGCCCCAAAGAAGGCTCTGGCCCTGGGTTCACTGGCTACCAGTTCGGAGCTCCGTGTCCAACTTGTCCATGGGATTGTCACTACCCATTCTCCATTCTGGGCCTGCTCTCGGCCAGAGGAATAGAGTCTCTGCTCCCCGAGACTTGGTTTCTTCCCTCCAAAGATGCTCTTTATCTCCCAAGACAGCAGCCAGGGGCCAACCCATGCCACCCGTGTCTGCCTTTGCTCAACCCCTAAACCAGCCCGTCGGGAGCTCTGGAAATGCTTACCTTCAAGTCACTAAGATCTGTGTTTATTTTGGCTAAATGAGTGGCATGGCTCTGATGAGATTTCATTATATATATATATATATATATATATATATATATATATATATATATTTTTTTTTTTTTTACAAGGGAACACGACTGGACGGTGAAGCTCCCTGGTAAACACAGCCTCAAGGAGCCCACATGTGCCTGGTTTGTTTATTCTCCTACGGAAGCCAACCACTCCGCCACGGCCACGGGCCTGTCCGTCACAGACCTGGCCTGCGCGTGCGCGCAGAGCACTGTCCCCGGCAGCGGCTGGATGCCTTTGCCCAGCCTCCCTGGGAGCTTCCAGTCTCAACCACCCATGAGAGTCCAGGGAAACAACAGAAGCAGGTTCCACGCGCCAGCACCAATTTACCTTGGGTCCTGAAGGTTAGACCTTGAATTCAACGGTACCCACGCCCATCGCGAGTGAATTCCTCCCCACACTTAAATTCGCATGAACATACATCTCACATCCAAAAAGCACCAATGCAGGCATGGGAATGCTCTTAATAACTTCAAAATGTGCAATGGGGGTGGGGATGGGGCTCAGGGGGGAACGAAGGTGAGAAAGAAAGAGAAGACAGTATGTGTGGGCCTGTCCTTCCCTGTTTGGCTCCCCCCCACCCCTTCCTGTCTTAGGCTGTGGGGGGTGAGTGGCAAATTCGGCGAGCTGATTTCGAGCCAGAGAGCACATTTAGGTGACAAACCGGGAATTCATCTCTTTGCAGCTACGAGCTGGACAGATTAATGGGAGTGAAGATAATGAGTCTAGACTCAGATAGAAAACTGACTTCCCTTATCTCTGAAGTGCTGTCACCTACGGGGTGAGCCCAGCCAGCACAAACAGGGCCCAGCACCCTCACGGCTGTCTGCACAGAGCAGGTTCTGAGAAACCCGTCCCTGGGTGCGGGTGAGGGCCTCTGAGGGTGCTTCTACACCAGGCCCATGAACTGGAGCGCTTCCAGTGGCTTCTAAATGCTCAGCACTGGGACCTGGGTGGGCACTTCAGCAGCGCCAGCCAGCTGGATTGCCAAGAGCCCCACATGTGAGATCCGCCGCGTTATAAAAGCCCAGGCCTAAAGAATGAGAATGCAGCCGTCTCATGCATGGTCAGTCGCCCCAGCATGGGGCCCCCTCACCCCCCCATGAGGCAAACATCCCAAATTCTTCTCTCTTTGACCCGCTCTTATGTACTTTATTAGGAAGAAAATGTCCGTTTCTGGGTTCCAGTCCTCTAAGTGCTCAAATCCCAGCCATCGAATGTGCCTTCCGATTCCCCTCATTAGACGCCAGCTCCTGAATTCTGCAGCTTCTCCTCTTTAGGATGGATAGTCCCTCCTTGAACTGTCCTCCCAACCACACTGCCCGCCCCTGTCGCTAGCCGGAGGTTGAGACCGCTGCCTGGGTACCCTGGAGTTGGGACTGGGAAGAACCTGTCTTCAGGCTAAAATAAATCATTGCCACATCATTTCACTGTTAATTCACTCCCCATTTTTTTTTTTTTTTTTTTGTTGCTGTTCAGTCTGCTCACAGCTTCTCCTTTCTCACCACTCATGCATTTTCTGCCTCATTGCTCCCCGTCGGACAATGCGAGGCTGAAAGGCTTATCTGTAACCTATTTGTCTCTATTAGAGGTTTCTAAACTTTAATTAAACAGGAGACAGGGAGGATCTCAATCCCCCTTTCCCAGCTTCTCCAGGCGTTGCTGGTGCCATCTAGCGGCGGGAAGGGGTGGCGTCTATGTTCTCTTAGGAGACTCGTTACACTTGGAGGTTTATTCTCTCCATCCAATTCACATCACATGAGGGGAAGGAAAAGGCATGCAAAAAAAAAAATTTTTTTTTTACCTTTAAAATTCTCACCTGCAAAAGCTGAGATGGGTTCTGGAAAAAACAAACAGAAAACATTTTGAGTTAGATAGGGGAAGAAAGAATCGGGCGAACACAGGGCATGGCGTAGGTGACTTCCACGGACTGAGTTTGTTTATAATGCCCCTTGGAGAGCGTCCCACGTCCTCCGCATGCCCCAGACTGTCTCACACACCATCATCATGGGGGCCGGGTGGGTGGGGAGAGCTTCGCAAGGTTGCTTTGGAACAAAAAGCCCTTTATGGAGTAACGGGTCCCAGAAGCATTGTAATCAGCCACTTACCGCTGATTACTTTCTCAGAGTCTGGCTGACTCTGAGATGCCCGGGCCTGAGAGCTGCCTGAAGGGACTGGGGGTCCCAGGTGCTCCTGACATCATCACGCGCACACGCCCGGGACCCATGTGCCAAGAAAAGCACTTGGCGAGTTACTACAGTCACCCTGCCGGCTGAAGGCGGGTTCCCTTCCTTTTTGGGATTCCCTCTGGCTTTTAGGAACGTCTGCGGCTGAAGGAAGATGACCAGGGTGCCCTGGGGTGCATATGGGAGGTGGGCTGGCTGCGCTGTGCTTCTGCTTAAGGGGACTGTCATGGTCCCTTCCCATACTGGCCACCTGGTGTGTCATGCTTCATCTTATGATAATTCTGGGAGCTTGGCCATTAGAGGCATTCGCTTCAAAGCAAAATCTAAAATGTTACTTCACATGCCATAGTTTGCCCTGCAATTCATTCATGCAAAAGAACTGCCGGGTAATTATGCTATCACTCTGATATGGCACAGGTACTATTTTTGCTCACCACTGAAGGCTCCCATTAAATCCATCAAACCCCTCCAGCATGTAATTCTGACTGGCAGTTGTTCTCGTCCTCCAGCATTTTCTTTGCTGAAAGCGGGAGTCTGATGATGGGGTCCCGGCACCCCCCAATCTCCATATACTCAGCGCATGTCTATTTCTCAATGGGAACAGGGCTTGAAGGCGTCCCCTCATCAGACATCCCTTCCTAAGACACAGCTACACGCACACCTCCCCTCCGGCACAGGCTGCCGCTGCCTCACCCACAGGGGAGCAACTGTGTCTGAGATGGCGTGCTGCCTCTTCTCGTCTATCCCAGCTCTTGGCGTCCCGTTTGGAAGAACTGCAAAGAGACGGATCGCCACGTACCCATGCAGTTCTCCAGCGGGACGTCGGTGCTTATCCGGATGTCATCGATGGCGATTTCTCCGGAACGTCCTTTTCCGATGACGCCCTCGAACACAATCTGGAAGCCAGAAGAACAGAGGCATGGTTAGCTGAGCTCCCTGGGCCACCCAGTGCCAGGATTCCCAGCTTTCTGTGATTGGTTCAAGTCAAATGCATCTTTGAAGGGATTGAAATATGTATTACAAGGTGATGGACACTGTTGTCTAGTAACTGGAATGTAGTGATGAAAAGAAACACGTTCAGAGTATGTTTAAAGAAGGGTGAAATGTTCCCTAGCATTTTTGAGGTTCCTTCCTCATAAGGCCCAACCCAGAGGTATTTGGAAACTCAGGAGACCTGAGCAGGTGGGGGTAAGGTGAGAAATATACAGTGTACAGGTTTGGATTGCCTTGGGGGTAACACTGTCTTACGGCTCCATTATGACAACTAGCAGGGAAATAGTTTACTGCACACCTACTGTGTGCCAGGCACAAGGATAGCTACAAAACCTAATAGACAAGCCCCTTTGAGAATCTCACAGGTGAGACAAAAATGCAAACAGCTACTGACAATACATTGCATTGATGTTTATCAGCGGGAATGTGGTTGGGGTGGGGAGGAACTCGGGACCCCTCACAACACATAGGCGCCCCTCTGCTCCCTGGCCTTCCCCGCCCCTCCCCCTCCCCCTCCCCAGGTTCTCTCTGCACACTAGCACATGTCCTCTGGCAAGCGAAGCGAGCAGTTGGCTGCCTCACCAGCCATCTGTTGCTGCTTCTCGTCTGGGGAGGAGCAGGTTAATGCTTTGGCTGGTTCTTAGTCACCTCTTCCACAGTGTGTCACCTCTACCCAAGCTTCAGCCACAGCTGCGCATACCCATCTGTGCCTCAGTCTCTCGCTCTGTGGGGCTGAGATAATGGAACTCAACTCCTGGAGCCTCGGGGAGAGAAACCACTCGTTTAGTTTAGAGCCGGGTCTCTCTGGTCTGCTGGCCACGAAGCACACACAGCAACCCGTCCCCTTCCTGTGCTCGCACTGGGGCTGGGACAGGCCTGGGATTGCTCCACTCGCCCCCCCCCGCCCCCCCACCCCGGAGGAGTCTGAGCGGCTCCACAGGCCTCTTCCCTGGGCGTGGAGGGTTTGTTTGTGTTTATTTCCCTGGCTTGTGTGTCCCTTTGTCAGCCTACCGGATAGCAATCTAAACTAAAATGGAGAGAAGAAACATTTGCTGGAGAAGATTTCAGCAATATAAAAGGCAATAGGAGGAACAAAGAACCAAGTCTGGGTGTAGAGATAGGCACACTCTGAATAACAAATAAGAGTGTCATTTAGTTGCCATGGCAACGTGAGAAACACAATGAAAACAGCAGCTTAACCACGTTCCCTAATGATGAATGGGCGCAGACAGCCCTTTGAAATATTGAAATACAGATCACAAGGACACCCGCGGAGGCCCGCACCGGCTCCCGCCACCACCCCACCTGATACTCCATGTCGTAGCTGGGCAAGATGATGCGCCCGTGCTTCCACTCGCTGCCCTGGTCCTCGCGGATGACCCAGAGGAGCTTGCTCTCCTGGCTGGCTTCGCGCACCACCTGCAGCGCCACCCCGCGGCCGCCCGTGGCCTGGTACTGGAACTCCATGCACACCGGGCTTTGGGGCAGGTGCACGGGCGGGCTGATGAGCCGCGCGTACTGGCCCTCTCTCCGCCCGTCGCTCTGCAGCCGCAAGAAGTTCCTGTCATCTGGGGGGGAACAAACCAAACAGGGGTTCCTGGTAAACGCCTGGGAAAGACACCCGCTTGCAGCTGCTGCCCCTCCCGCGAACAGCTGGGGCCCGAGTTGGAGTGTCTTGTTTTTTCAAGTCCTGGCTCTCCAGGCCCCACCTCCCTTCCTATGGCTCCTTCAGAGCCTTGATTCAGATACTGGGCCCTCTTGAGGCCCTTGAGTCTTTCTGTCTCTAGCCAGTCCCTCCTGCCTATTCCTGGGCATCACTGTCTTTGAGCCACTTTTACGGAGGGTACCTGGCAGGGCTGGCCCGATGTCTCGGCTGGTCGTGTCTACTTGTCTTCTCTCTCTAGACCAGGGGTGGGCAAACTTTTTGACTCGAGGGCCACAATGGGTTCTTAAACTGGACCGGAGGGCCGGAACAAAAGCATGGATGGAGTGTTTGTGTGAACTAATATAAATTCAAAGTAAACATCATTACCTAAAAGGGTACGGTTTTTTTTTTTTTTTAGTTTTATTCATTTCAAACGGGCCGGATCCGGCCTGAGGGGCCGTAGTTTGCCCATGGCTGCTCTAGACCCTAAGAGGCCAGATCCGCATCTCCTTCATCACTGGCTTACCCAAGGGGTCGACGCAGTCTACTGTGCCGCGTTGCAAGGGGGTGAGGTGGCTCTGGACTAGAGCCTGGCGCTGGCCAGGTGGTGTATGCTCTGAGCCTTTATCATCTTGGCTGGGCACTGTCCAAATGCAAAACATTTAAAACCTTCTGTCTCCGCCAGCGTTGCTCGACGGTGCCTGGGTGACCGTCAATCAGAAGCCTAGTGTCAGTTTCGAGAGAACAGGGGATGATGGGTGAGTGGGGGTGATTCTCGGGCTCCACCCCCTTCCCTGCCCGGCCTCGGGAGGCCTGAACTTGGCCTTTCGCACACACTACTAGGCCAACACTGCTCCCATCATCACGGACGAAGGCTATGTGTTTAGTAGAGGACATACACATGTTGGAAAGTTAAGGTTTCTCCCATCCAAACGTTCAGAGGACGGGCCTTTTAGCTGATGAGTTTTCAAATACATCAGACACGATGTGAAAGACCGAGTTCCTCTCCCCCTTTGCAGACCTCAGGCCCTGCAGACACAGGTATGGGACCTGCACCTGCAAATCCAGCTCGTGCGGGGGGAGGGGGTTCTGGCCACGCGTACAGAGAGCGAGGTGGCCCCTGAGGAGAACCCTCACTGGCTCCTGCTGGCCCTGAAACCGCTCGGGCTGGTCACTTCCGCAGGAGGGCAGGGATCCTCGCCGCACGCACCCCGCACGTCAGCCACCTCGGGGTCCTGCTAATGGGAGACGTGCACGGACTTTCTCAGCAGGGTCTGTGAGCACCTGGGGCTTGTTGGGGAAGGACAGGCCAGGACTTCAGAGCTCAGAAACCACTGGTTTTGTTACTCCTGCTGACATCATGTTTCTCGTGAGAGCTGAGCCTGCGACAGTCCCACCATCAGAAACAGCCCCTGCCTCCCCTCCTCCAGTCACCTCGCGTCTCTTCTCTAAGCCCCTCTGGGTAGAGCCTCTGGATTACGGCTCTAGAAGCTCCCCCGCCCTGAATCAAAAGAGAGCCGCTTAGGATGCATAGTTGGGATTCCACTTTGTGTCTCCTTAACCAGGGAAAGCCATGTCTGTCTAACACCCCACACCATGAGACCTCTCCAAGGCCAAAGTCAGCACAGAGACCCAGGCAGCTGCCTGCAGCCGAGATTGTTGATGACGGTGATCTGTGGAGGGAGGAGACACCCGTGCCACAGCCAGACACGCAGTGCGCTGCTAACCTATGCTTCTCCCATCAGATCTCATTACCGCCGCTGTTAATGATAATAATTATGTCGCATCTGCATAATGCTGTACAGGTTACAAAGCATGTTTGCACGCGCTATTCCATTTAATCCTTGCCACATGCGCGTGAGCTCGGTTCGCTTCATCTTACTTTGCACAGGATGAAAGAACTGAGGCTCGGAAAGGCTCAGGGGACTTGTCCAAGGCAGAGAGGCCACTGACTATAGAGCCGGAAGGTGCTCCCACCTTCACACAGCACCAGGGACCCTGCCCCAAGCCCGGCAATCAGTCACACCCTATGCAAGGCGCTTCCCACGGGGCCTGGTCCCCTTCCTCCTCTTCCCCGTATCGCCTCCCTCCCTGCCCAATCCGAAGAGCCCACCTGTTAGACTAGTCTTTCCCCTAACCCTCCTGGCACGTTTCAACATTAATACCTCCCTCCCCTGAACAACTCGAGCATTTACAGACCGTACTACTCCTTGTACCTTGTGTGTAAAAAGACTGGAGGCCGTTTTTTCCCCCCATGCATTTCAGCACATAAACACCGGCTGCTATACTTATACTAAAATTTAACTGTTTCTTGTGTGATTTTATTATCTCCCCCGTTAGATAAACAGGTCCTGGTATCACACACATAAGGCTTAACAGGGCTTCTTCTCACCGGCCCCTAGATAGTGACATGTCTACGCCACTATTAAAAATAAATGTTGTTCCCATGAATGGCTGAATGACACACACATGGGTGAGGAATGATAGGAGGCTATGCATTGGAACTAAGAACAGAGAATCAGCTAGCCTCTGGCGTTCCCTCAGACTCATGAAATATCTTCACCATACCTCCCCCCACCCCCGCCCCCGCCCGGGCCAACAGCCCTTTTCAAAAGTGAGGTGAACTAACAACAGCAGGGGGACCTGTGGACATCCCAGCCCCGGAGCTACAGGTGAGAACCCCCCAAAGGCTCCCCCCGCTGCAGTCCTTTCCAAGCCCTGACTGTTTCCACCTGATACAAAGGCAGCCAGCTTTCTGAGACTTATTATTCAGCCTTCCTCCTTCACAGTTTCACAAATAAGACCCCCTTGCTGCCTGAAAATTGCTTGGCAGAGATACTGTCACTTGTGTGAATTTACATTAAGCGGGCCGGGGAATCCTGGCATAATGGGTAGGATTTAGGAAGTAAAATGTGCGAGGAGGTGTAAAGAGCAGGGCTGGCTGGGTGTTATCTGGGTCTGTTGCACTTACCCATCCTGTTGCTAAAACTTCGACACAATGAGGCCAAAGGTTTCACAGACTGCTTCTCCCCCGCCCCGAGCTCAGCCCCTTCCTACCCGCCCCCCCGCCCCACCCCCTCACAATAAGATGATAGTCGCTATGCATGATTTAAAGGGCCACTGGAAGACCAGGGAGTTAATGCTGGTGGCGTGCTAAGCACGAGCAGCTGAGGGATCATAATTCAGTGCTGACATCTGAGCTAATCCACTAGTTTGCAGAATCTCGAGACAAGCAGGCCTCTGAATTTCACTGAGTTAAATCGTTTGTGCCCCACTTGTCTGTTAAGTGCTATGAGCTCGAGGGGAGAAAGATGATATGTAAATTTAGGGAATTAGCAGTAGACATCAGTCAGAGGGACGCTGGGCTGCAGAATGTCCATGCCTGCCTGTCACTGAGAGACCTGATTAGAACCAGGACATCATGCAGGAATGGCCGAGACCAGGAAGATCCGGGGAGGGGGAGAGGAGAAGCAGGGGGAAGGGAGCGGATGTTAACTGAGCACCTACTATATGTCAGCTATTACACTGGAGGCTTCATCTGCCTATCTTATGGAATCCTCCCTGCGAAATAAGGATCATTTTCTTCATTTTTTACCAACAAAAGAAAGCGAGGCTCAGAGAACTGAAGTGGTGTGCCTCAGACCCCAGCTACAGAGTGATAGAAGTAAGCTATGGGCCCTGATCAGTCTGAGTAAAATCACCTGAGCATGGCCTCGCACCTGGGCTGGAACCCTAGCCTAATCCTCACTCATCTGCTAAAGCCTCAGTCTTCCCATCTGTAAAATGGGTGTAACAACATCATTACTGCCTAGGGTTTGAGGAGGAACTGGAACAAGCCGTGCACAATGCTTTGCACAGGAACAGGGACATGGTAAGAGCTCGATATAAATTATGGCCTTTTATCACGACTACTATGGCTATCGACACTGCCTCCTATGCTTGCCTTTTTGGTTTTTTTTTAGAAAGAAAAATGGTTGGAAGAGCACCAATAACTTGGGAAGACCAATCCAAGACTCAAAGGGAAGGATGGTTTGGCCTGAGGACAGTAAAAACGTTTTTAGGAATAAGACAGTTCCCAGATCCATCATCCTAATCCCCAAAACTGGGCAGCCCCAGATTGTGCATCATGCACGATTTACCACGTATCTGTGTGTGAACCTGTGCTAGATGAAATAAAGTAACACATGATCCTGGAACTCGAGGGGGCCTCATGAGACGGCTTACAGCAGGCCAGCCCTGCTGTCCAGAGGAACGAGGCCGAAACATCCAGAACAGCTGTCCACCCTTTGCTTTAAACTTCCCAGGGAAGGAGTTCCCACAGGCCATGTGGACAATGTGTTTCCTGGGTCGCAACCCTAACTGTCAGGAGCTTCTTAAATTCAGTTTTACATTTTCCTGCTGTCACTTTAGACACATGTCCTCCTTCCATCCCTGAGGGAGCACAGCCCAAGATCTGTCTTCTGACTTAGAAACACTGTCACTCGTGAAGAACGGGAGACCCTTAGTCTTTGCTTCCTCAGGAAACACAACCCTTGTTCCTTTAAACATCCACTTTGCAGGCCTTCAGGTACAGGGTGGGTCCCCACTGACTCTTCTCTTAGCGAAGTGTCTCTGTTCCTTTAAGTCAGGGCACCCACTTCAGTGCTACAGTGAGGCACACGTGTGAAAGTGAAGTCTGTTCCCAAACACAGAGGGACTGCTAGGTACACACTGGCTGCTGATGACCAGATAGAGCAAAGGGTTGGCATGGCATGACATGGGGGTGTGTGTGTGTGGGGGGGGCTACCTTAGTGATTTCCTTGGACTTTAAGGATGAGCCCTTTGAATTGCTGACAATTAACTAGCTGAGAACCACCTGTGACTGGCGGCTGTCTTCTTGTTCTCCGACCTGGTGGCAGTGATGCCGGCAATGGATAGCTTCCCACAGAAAGACAACGGGAAGGAAATAGGTTCAGTTGTTGAAAGAGAATGTAGAAATAATGTCCCCGAGATACAATCCCTCTTCTCCCAGACCTGACACGCTTGGGAGGCGTTTGCGGAGGGTCCCTGACTCCAAGCATCTGCTGTTGCCCTCGACGCAGGGAAAACCCCCACGTGGGAATGAACAACGGGAGTTCGAAAGGGCAGGGAGGAAGCGCAGAGGACAGGGTCCTCAGGCGTCTTAACCTGCGGCCGCCTCTACAAGGGCCTCCTGATACTTCACCTGGCGATTTACGGCCACATCTGGCTTCAGCTGCGCGAGTGCGTTGTGAGCCCGTGACAGCATCTGGCCCAGCAGCCACGGAACCACGGCGTCCCCACCTCACCAAACCCTGAAATAAACCACCAGGCGGGTCCTCCTGGTGATCACAAAGCCAAGCACGCCATCTGTCCATTGCGTGCCTCTCCTGGCTAGCTTTGCGCCCTCCTGCTAGAGCCACCATCTGAAGGAATATTTAGTGCTGCAGGAGACGCAGGCGCTTTGTACAGGTCATGCTTAAAACATGAGTCAGCCCCTCGGCTGGCCTCCCAAGGTCAATCTGTCTCGCTGAGGTCCTCAGATTAACAACCAGCGACAGGAAACACTGACGTTGGATGAACTCAGCGGGATGTTCTCAAGGTTTACAGCTGACCGTTTTGTGGACAGTCTGGGATGTCAGGCCCGGTCCTTGCAGGAGCCTCCCTGAAGCTGTTTTGGTATGTCGGCGTTCAGGAAGGTTTTGCAATGGAGGCGGTCTTGCTATCACCCCACCCCTGTGTTATTTATTCACACACTGCTGGGGACTCAAGCAATGATGCCTTAAAAAAAAAAAAAAAAAAGAGTAATTGCTTCTCCTCTCTACTGCTGTCTTTTCCGCAAAGCCGAAGAAGTGTTTCCACCTCCTTAATGAAGGACCTCTATGCTTCTTTTTCCAGTTGAAGTTATTGCTTGAATATTGGCTTTCTTTTAGCCAAGCTGTTCCTGGTCTTTAATTATCTGCCATGATTTAAGCCTGAGAAGTTCCTGTCTCGGTATCTGCAGTGGCTGCAGAGCCGCAGCCAAGCCACAGCAGCCTCTTTCTCAGGACAAGTCAAGCGAAAGCCAATCCCGTGTCTGCTACCGTTGGCCCCATCTCTGGGGAAGGTCCTTCGAGCTCAGAGAGTTGCTTTTTAATTCATGGAGTCACCAGTAGTTTTCTGACAAAGATCATGCCCATCACAAGCCAGTTCATGCATCAGTTATTCCCTTTGATTTCTCTGCACCCATCGCCCACCATCCTGGCCCACACTTCATCTTCTCATGCGTGTCCCACGGTTTTGGTCTTCCATTCTAATGGAGTTCACTCAATGGCCCGGTCTGCACCAACAGCCCATGTCTACCACGTGCTTTTGGTGGGATAGCCACCAGGTGTAAAATTCAAACATTGCCGAACATGGTATCCCTGATTCGCTCTCACTTGAGATTGTTTTTGAACCCAGAGGAAAGGTCCTGTTCTCTCAACCCAATAAACATGAACGTAAGCCAACCAACGCTGTCCTTTCCCACTGGCAGACCATTCCATGTAGGCTTTGCCCGTTCTCTTTATATCACATCCACGATTTGAACTTACTGAAATGAAGTCACACTGTACCCACCCTTCACGAGGTCAACAAGCGTGTACAAGAGCACACACACCTGCGGGTACTGAAGCTGACCTGGCATCGTACCTGTGCCTCCAGTTGTTTTGTCTCATTCCTGACAACAATAATAACAACAACAAAAACAATCAGTATTCTTCCTATTATGGGTATGGCTTCGGATTGATTTAGGATGCTCTTTCTGATTGAATGAAATAGCCCCTACCCTATCCAATGCTATGTTACTTGCTTACTGTATGAAGGTTGTACACGGAGGTAAAACGAAACAATGAGCCAGATACCAGCCACGGACCACTCCCATCAAGGGATAATATGGATGGCACATCCCCCTCATCACTTGCTTCTTGCTTTGCACCAAACCAAGGAGCAACAGCAGCAGCAGCGAGGGTCCCAGAGGTCACCCTCAGGTCAACGCCTGATGGCGCTGGAGCAGCAGTCGCCAGGGCAGCGTGATGACGAGCAGGCCCTATACCTGCACTGTCCCAGGCAGCATGGCTCTCGTGCCCCTGAACCATGGCTGGGTGAAGAAGGAACCAGAGTTTTAGCTGTATTTCATTTTAATTAAATTAAAATAGCCACACGTGGCTAGTGGCTGCCCTGTTGACAAAGGGCCATCTCAAGGACTTTTTGGCCTTGTTCTCTAAAGACCTCAATCTGATCTTCCTCAAAACTCCCACTAGGGGACACTTTCTGTGTTCTCGTAGCTACAGAGAAAAGGCAGAGTGGCTTCGGGCGACCATGGGACGGGCTCCTCTGTAACCAGCAGGGGTCAGCGAATTGGGAACAGGGTCCCCAGGGACAGGCTTCCCAGGGACGGGTGTGAACACACTCCGGGCTTCTGAGCACAAGCAAAGAGCTAAAAAAAGAAATTCCAAGCGGCTTGAAAGACTATCTTGAAAAACAAAAACAGTGGAATGGAACCAGTGGGTGTCCTGTCAGCCTTAAGCAACCACCAGCGCTGGCCAAAAGAACAGAACTAATTGCTTACTTAAAAGGAAAAGAAAAAAAAAACAAAACAAGAAAAAACACACAAAACAAAACATGAGAAAAGAACTAAATCAGAAAATATCTAAGGAATGTAAGTCGTTTCCACAGACACTTCTAACCAAATGGCCTGTGTATGCGATTTCAACATGGCTATTTTCTTTCCTGCCTTCTTTTTTCTCCCGACTCGACGGAGACACCTCCTTTCTTAAATGTAATTACTTGTGTTTACCCATCGAATGAGGGGATAAAACATATGGCGCACTTCTCTTAAGAGTGGGGTGGGCTCCTCTCTGTGCAGTGGTGACCTGTGGGGGACACAGCCACTTTCAGGTCTGACTTGGAAGGTCTGGCCACTCTGATCCCATTAGCATTTACCCTGCCCCTAACCAAGCACAGCTGTTTCCTCTCTCCCAACTGCTCCCCTCCGGGCCCCTTTTTTTTTTTTTTTTTTTTTTGAAGGAGAAGAAGAAGAAAGGAAGGACCACCCTGAACAGAAAGGGCTTTCTCTCCTCTCCTACTTAAAGCCTGAGACCCAGTTTTGCCAGGAGAAGGAACATGGGAAATACAGCACATGCTTTTGTAAGTCATCAGCGGGCAGGAGGAAGGGCTCTGAAGACAATATTATGATTCTGTTTTCTGGAGGCAAGTTACAAGTGCCACTTTTCCAAACTTCAGGGCTTCCTCTGGAGGAGGAAAATAATTATTTTCTTTCTCAATATCTTAGGGGAAAAACACCACTAGATCGAGTAGTTCCTTATGGCCCTAATTTTCCTTCCGTCCCCATCCAGCCAGCCACAGGTTGGAATCCTGCCCGCTTTGCAAGCTTGCTCCAAAGAGCCCTACCAACCGCAGGCTGCAATGCATCGGCCGAGTGAGGATAAGGACTAGAATTCCCAACCAGTAACCAGGGCACTCAGGGACGGGGCAAGGGCTGGGCCAGGGGGAGGCAGAAATGAGCAAGCAATGGGCAGGGGTAAAGGCCAGAGTCAAAGGGAGTCACTGAAGCTCTCCCTGAAGTGTCCCTTCCTAATTGGTGGCCTTGCAGCCTGGCCTGGGAAGGCCTCAGACATTCTTAGAGAACATCTGCTCAGAAGAGTGCAGGGAAGAGGCTGAATTATTGGACAGGACCTGAAGATGAATGCTGGGTAAGAGCCAGGAAAGGTCTCCATGCTGTATCAGCCATGTCCCTTTATTCAAACTGCCTCTGCCAAGCTCCCCTCTTACGCACACATGCGTGCCTATAAACCACAACCACACACACAGATCTATAGACACAGGCACAGAGATTCATGCACAAAACACACGCACAGGCATACACATATTTATCCATACATCTACATCTATACAGAAAAACACATGATATATGCACGTACACACATACACAAAACAAACACCTTGAGAAAGAAACATACGTACACATATGTACCCACAAATACACACATGTAAACACGAGGCATACACACACACAAACACTCAGACACATACCCTACAAATCTTTAAGATAAAAAGTGGGGGTTAGGAGAACAACCAATTAATTGGGCCAAGTCTCAAAGGAGAGGAAATAAAATGAAAAATCCAGGCTGGGTTATAAAAATAAGTTTTTTTTTTTTCCAGCGTGCAGGAGGCTCATTATATTAATTAAACATTATTGCAGTGAAGGAGAGGAGGGAGGGTGATTAAGGCTGGGACAGGGTAAGTGCTCTCTCCCGTTGCCCGCGGCTGCGCCGATCCTCAGATATTAATCTCTCCGAGCACTCGAACGCTGAAGAGATAAACACTTGAAATATGAAAATGTTTTTCTCTAGAGCAGACGCTGTGACCCTCTGGGAAAGCAAGTGCAGGCCGTGTCAGGAGGCGGCCGCAGCGCCCTCCCGGCGTCTGTCCTACTGCCTCCCCTGGGGACAGGGGACACTGCCAGTTCTTGCAGTGAGGGGCAGGGGGCAGCTCCGGGGGACCCTGCAGAAGGGGCGGTCCCTTCTCCCTTTATTCTCTAGCCAGGCAACATTTAATCTGCTAATTTCCAGAGTGAATCCCTTTCCTCTCGAATGCTGGGGGGCGGGCGGGGGTGAGGTGGAGGGGGTGGCGCAGGGGTGGGGGGACCTACGGCCCAGGCCAGGGGTGTGGGAATTGAAAGCGAATGCCCGGTGTTTGTGACGACCTGTTGTTAAATTATCTGGGATTTTGCAAGCCGGTTGTTAAACGCAAGCACTATTAAAAATTAAATGATAGAAAGTTACAAGTAAATAAATGAGATTACAAACTCAAGATAATAAATTCCTTAAAACTCAACACTTCCTAATTATTTTAATATGATTTACCGGTACCTATGCTCCCAAGGTTATTTGCATGTATCACATCTACCTGAGGGGGAAACTACGGGGTGCTGTGTTCCCCCCCCAAGCCCCCCTCCCCGCCCGCCCACTGATGGCTGGTGGCTTGAGTTCAGCTACAGCAGGAGAAACTGCAACCCTGAAGGTGGCCCTCAGCGCAAAGCAGGCCTTTTCATCCTCGGAGAGCTGCTTGGAAGCATGCACCAGAACACCCCTGTAGCCGCGTGCAGCCCCGGACATGGCAGATGACCTGCTTCTATCTATTCCAGTGATGGCGAACCTTTTGAGCTCGGCGTGCCAGCATTTTGAAAAACCCTAACTTAACTCTGGTGCCGTGTCACCTATAGAAATTTTTTGATCTTTGTAACCATAGTAAAACAAAGACTTATATTTTTGATATTTATTTTACATATTTAAATGCTATTTAACAAAGAAAAATCAACCAAAAAAATGAGTGTCATAGGTTCGCCATCACTGAAAGGGCCCAGGCAACGTCCAGGGGCCAGAGGCTTTCGGACTCGGACTCTGCAGGACAGCGCCAGGCGGCTCTCCTAGACACCGGTGGGCATGGCAGCATTCAGGCCCTCGACGGGGCTCGCCGCAGAAGCCATGCCACCCTGGGAGAAGGTAAGGCCGACTCTCGGCCCGCGGCTTCCTGACGGGCCACTTTAGGAACAATACCCAGCCTGACAAGAGGCTCTGTGATGCTGGCAGCGAGGACCGGCCGGGAACAAGGGGACATTGACTCATGGCATCTCCTAGACCTCCCCACGGCCCTTCCTTCCTTCCTCTTCTTTTATCTTGGCCTCTCTCCCTCCCGCCCAGCTCCCAGTCCGTCCTGTAATCACAGGCGAGGGCAGGAACCACCAACCCGCTACTCTGTGGGGTGACGTCGTGAGCGAAGACCGTGGTGGTTTGCGGGCAAAGGGCAGAGGGTTGCTCTGTGCTGGGAAGTTAGGAAGCCTGCCCGAGGGTCTGAGCGGAGAGCGTGGGGAAGGCGAGCATGAACGCTCTCCTCTCTGCACTCGCAGCCGGCTTACCTGGGAACGTGCGGTCATTGGGGCTGGTGCTGCTGGCCCAGGTGCTCCGGAGCCACTTGGCGTGGTCGTAGATCCAGCCGCAGGCCTCCTCGGGGAAATCGAAGTTGCAGTTGAATCCTGAAGGGAGCTGAAAATCTTTGTCTAAAAGAAGAGAGAGAGAAAAAAATAACCCAAAGGAACGCCAGTGAAATGGGTTCAGAGAACAGCCACCGTGGTGCTATTTCAATGGCTGGCAAGGCCTGAGTGCAGAGCAGAGAAAGAAGGCTCCTTTTCGCTCATTCATGTCACTCCTCTTGGCGGTCGCTGGCTTTCGGGTCAGCCTTTGGTCTCATCCTTCCCAGGCACGAAAGCCAAGTCTGCCCGCGGTTCCCATTGTGAGCGATCACAAAGGAGGCCACCGAGTGGCTTCGGGCTCTCCCTGGCCTCTCTGTCCACCTCGGAGAGCAGACCAATGTGAAAATCGCTGCTCCCTACACGCCAGAGAAGAATGCTCCCCAGGGCCTCGGTGGAAGGCTGGCCCCTACCCACCTGGCTCTCGGGAGTGATGGGCAGCCCGGTAGCATCCAGAGAGGCGGGAGGGAATGAAGGACAGGGAGGAGAAAGTGGACACCGAGACAAGGCCGGCTTGTTTGCGCCCCTTCCCCTCCTGCGGTAGGTCTCTCGTTTCAGAAGACCGGGCCATTTCCACATCCCGGGGGAGGCGCTGCCAGGTGGCATGGTAGGGCAAAGTGAGGGAACCGGACCAGCCGGCCGCCCACTTGGCGCTGACCCGGAGGAAAAGGGATTGCACAGAAGGCTGGGTCCAAGGTCAGTAGAGGGTGCATCCTCCTGGGAGTCCTGGAAGCGGCCACCCATGGCTCGCCCTGGCTGCTCAGTTGTTCTCGGGCCTGAGCTAGAAGCCTGAACCTGACGCGTCGTTTTGAGGGTCCACTCGGCTCTAAAAACCAAGACTGAGCTGGTGCTACATGGGTGATGAAGTGGGGGTGGGTGGAGGTGGGCGAAAAGAGGAAATGGGACAAATATGGACGCTTGCGCTTGCCAGAAGGGCCTGTGGAGATGGCAGGAAGGTGTGGCCAGTGCTGGCAGCAGAGAGGAAGTGGGGTCCCTGGCCTTTCCACTTCCCTTCTCAGGGTTCCCAGGGAGGAATTTCCGCGGAAGGCCTCAGACGTGGGCTAGGAGGTCTGAAGTGAGTAACAGGCTGGAAACAGATGGCTCCCACCACGGAGGGGAGGAGGGCACGCCTCTGGGGGCGAGGGCAGGGCTGGCCTCCGCGCAGAGGGCCACCGGGCGCTACCGGGCCCTGCTCATGCCTCTCCTTCCCAAGAGGGAACGTGGAATGTTTGCCCACCGTGGGCCAAAGTCAGCTCGAGTAGAGAAGAAACACATGGAATCTATTACAGCATCAACCTGTGGCTTGGAAAAGTCAGCTCTTAGCCCTCACCATCCCCTTCTCCCGGCCATTTCTGAATTTCTATTTTTCCGTTCAAAAAATATGGAGTAATTCAATATACCGTAATTCCTCTCTCATGTTTACATGCATCCTGTATCTCGGGAACCAAATTCCACAAAGGGGTCTTGTGCAGAAGAAGAGGGAAGGGAGGAACCACCAAAGAAACCTCAAAGGAAACAAACCGCTACCAACAGGAAAATTATATGAGACTTCTGAACGTTTGCAGAACCCTCACATTTTCCTTTGGGCTGCCATTGAACTAGAAGCCCCGCCCCCGCCCCCGCCCAGCCAACCCTGCTAACCCGACACCATATATTCGCTCCCTATGCATTCTACTTTTGGCCCTCAAACTATCTTAAACATGTCTTGGAAGATTCTCCAAGTCTCCTTCTCCTCTTGATAAAACAAAACAAGTTCATTAAAATGTCAGGATTCTGTATTCCACTCACCCCGACCAACAGTGTCCCTCCACCCACACAATGCACAAAAGCACATTCCTAAAAGCATATGCATTAAATTATCATTTTTCAGTCACACAACTTCAGCATTTATTTTTGGCTTCCCTCCCATTCTTCTTCGCAGCCTTTTTTTTTTTTTTTTTTTTTTTGAGTTGGCCACTCCATCAGCGCAGTCCCTCCGACTGTCAGGCCGCTGAGTGTGCGGGTCCGGCAGACTCCACCGTCCACCTATGGAATCGGCGTTGCGTCTCTTATGTCTCTATCACTTCCCAAGTCTCTTCACCAATTTTCCCTCATTTTGTTTAATGAACATTTAATAATGGTCAGTAATTTACTGTAAATGGAGGCTGTCAAGCATGAACTTCCAGCCAAAAATGCCAGGTGTTCCAAAATTTGTGGTTTGTTAGGAATGTCCTCAGACTCCGCTCCTTAGCGGTATGATTTAAAACCTGTCACACTTTTGGTCTCTGCCAATTGTTTCCATCGAATGTGGGTATGTTTAGGAGACGGGATGAGAGGAGTCCAGATTTCCCGCGTGACGAGGAGGGGCCCTGTGACTGGGAGGAACTGAGGTGCCTTTTGACACGTCCGCTTTTGTCACTGACCTGCACTCACACCCCACGGAGGACTCGCGATCCCATGGAGTCATAATGATGACACTTTTGCAATCAGTGGTGGTGAGGACAGGGAAATGCAATTAAGGAATGGTTAACTGCTGAGTTAACCTTGACTATGGGGCTCCCTGAACCATGTCACCTCCAGATTTTCACCTGACTGTATTGTGAAGACACGGCTTAGCAGGAACAAGGATCATAGATGTGGATTCTAACCACGTGAAGTGAAGGCTAGAGAAGAGGACTTCTTGGAGGAGGAGTCCTCTTTAAATGGACCCTTATGCCTGGCTGTGGTGGCTCAGTGGTTGAACACTGACTATGAACCAGAAGGTCACAGTTCGATTCCTGGTCAGGGCACATGCCCGGGTTGTGTGCTTGATCCCTAGTGTGGGGCTTGCAGGAGGCAGCTGATCAATGATTCTCTCTCATCACTGATGTTTCTCTCTCTGTCTCTCCCTCCCTTCCTCTCTGAAATCAATAAATATATATATATATATTTTAAAAAATGGACCCTTATCTCAGCTGATGATCACTGAGTTTGTGCCCATAGGGCTGTACAGGTAGTTCCAATACTGATTGGTTGGAAATGGCCATTGCCCCAAGCCCCTGAGTACCTGCACTTCCCTGACCTCTGACCCAGCGACCCCCAGGTCCTTGCCCAGTCACAGGTCAGCCTCCATCCCCACTGGTCAGCACCCCTGCCTTCCCGGATGAATGCGACGCTGACCCCAACCCTCACCGTCCTCAAAGCTGCAGTTCTCCCCGCACTCCGTGGCCTCCTCGTCAATGGGATACGGGGTGGTGGTCTCTTCGCTCCTCACGGTGGGTCCCAGTGTCTCCACGGTGGGCTTGGCATCTGCGTGAAGGCAAAGGAAGGGGCGTGAATGCTGCATTCAGCAGCCAGCACTGAAACGCAGCAGGAGGGAGAGGCCCCACACCAGGTTTCCTGTCTGAGTGTGGGCCCTCAGAGAAGGAGAAGAAAGGCGGGACACAGGCACCCTGAGGCCACCCCTGTGTGCCGGCAATGATGTCGGGGCGTTGTCTGAGCTGAACGAAAATGGGCTCAAGCTGCAGAAACAGCCCGGACAGAGGCCCCGATACAAGCCCCTGCTAAGGCCTTCCTGCCCAGCAGAGGCCCTGAGGCCAGCATGAAGGCCACGCGAGACAGGGCCACACGAGACAAGAATGAATGTGGGCGACGCTGACCCAGAGGCAGGGCTAAGCCACACTCCGGGTGGTCCGTTAAGACGGAAATGTGGGTGAGCAAACACACAAAATGAATGACGCTCATCAAAACCAGTTTGCATGCATCTTGCTGAATGACCTGAGCTTCGGTTCAGAGGAAACCTAGCGCCTACCTGTGCCCCTCCCCTTGGGTGGCAGCCGACATGCCTTCCAGCCTCACCCCTGCTTTTGCGTGAACACAGAACTTTGGGAACCAGAGCTCACCCCACCTGGGCGGCACAGTCACCAAAGCCGTAAGCAAGGCCGGTGCCTGGGGGGTGTGATCCCCGACACTGCTGTTCACGTTTGCACAAAAGCAACGGAAAGGACTGCGGATTCGAAGGGACTCAGACTTCCCTTGGTGGGAATCATGTGGGGCTGAGCCTTCAGGAGCTGAACCTGCTCCTTGGCGCCATGTGTGTGACTAGGCGTCTTTGTGAGGCCCCTTCAGGAGACCATGTAATAAACAATAAGGCGTGGCAGAGTCAAAAGCTTCCTAAATTCAATAGCTGCTGCCAGGCAGGCTGGGGGTTGGGGAGAGTCAAGGATGGGACAGAAGGTGGTGCAGGGGACCTTGCCTGCCTGATTTAAGGGGCCACCAGGACTGGCTCCAGCTGATTGAGGCCCTGAGGGATGGGGGTGAGGAAGAGCGGAGAGGTGGCCAAGTGTGGCCAGATCTTGCAAAAAAAAAAAAAAAGAAATCCCCCCACCCCCAAATCCAAGAATCCCCATGGAAAACCTCCAGACTTATCCATGTTGGCAACTTATTCAAAATATTATAATAACTAGAATGCAACAAAACCGGGCTGGGCCCAACCTGGCTGCAGGCAGTCAGTTCTGACCTGGTGATTCATTCACCTCTCCATTCACTTGTTTATTTGCGCACCCCAGTCATTCATTCAGCAACCGTTTGTGAAATGAATTAAACCGTGAGTCAGGCCCTTGGTGGGGCAAAAAGGAGTGCTGGTGACTGGTGTTCAAACCCATGTGTCGTGGGGCGGGGTCTTTGTCCCAGAGCTGTGCTCCCACGAAACTCCCCGAGTCCGCCCAGGCGTGGTTCCTCCCATTTCTGTACCTGCTCCTTGGCGCCATTGTGTGTGATCAGGCGTCTCTGTCAGGTCCCCTTCAGGATACCGTTTAATAAAGCCAGGAGCTGAAGGAACTCGCTAAATATGCTGAAACCCTTTTTCACGGTTGATTTCCCATCTTTCTGCTATTAAGTACTACGCACCTAACCTTTCAGACTTCCCTTCGCCGTGTCTGCCTCTTGCTCACAGTCAACAGCAAATACCCTCGAAGCGTCCTAATTTGTAAGTTCGAATTTGTCACTGTGTCACGGAATCTCAAACTCAATTGTACAGCAAACTCCAGGCAGCAAGGCAAGAAGTAATCATTGGAAACACACACTGACTAACAGGTGAAGCAGCCCTGTCACATTATTTAGCGGCAGGGACCCGGCCCGGCCCATCCTTTTCCCTGGGATCTTTCTGGGGTAGGAATGGAAGGCATGAACCAAGGATGAGTCACACAAACGGGTAGGCATGTGACAAGCCAGAGAGCCACGTGCCCTGGCAGAGCAGTTTCTGGAAATGTGAGGTAGCAAGATGGGTCAGCGGATCGGTGGAGATGAGGCTAAGTGCAGGGGCACAGCGGGCCGGGGAGGCCACAGAGGGCAGGGCGTGTGGCTGACAGCGAGGAAACAGCAGCGGCCTCTGTGTCCACAGTGTTTGTACTGGGCGCTCCGAGGCAAGTGCCTGTTAAACTGCAATTGAAACCAGATGTCCGAGACTTCAAAGGGAGGGAGGCTGGGCAGAGGGTAACGAGCCCCAACTCTGCTGTTCCGAGGAATGGCCGGGCAGGACTTTGAAATGAGAAACCTGTTGCTGACCGTCACCAGTGTCATTTGGGCCAGGTTGGGGTCGGGATGCAATACGTGGAAAAAGCCATTTGCCACTGTCCGGCCGGTCAGAGAGCAGGGCCAGCCGGGAAAGGCCCGGCCCAGGGGCCCGTGGACAGGACGGAAGTATGAGCAAGCCCCCAGCGGGCTGAGCGACCTCTGCCACTGGCTTCCTCTCTCTGGGACTCAGTTTCTTTATCTGTGAAAGAGGCGCTGGCTTTGATTTGTGATTTTCCCCCCAAACTGTATGTCACATGCATTAGTAGGTTGTGGAATCAATTTAATGGGTCGTGACCAGCATTTTAAATATAGCAGCGATAACACTTCAGCACGCACGCACGTGGTGAGGATGAGCACTGCTTTGGGAACCTTTTGTCTCAGTCGTACTTACTTATCCTAACAGGTTTATTAGATGCCGGGCAGCAGTCTATGTCCTTGATATCCATTATTTTGTGGAATCCTCATAATAACCCTAGTGGGTGTAGCTATACCACGATCACCCCCGTTTTTCAGCTAAGATACCTGAGATGTTGAGGGCTAAGTAACATGTCTGACTTACACTTGGCAATCTGTGGCCAGAGTCTAGGCCAGGGGTCCTCAAACTACGGCCCGCGGGCCACATGCAAATACAAATATTGTATTTGTTCCCGTTTTGTTTTGTTTACTTCAAAATAAGATATGTGCAGTGTGTATAGGAATTTGTTCATAGTTTTTTTTTTTTTTTAAAACTATAGTCCGGCCCTCCAACGGTCTGAGGGACAGTGAACTGGCCCCCTGTTTAAAAAGTTTGAGGACCCCTGGTCTAGGCACTCAGTGGCACACTGTTCCCCATAGGCACACACGTGTGTGCTTATGTGTGTGTATGTGTGTGTGTGTGTGTGTGTGCATACGTGCACTTGTAAATCTGGTGGGTCGTTTTATAAATTTATTTTAACTTGTGGAATGTGGTTAAAACCACTTGAAAGCCACTGGCTTAGAAGCTGCCGTTTTCAGCGCCTCAAATGGGCAGGTGACCCACATTCCTCGGAGACCTGGCCCTAGTCCTACCTAATGGGGAGTAAGTGTCTCCCCGCTAGATGTGCTCATGAGGACTGCCTGCACTCCGAGGGGGAGGGAGGCCGGTCTGGGCCCGATTCCCACCTGCGTGCCGCCATGGGCCCCCTCCTCTGCGCCATCGCAGTGGGCATGCCGGAGGCACTTTTCTCCCTGGGAGCTGAGAGCACTCCTCCGACATGCCCTTATCAATCCTCCACGATCCCCTGCTGGTGACAGGCACAGCAGGAGAATGGAGATACCTGGGCCCTGGTGGAGGGGGCCGGGGGCTCAGCCAGCCTGCCGCTCCACTCCTGCTGGCCTGGGGCTCTGGCTGCCCCATCTCTTTGGCAGCAGTGAGTGCGCTCCGGGGGTCTGTGGGGGGAGGAGGGCTGGTGGCCAGGGGACAGGTGGGGCTGACTCAGAAGAGCAGGGCGCTTCCCAGCAAAGGGTGGGCATGCTCAGGGGCCCCCTCCTTGTGAAGGAGAATTAAGAGGCGCTCCCAGGACCGGCTGCCTGGCGAGGGCGGGAATGAGCCATCTCCTGCCACACACTGGGAAGAGGTCCCAGCAACCGGGTCCCTCCTGAGCAAATGAATGCCTTTTACAGATGTGGCTTCGAAATGAAAACGAAGTCTCATAGCCGCTGACATCTGGAGGCCAGACTCATGCATAAACCGATTACTTGATTATCATGAGGGGTTGTTTTTTCTCTCCCTTCCCTAAATCAACAGCCAAGCTCCCTGGCCTGAGGAGTCAGGATCTAATTGAATTTGGGTGGGTGGTGTGTGGTTGTGATTTGTTTTTGAGAGACTCGGGCTGGAGAGCTGAAACGATCCTTTAAACATGACAAAGTACCTCCCTTGAGAAACCCCCAAGACCAGAGGCTGAGCGCCCATGGTCTGAGGCAGGAGAACATGGCAGGGCCCAGGGTGAGCAGGGCTACAGCATTTCGGTGGAGAGGGATTCAGCTAGGGAGGGGTGGCCCCTCTGCCCCATCCACGTCATGGTCTGACCCCCACCTCCCCCCCCGCCCCTCACCCAGGGCATCCTGAGGAGCCAGGGTCTTACCTGTCCAGTCACAGCCAAGCACCTCCAGCCGCATCCCGATTCCTGCTGGCGACCACCTCTCGGGGTACACCCGCACGTACTGCGCAGGGACGGGGTCGAACCTTCGGATGTCAGGGGTGTCGTAGTGCATGTTCCCTTCAAACAGCTGCAGGGGAGATAGGCTTCTCAGCCCTTCTTATGGGGGACCCCTCCTCCATCATCCCGTCTTCCCTTTCCTCCCCCTTCTCCTTCCCACCCTTCGCATCCAACAGAAGGCAGCGTTCTAGCTGCCTCGTGGTCGCTGGACATGATGGTCTCTGGGAGCTCCATTCTCAGGCCAAGGTTCGTATTCATTCGGAAGATGGTTAGAGGCCCAGACCATGGGAAGGAAGCGGGAGCAGGTCTGAGTGTCATTGCCAGGTCCCGCCTTCTATCCTGGGACTGAACTGAGCCCTCAGAAAAGAACTCGGCTCCGAATGAGTCTCACGCTGGACTTAGCCCCAGAGAGAAGAGAAGGGAGCTCAGGCTGCCTTGCCTGTTCTGAACTTTTCAGTTTATTAGGAATCAGACGTTCTAACCTAGTCCTTTTTCTAATGCTTGAAAGTCTAGATGTAGAAAGTCCCAGTTGACTGATGGTCCAAGTTCACGGAGAGGCAGAAGGGAAAGTGACCTTCGCAACACCTGGTCACACACTGATAGTCAGAGACTATTCCCCAAACCTTTGCTTAGTGGAGGCAATTCTATCAAAAGAAAACTTGCCTAGAGCCCCAGTACATAAAACGGAGGACAGAGAGGCCGCCCCGGTTGAAGTCGGGGGGAGGGGGGGGGGTGGTGACCCAGAGCACACCTGGGAGCCACTGGCTTAGGGGAAGGTGGGGTGGGGACAGTCAGGGGCTGTGGTGATCAGCATGGGGAATGCTGCAGGGTGTCTGTGTCCACAGCTCCCAAAGGGGCGCTGTCCCGTGGAGGGTGGGCTCTGCCCCTGGCAAAGACCCTCTCTTTTCCCAGCACCGTGCCCCCCTCCACCCCCCCAGTGGTTAAGAAGAACCAGGATCCAACTTCTCCACCCACCAAAGGTTCCCGTAACCGAGCCCTGAGCCTTTCCAGCCCCTGGAATGGCGAGCTGGGAGCTGACATCAGTATTGTAAACCTCCAGCCCAGCCCTTGCCTCAGTGTCAAGAATGAGCACACTTGCTTAGTAAAGGGGCTGAGTAGGGACATGGGCTACCCCTTCCTTGTTAGGGGCTCTGCTCTTCGGAGGAAAACCAGGGGAAACTTAGACATGAGGTTGGGAAGGCCTGGCTAGCCGGGAAATTGACCTGGAAAAGAGAAACGATGTCTTCCCCCTCCTGGGGCTGCTCGGGGCCTGGAAGGCCGGCCTTCACGCCCCTGACGGCAGGGGCTGTCCTCCCTGCCTCGCCCGGCCGCAGCACCAGGCAGGAAAGATCTAACAGTCCAGACTCGGGAACTACAAAGGAGGGCGGCCACATTCAGGAAAGCACAGTTGTTTTTGGAAGTAAAGTCCCCGTTTCTACAGTTTAGTCTCCAAAAACCACATCTCCTTTGGATGTCTGGCCAATTGGAAGGAAACTTTATCTGGGAGAGCGTACAAAAGGCGTTGAACTTGACCGTAAGGCGTTTGGGCTCTGGAGGCAGGCTCACGATGGGGTCTGAACCATGGAACCACCACAGGGACCCTGTGGGACCCTGGGCGTGCCATCGAGCCTCAGTTTGCCATCGCTAAAATGGGAGTGACAAAGGGTCTACCTTCTAAACCTGTTGGAAGGATTGAAATAATAATAAGGATTAAAATAAGGCAGTTAGCACAGTGCCTGGCACAAAGTAATCTCTTAATGAGTATTCCTCATACTGGATTGTAGGGATTTGGTGATCACTGTCTAGATGGGAAACCAGCACCCGCGACTTAAGGTTAGAGTCCTCCAGGCACCCCTACCTTTGGCTGCTGGGTCCTGGGGTCCTGGATGTATTCCCAGTCCTTGCCGTTCAGGCTGTAAGAGACTTTGAACTTGCGCACAAACGCCCTGGCCTCCACCGCAGTGATGCTGTCTCCTCCTCGCGCCCCCTGGACGATGACGCCTTTCACTGTCTTGGGCGCTCCCAGGTCCACCTGCAGCCACTCCTCACCCGGCTGGGCCTGAGGGATCCGGGGGAACCAGCCCGAGCGGCTGCTGACCAGGCGGGCAGCGCTGGGGCTCCAGAGGTACTCGCGGGTGGAGGAGGCGGAGATCTGTGCGTCCGTGATGAGGCCGGAGAGCATGCCCAGCATGTTGGAGCAGGGGGCGTCTGTGGGGAGGGGAGGAAGATGCAGGAGGTCAGGGCTGACACCACAGTCACTGGGGACACCCTATTAGTAGGGAGCTGTAAAAAAACCCAACTGGTATCGAACACTTTAAGTCAGCACTGATTTCTTTGCACTTCAAGGTAGAATAGTGCCGAGAGCCAAGACTGGGAGCCAGGCTGCCGGGGTTCATGTTTGCTCCGCCACTACCTAGCTGCATGACCTCAGACAAATGACTGAATTGCCCCATGCCTCAGTTTCCCCAGGTCTAAAGGAGGACTAACAGCAGTACTCACCTCTTGAGGGTTGCTGCGAGGGTCCCATTAGTTACTGTACAAAAGCTCACAGCCCAGAGCCTGACGTGCCGAAGCATCTAATGCTGTTCGCCAAGGACTCTCAGATCTTTGTTGGTGACACCAGCTCCTGCTGCCCCAAAGGCTCTTCCCCCTGTCACCACCGGGCTAACCTTTCCTCACCCCCTAAAGGTACAGGTCACAGCCTCGGAAAGGCTGTCCCCAAACTTTCAACCAAGTTAATGAAGTCCTTCTAGTCCCTCTTGCTTGGAGCTCCTGTTCTTTTTCTCCAGACACCCATCTTCGTTTCGAATGGTCCAGCACTTGTCTTTGCTAATTACCTATCTTGCCCACTAGCCCGAAAGCTCCCTGATGTCAGAGGCCCCATCTGCTTAGCTCACTTCTCAGGCCCCAGCTCCCAGCATGGGGCCTGCACACAGCAGGCCTTCGATAAATATTTCTGGAGCACATGAGCGCGTGGAGAAGGCGGGCCCTCTGTCAGTGCGCTTCAGGTGCCTGGACACTGAATTACAGACCCTCCAGGTGGTCCCAACTCTTCAAATCCACTGGTTCTCTCTTTTCAATTTTCCAGAAAATGAGTTTTCACTGAGTCCTCGCTGGGCGCCTTGTGCAATGTGAAGGGACAGAAAACTGTCCCCTAGGTGGTTAGGATGCACACTCCCCTTAGGCAGTGGTTCTCAACCTGTGGGTCGCGACCCCTTTAGGGGTCGAATGACCCTTTCACAGGGATCGCCTAAGACCATCGGAGAACACATATATAATTACATATTGTTTTTGTGATTAATCACTATGCTTTAATTATGTTCAATTTGTAACAATGAAAATACATCGTACATATCAGATATTTACATTACGATTCATAACAGTAGCAAAATTACAGTTATGAAGTAGCAGCGGAAATAATTTTATGGTTGGGGGTCACCACAACATGAGGAACTGTATTAAAGGGTCACGGCATTAGGAAGGTTGAGAACCACTGATCTAATCCATCCTCCACATTGTACCCCTGGGGTCTCGGCCCACATTCCCTGCCCGCCCTCTCACTTTCTCTCTTGGTCCCTCTGGCCCCTGTGCCGTTGCGCAAACGGTGACCCACTCCCTGTGGCCTTTCCCTCTAGTCTGTAAGGCCTGTGTGGTTTACCACCCTGAACACACCCCATCTTGTCTGGTCTCGGAAGTGAAGCAGGGTCGGGCCTGGCTAGTACTTGGATGGGAGGCCTGTGTGCCCATTGCCCTCAGCTCAGCCACCACTTCCTCAAGGAAGTCCTCCTCCCTGACCTCCAAGACTGGGGCAGGTCCCCTACAGTGTGTTCTTTATCATGGTTTTATTTACCTTTATTTGTGCATTTGTTGGTTTATAACTATGTCTCCCCAACTTGTCTAGCTGTGCCCCCCGAGCTGGGTCTGTTGTGCTCATCCCTGTATCCATAATGCCTTGCATAGCTCTTGGCCCCCAGTTGAGGCAGCAGAAAGTGTTGTTTGTTTTGTTTGTTTGTTTGTTTGTTTTTTGTTAATCCTCACATTTTTCCATTGATTTTTAAAGAGAGTGGAAGAGAAAGACAGAGAGAAACATTGATGTGGAAGAAACACATCAATTGGTTGCCTCCTGTACAAGCCCTGACCAGCGCCGGGGCCGTGGAGGGGTCTGTAACCAAGGTATGTGCCCTTGACCGGAATCCAACCTGGGACCCTTTGGTCCGCAGGCCACTGCTCTATCCACTGAGCCAAACCAGCTAGGACCAGAAAATGTTATTTGAGAGCCGGGCTCTTTCAAACTGCCTTGTTTCAAATCCTGGCTCTACCGCATAGTGCTGAGGGGGGGGGTGGGGGGACGGGGCGGGAGGACCTAAATCTCCAAGTCTTATCTCCTCATCTGTAAAATGGAGAGACTAGGAACACCAGCCTCATAGAGCACTTCTGAAGGTTATGGAAGATAACATACCCAAGTGCTTGGCATGGAGCCTGGCGCCTCAGCATTCGATAGATGTTAGCTAGTGGAGACAGTAGATGTTTAATAAACACCCCCTGAATGAAGAGAGGGGGGCTGCTGGGACCTGAGTCCCCGAGCCCACTCCTTCTCGGAAGGTCACGTGGTGCAATCATGGGCCGAGAGACAGCAGAGCCAGGACACAGTCTGCTCCCAACCTCCCCGGGGCGCCACCTCACCTGTGACCCGGCAGCCGAAGAGCTCCAGCCGGAGGGCGATGCCCGCGTGCCACGTCTGAGGGCGGACCCTGACGAACCTCGTGAGCAGCGGCGTGTGCAGCCTGTTCAAAACCACCTCCGTGGGGTCGCTGTTGCCCTGGAACACCTGTGACAGAGGACACGGAACCACGTGAGTCACATCCCCACGTGCAGCGAGGCCCCGCGCGCGGCCCTTGAAGCGGGTGGGAAAGTTCTGTTGAACGTTATTCCCCTCCGGTTTACAAATAATCAGTGGGCTTGTGGTTGGGGGCTTTTTGAGCAGCGCCATGAAGAACAACGTTAATGTCCCACAGAGCTCTGACTTGAAAACAATCAGGGGTCTTCGCACACACTTTGGGAGGCAAAGAAAATGTTGCCCCTGGGCTGAGAGCGAGCCGAGGAAGGCGCCTGGAAAAGGAAAACATGTCAGAAGCCGAGGGAGAGGGGAAAGAGTGGGATTTCCTTTAAAGATGGAGCAGAAATGTCTGTCCTCTTTTAGGGCCAACGGACCTCACCCGCTAGCTTGAACTTGACTCTCCCCTTTCCTCGTGTTGCAGGCGTCTGGCGCTATTTGCAGGGTGTTTAATGATGATCTGCTGTTTTCCTTAGTTACTTAGAGGCCTCCTTGTGCCACGAACGGGTGAAAGGGTGGGGGGCCCCGTCTAGCCCCGTGCCCCTGTGTCAATCAGCATGTTCTGGGTTCTCCTGGCCTTTGTTGTGCGGTCAGGGTTGCAGACGGTCCCCTCGGAGCCCTGCCCCGGCTTCCTCTCACTGTGGTCCCCGCCCTGTAATGAAATCCATCCCTGTCCCCATCTGACCAAGGCGCCTCTGATGGGAGGAAAGGCTTTTTGGAAGCGCTTCTAACCCAACATGGTGGGAGCGAGTCCTGGCCTAGCAGATGGCCCGAATCAATAGCGGCCATATGGACCTGATGCTTTGTGGGTGTGCGCTCCACAGAAAACAAAGTAGCTGGGGCAAGTCTGTGCGAGTTCCTCTCGGTTTCCTGGATAAGGGTGGAGGGAACGGCCAACTAACCAACCACCACTTTTAAGTCATGCCTGTCACGGCTGTCACAACCATGTGAGTGCAAATCCACTCACAGCCGACTCTGCAGCAGCGAGCAATTTCTCCTGGGTGGGGGTCGGGGATAGATGCTTCAGCTCCTGATACCTGGGCCGTGCCAGGGGGTCACTGACAGGCCGGGACACTGGTACATCTGAATATGAACACCTTCGAGCCAGACACTCTGTAAAGACAATTACGCCCACAACACCCCGGGGTCAGGTATTTCTAGTCCCACTTTACTGATGAGGAAACTGAGGCTAGGAGAGGTCTGCCTGGACCCGAAGGCCTTGCCATGTTTTTAGGCCGCGGTCTATTAGGTGGACTCGCATCTCTTTGGACACGTGTGCGGTGTTTATGTTGGTGGCTAGGAGTCCTGGAGCCTGAAGGTCTCCAAGCGCGGATTCGCTGAGGCGGAGCGGCTGTTACCAGTGTGTTTATAATCCCAACTGAGAATGCTCTGGGTAACAGCAAGGAGCGGCCAGAAGCTCAGAGCCAATGAACAGCCTGGAAGTGTACATAGGAGCCCTGCCGTCAGGCAACCTGGACCCCGCCGTATTTCCTGCTTGCTCAGGTCCAAGGTGAGAGCCACTTAATACACAGCTCCCCACTGATGGCAAGGGTGAAGGGCTAAGAGACGTCACACCTTCTGCAACCAAATGAGAAGTGGCTTGCTTAAGACAAACAGAGGAAAGGAGAGGAAGAAAGGTTTCACCAGCCCAACACATTCTGTTTAAATCTCTTGTTCTGGGTGCTGAGCCCACGGACCCCTGGGAGTCTCCCTCCGTCCTGGTCCTAAGGTGGCTAGTCTCCCCCTCAACTGCCTTGCGGGTCACAGGAAGCCCAGAGGCAGGACTGCTGGACACTCACATAGCCCAGGTTCACTCTGGCTGCTTGATGCTTCGTGATTGAGGATAAAGAGGGGGGAGAAGAGACAAAGAAGGGCCAGGGAAACCCACGGAAAGAGGGGGAGAGCCAGGCAGCTGGGAGAAGTTCAGAGAGAGGTGGAGAGAGAGGCCGTGGCTCTTCATCTCAGAGCGGGATGGCAGGAAGGAGGGACTAGGGCCCAGGAAGGTCTGGCCTCCCCAGGCCCTTTCCTTGGCCTCCTGGGTGCTGATAGAGGGCTCCGTGGTTCCGAGGAAAGGGACAGGTGAACAGGGCGCATTCGGGGGAGATCCATCAGTTTTCCTAGGCTTCTGCGGGCGGCAGAGGCTGGTTGCCTTGTGTGTTGTTTGGCAAGGAGAAGCGAGGGCAGCACTCTGCTGATCTCGGTGGGTGCTGTGGGCAGTGGGGGCCTCCACTGGCCAGCTCCCTGAGGGCGGTGACAATGACTGTGTGTGGCCTCCGTCAGGAGATGCTATAGAGGTGGAGGGGAGGGGCTTGATGGCCATGTGAATGCATAATTGGGGTGTGGAGTGGATTCAAACTTTAAGCCAGCTGCAATCCATGGTACCCACACGCTGGTCCTGTTTAGAAACACAACATGTTGCATATGTTCTGAATATCTGACCCCGTCATTGCTCAGTTTGGGCAGATAATACCAAGGAACCTTTCTTCCCTCCCCCTCAGGAATGGTTGTGTCTCTGGACTGCCTTTGGGAGGCTGGTGTGTGCGTGAGTGTGGCTGCATGTGTGTGCACTCGCGTGTGTGCATGTCCCGGGAGAAGGCTGGTTTTCCCATGACGCATGTGCTCACAGGCTTGGAGGGAGCACCGCCAGGTCTCTGCCCACAGTGACATCAGCCAGGGGGAGGCACACGCTTGGTTTACCTGCCCCAGGCCATCACCCTGGCTGCTCACATTGAACGTCCCTCTGCCGCTCCATTTGCCCAGTGTCTCCCTCCCCGGGACCAAATGAGGCTCTTCCCACGTGGCCTCAAATGACCCTTCACGTTTCTGAGCCCAGTCCCTTCTTGGATTTTTGTTTGCTCTTGACCTTGTGCTTATATTTGCCCCCTGCAATTTGGACCCTTTGCTGAAGGAATACCATATTAGTTTATGAAAGTATTCATATACTATCCACTCTGAATGTGGCATAGTAGGGGGGGAAATCCCAAAACACCCAACCATTACTGAACTGGGATTCAGGAGACAGATTCTACTGCTAATTAGCTCAAAAGTGTGGGCCCCAACGTCCTCTTCTATTAAATGAGGGGATTGTGTGAGTTGATTTGTAAGGTCCTTTCTGGCTTCCTTCACAAGAGTTTTCCTATCCAGCACTGCCTTGGGAGTGTCCACTTTGTAACAGGGCACCATAGTTATCCTGTGTTCCCTGGAGGCTCAGAGCTTTTGTGGACAAGTGCAGTGGGTTTTCATACACTTACAGGGCTGCCAGAACACACGTGGTGAGCACCCCACTCACAGGGAGAGTCCACCTCGTTGATGTTTTGGTTCAATAACAGTTCGAATTATTAATAACGAAGAGTAATAAATAACCACACCTTGCTCCTTACATATTGTCTTTTGCCCAAAGCTATCCAAGTGCCATTTATGAAAATCCATTTTTAATGACATATTAAGCACTTTCTCTTCCTCCTGACCCAATGGATTTACAAGGTCTCTATTTTTCTCCCTGCCTCTCCCTATTTATAGCTGGTAAATGTGATCATATATTATACATCTTTATGACTTTCTCAATGCTTCTGTGGTTTCCGAATCACCCGTCATCTGTTTTCTGATCAAATTCTCTGAGATGGATTCTTGGCTTCCAGTCTAGGCATTGCAAGGTAAGGAGTTGTGTGCACCGGAAATGCTGCCAGGAAATTGGTTTTATTCCCTATTCCCTGCCGACTCACTGAATCACTATAGGCAAATCAATAAACCTTAGATACCTTGGTTTCTCCTTCAGGAAAATGAAGTCACTAACAGGCTTGCAGATAGATGCTGCTAAGTCTACCAGCCCTCCTGCCGGCTCCATTGCCTGCACTACACCCAGGGCAGATGTCAGAGTGGAAGCTGCGTCACAAGTAGCAAGCGGGTCTTTGTTAAATCGGAAGAGTTCCAGTTCTGAAAGCCATCGACTCCCAAGTGGAACCTCGAGGCCAGAAATTTTCAAACCATCACTTCGCAGCGAGATGTCCCCAAGGCTGAGGGAGCTCTGTGGGTTGTCAGCATGCGGTACACCCATCGAGGCCTGTATCCAATGCGATGATCAAACGATAACATCTGCTTTAAAAGCTGGATGTCACAGATGGTACACACTTTTGTCAATTTTAAAAGAAAAATGCTGGTATGGTTGCCTTACTACCCAAAGGAAAACCAGAAATAGGCTCAAGGTGACCCTCGCTTCCTGAAGAAGTGGGAATAGAAACAAACAAACAAACCTATATAGGATATAGCTATAAAAGCTCTGTTGAGCATAAAGATTTCTTCAAATGTATCTCTGTAAAACCAAGTCTGAAAAACAATTCAGGGCACAAAGTGGTTTGGATAATCCATTTGGTGCCTCGCTGAATGCTGAACATAATCCAACACTTTCCAATTGATTCTTGAGACCTTTGGTTTATTTTCCGTGAGAGAGAATCTGAAACCAGCAGCACCTCGTGGATTTTCTGATTTGCACCTCTGGGGGAGGGGGCACCTGCCAATTACGCTGGCTGCTATCCAACACCCCAGTTGTATTATTATCTATACTGTGCCCCGTCCAAACCGGGAAAAGAAAATCAACATGTTTGACCATGCCTGAGAGCTCACAGGCATGAACTGTGATACTATGTAAAATAAAGGGCATTATCTATATAGAAATATTGCCCCAGAAAGCGTCACTCTACTGCAGTGACTTTGGCTGAGAACAGTGAGTGTTTCCGCCTGCCTACCTCGGAGGCCTCTGGGCTGGGGGATTTCCTGCCGGCCTCAGTCCCTTTCTTTTTCTTTTTTAAAATATATTTTTATTGATTTCAGAGAGGAAGGGAGAAGGAGAGAGAGATAGAAACATCAATGATGAGAGAGAATCATTGATTGGTGTCTCCTGCATGCCCCCTACTGGGGATTGAGTCCACAACCCAGACATGTGCCTTTGTTTGGAATCTAACCCAGGACCCTTCAGTCTGCAGGCCGACACGCCATCCACTGAGCCAAACTGGCTAGGGCCGCAGTCCCTGTCTTACAGCCATTAGTGTCTGCCATCAACATCCAGGTGCCCAGGACGGTGGAGATGCCCCGTCCACCAAGGCCTTGGGGTGAAGGCTCACGGTGTTACCTGGCTGTTCCCCTGGCTCAGCGAGCAGGCCCTGGCGGAAGATGCAGGCTCTGGGTGTGGCCACAGCCTCCCCTTCGCACAGGGCTTCGGTATTCAGTCTGCGCACGCCTCTCTCTTCATTACCTGTGGTGCGACCTACAGTTTGTTTCTACTTTGCTGTAAATATCTGAACGCAGCCCGCTCCAGGGACTGCAGAGAAAGCAGGGAATTTTTCAAAGCCAGCACAGCGCTGGGGCCCTGAGGTAGAAAGTGTGCAGGAGACATTCTTCCACTTTTTTCTTTAACAAAATAAAAAATATTCCTCTCCACTAATAAATGTTTCATTGCGCCCAAACTTCTCCTTTTCAATCTACTTGGCACAGACACCGAGGAGGAGGAGGACGAGGCAGGCGGAAAGAGGGGAGGTGGGAATGAAGGGCAGAAACGGGGGAAACCAGGAGCAGCTCCTGTTAAAAATTCGTCTCAGAAACAACTGTACCGACGCATCCTCAGCCCGGGGCCCGTCTTCGCTCTCCACCCCCTCCCCCTGCACTTCCTCTAAAACCAGCTATCGAATCCCTGTGTACAAATAAATTGTTAGCCCGGCCGACGTGGCTCAGTAGTTGAGCGTTGACTTACGAACCAGGAGATCATGGTTCCATTCCCAGTTGGGGCATACGCCCAGGTTGTGGGCTCAATCCCCAGTGTGGGGCGTGCAGGAGGCAGCTGATCAATGATTCTCTCACATCATTGATGTTTCTCTCTCTCTCTCCCTCTCCCTTCCTCTCTGAAATCAATAAATATATATTTTAAAAAATAAATAACTACATTGTTAATCAATGAATGCCATCCTGTTTAGTTAATTTGTTGGGCAAGGGGCGGTGGGTGTGTGCGTGCGTGGGGGGCAGGGGGGCTGTTGCACTCAGGGAAAATGATGTTAAGTAATGGACATTCCCCCCCCCCCTTTTTTTTTGGAAATCATGGTCCTGACATTTCTCTCTTAAAACTCTTCCTTAAAGACGATAAAATTTGGTTTAAGCTGCTTTCATTCTAGTGGATGTGGGAACCCAGCCAGATGCAGAGTCAGAAGGGACGTCAGTGAAGGTAAGGGTGGGGGTGGGGCGACGACGCTCCCTCACCACCAAATGCTCACTATGACCACGATGCCCTCCTGTCTCCTCCTCCTTCACTTTAGGGCTGTTTTTGTCATCAAGCGGTTTTGCTGATGTGAAGGAGGAGACAGAGAGGCAGGAGCGTGTCACAGGGTGTGGGGCGGGGCCGCCGGGGGTGGGGGGGTGTCCTGCCTGGGGGTGGGGGGGGCGGTGGGGAGAATATGTGCATCCCCATCTGTGTGTGCCTGGTGGGGCTGCTAGATTTACTGCAGGATTATGTTACCCCCATGGAGACACTGAGCCCTGGAACATACATACTAACAGGATTAGGGTTTCAGGATTTGAGACAGGAAAGCATCAGGAGGAGAGGAGTGGAGGGCCGCTCAGGGATTTGGGGCTGGAGGAGATGGGGTGGGGGAGAGGGAGCATCAGAGCAATGCAGGGCTGGAGGCGATGGCCAACATCCTCTTGCAAAGCGGGGGAGAAACTGACCTTCTAACTGCGAAGGGCCCTCCATACGGAAAACCTCCTAAAACAGGCATTGCCACTTTTTAAAGTATTTTTATTGACTCTGGAGAGAAAGGGAGAGGGAGAGGGAGAAACATCAATGATGAGAGAGAATCACTGATCGGCTGCCTCCTGCACACCCCACTCTGGGGAACGAGCCTGAAACCCGGGCATATGCCCTGACAGGGAATCGAACACTGACCTCCTGGTTCCTAGGCTGACGCTCAACCACTGAGCACGCCAGCCGGGCATTGCCGCTTTTTTTAACTTGCAGGTGGGCAGACGAGAAAGCAAAGGGTACAGGGAGGGAGGCCCTGAGCCTATCTGACTCCTTCATTTCTCTTCCAGGGGAATCTCAGCAAACGGGAGAAGGAAAACAGTGAGAGCAAAGAACCCCACAATCCACCAGATGAGGTGTTGGCTCTGGTGCTCATTAGAAACCCCAGGGTCAGGGCCCCCAAGCAAAATGATGACGCCCGTCCACACCCCTTGCTTAGGTGCTCTGTCCCTCTGGCCCTGTGCACAGCAGTGGCCTGGGAAATGTGGGGAATTTAGCATCGGGGCTGAAAGCGCCAGGGTGGCTGGTCTCAGCTCCCGGAGACAATTCCGCACCCGTGGGAGCTGAGTGAAGCCAGCCATGGGAGCCTGAGAGAGAAAAGGTTCCAAGCTTATGTATAATGAAATTTTCCCTTGAGCTTCCTAAGTAGAGAGGCTAAAGGTCTGAGCTCATCCCAGGGCGAATGGATAAGGGACAAACTTAATTACCCAGGGCCCTGGATTCTTCTCTGTTGTCATTGAGGGGGGCAGAGACACGGGGGGACTTGAATTTGGAAAGGGCACCAGCCCTCTTCTGAATACACATAGCCCTGGTGAGACGACGCAATCAGAGCCATGACTCTGGAGGCTGATGCCATGGCTGGCTGACGGTTTGAGTCACTGCCCTAATCTTATACACAACAAACACAATTACAACACTGAAAGGATAAGGGGAAGCCAGTCATCCACTAGGAGGTTTAGCAAAAAGGTGTTTTTGGAGAATTCAAAGTTATTAATTGGAGGAATTGATTGCACCCTAAGAGGAGAATGAGGCTAAGCGGGTTACCATCTCAGGCCCCATCGGATGCAGGGAGAGGTCTGGATGGCTTATCAGGCCCCGCCCAGACCTCGGATTTTAAAAGAGGCAGATAAATATCCCATGGGGCCTTGTTACTTTTTAAATGGATAACTTGCTTCTGCTCACGAAGAGCTTTGTGGGTCTAATACATTAATTATGTCGGCAGAGAGCCTTCCATCTGCGGATCCCAAGGTGCTGGGCCAGCAGTAGCCGGGGCACCATTCCATCTGGGCGGATGGAAACACTGAGGCACAGAGCTGCTCAGGGAGATCTGCAAGGTCACCTGGCGCATCAAGGTCACCATGTGGTCCCACCTGTGAGCCGACTGATTTGGGGAGTCTGGTTTCCCAACACCACTCCCCTCCCCAGTCTCTGATCGTTTCGCAGAGGTTTTCAAATTCCCCAACGGTTTTCCAAGTGATTTGTTTTAATTTAGAAAACAAATCTAGGACAGAGGATTTTTGAAGTGGGGGTGTTTGTTTTCGAGGGATGCGGCCAAATCAAACGCAAAGCAACTTCTTTCTACTCTACATCCTCAGGCTTCTAGGACGGGGCCCAAACTCTGCAGCGCCGAGCCTGGCCCGCCGAGCCACGCAGTCCAGACGCGACCTGCCTTCAGATCTCCCTACCAGGCTCTCCAGGAAAAGGCACCCCTCCTGACCTCTAGACGAAGTTCCCTCTGCATGCAAGACGGTGAGCAAGGCATGGGCCAGACTGTGAGAACACCTGCCGGGGATCAGAGCCCGGTGACCAGGTGCCTTCGGCAGGGACCGCCCGGTTCCCCAAGTCTCAGGGGGCAAATGACTCGTCTCAGCATTTCAGGTCCACAGTCTTTGAAACCCTGTTAAGTTCTGAAGTAAGTCGGTGCCTGAGGGTTCTCAGAGCCCCTTGGAGGTCATCATTACATTAATATGTCAAGCGTAGGGCGGGTATTTCTGCCACTCACCAGGGGGCCATTCTAAACACTCTCGGACCCAAACCTTTCCTCATCCCAGTCTCACCCACCCATCCTCAGTGTGGTCATCAGGATCTATTTAACCCCCTTGGCTTTCTCTTTTAGCAAGAACTTCTTCGAAATACATCAGAATAGCCCAGCAGCACTGTGACCAAGAGGAAGGTACCCAGAGCCATGTCAACAGGGGAGTTGCCCACATTTACCGAATAAGGGGGGCCTGGAGGCCGGGGCTTTTGCTTAGACATATACGGGCAACGGCCTCTGTCCCCCTGTCGGGACACCAGTCCTGGCCTCATTCCCTCCAGTGCAGACTCTGAACTGGCATCTCCAAGGTGAGCAGGAGCTCGGCCAAGGCCTCCTGCCTTCCAGCGCCTCCCTCTCTCTCCACGCCTCTCCCTGGCTGTATGTGTGCACCACTGCGCCTGTAATTATAGACACACCCGCGAACCGTCCACTGTTGTATTTACAACACTCTGCCTATGTTTGGGGTGTTATTAATACAGCTGGGGAAACCAAAAGCAGCCGTTTTCTGCTTGTGGTTTCTGAGGAAATCTATGGGAAGCAATTTGTGTAATCTAAGGGAGCACATGGGCTGGGTATGGGCTCCAGCAGGCGGCCGAGCTCCCAGCCTTGTGGTTACGCCATAAATGTGCATAAGGAGGACCCGCCCTGTAGGAAAATCATAGGTTCCATGTTTATGGCCTGTGGGACGGAGAAGGACTGGGGAATGTGCTGTGCATATGGCCTGCATAACCGTGCCACGTATTGAAGGGGGATGCTTGCCCTACCCATGGCTACAGTGTCATGCCTTTCTCTCAGGCAACCTCACCACTACCTGTTGGATGGAAAGCGACGAAGAAGAGGCTGCTCTGGGCTGGGGGAGGCTGGAAAGAGTCCTTGAGTTTTCCTCACTTCCTTCCCCCACAGGCCCAGTCCTCGCCTTAGCCCAGCCTGGGTCTAATTTTTAAACAGTGTTTTGCAAGGAAATAGCACGGCCATCCCCCATCACCTTGAGGCTCATTAATCTTGTTTTTCTCCAGTTTCCCCAATTCCCTGGTCTTTGGTCCATTGTATTGGTGTGCAGGGGATAAAATCAGGTTTCCACATTTCTGCCCCAAACACCACCCCGCCTCCCCCTTCACACCCAGTGCACTGGTCTGCATCTGCGAGCCCTCCCCCTGCCCACAGAGCAGAGCCGGCTGCCGCCTCCATCTCGGCGACGCTTTGCTCACAGGTCCTGCTGTCTGAATTTGGCTTTCCAGCTACTACTTAGCACAGTGAGCTTGGCACGGCGCCCACCATCCAGCAGCTACAAAGAAAGGCTCAGTGGTAGCGCCCGGCATAGACGAAGCCGCTCCCTCCACTGCCCCCAAGTCCCCTCCTCACCCCGCCTCCCTGTCGTGGCATCAAATCAGACTGCAGCAGACTTGACAAATCTATTTGGCATGGTCCCCTCAGCGATTTCACCCCGCACAGCCCAGCGAGCCGTGAGGCTCCTGAACGGTATGGAATCTGCACGTTAAATACCGTCGTCTGGGAGGTGGATCTGCTAATGAAGGAGCAGGGAGATCACCCGTGGAGGGAGGGCCCAGCAGGTCTCCCCTGTCGCCTGCCACACCTCAGGGGCGAGGGGGCGTGAGGGTGAGGGAGGGGGCAATGTGCAATTGACAGACTTTGCATCCTCCTGCCTCCTTGTAGGTACCAAGAGGATGAATTTCTAAGGGAGTAGACATGCTACTCCTCTGCCCCAGTGCCTTTATGTGGGCAGGACTGACTCACTAAAAAACAGACAATAACAAAACAAAAACAAATTATCCCTTGGCTACTGGGGGGAAATTTTAGCCAAGGGTAGGAAGAGGAGGAGGGAGAGGAGGAGGAGGAGGAGGAGGAGGAGGAGGAGGAGGAGGAGGAGGAGAGACAGAGAGAGGGGGAGATCCAATATGAAAAAGTTGAGGAGAATGATTCTAAAGGCGCCCAGAAAGCAAAATTCAATTCGCAGGAACATCTCCCCTGCAGCACGAATACCGGGGGTAAAGCCAGGGAGGACAGCATTCTATCAAAATGTGCAGCGCTAAGGTATTTCCAAAAGCAGAGTCCCTACAAATGGTGTTTTAAATAGCATCCAGTCCATCTGCATGCTCTTAAAATCAGCTTATGCTACAGGATCCCTCTGGCTCGCGCTGCTTAGTCACTGAGCCTGGACAGGGCGGCGGTCAGGTGAGCCTCCTCGTCCCTCCCCCTCACCCCCCCTCCCCCGACACGCCGCTACCCAGCTGCCGGTCCTCATCTACCTGGCGAAACCCTGGGTTCTACCAGTTTCTTACTGAAAAGGGTGGGTAGAGAAAGAAGGCATGAAAATGAGTGGGGTGGGAGGGAGACTCGGTGCACAGCACTCCCAGCCCCCAGTGCCCACCCAGGCTGGCCATTTCCAAGGGATATTTGACAACTCTTTCCGCAACAGACAAGTCAGTGAGAAACCAGACCTGGCCCCACGTGTCAGGGCGAGGGCGTCTTTCGCGCGCCCCCTTTATCTGTGAAGTGGGGAATTCCTGTGTCTGTGTGCATTGATGCCTAGTAATATTGAGAAGCCACGGTTTTCAGATGAATGGTGCCATGTTACTATGGCAATTTTGATGTAAAAAAAAAAAATCCACTCTTTTAAAATCTCACATTTCCCGAGTGAAACGGTGCCACCAACATTATAGCTCAGGGTTTTCTGGGCCCAAGGTTTCCAGCTGCACGGCAAGAGCCAGCTGCCTGGGGTCAGTGACCAGTGGAGGGCGCTGCTGGGAAAGGTCTTTGGCTTCTCTAGGTCTGTGTCCCATTCGACCCTTCACAACTCGAAGGACCAGGGCTCTGGTGGAACAATAGCCCTAGAGAGGGGACCCCTTTCCCTCTGTCCCCAGTCCCCTCCAGAGAAGGGTGAGCATGCTCCTTCCGGGCCTTGGGCCAGTCAGTGATACCAGAGCTCCCCCACCCAGGTGAGCCCACCAGCCAGTAAGGCCCCAGGCCCGGAGCGCACAGCCACAATGCCAGCGCCAGAATGCCACGTGTCTTCAGAACTCTGAGCGCCAGACATCCGTCCGTATGTCCAACAAAAGCCCCACATCACCCGCCCGGCCACACCTCTGTGAGCCCTCGATGCTGAAGGCCCAGCCGAGAGAGAGAGAGAGAGAGAGAGAGAGAGAGAGAGAGAGAGAGAGAGAGAGAGAGAATTCACTGCTCTGTGCCAAGCAGGGCTGCCTGTTCAGATGCCATTCCGACACATGGATTTCTCCTCGCTATTTATTGTCCCCTTTCTTCTTTGGGACATTGTGATCCCTCTCAGGATTTGTGCCCTTTCATTGCCAGACCTCGGTAACTCCTGAACTGCCGGTTCCTGTGGTTTTGTGATTGTTAACCCAGCATGTGGAAGGGACTCTGGCCATAAATGCTCAATGAGTCCTGTGTGGGGAGACTAGGACTGGGAACAGATTTTCTCCTTCATTTGCAGTCAGAGAGCACTCTGCAAGCCCTCTCTCTCTCTCTCTCTCTCTCTCTCTCTCTCTCTCTCTCTCTCTGCTCTGCAGGATGCAACAGCAGCCAGGTTGTTGGAGAAATGGTATTTTCCAATCACTTTAGCATAAGGAAGAGTATTTTCTGGGCCAGCATCTCCCATGTCTCCATCAGTTATTTGAGCTGCACTGAACAAGACTCCTTCCCCGCGTGGAGCTGGCGTGGAAGCTCCTCTCTCCCCGCCTGGCCTGCTCCGTCCCAGCATGCCCGTGAGGTGGGGAAACGGGTTTACCTTGTGGTTTTTGCCATGCCGGTACACCATCCAGTCTTCACCATTAGTACTGACTTCTAGCTTGTAGGATTTGACATAATAGCCATTCTGGGTCTCCCTGGAAATCGCCCCCTGCGTTGCAATGGCCGTGAGCACGGTGAGAAAGCGCAGGTCCACCTGAGGAAGAGAGGCGGGGACGTAAGGGGGGCAGTGTCTTGCTTTATCTTCGAAGTACACAATGGTCATACGCAGCTCACAACCTGTGTCTGTGATCACTCAGACGTATCAGTGATTAAGGGCCAATTTGCAATTGCACTAGACCAGTGATGGCAAACCTATGACATGTGTGTCAGAGGTGACACGCGAACTCATTTTTTTGGTCGATTTCTCTTTGTTAAATGGCATTTAAATATATAAAATAGATATCAAAAATATAAGTCTTTGTTCTACTATGGTTGCAAATATCAAAAAATTTCTATATGTGACACGGCACCAGAGTTAAAGTTAGGGTTTTTCAAAATGCTGAAACGCCGAGCTCAAAAGGTTCGCCATCACTGCACTAGACAGTGAAACTCAACTTATTTGACACTAAATAGGACACCTTTGAAATCGTAACGATTATCTCTCTCTTTTTGCAAATCTGAATGGACAGCATTAAGTTTAATCTTAAGGGAATCGTTGAATGTCTAGAAGCATGACCCCTTCTTACTAAACAGCAGCCTGCCTTGGATAGCCCAAGCAGATTCTGCTTTAAAGGAACAATGGCTAAATCCAATCCAATCCACTCCAATCCAGTGCAATTCAATCCAATTCACTTACGATGCCCGAGTTGCAAAATCTCAGCTCAGGTCTGTCTCCCCTCCCCTCAGTCCCTCACTCGATTGTGTATTTAGTTGCTCAGGTCAGTCAGGGGTCAAAGGGCATGCAGAGTCTGCCCAAGCAATTAGGCTTGTGCACCAAGACCTGACCTTTGCTCCATGAGGAGGATGGCCAACATTTCGAGGCACCTCCCCTCCTACAACACCAAACCCATTTGGAAATCGCTGGATGTCATTCTTTTGCTGGCCACAGCGTTTCTTTTCATTTTGTTTGTTTGTTAATCCCCACCCGAGGATATTTTTTCATTGATTTTGGAAGGGACGGGAGAGAGAAACGTCGCTGTAAGAGAGACGCATTGACTGGTTGCCTCCCTCACATGTCCCAACCAGGGCTGGGGACTGAGCCTGCAGCCGAGGTATGTGCCCTTGACCAGAATCGAACCTTCAGTCCACGGGCCGATGCTGTACCCACTGAGCCAAACCAGCTAGGGCCACAGCGATTCTTAATGGTCATCTCCAAGTGATCAAAATTTAGCCAGCACACACTGGTAAAATTTGACCCAGCAAGCCTTTACTGGCTACTTCACATGCGCTCAGCACTAGAAAGCATTCAACAGAAGCAGCCAGTGCGGTATCGGTGCATGATAAACAGGTGGTTGGCAGTAAGAGAAAGCATGTGATTAAGGACCAGAACTCAAGGTATGATCAATGGGATGCCCATTATAAGGGAGAACTTTCTGGAAGCTTTGCAGGATGAGGAAGGTTTTTGGAGGGCAGACAGTGGCAAATGGCCTTCGGGTTGTGCCGTGAGTGCCTCCCTGAAAGTCTCTCAGTGGTCTTTCTCCCTTCCCCATTGTGTGCGCTGCCATGTCCTTCTCAGAGCAGAAGTCACCGTGTGGCACCCGAGCGAAGACAGGCTTGCCAACGGGTCACACGGCTGCCTGCTGTGAGTCACAGGGCCTTGCTCAAGCAGGGAGCTAGCAGCTTGCTCTTCCCTGGGGATGAGAACTGGACACGCCTGTCATGCAAGGGAGGATTACTTAACGTGACGGCAAGTCTTATTCGGAAGGGAAGCAAACTAGTCTGAGAAGATGCTGCAGAGCAGCCAGGCAATCGGAGTGCCATTCCTGGTGTTGACATTCCCCAGGTGCTCTTCTGAGAGCTATGTGCAAACCCTGCCTGGCAGGGCTCCTCCGAACAGCAAGGATCATGGGAAGCTGCCCTGCTCAGCTAGCGACTCACAAGCGTGACCTTAGAAAGACGCCCACCACCCCCTCCCCCCATCACATTTCTGATGCCTCCCTGTGGCAAGGATGAGGAAGACCTCAACTGCTCATAGACGGTTCCTTGGATGTCTATAGCGACAGGGCAAACAGCATCTCAGCCAAACAGCGTCCCCAAGGCCTGGTAAGCTTCACAGGAGCAGGGCAGTGTCCATCTTACTCGTCATTTAGCCCAGCACTCAGCACGGTGCCTGCACAGCCTATTCATGCCGGCACATGTGTCTGTTCGGATGGATGGATGAGTGAATGGTGTTCTCAAGGATACTGTGTTTATTTTCTTTGTGCCCTTTGTCCACTCTAGACGAGGAGCCACCCCCCTTGCCCACCAACACACACACACCCTGCACACCCTCTGACAGCTGAGCAAGTACCTGGAGATACTCCTTGTTGGAATCCAAGTTGGGTGTCCAGCCGTTGTCATCACCGTGGAGCCGGCTTTGCTGAGGTCTCCACCTCCCGTCAGAGTAGGTAGAGGAGGCACTGATCTGCTCGTTAGCAATCCTGCCAGACTCCATTCCCAGAGGGACATTGCACTGAAAGTCTGGGGAGCAGAGATGGTCAAGCACAGAGTTAGGTATCTCAATCTCATACCCTTGGGACTCGCAAAACACACCTCCCTTCTTGGGACAAGTCCTTGCAGGCACTCTCTCATCTTAAAGACCTAATTATACACTCCCATGTTAAAAAAAAACACACACACAAAAACAAAAACTACACCAAGTCCTAGAGCTTGACAACCCCTCTGGGTCTGAAAGAAACTAAATTGGACCTAAAAGAAATCAGGCTGTGGATAAATAAGAATCATCACACAAATTAAAAATACAATCCAAAGCACAAGAACTGTTAGTGCTGCAGGCTACAGAGGCTCAGACGCCAGATGCACCATGATTGAAATACAGGTACATGTGTGATAGACTGTGGCAATTTGGGTGGGCTGATACATCGTGGGAAGCCTACTTCATTAATAAACACCCAGAAGGCATCTTTTGCTTCTTCGTTTCTTTCACTCCAGTGTCTCATGAGTTCTAGCACAGAAGACAGACATTACAAAGCAACAGGTACCTGTCTTCAGGAGACCTCTCTGTAAGCATGTGCATGTCACTCTCCCTTCCCCCGAACCACCTGTCTGGGCAGATGGACCCTGAAGTCCCTTCCTCTGACCTTGTGCCATCAGTTCAATTCTTGCCCTTCCCATGGATACTGCAGACACTGGTCAATATTTGTGAGTGCATGTGTCTGATAAGGACCAGCAAGCTTTTCAGGTTTCAGACCTATTTAGTTTTACGACGGCTCTGGCCATTTGCAGACTTTGGTGCAATCTGCAATATTACTTTCTTGTCACTCAATATTCATGAGCCCTTTGAAGAAAAAAAAAAAATCCCAGAATAAAACCCATCGACTTTGCAGCAGGCCAGGCCGCCGTGCCTGTAGGTAAGCATGGGGTATGTGTCTACAACCATGGCGGACTTCCCCTGCTCTAACCATCCTTCAAGTGCTCCTCCAGTCCTTAGGTTATCATCGGGGTTTCTAACGGGAAACGGGAGCGCAGTTGAAGCACATCTCAGGAGGAGCGGACATGAAGATGGAGCTCAGGGCAGGAGGCTGAAGGCCCAGATAGCAAGTCCACAGCACTGGGCTCAGAGCTGCATGTTGTGCTGTGCCTGGCACGTAGCGGGAGCTCAGAAGGCTGCGGGTCCTGGAAGTGTGAAGGGAAGTGTCGGATAAGCTCTACCCGGGGCCGGAGATGTTTAATGTCAAAATATATAGAGAGAGATTTAAATGGCTGCTTCTGACAATGGTCACCGAGGCTTGGAGAGGAAGAAAAAGGTCCCACACTCAATGTTAGCACAGGGGAAATGTTATGTAGATATCCTAACTAACCTCCCTTTTATTTATAGATGAGAAAACGTGAGATGCTCCCGTAACTTTCCCTGGGAATAACTGATTCTTGGTACACATACTATTTGTTTCCTTTAAAGAAATGAGCACCCGGATGGACATGTGTTCTGTTTTCATTCATCTTTGCCCAACAAGAGGACACAGCTCCCATTCTCTGAACTCAGATGCCAATGCAAGTTCTGCAGAATGCCCGCCAGGCCCCTGGTCTTGGGGAGGTCAGCACGCCCTCCCTCCTCTGAGGAAGGGACAGGACAGAGGTTCCCAACCGGCCAACTCACTCTCTAGCGGTTCTTGGTGGACCAGGTAGTAGCGGGCAGAGAAGCCATCCTTGGCCACCGCCATGTCCGTGTGAAAGGTCAGAGAGAGGATTCCTGTCGACGAACGTAGTTCAGAGGGTGTCTTGGTCCCGCAGTACTTGCCGATCAGGGGACCCACTGGATATGCAGAACAAAGAGAGGGCAACAGATACGGAAATGTCAAACTCCATTTTCAGTATGTCCTCCTTCCCCACAAACGCAAGTCATTCAATGGGGCCTCACTCTGTATGCCTTGGCGTAAAAGAACAACCAAAGATATGTTTTAAGAACGATGTCTAATATCTCGCCTGCACCGTAAAGGGTCCCTTCACTGACCCGCCCATTCTGTTCTCACAGCCCTGGGAGATGGGCAGGAGAGGTACCATTATAACGCCTGCTCTATAGAAGAAAGAATCGAGGCTCCCAGAGGTCACGTGACTTTTCGTTGTTCAGACAGCAAGGAAATAACAGAGCTCCAAACCAAGTTTTATGACTAAATCTTGTATTTTTCTCAGGAAATGAAACTGCTTAGCTGTCGAGTTTCCGTTATGGGGCAGAACACTTAGAATGACTACCAAAGCGAAAGGCAGCTTCCTCGCTGATACAGACTATTCCCAAGCCTTATGCTGATCTCCTGCCGAGAAGTACAGGTTCCTGGTTCCTCTTGGCCTGGGTGATGTGCCCTTTTGACATCTATGACTAAATTAATAATAATGGAATTATAGTAATAATAATGATGACAACAGCAGCTTATTTATACAGATATGACAGATAGGTTGCTTGTGCAAGGTTGCAGAGCCACTATTAAGCAGAACGGGATTTACACCTCATCAATCTGGCTTGGGAGTCCTATCTGGGCACAGAGGGTAGCCACTGAGTCATTTTCTATGGAATCCTGACAACATGAAGGAGAAAAGAGCATCGCCGATAGCTTTTCTCATCCTCACCCCAGTGTCTCCTCCGTCTCCTCCTATCCTTCTCCAAACCAGTGTCCCCAAGAAAGGATTGCCCTTCTGCAATCTCTGAAACCACCTTGGTGTAGGATAGGACAAGACAGTCACGGTGGGTCAGAGACAAACCCGAAGGAGGTTTGAAGTCTCGCTCTCTCTTTTTGTTGTTCCTAAAGCCATTAGCAGGCCCAGCAGAGGCTCCTGAGCAGTGCCTGGTGGCAGCGACAGCACTCACCATGCGGGATGCCGTCCCAGATGTCCAGCCAGTCGTACTTGCAGTCTCCCTCTCCCACCTGCAAGGGGTCGTGCTCCAGGTCAAAGGTCAGAAATTGCAGGACGATCTCCATCTTGGGCTTGGCCAGGATGGTGAAGGTGCAGTCCAAGTTGTGTGGGTACTTCTCGGGGAAGCCGGGGGACTCGATGGTCCCGTTGGGGCTTGTGAAGTTTTTCGAACAATCTTCGGAGCCTGTATGTCAAAGGGGACCGTAGCATTAGAAAGGAGGAGACGCCTGTCTGAGCTGCCTCTGTTGCAGGAGTTCCTTAAATGCCTGGCCCTAAATCCCTGCTCCTGGGTGTTTGTTTCCACTGGAGTGGCCCTTGAAGCAACATATCTTCCCATTCACGTGTCAAGCCCGTGAGCGGGACCCTCTTTAAGAGAGAAATTAAGGAGGCGAGATGGTTTGCTCTGCATGTAAGAGTAAGAATAGTAATTGAGGAATTGGGGGGGGGTGTGTGTGTGTGTGGAGAGGGAGAGAGAGAGAGAGAGAGAGAGAGAGAGAGAGAGAGAGAGAGAGATTGATTCTCTTGAAAAGAGGAACAGGGACTTCTTTCTCAATTACTCAGCTGCTTGCTCCAGAAATGTAAGTTATTTCAATCCTTAAGGAAGGCTTGCTGATTGCCAGCAGGGCAAACAATGTTACCCCTTATTTATCGCTGACCTCAACACAGCCCCTATTGTACCAGCGCCAACCGAGTGCCCCCTTCTCCCTCCAAGATCCAAGGTGCCCCAGGGGAGGGGCAAAGGGGAGCTCGGGTCTCATTCATGTCATGACTATATTAAAACGAGCTGCTCTGTAGCGGCCAGACAATGAACAATCGACGTTTGTAGCCGGTGGATCACAGCGGGGCGCTGGGGCTGTGAAAGGCCGCTCGGCAGCAAGTCTCGAAAAATGCGGCCCTGTGCTGCCACTGGGGAGGCTTCTGGCCCCTTTCTGTGGGGTGGCCTTTGCTGTGCTGCTAAGCGCTCGTGTCTGCTTTCTCGGGACTCAGGGAGGCGTCCTTGTTACATGTGGCACACACTGCACCCCGGGGCGGGCTTGGCGGGCGGCGGGAGCTGTGACAGGACTACAGCCACCCTACCCCTAAAGCCTCTAGGTGGAGTCACATTCACAGAACACTGTGACCCAGCCTCCCTCTGCCAGGGGAGGCCCAGAGACGGCCCAGGACATGCAGCCCAGCCCGCTGGATGTGACATGCACGGGGCGCCCTCTGAGACAAGTTAATGCCGCGTGGGTACTGCCGGATAAGTAGAATGGGTTTCATGACGTTCTGATTTTAAAATAAATTAAAAAAAAAAAAGAAGCAGGATTTATGAGGAGGATAAATAGGCCCTCAAAGCATGAAGAAAAAACACACCCAAATCCTCAATAAAGCAGGTGTTTACTGGCAGGAAGTGTCCCCTGGGAGCCCAGAGAAATGCAACTATGCGATGTCAATATTCGGATCTCGGCCTGGGGCGATGTCTTTATCCGCAGCTCCTGCAGAGGCCCCTCCGTGAGTCTCTTTATTGATGATGACTGTCTGGAAAGCAGCAAAGTCTGACTTGGAAAAGGTATCATGCAGATGAGCAGGGGGTGGTGGCATCAGGCAGAAAATTCCAACATCTCCAGCACTGAGCTTTGGCAGCTGGGCCCAGACCCTGGGACGGGCGAGAGCCAGCCTCTTCAGGATTTGTTGGGGGGAGGGGGGTGCTCTCTGTGGGCCACATCTCAGCAGCTCTGCACCCCATCATTCCGGGGCAGGGCAGCCCAATGGGCAGCCAGGGCCAGCGGGAGGAGCTGGATGGCACCCCAGTTTCCTAGCAAGTCCCTGGCTTTGGTTACCATCTAGCCCTCAGCTCCCAGGCCTCCTCAATGGCCAGATGAGGCAGTTTGGCGAGGCCAAGCCAGCTGGCAGGACTTGGGGCCGAAGGGACCTTTGAGAAGGTTAGCGTTGTGCGGCCTGCTTCATGCGGGCCACTCAGCCAGAGGAAAGAGCTTTTCTTCACAGCACGCATCCAGAGCTGGGAGGGGCATGGACCTTCATTCCAGAGGTGGCTCTACCATCTCTCCCTTCCAAGGCGAAGGGAGTCCCCATCCCCGGGAGTGGGGAATTCATAGTGGAATCTTTCTTTGGTTCCTCCCCACAGTGGGAGAGGCTTCCATAAAGGACACCCAGTAAGCCTAAGGGAGGCCGGGAGAATGTGAGCTTCTAAAGACCCCATGGCCTCCAGGTTCCACGGCATTTGATGGCACAGAATTTTTCAATCTGATGTTCTTTAAAAAAAAAGAAAAAAGTGTGTATCTATCTCTGACATGTGTCTATACATGGGTATATCCCCTGCTTTATTTGGAATGAGGTAGGTACACAGTTTTATCCTTTTTATGCAGGAAAAATCAAACTTATCCATTATCATCGTGACTTTGTCCGTTAGAGTGCCATCTCGTTATTTAAACGCGGTCACAGTGTTGGAGAGCAGGCGCGGCTGAGAATCAAATGTGGAGAAGAGATCTCAGAACAGGGTGACGATCCCTGACACAAAAGCTGAGCCTTGCAGATAACTACCTAACCCGAAGTCCCTTTTCTGTGATGTGTTACAGGGTTCGAGGTGACAGAAACATATCTCCGTCCACAGATACTCAAGTTCCCTCGGTGCGGAGACTGTCCCCAGGAGCCGGGGGGTTTCAGCTGTAGGGCATGGTTTCAGACCAAAGGACTCCGCTATGAAAAATGCCCACTCCGTGGTTTCCCACTGTAAATTTTACAGTTACCTGGCAAGCGGAAGAAGAGTCTGTACGCACAAAGCTATTACAACATGTGGGATTTATCCGCAGCTGAGCTTGGCCTGATGGCAGAAGGTGAATCTAGTTCCTCAGTTCGGGGAGTGGGGGGAGGGGGTCCTCCAGGTTTTCTCTGCCTGTGAGTGCCCCCAGAGATTTCAGTTCCCAAAACGTCCCCCAGCACCAGGAAAGAAAACTTGATCTTGAACGTTGGTCCAAGGAGCACCAGAAAAACAAACAAAACCCCCCACATTTTCCAGTGATTTAAGTCTCCAGTGCTGTATTTGAAGTTATTTTAAAATTCCTTTCTCTGTTCTGCCCAGGATTTGGGGACTGGAGAGCCTTGGAGTTTACGAGTTGTTTTGGTTTGCCCCTTTACATGTGGAGAGTCTGGTAATGTACAGACTTCTTTATAAGCCACCTCGTTCAGGGCAGACATGCGCCTCCCACTCCAGCCACAGGGCCCCTGCCTGCACCCAAGTGGTGGGTGTGCGTCTGTCAGTCTCCTTTCGCAGCCGTCTCGCCAGGGCGATGTGCTGGCGAAGGCTTCCAGAGCCCTCTGTGTGGGTATGTGTGTCTGTGTTTACGGTTCCCGCTTCTTTCTCTATGAATCTGACCAGCAAACATAGCTGTGTGTGTTTAGATTTCTTTAGAACGTGCATGCGCTTCTTTCATCTTCTGCAGATGATGTAAATGGTGTGTTTTCTCTCGAGACTCCAGCGGTGGGTGCAGGGCACGGCGCCTGGAAGAATGTTGACGTTTGCACCCCCACACATGTATGTGCTTTATACCGAGTGGCCGTTCATGTGCAGAGCTGCTCTTTGGAATGGACATGATGGCGGGTTGCAGTGGCTCCGAGAAACCACTGGGCTCTTGTCTTCTTTCTTACATTTCCCAGATGCATGGCCGTTGTGGGTGGGGATACCTCCCACTGTAGTCACATCCTTCCTCCCGTACACACAACGGCGGTCCTGAAAGCGGGCTGCCCATGTCTCCACGCCCAAGCCACCTCTCTCGGCTGGCACTCCTGTTCCTAAGAAGTATGCAGACTCGCTGCCTCATGCAAAGATCCTACCTCAGCCTGTCCTCAAAACAGCAATGCTGAGTATAATACCCTCCTGTGTTTTTAACTTTTTAAAAAAATATTTTATTGATTTTTTATAGAGAAGAAGGGAGAGGGACAGAGAGTTAGAAACATTGATGAGAGATCGATCAGCTGCCTCCTGCACGCCCACTACTGGGGATGTGCCCGCAACCCAGGTACATGCCCTTGACCGGAATCGAACCTGGGACCCTTCAGTCCACAGGCCAATGCTCTATCCACTGAGCCAAACCGGTTCGGCTGTTTTTAACTTTTAACATCGTCCCCTTAAACTGAAGAGCGTTAACGTCCACTTTTCTGTGGCTTTCTGGAGAATGTGGCAGTGTCGCTGTGAACTGCTGAGTCAGGAGGCATGACACGGAGGTGAGCTTGAACGGTCCTGCTCATTTTGTGGCGACGGCCCCATGGCCAGCTCCCTGGAGACCTTGCTTGAAGCTGTTTCCCTCCCGCGGCCAGCACAGTGGAGCCGAGGGACAGCTGAGCCCTGGGGACCCTGCTATCGAATAGACTTCCCAGGTTCTCCGCTTGCCAAGCCACCCGATGGAGCCCTCATTTCCACAACCACAGCGTGTCAGTCACACCTTTCCTGAGCGCTTACTCATTCTGCCCCAGATTATAGTTCTTCCTTCCATTTACATGTCTACTTACATCCATCCATCCAACGACGTCTACTGTGCCTCTGGGACGCGCTGAGGGTCGGCACACCTGTCTCCCTCGCGAGAGGAGGGCGAACACTCTTTGATTCCCTGGTCGGCCCTCTCACCCCACTGCTCCCAGCAGAAATGCCACAATGAGCGTTTCATCAGTGATCTAAGCTTGCACAGGACTCGGGAACTGTGGGTCAAGCGATTCAGGGGCTGCCCACCAGCCTGGAGCCACTGGACACGGACTGTCCCCGTGACCTCGTGGAGTCAGGCGGGTGGTGACCCACAGCAGATGGACCTTCTCGGGACTTGTGCCTGCGAGAGTCCAGGCTCCCACTCCGGCTTGACACAGTTCCCGTGGCCCCACCCCTTCGTCAGACTCTACGTTCCTGTTCTCAGGCAAATTTAACAAATATTTAGACAGAGTGGATATAAAAAGTGCTTTCAGCAGCTACCACTTCCTTTCAAGAACTGTTTAGTGAAAAAGAAAATATAGATGAATAGCTCCCCTCACACTGAACTCAACAGGCGCCGGACTTGGGCCTCTCGATGACAAGGCCTCCCCTTTCACCAGCTCCATCCACGAGCTGCAAAACTTAGGCTGGTGACGGGAACACGCTCCTTCGATGGGGCGGGAGCCTCTTAGGTGGCAGAGAGGCCGAGGGACGGGAGAATTGTGGGATGAACTTCACTCGGCCTCAAGATCATGAGCTCACATATCGGAGGGCAGGGCACGCTGCGGGGAGAGCAGAAATGGGGATGCTGAGCCAGCATCTTGTGAATGAAAGTTGGCTCTACCCAGGTATGGGCATAAGCACTGGCCCATGCTCTCAGCAATCTGAGGGGGAGCTAGTCGAAAGCGAGCAGTCTGCTTGATGTGCACGTTCTCTGCCTCTTTTTTTTATTATTGCTTTTTCGAGGTCAGCTTCGTTGGCATTTAGGAAGTGGGGTTCGATGGGTAGAAGTGGTAAAGTGGATCAGCGAGGGGAATTTCTAGGAGCCATAACTGAATTTCAAAGCTACTGTCTGACCCCGTGGGAGGGCGTAGGCCACACTGAGATCTTTAGAGACTCCACACAATACAAAGATTATGTCCTCCTGCTCCGTGTAATTCCAAATAAAGGCAACATTAAACCGTGAAGTAATTAGGAGGAAGGTCCACCGAGTTTCGCTTTTTCCCATGAAGAGTGTAGTGATTTTAAAAAACACAAGAATCAGATTCGCCCCAACAGTGGTTTTCTATTTAATTGGGGCCCCTTCTCGTCGGGCCTCACCCAGCACATCGCCCTCGCCAGTTGGATGATGACATGACTGGCTTTCCGTCTTGGTCTGTCTCCCGGTCCGCCTGAACCTCTCTTCCCTCCCTCAACCTGCCTATGAGCCCAGGACTCTGACACAGTTCCCGTAGGCAGTGCCCCACAGCCTGACACAGAGGGTGGCGCCCCATCTTCTCTTAGAGGCCCGGGTCCCGGCTTTCCACCCAGGACCGCACTGACCTGTCTTGAAGATCTCGTAGCGCAGGGAGAAGCCGGCACCTTGCCGGGCGTAGTCGGAGGTGAACTTGATGTAGAGCACGGAGCCCGAGGAGATGATGGTGGGCGGAGCAATGTTCCCGCAGTGCTTCCCCAGGAGGTCTGCAGACTCACTGTCCCCATCCCGGATCTCGATGAAGTCATACCTAGGTGAGGAGGGGCGAAGGGGCACAGGTGAGAAAAGACCACTTTAAGGTGATGAGAAGGACCCCTTGTCTCACTCCAGCGCATGTGCGCTCTCTCCATTCATTTCTAGACACTTAGGTGTTTCGGATTGCTCAAGCAAAGTCACTGTGTTTGCTTGCAGAGTATCAAACACACACAGAGGGAGTGTGTTTTATTGCTTTATTAAAGCCACAGAGAATGAGCACCTTGGCCGATGGCTAGATTTTTAAGGCCTTATCTCTTGCCCACATACGAGCAGTAGCATCAGTCTATCAAATATCTCAAAAAAACATTTTTTTTTTCACTTTCTTCTTCCTTCTGTAGAACCATTTTTATTTCCATTATGATCTTTCTGCATCTTGGTCGTTGCCTCTTAGCTCTGTGTCACTGCAAGTTGCTTAACCCATTTGAGCATCCATTTCTTCATCTGGAAGATGGGGATAAAAATACCCACTTCGGGGGGTTGGGAGAGAGATGGAATGAAAAAATCATATGCAAGGTGCTAGGCACCGAGCCAGGCGCACTGGGGCTCTTTCAGAGAAATTTTTATTATCCTGCTCCCTCCCCCACCTTTAGGTTTTCTCCTGGGTCCTCCCTCTTCTCTTTACTTATTCATGACGAAGACTCCCCAAACATGGGCCACCTCCCTCCCTGAGATGACTCTGCAAAGTTCACATCAGCATCGTCTGGCCAACAACATAGTTTTAAAAGGAATCAGCATCACGTTAGATAAGGCAATAAAAACCTTTCTCCCAAGGCAGGGGGTGAGTCCCCAGGGACCAGCATCTCTGAGCACATAACTCCTAGCCTCAGCAGGAGGCAGGGGGGCCGCCCTCCCTACACCACCAAGGCCTGCGCTCATGTCAAACAATCCAACTGCCCGGCGGGGAAAGACCCCTCAAAGACCCCTCAACCCGCAGGTTGAGAACCGCTGCCTTAAGCAGACATTGGCTGGGCTGTGGGACGGCTCACAGCCTGCGACGCTTTCTCTGCACAGACACATGCCTTCGGCTTTGCTGTGCGCTCTGGGGAATTGTCACTGTGCCCTGACTGGGTTCCTCCTCTGGGGTCCCAATGCTGAGGTGGGACATTTCCCTACCAGCTCCCTTCCCACCATTATTTACCGAAAACCATCATCTCCCTCTCCATCCCTGTGTATTTACTTGGCATCAACCTGCTAAACCAGCGGTTCTCAACCTGTGGGTCGCGACCCGTTGGGCGGTCAAACGACCCTTTCACAGGAGTCGCCTAAGACCATCCTGCATATCAGATATTTACATTACGATTCAGAACAGTAGCAACATGACAGTTATGAAGTAGCAACGAAAATAATTTTATGGTTGGGTCACAACATGAGGAACTGTATTTCAAGGGCCAGAAGGTTGAGAACCACTGTACTAAAACCAACACGGGAGAAATCTCTTTCCGTTAAAAAGAGGGTCTGGCCTGGCCAGTGTGGCTCAGTGGTTGAGCGTTGACTCAGGAGCTAAGAGGTTTGATTCCCAGGCAGGGCACATGCTGGTGTCGTGGGCTCAATCCCCGGATCCCTCTCCTTCCTCTCTCTCTAAAAGTCAATAAAAATTTATTTAAAAAATAGAAAAAGAGGGTCTGGAAAGGCTACCCTACCTGGGTGGTGCCTGCCACACACCCAGGGTCTGTGGGAGCAGGCTGCCTGCAGAAGTGGCTTCTTTGAGCCAAAGTGGCCCAAAGCCCCACTCCAGCCCCTGAGAGCCGCATTTCAGGTTGCCCACACATTCAGGTGGCTCAGGTTGCTGGGCTACTTCCAAACCAATAGGCCCGAGAAGGAAGTGGGAGGTGCGGTCCAGGATTCGTTCATTCCCTGATCCCAGAGCCCTGGAATCCCGCAGTGAAGACTCACAGAAGCCGTTAGAGTCTGGGGAAGGTGGCAGGGTTTCGCCAGGAGGTGTGGAGAGATAGATGGCCACAGTCAGGGAAGGCAGTGGCGGTGAGAATTGTGTAGGCCTGTGATTTCACTGCGGGAGATGGTGCTAACTTTGAAAACATGCTTCCTCTCCTCTGAAACAAAAGTGAAAAGACAGTTGATTCTCAGAGGAAATTCCCCAAACCTTCTGGAAAATCCCTCCTTACTATTTCCACACGAGGTAAGTTGCTGCGGGCCAGCCACACCCAGTGAGTAATGGGGATGCCCGCCAGCACGCTCGGTGGTGGAGAAGCCACGGGGACTCCTTAAACCAGTGGTTCTCAACCTTCCTAATGCCGCGACCCTTTAATACTGTTCCTCATGTTGTGGTGACCCCAACCATAAAATTATTTTTGTTGCTACTTCATAACTGTAATGTTGCTACTGTTCTGAATCGTAATGTAAATATCTGATATGCAGGATGCATTTTCATTGTTACAAATTGAATATAATTAAACCATAGTGATTAATCACAAAAACAATATGTAATTATATATGTTTTCCGATGGTCTTAGGCGACCCCTGTGAAAGGGTCATTCAAACCCCAAAGGGGTCGCGGCCCACAGGTTGAGAACCGTTGGTATGTGTTTTCCGATGGTCTTAGGCGACCCCTGTGAAAGGGTTGTTCAACCCCCAAAGGGGTCTCGACCCACAGGTTGGCGACCCACAGGCTGAGAACCGCTGCCTTAAGCAGACATTACCTGGCCACGTGGGCTAGCAAAAGCGTGGCTCCTGGAGAAAGAGCCCTCCCCACATCCCAGAAGTGACACAACTCAACCTAATTAACGGGGTGGCCTCAGGCAAGTCACTTAACCCCCTGAGCCTCAGAAACAGGGAAAATAAAACTAAAATAGGGACAGCAGAACCTTTCTCCAGGGGTTGCTGTGAGATTTCAATGGCCAACATGACCCATACACAGTGTCACTACGCAGCCTGGCAGTCAGTAGGTGCTTAATAAATGCTAACTGTGACCTGCTGTCCTCACGCCCATTTCAGAGGTGAAGAGGCCGAGGCTGGAGCGGGGGCGACTTTCCCTGAGAGACAGAGCGAGGAAAGACAGGGCAGTAGAAGCAGGAAGGCACATCTGTTCACACATTTTGGAGGGCATCTTGGCAAAAATGTGACAAAAGGTAATATGTGCATACCCTTTACTCCAGCAATCCCACGGCTGGGAATTTTTCCTGAGAAAATAACCAGACAACTGTGCAAAGATGTATATGAATCTGTGTGGGTGGACATCTAAGCAGCAGCACATAAGAAGGGGAAAGATGATCTGTTTATAACAGCATCCTGTCGGAATGCCTGCATGCACAGGTCCATCCGTGTGGGCATATGATAAAATGGAATACCCCGCTGCTCTAGTAGATAGCTCTGCAGGCCTGCCTATATGCTTTTGTTTATGGAAGAGTCTTTGTTAAGTCGAAAACATAGGTATTTTTACAAGCATGTTTTAAAACATATATGTGCATGTTTACATATACACATATATATATATTTTGCACAAACATGCAGACAAAAAGTCCAAAACAGTGCATACTAAAATATTAACAGTGGGGAGACAGATGAGTGGTGGGATAATTTTTACTTTCTTCTTTGTTCTCTTCTATCAGGGGTCCTCAAACTTTGTAAACAGGGGGCCAGTTCACTGTCCCTCACACCGTTGGAGGGCCGGACTATAGTTTAAAAAAAAAACTATGAACAAATTCCTATGCACACAGCAGCGGCAAAAGCACCCGGCGGGCCGGATAAATGTTTTCGGCGGGCCGCATGTGGCCCGCGGGCCATAGTTTGAGGACCTCTGTATCTGAATTGTTTACAATGAGTCTACATTCCTCTAATAAGCCTACATTTCTCTATAAGCCACAAAGATATAAAATAAAACTACTTCCATTAAGAGTGGTTTTCAAAGTAGAAGAGCTGGAAAACATAAGCCAGCTTTCATAATTTAGCAGATAAAAAATAAATATCACCATCGTCACCATCACCATCCATCTCACAGACTCCCTGTGAGGACTGACTAAGACACAGCCTGTGGGGGCATCTGCCATAGAGCCAGGGTCAGGGCCCACACTCAACAAATACTTACAAATATTTCTGTGAAGTCCAGCAGGTAGCTCAGTGGCTGTGGCGCCACTTTCCCCAGGAAGGACAAAGAGAGGCCCTGACATCCACCAGCTCCTCCGTCAGAAGGCGGAGGGTTTTATCTGGTTGCCTGATCACCCCTGGATCAATTGAGGGGATCAGCAGAATCAGGGGTGAAGCAGGGCTGCCCAACAAATGCCACAGCTACCTGCTGGCCTCGATGTCCCCAATGGGTATACGGCCCCAAACCCTCCTGTGTAACACTGACAGCTGCAAACACATCCTTACATCCCTCCATGCACACAGATGAAGAGATGCGCTTTTGGAAAAAGTTTTCCTGTCACTCCATCGCATTATACGTTTTCTCTCTGAGCTGGTTATTTAAAGGAGCCCTCTGCGGAATCCTTTTGTGAAGCAAATAATCAGCCCTGACTCGAACTTCGTGGAAAAGCTGGCCTTTCCCGTCAGGTTTGCTTGCGAGGAAAGCTACCTAGCGTTGTACTGTGTGGGAGACTCTCACTCTCTCCGAGGTCCAGGTTCTGCCCTGCGGACAAGCCCCAGTCAGCCACCAGGGCCGTGGCTGGGCTTTCTGTAGACAAGACCCACTCCAAATGACACGCCGACATCACACGGAATGTCTCAGTTGCCTCCTGGGGGACTGACTCATTTGGGGAAATTTTTTATTAGGGATTTGCCACAGCTGGAGTAAATCTCAGAAATTTCGTGTTGTCAGGTTCGTGTGAAGAAGCTCACAGAAGCTGGGGATGTCTGTGGCCTTGGAATATATATGACTCAGCGTCCAGCATCTAGGATCCAGCATTTGTTTGGTGAAGGAATCTGGGTACAAGCGTGGGGTTTAACCCCCCAAACAGTCCAGTAGGGGCATAGGAATCTTGACCGTGGAATTAATTTTTTTTGTTAATCCTTACCAAAAGATATTTTTCCATTGATTTTTAGAGAGAGTAGAAAGGAGGGAGAGAGACACAGAGAGAGAGAAACATTGATATGAGAGAGACACATTGATTGGTTGCCTCCCACAGGCGCCCCAACCGGGGCCAGGGATTGCACCTACAACTGAGGTACACACCCTTGACTGAATTGAACCCAGGACCCTGCAGTCTACAGGCAGACACTCTATCTAGGAGCCAAACCGGCCAGGATGGCAGTGGAATTAATTTAAGAGTCCACGGGGGAGACATGGAAAAGCAACAGTCTCGTCTCTTCCTCACCTCACTTGGGCAACATGAGGAAGGCTCTCTAGTCTCCATGACCCTGTCCACGCTCGACACTTCCTGGCAGGCCACCAAAGGCTGGGTAGCAGGATGACGTCCAGCCCCTTCCGGAGTCTACCTTTGTGAGGGGATTTCTATATCACAGTGAGTACCTGGGGGCTCCGAGGGAAAATGCTGTGCCCATCCTCTGGGACTAAGGTCTACACTTCGGCACAAGTCCTGAAGCCATAACCTTTGCTTCCCAGGCAATGCCTCCTCTTTCACGCTGCTTGTATCATCAAACGTTTAAGACATCACACTTGGTACATGACATGCTTGTTCCAGCCTTGGGGGCCTTTGCACTTGTTTTTCCCTCTGCCTGCAATACCATTAGCTTTCTCTATTGGCTGGTACCTTCTCATCCTTCGAAGTGCAAAAGTCACCTCTTCCGGGAAGCCTGCCCTGACCACCCTGTTTCAGAGGACAGGCCCTTATTCTCTACCTCTCCACCCTCTTATTGCCTGCACAGCTATCATTGCTGCGGGAGAGGAGAGGGGCCTATCTCCCCAGAATGCGATGGGAGTGGGAAAGGTCTTGTCAATATATTTGTTTGTTTGTTTGTTTAGAATCTGTGTCCTGCACCAGGCAGTTGGCACCCGGAGGGCAAGGGCCTTGCCTTTTCGCTGCTGCGTTTGTAATACTCGTTTGGTGCATTGCACACAGGAGGGCTCCCTAACCTACTGTTGAGTGAATAAATGAGGGGCTTGAGGGTGGCGCTCCATGTTCGGAAGAATGAACTCTGTGATGACACCTTCCGAGGAATTTAGTATGTTTGGTCCATCTTACCCTGTTTCCTTTGTGTTCTGACACAATCCCTGAGCTATTCTGATTGTATCTGGGAACCAGAATGCTGCCTTGTGACTCAAAAACACGAAATACAACATTTTGAGTGGAAGAAACATCTCAAATCATGCTGACAGCACGTTCACTATTAGCGGCAAACAAATCAGCTATAATTAAAATGCTGTCAAAGTGATTTGAGGTTTTCTCACACTTTCAAAGTTCCATATTTCATGAGTAGATTATCCAGACCAGAGGATTTGTCACCTCCTGGAGTGCCTCTCTTCCAGGAAGCTCAGAGACACCTACCAGCACTGTCTTATTCATCCTTACGTTAAATCCTGCAGGGAAGCCTGGCCTGTGTCACTCAGTGATTGAACATCAGCCTATGAACCAGGAGGTCACAGTTTCATTCCTGGTCAGAGCATATGCCCAGGTTGTGGGATTGATCCCCAGTAGGGAGCGTGCAGGAGGCAGCTAATCAATGATTCTCTCTCATCATTGATGTTTCTATCTCTCTCTCTCTCTCCCTCTCTGAAATATATCTATAATAATAAAAGCGTAATATGTTATTTAGACCGGACAAATGACCTTCCGGACCCCATTCCGGACAACCTTCCAGATGAAGCCATGAGGGCCTCCATGGCAGGTGGGAGCCGAGGCAGAGGGTTAGGGGCGATCAGGCAGACAGGTGAGTGGTTAAGGGTGATCAGGCAGGCAGGCAAGCAGTTAGGGGCTATCAGGCAGGCAGGCAGAGTGGTTAGGGGTGATCTGGCAGGCAGGCAGGTGAGCAGTTAGTTTAGGTCCGATCCCGCAGGGATTCAGACATCCCTTGAGGGGTCCCAGATTGTAAGAGGATGCAGGCCAGGCTGAGGGACCCACCCTCCCCTGTGCATGAATTTTGTGCACCAGGCCTCTAATGTGTATGTGTATGTGTGTGTGTGTGTGTGTGTGTGTGTGTGTGTGTGTGTGTTTGTGTGTGTGTGTATCCTGCAGGGAAGAGGAGGAAAAAAACTGTCCTGTACAACTTTACAAAGAAGCAGCTGCCGAGACGCAGAGGCTGTGGGGCAGGTCTGCACAGTGTGCAGTCTCTGGTTACCGCAGGCCCAAAGCCAGGCGCTGGCTTCTCAGGTCAGTAGGGACATCCCGCCTTTAGGAAGAAACCAGCTTGCCATCAGGCGGGGTTTTTAAAGGAAGCACATCTCCTTTCCTCTACTGTCTCCCTTTCATTGGTCCCGCCCATGAGATGGGAAGAGCTCCTATTTACTGAGCACTTACTATGGGCGAGGCCCTGCGTTTAGGTACTATTTCATTTGAACTCATTTAATAGACACACCATGCCCTGTCCCAATCACCATCCATTTGCAGATGCTGACACTGAGGCTCAGAGAGTTTAAGTGACCTGCCCAAAGTCACGTGACAAGGAAAGGTCAGAGGCAGGCTTTGAACCCAGGCAGCCTCACTCCAGGGCACAGACCTTGCTCCCCCCCCCCCCCCCCCCCCGCTTTTGCCTTGCTGTTGAATGAATATCTGAGAGCAGAGGGAATGCCAGATTGCTAAAGCACAAGAATATTAGGAGGCACCAGGGGTAAAGAAACAGCTTGGTCTCAGTTAGAGACTTAACAGAATCTTGCTCTTTTTATTTAGCTGTTTTGTTTAAACAAAGCCTATAGGACTTGCCAAAATTAATAGACAAATCACCAATGGAGGCAGTGAGCAAGCAGCTTTCCTATTCATGGTTTCAAGACTCAACCCAGTAGAAATCTAGCATGTAAGTGTTCAGATGGGATAACATATTAATCTTTGAAAGTGAAGTATTTTTATATGCACATACACACCCACCCGTATGTGAACATATGGCCCATCGAGTGAGCAGATAGTATCCTGTGTATTTATAAGCTCTTGAAGTATGATCTAGAGCACATAATCTGAAGCCCATGGATTTTCAGTGGGGTCCACGGATGAGTTTCCGTAGGTTGGGAACCCCTATAAACATATGCAGAAATTTTGTGTTTGTGTATATGCACATTTTCATAGAAAAGGGATCTGTGACAAAAGAAATTCTTAAATTACTCCTTCATGGAAACATATCTGTCCATAAAGCTGTGTGCACATGGGCTCTGTAGACGTGTGGTAGGCAGCTAGACAGAGCAAGGACCACGGGCCAGGCACCGGAGGTCAGCAGGGTGGAAAGCCCTGGGTGCCTAGCAATGGACAATCATTGTAGGGTGGGACCTCGCCCCAGGGTGACCTCTCCCCAGGGTGACCTCTCCGCCCAGCATATCGCTGGTCCTGCAGTTTGGACCCCCTGACCTTTCCTCCCTGGAGATAACATCTAGGCCTCAGTTGTATTTCAGCTCCAGGCCCAGAAAAGCAACAAAACCAGCCACAGCTGATATCAGGACCAGCTGCATTGAATACTGACCCCTGCCCTGGTGCCGGCCAATCCATCGGTGGAGACCCAGGGACCCTGAATGGACACACCTGGAAAAGTACTGAATATCCTACTAAGATCTTCCTCTGGGACCTCCCCCCAAATCTCCACCCTTAAAACCCTTAGGACAGAGGACCCAGTGCACTCTCCCTCCCAGGAGCATGCTGGCTTCTGCCCCTCCCCCCCCCACCCCTCCACCCTCTCCCCAGGCATGTTACCATTAGCTTCTCCGTAATGTAACTCGTTGTTTCCTAAGCCCATGTCTTCTACCTCTGTGATTTACTGAATAAATGTTCTCTGACAGTTTGGGTCTTGGCTCTGAATTCTTTCCTAGCCAGAACCCAAGCACCAAGGTTGCTGAACCCAGGTCTGGTCTGACCCCACTCGTCAGACACCTGGTGCCTTTATCACCCAATGCCTACAACAGACAAACCCATCTAGTTTCTGGCTCCCATTAGAGACAGGACTGCAGGCAATGCATTTATTTTGCCTGAGTCTCAGTTTTGTCATCTATACAATGGGAATAATAACAGCCCCCCCCCCCAATTGTTGGAAGGTGTGCAAAGATATATACACGCCCAACACAATGCTAGATGCCTTACAAGATGCCTGGGAGACACTGACTGTTTTATTATTACCCGTGTTTTACACAGCAGGACGATGGACTTGGGGGGCACAGAGTTACGTACACACAATGCTTTGGAAACCAAACATGTGATGATGAAATGAAAAATCATAAAGCTGGAGTCTCAATGCCCCACAACTTAGGTGCTGGGAGGGTGGTTTCTTAAAATTCCTCCTCCTGAATAAATCCGTCAACGGTGCTTCAGCCACTTGAGTTTCTGAGATTTCATCTCAACCTCCTGTTCTGGGCCCAGGCTCTGGAACCAGCCTGCAAGGCTGGGTTCAAAACCACCCGTTCCCCCGTTTGCTGGGTTCAGAAAGCAAGCACTCAGCTTCCCTCAATCTGGAGAGTTAACGCACATTGACAGCTCGGCACAGTGCCTGGCCCGTAGTAGGTGCTCAATAAATTGATGTCAGTTGTTAATTGCTCCTGCTGCTATTATTATTATTACTATTATTCGTTTTCTAACTTATGATTATCATTTGTTATCTAACTCCAAGGGCTCAGACAGTGCCAAGACTCTACGTTTGCACTGGTGCCAGTTGCTGTTATAATAGTGGCCGTTCGCAGTTCCATTTTCTTCCCTCATTTCTCCCCACCACACATCTCCGATATTTTGAGCGTTTTCACAGTGCCCTCCCAGCCAGGGTCACCACGGCGCGAGAAGGGAGGAAATCTGACCCCCCAGCAAAGGAAGTGTGCAAAGAGAATAACCCAAAACAAATTGAAGGAATTATTCCAAAAAACCTTGAAGGCAAGAATATGGAAACGACAAATAACATCTATTTATAATTGCGGGTTGTTTTTCCGCAGAGGCCCCGGGATGATGGAGAGGGCCCCGCCGACCTCATTGTTCCTGATGAGCACGCTGCCAAGAACGCCTCACAACGCGAGGAAGGAGGCCGCTCCAGACAGGGTGTCTGATAAGTGTCACTGCTGATGAACTTGCAGGGAACTGAGGGCACACAACAAAGCCTCCCCCACGCTCCCCTGACCCTCTGGCTGCTTCCCCCACTGACCTGGCTCCCCAGCACGACATTCCTGAGGCCACGTGGCCACAAACCTGCTCCACTCCTGGACCAGCAGGCCCTCAGGAGGCTGCAGGCAGGACGTGTTTGCTTACATAAGAAACGGTTCCCTAGGCAGCTGGTGCCAATGGGAGGTTTAAGGCTTTGGGGGAGAACGTTTGCAAGGTGGCTGCTGGCTCTCTCTTTTTTCTGTCTGCTGTGCACGGCTAGAAAGTCCTCGCCCTCTGCAGGTAGCCTGCCCAGCCCCTGGCCAGTCCTCTGTGATGACACCAGAGCGGTAAGCAGGTCAGAACAGCCCACAGTTTATGTTCATTCACCAGCAAGCTGGCGCTCAACTCAAAGGTGAAACCCAGCAGGGCCAGAGACTCCCTACACTGCCCCAGCTGGCCTGGGTCAACCAAACTCACCTGCCTCAGTTTACCTGCCCTCATAAATGGGAACAGGGATCATGGCTCTGTGCCCCTGGGGGAGAACGGAAGGAGCAGAAAGTGATTGGTATCCAAGGAGGGGAAATCGGAGCACTATATCTGGCCTGGGGTCCTGGTAGCCCCCTGCACTTGGCCGGGTGAATGGTTCCCTCCGGGACAGGCGCTCACTACCCCTCCTCCCAGAGGGTCTAATAATTGCAAGAGCGAATCAGAACCTGCCCATCTGTCTGAGAAGTGGGAGCCTGCGGGGAACGCGGTGTGCGGGGCCTGAGGGAAACAACCAGGGCATCGGAGAAGTCCTTGATGGTTTTCCCGGGCTTTAGGCTCCCAGTCTTGTTTCTTTCCGCCATTGCTGGCATCCAGGCTCCCTGACAAAGCATGGGAAATATGGCACTTAGGTCTGAAAGACGTGCCGTGCAGAAAGCCAAGCAGGGGACAATTTGGGAGTAGGTGGCAGGTGTGCTGGGCCCTGTCCTTGCATTTCATTCACTCGGAGCTCAGGTTACAGAGCTCAGAGCCTCTCCTGGCTTCAGGGGCAACGTTGTCATGACGGTGCAAAGGCACCACGGGCGGGGTGTGGAAGTGACGGGCCCGCTGTGATGTCCAGCAGGAAGGGCTGCTGCCACGCCAGGGTGGAGATTCTGAATACAGCACTCAGTGGCCAGCCAGCTGGAACCGCTTCCGCCTCTCACACAGCCACTCGATCACTGCGGTTTCTTCCATGGCCGTGTTCTGCAGGCACCTGGCTGAGCTGGGAGCAGAAGCAGCCCTGTCCACCCAGTGCATGCTAAAGCACTCGCCTCTGCCAATGAAAAAACTGGGTGGGACCCAGACAGTGTGGCTCAATGGTTGAGGTCCCAGTGCGATTCCCGGTTGGAGCACATGCCGGGGTTGCGGACGCAGTCCCCAGTAGGGGCCTGCAGGAGGTGGGCGATCAATGCTTCTCTCTCTCTCATTGATGTTTCTCTCTCTCTATCCCTCTTCCTTCCTCTTCTCTCAGTAAGAACATTGGGGGGAGTGGGAGAGGAAAGAGAGAACTGGGTGGAAGCAGCGAATGTTCTGAATGTTGGATGCTCCTGGCTGGAGGCTCCATAAGACCAGGAGGAAATATGTCCAGAAAGGACACCAGCTTCTACAAGAAAGGGAACCGGATTGCAGGAAGTCTCCTCGCAGGATGGGACCCGTGTGAGTCAGGCCTTGGAGGGCCTTTCTTTATCCCACAGCCACAGTGTGCTGTTAGCTTTGTGAACAGAACTGCTGGCTGGCTGGCCGGCCACAGGAGTTCAGGGTCCTGATGGGCAGTAGAGACCGCCCCCCTGCTCAAGAGGAGTCAGTACCCCCACACTTAGCCCAGCAGCCTGCCCTGAGGCTTGGTCTAGAGCAGCCGTGGGCAAACTATGGCCCGCGGACCGGATCCGGCCCGTTTGAAATGAATAAAACTAAAAAAAAAAAAAAAGACCGTACCCTTTTATGTAATGATGTTTACTTTGAATTTATATTAGTTCACACAAACACTCCATCCATGCTTTTGTTCCGGCCCTCCGGTCCAGTTTAAGAACCCATTGTGGCCCTCGAGTCAAAAAGTTTGCCCACCCCTGGTCTAGATCCTGTGTCTGCTTGCCTCTCAGTTTCCCAGCAGATAAGAAAAAAATAAGAATACTCTCTTACCCTCCTACCACTCTCAAAGGGATGACACATCGACAAATCACTTTGAACTTTCAGATGAAAGGTGCTCTATAAACCTGAGGCCTCATCAACTGTAATTGTTACGGTAATTATTTTAATGATAATAATGATGATAATGGGCGAAGGGGGTGGGGCGGGGAGGAAGCCTCCTGCCTTGAGACAAAGAAAAACTCTTCCATGGAAACCCACCTCAGGATTCCTCCAGCTCCCAGCACTCAACCATCTCGTTCGCACTGCCCATTCCTGGGCTGAGGTATTATTTACTCTTTCCCTTCCAATAAAACAATGATTTGTTCCACCGTTTCCCATCTCGCTCACGCCGGTGCGCCTGGCTTCGCCCTGACAGCTCAGCCACGGACTGTTTACACGTCTCGCTCACCCTCCAACACTCTGGTTCGGCTCCGCTGACACTGAAGGCAGGAGAATTCTCTCTGTGTGAGGAATCAATTACTTCTGCTGACACTCTATTAGGAGCCCGCACATCTCCAGATTCTAGATGGAGAGTGGGGGGTGGGAGGTGGGGGGCAGAGGATGGCAGGGAATTTGAAGAGGGCGGTGAGGGGGGCTGGAGACAGGGGAGCAGGAGGTGGATGACGGGGGCAGACAGAGATTATTGACTGAGAGCCAGGCCCCTGGCTTGTCTTTAACGACAGAAAGATCTCTCTCTCCTTGACTGCCCTGCTGGCATCCGGAGGTGACCACATGGCAGGAAGAGGCAAAGAAAAGGAATAAAAAAGAGAAAAGGAAAAGACTTGTCAAGAATGGCTAAGGAAATCAGAGAGGCCCCGAATAGCTAAGCTTTGGGATAGCGGATGACAGCTCCAGGTACACGGACACAGGTGTACGTAGGCAGCTCTGGGTGGCGGGCTTCACACCCCAGTCCTACCATTACGATCTGTGCAACCTCTCAGGGCCTCAGTAGCCCCATCTGTTAAATGGGAAGAACAGTAGTACCAGACCCATAGGCTGGCTCTTGAAGTAAAATAATGGAAAGTTCTTTGTGTAGTAGCGTCTGATGCCTGTAGAGAGTGCAATCAATGTTTGCTGTTCTTGTCTAACTGACAGTCCCTCCAACCACCTACAAACATACAGTGGAGGCAGAGCAGACAAACACATGTACACCATTAGACTGCCAAGGTGCTTGGCTGTAAGGCTAGAAAAAAAACAAAAAACCAGCATCAAAAATCATGTGGATTTTCCTTGCTCAAGCTTTACTGCCCTCTAAACCTAGGCCTAACTCAATTCATTTTTTTCTTCTTCTTTTTTTTTTCTTTCAAGTTTTATTTCAACCAGCTAACATTTTTTAGGGCTTTTTCTCCGTCTGCTCTGCAATCACCTGAGTCGAAGCACTAGGCCTCCTAACGAAGGACAATTACGAAGGCTCTTTTCTAGAAGGAAGGACAAGGGCAGCTGATATATTTTTCCCGAGATGATTTATCCAGGCAGAAGCAGAAGCAGAAGCATGGAATTAAATTATCTGTTGAGTTTCTCTTAACTCAAAGGTTTCAAGCCCCCTTGACATTAAAAAGGACAAAACAAAAGAAAAAAAAAAATTTTTTTCCCGTAAGTAGGACTCATGACTACAGGAAAACACACAAATCCCTTTTTTAGAAAGATCCCATTTTTCACTGGGTCTATTTCCTTTTCCTCTTCATCCCCTCCACCCAGAGCTCCCACTGAATGTCTGCAGACACTCTCACCGGTGTAATTGGATGGGAGAATTACACGGAGTTACGTGGGGTGAGATGCAGGCCTTCTGGGACCTCTGGGTTCAGAGGAGGTGCCCGGGCTGCCAGCCAGAACAAGTGGGATTGTGTATTAGAAAACCTCAAGTGATTTTTCTCAATCGGGATGAAGAGCATCGTTAGGAAGGACGTCCACAGTGAAGCTTGCACTTGAAGAGGTGCGATTGCAACATCGCCTGTTTAAAAACAAACTGCCCAAAATAGCGGTGGGACCCAACTGCCCTTTAACCTTTGTAGGAGGGGAAGGACAATCTGCGGTGCCTTTTCTCACTCCTGCGGCGAGCTCGGTGCTGGGTGGGGTCCTTGGTCGGGGTTGGAGAGCGTGGGGTCAGCAGCCAGCTGAGCTTGAGTCAGCAGGGCTGTGCCTGCTTGTTGCACCACATACCGGGAGGGGGATCTGTTTCTGTTATTAGCAGGGTTGTTGCAATACAGAGAAGTCGTGCTGCTCATTGGCTCCTCGGGGGAATCAGAATATTTCTGTGGCTGAGCAGGCAGTCAATCTGGAACGATGCCCGGAGCAATCACCTGAGGGTCTCTCCTGAGGTGAACCACAGAGAACTCTCACTCCGCTCTGGTTTCTAGAAGCCCAGGTGGATACCAGCTGAAGCCACACCTCCAGTCGGACATGTGGCCTCCTACCATCTACCTATTCATACGGGAAGGAGACAGAGGCGGTCCTGTGTAGGAGGAAACCGACAAGCCCAGCCTAATCCTGGACTTTCCCAGGCAACCCCACTTTCAGGCCTTAAACGGGGGTTCCTGGACATAGGGGATGAGACCCAGAGACCCTGACCAGGGAGGGTGGGGGTAGCACAGGACCTCCATAATCTTAGTCTTTCCTGCTTCCTGACCACAGCCCGTCTCTGAGATGGTGGAAGTTGCCTGGCCAGGAAATAAGATTAAATAACAACACTCAGGCACCTCTTTACCAAGAAGAGGGATTGTATCATCAAGTCACAAGGATGGCTTTTCAGTTTTTGTGGTTTCTGTAGTTATTAAATTCTCTCCCCTTCTTATCGTTGACATGTTGCTCTCTACCTGGACCACCAGCCATACACACACTCCCTTTGCCTGGCTAACTTATTCAGGATCAATATGGACCTCACCTCCTCCAGGGAGTCTCCCCTGATCTCCCCAACCTAGACCTGATCTCAGTGCTCTGGGCTCACATAACATGTCCATATCATGTCCCCAGTCAGAATGCATGGTGTAGGGGGAGGCAGTAGAGCATACGAGTAAAGAACACAGGTTGCAAAGTAGGGTATTCCGGCTTAAAACCCTTCTCTGCCACATGGGTCAGTTGCTTCACTTCTCTGAGCCCATTTCTCCATCTACAGCAGGGGTCCTTATACTAAGGCCCGCAGGCCACATGCAAATACAAATATTGTATTTGTTCCCGTTTTGTTTTTTTACTTCAAAATAAGATATGTGCAGTGTGCATAGGAATTTGTTCATAGTTTTTTTAAAAATTATAGTCCAGCCCTCCAACGGTCTGAGGGACAGTGAACTGGCCCCCTGTTTAAAAGTTTGAGGACCCCTGATCTACACAATGGAAAGAGTAGCAATGACCTCCCAGGTTTTTTTTGTTTCGTTTTTAATATATTTTTATTGATTTCAGAGAGGAAGAGGGAGAAATATCAATGATGAGAGAGAATCATTGAGGGGCTGCCTCCTGTACGCCCCCTAGGGTCGAGCCAGCAACCTGGGCATGTACCCTTGGCTGGAATCGAACCTGGGACAACCCTTCCATCTGCAGCCAACACTCTATCTACTGAGCCAAACGGCGAGGGCTGACCTCCCAGGTTTTGTTGCAAGAATCAACGAGATGCTGTCTGTGGAGTGCTTTGGAGCTGCTCCACATGTGGCAGCTTTACCATCAGTTACCGTGTGTTTTCACTTGCTTCCTCCTCCCAGACTCTAAGCTCCATGAGGGCAAAGAGTGCAATGTGGTCATCACTGCATTCCCGATGCCATGGTCATGCTTGGCACATACTAGGTTCTTAAGCATTTTTGGATGAATGCATAACAGTCTATTGACATTTTGTGGGTGAGAGACCAAGTCCTCGAGAGCTTAGAGACATCCACAGCCTGTGTCTGATCCTCCTGCTGTCACCCTGTCATATCACAAGATGGACAGGCACAGAAGACAGCTCTGTCAGCCTTCCAATGCAGGCACGTGCCATGCTGACTCATGTCCTGGCATCTCAAATGTAAAATATCACCAACACCACCAACCACCTGCACCCACCTACTTAGCCTTCTCCAGGACTGGGTGCCCCAGGGATAGAGACATGAACTGTATGGTCCATGTCCTTAGAGAACTTACATGCTCAGGACACCAGGTGGCCACACATGAACCAAAGGCACATGAGCAAGTCAAGGTGATATGCAAAGCTCTGAGTTCAGAGTCGGGGTCCATAAGAGAGCCCTGGAGGAATCCAGCAAACTGGGGGGAGGCAGAGGGGAGCGTGCAGCGGGACACCGTAGGGGGAGGGGTAGGAGTGTGAGCACTGGGCGCTCACAGGGTCTCATGCAGCCTTCAGGTTGTATTTGGTTGTGTGAAATCAAGGGTGTTTACTGAGCACAGGAAATCAATGGTGGGGAGGGGCCAGGTTATTGAGGTCTAGTCTGTTTCCACTGTTTACTGTAGTCAATTTATCAACTGCTACCTTTCTAGGATATCACTCCCTATTTTGGGAGAAAGAGACATTTTGGATTTGTGGATGAGGGCTCCTCTGGCTATAAATCAACACAGGAACATCTTGTTTATCCAGGACACTGGGCTAGAGGCCAAATATCCCAAACCTCTAATATCCAGAACATGGGGGAAGGGGCGAGGGATGGTTTCAGAGGGAAAGATCATGAGCAGCTCAATGCCAAGGACTCCACGCACTGATGCCCTTAGACCATGTTCCCTTCCTCACTCTGCTGTGAGCTTGGCTGTCTGGAGCAAGCGGACGAGCAGGCCTGGGTTGCACTGGCTTGGGGCAAAGCTTAGACCTAAGGACCAAAACTTCCCAAGAAAGCAGGGGTTTTCAACCTTTTTGATCTCATCACATAAATTAATTACTAAAATTCTGTGGCACACCAAAAAAAATATATATTTTGCTGATTTGACAAAAAAATAGGTATCATTTTGATTCATTCACACCAGAAGGCTGTTGTTGTTGTGTTCGCTGCTGTCATTTTTTTATTTGACAGTCTAAGGCAGCGGTTCCCAACCTGTGGGTCGCGACCCTTTTGGGGGTCGAACGACCCTTTCACAGGGATCGCCTAAGACCATCGGAAAACACATATATAATTACATATTGTTTTTGTGATTAATCACTATGCTTGAATTATGTTCAATTTGTAACAATGAAAATACATCCTGCATATCAGATATTTACATGATGATTCATAACAGTAGCAAAATTACAGTTATGAAGTAGCAACGAAAATAGTTTTATGGTTGGGGGCCACCACAACATGAGGAGCTGTATTAAAGGGCCGCGGCATTAGGAAGGTTGAGAACCACTGGTCTAAGGGAAAAGAGGTCAGTGACCCTGACTAGTCAGGTATTGCATATTTTAAATATTCGTGCGGCCCACCGCTTGAAAATAGCTGCAAGAGACAGCAAGACCTCCTAAAGCAAAGTCCATACCCAGTATGAAAGGGCCAAAACAGTTCAGAAGAAGGCTCCAGGTTACTCAGAACAGGAAGTAAGAGTGAGAGCAACGATAGAAAAGTCCCAAACGTCTCTGTGACCAAACCCAAAGATGCTAACACAGCTGCCAATGTATTGTGCATCTACAATAACAAGTAGTTATCATCATCATCATCATCATCATCACAGTTTTGCAGAGGTGGAAGCTGAGGCCTGGGAAGTTTTCAAAGGTCAACAAAAACTCCGAATATAACATTACACAGCCAGCCTGTCACAAAAAGTGACGTTTACCGGGGCGGGGGGGGGGGGGGGGGGGGGGGGGTAGTTGACTCGCCTTAGGTTTTGTTTTGTTTCGGAAGACAGGGAAGTGTGGCCCAGGTTCCAGAAGGCCCTTTATCAGCTAACCTTTGTAGAAAGAACTGGAACTCTGAGGGGGCATGTCTCAGTAGCTGGAGATTTCACTTGGATGGAGCGCTATTCTGCAACGCCCCCCAAGGTGAATCAGATACTGCCGCGCTGCACACACATGTAAAGTCGTTAGTGCAGGCTTCTGTGTGGGTTCTTGGCCGAAAAATGTTCTGTCAAGTCTTCTTAGCGGTTTTTGCACTTTGTAAAACACGTTTTTCTCCCCATACCCATCTGGAAATGACCAATTCTTAAAAGAACGCAGGCTCTCGAATTTGGTATAATTGGGTGGTATAATGGGCTGGGCTGAGCTGGGCTGCTGTCCCTGCCTCCGTGGGAAGGACTCATGAATAAGCCGTGTCTCATATGCAGTGGGTGTTTTTCAAAGGCATAGATTTTAGATTTCAGAAGTGGAGAAAGATTCAGTCTTATTGCGTATGTTTCTAAAACCCTTGCGTGCAGCCTGTTGGCTGATGACTCAGGTGAAAGGCAGCAGGCAGTGGCCTCTCCCCACCATAGAAGTGGCTTCTCCCTGTTTGCTCAGGTGGCCCCGAGTCCTGCCCTTTTGTCCCTGGGCCACACCAACCTGGCCGGGCGACAAGGCCTCTGGTTGCTGCCCACAGCCGGTGACTAGGCCCCAGAGCAGCCTTTGGGTGCTGGGGGCCTGGATTCCTGAGAAGGGCCAGGCGATGGGGCTGTGAGTGAAAGTTTCCAAGCAGACGGAACAAAATTCACAGCAAAGGTTAGGGGGAAAGGTCTCTGTCTGGAGTTTAGTCAGTCATCGCCTAGACCAGTGATTTTCAATTGGTGTGCTGCAAGGATTTTATTTCTTACTGATCTTAGAGAGAAGAAGGAGAGAGAGGGAGGAAGTGGGGGGGAGGGGGAAGAGAGAGAGAGATAGAGAGAAACAGCAATGTGGGGGAGAAACACTGCTTGGTTGCCCTCCACATGCACTCCGACTGGGATCGAACCCGAAACCTGGGTCAGGTGCCCTGAACTGGGAACGGCAACCTCAATATCTTGGTGTATGGGTTGACTCTCCGACCAACTGTGCCGCACCAGCCAGGGCTGCCGCCAGGATTTCTCAAACATGCCATACCTGACTATTTAGTCAGGGCACCGCTCTTTCCCCTTCGGCTGTCAAATAAAACAATGACTGCAGCCAGCACAACAGCCATCCAGTGTGAATGAATCAAAACTCTATCGATATTTTTGGGTCAGATCGGCAAAAAATACACTTTTTGGATGGCTGACGACGTTTAGTGATTAGTCTGTGTGTGCCAGGAGCTGGAGAGGTTGGAACTTGCTGGCCTAGCCCTTTGGGCTGATTTCAAGGCACAGAGGGCCAACTGCCTGGCCAGGCCAGACCTCTCCATCGGGGCCCATTTCCGGGTCACGGGGCAGTCTTTGCAGACCATCCCGCACAGAGGAAGAAGTGCAGGAGGAGCACTGGGGGGTGGGGGTGGGGGGTGGGAGCTGGCTGCTTTTCTGAATTCCTTACTCATCCCCCCTTTCACGGAGGTGTTAACTGCTGCGTTCTCATCAGAAGGATGGTGCAGGCAGTTCCTCTTGGTAAGCACCGCCCGCTGGGCTGCCAGAGCCGCATCCACTTGGAAACAGGCCCCGGAATCAGAGGAGAAAGGGGGCTAGGCTCCTATGCTGGTACGTGCTTTCCAAACCCAGGAGCTCCCTCGGAACAGAAACGAGAGGGGGAAATGAGGAGGCACCGGGCAGAACTTCCGGGACTTCCATTAGATTAACTTCTTTTTGCAAGTGAGCCAGGGCGGTGGGGGAGAAGCCCATCGATTCTGAATGCAAATGGCCGGGGAAGAATGTCAAAAATACCTTGCAGAGCGAGAGGTTGAGAGGACCGGATGTGTCTCTCTAAATACAAAAATTCATCAGGGTGAGAGAGACATGGGGAGTGGAAGGGACACGGGGGAGGGGGGAGAAATGAAGGACGAGGTTAAGTAGCAGGGGCTTGACCCCAACAGACCCTTTCTGATAATTTGGCACTGGGGGAGAGAGGCCCCAGAAAGGGTTTTCTCTGACTCTCCTGACCTTTCCGGTTCCAGCCAGCAGCATAGAATGGGGGAGTTGGGAAGGCAAACAGGAAGCTACTTAGTGAAGATGATAAGCTGGAGGATAACCTGTCCCGCGCCTGCTCCAGCTCAGCATGAAAGGACTCTGCCCTCTTCCCGGAGGGCTGCAGCAATCTGAGTTCTCCCGACCCTGGAGCTGGGTCTTGGAAGGGGAAGGGGCTCCCTGCAGCCCCAAACAGGGCGGGAGCGTGTCTTCCTGGCCTTTCACACTTCCGAACGTGTTTAAAGCCATGCTCACCAGCTCCTGAATGTTTCCTCCCAAAGCCGTGCCTTCTCCCTCTGCCGCTATGAATATACATAGGATGACCTCTTAGCAATTTCCCTGGGAGGTTTGCTGGCATAAGCATAACAGAATTTGGCCCTCAGTGGAGAGAGGTGCTTAGTCAAATTTCTCTGAGCTCAGACCCAAGCTTCTCGGTGCATTACGATTCAGTCCGTGCCAACCTCCTGCAGCCCGGCCAGAGGCTCCAAGAGCAAAAACACCTCATAAAGAAGCCCTTCTCACAGAAATTCTTGGTGAGGTTCACTGGCAGGGAATGGGCAGCCTTGCGACTCTGTGCAAGCGTGTCCAAGGGTGTGCACTGAACTTAGACAAAGAGGAACTGGGCAGCTACCCTGTGTCCTTCAATGAGTCAAGAGACGATCTGCGATTAGAAGCTTGGCCTTATGATTCTTTGTCACATGAGGCTTCTATCCAGGAAACCCTGGGATTCGCAACAAAGACTAACTCTTGTTAGGGGAAAACCATTGCGTAGGTGAAAAGCAGTCCTCGGAGGGTAGCAATGACATTGATGCACGGGTTCACAGTGAAAGCCATGTTAACACGAGGGCCCTATAAATCAAGGTGCGGGAGCAGGCAACATTGTCATGCCAAGAATGTGAATGTGCTTTGTACCATCTAGTGGGCTCTGTCTTACAGTGTTTCCAGAGGGTTTTGCCTGGTTACAGAGGGTTCTGTGTTCTGCCTGGTTACAGAGGGTCCTGAATCTATGAGTAAGCGCTGGCTGGTCCAGGTCCGAGTCCTGCACCTTTCCCATCAGCTGGCCCTTGATGAATTTTTCATCACTTGCATTGCCTTGGTCACAAGAAAGGCTCAGACTATTTATCAACCATAAGGGGGCACTGGACACCTACTGGAGCAGGGGCACCTTGTAGGCGCTTCTCTGGAGCCAGACATGACCTTCTGCACAGAAAACTTTCCCTTTTGTTTCAAGGAGGAAGCACTGTATTCACATTCTGGACATGACAGTGCTGTCTGCTCCCCCACCTTGATTTATAGGGCCTCCGTGTTAACATGGCATTTCTGAAGCACTCCCAGATGTCTACATGTCCACGTGGTGTCTCCTGAGCCACGCACCTCCACAGTGACAGGACCGAGGTGGTGAGACCAGCGGAGTCACCGCGGGTGACTGACTTAGGTTCCCTGGGCTTTGGCTGTTCTCCTTGGCCACATGGAGGTGGTAAGGACCCCCCTTTCCCAGGGCCCTTGTGAGAGAGGAGTGGGCTGATATTTACAAAGCAATTAGGAGAGTGCTTATTAGATAAATCCAGCCTTGAGACTCTAACCTGGGCAGCACAGACACCAAGAAGCAATGCACATCTTAGATCTACCTGTGGAGACACTGATGTTTAACTGCAAGGAAACCAGCTGCCACTTGCCACCACAACAGCCCGAGTGTCCATGGCTGGGTGCAGAGGGAGTCTCCACGTGGGACTGGGCTACTATTTTATCAAGGAAGCCGGTGGGGTTCCTACGTGTGGTTGTAGTGGAAACGGGGAGATCTCCAAGGGGGAGGCAAGTCCCAAAGTCAAGAGCTGCTGTTTTGTAGTTCACCTCCCACCACGCCCCCACAGGGAACTCCCCCCACTGCCAGCTTTTGAAGATAAGATGCTATTCCTTACACATTCACTCAAGAAGACTCTTTCCTCCATACTATGGGACCAACTGTCCTTTATTTCCCCCTGAAAGAGAATGCCATCTTGGGTTCCCCTGGGACCCAGGTCCAGCACTGTTTAGCAGGCCAGGTGTTTAGCAGACCCAGTGTTTCGAGTGTGGCCATTAGGTGGCGCTGCGGTCGGAGCCGGGGCTGGAGGGAGGGAGGAAGGAAGGGTGTCTCAAGGATGCACAGTGGGCAGGAGGGTGCTTACTTGCAGTCATGCTTCTCGATTTCAAAGTGCGGGTTGAAGTTGAGGACAATCTTCTGGTTGGGTTCGGGCGCATAAACAATCCACTCGCAGTTCTGGTGGGACGGGTAGTCCTGGGGGTAACCTGGCGAGGTGATGTAGCCAGCATCTTTGGAATTCAAACGACCGCCACAGGGTGGGTCTGAAAGAGAAGGCAAACAACCCAAGGAACTTCAAATATGTTCCAGTGTTTTTTTTTCCTCCTCTCCTTGTTTCTCTCCTCTACCAGTGGCCTGAAAGGGTTTTACAGACCTTTTATGGCAGTCCAGGAAGCTAACCTACTTACTCATTCAGTGGAAGAGGTTATTTCAGCCCATCTCCCCCCTCATCACCCGGCTGAGCACGCACACTCTCACACACACACACACACACGCGCGCGCGCACACGCACACGCACACACACGCTCCCCAATGAAAATATTTCAGAAAGTGGTCGCCAATGTTCCCGATCACGTGCTCTGGGATTAAAAAAGAACAAGAAAGCTGCAAAGTTAACATGCCTCCCTGCCTTTTCCTGTCTCCTGGCCGTGGCCCATCTTCTTCTGCGCTCGCTCAGCCTCGCCTCTATCTTTACCTCATAAATCCTTCATGCTCTCGGGCCTCCCAGCCCAGCCCAGGCCAGGCCGCCAGAAGTAACGGCTCCGGGAACTGACAAGAGCGGTTTTGTGGTGCCGACCCACAAGCCTGGTAACAATTACATGTGATGCGGAAGACGCGTTTTCAGCTTTGGGCCAGATCAGGCCCTGGAGGGTGATTTCAGCCTTTTTTTTTTTTTTTGAAAGAAAGCAAAAGCAAAACTCCCAAACACTTAATTCCACATCCACCACAAATTTGATTTATGATTTCATTATGCACGGAGTGGAAAATCTGCATAGGAGACTCCACCGCCTCTGACCTCAGAGTCTCGACAAAGAGCGCTTTGTGCTGAGTGGACGGCTGGCTTTGCCCGAGCTTTCTGCCCACTGTCCCTCCTGCCTGGGCGCCACCAGCAGAGTGTGCTGCTGCTTTGTCCCCGGTCAGCAGCCCTCTGGCAGGGGCTGGGGGAGCCATCCCCCGCCCTCCCCACAGTGCCTGGCTGGAGGGAACAGATGCACCCGTGCCAGGAGGGAAGGGGCCATCTTTAAAGGCAGAAAAGGTGGGCGATGACATTTGAAGAACCTCACATATTTGGGAGTGAAGATCTTCCATCCCCAGGAGGGGTTCCTGGGCAATGGGGGGTTTCGCTTAAGATGACCTGAGAAGAGAGGACAAGCAGACACAAGAGACCTGGAAACATCCAGAAGCCTCCGGGAGACCTTCCTGAGAGCCGTGCCGCTCTTAGCATCAATCACGATTTAATATCGCCATCTGCATGGAGCAGCGTGGGCCCGTGAATTATGCATTAGGGCTCAGCAGCCGCCCTCCAGGACGGGTCTCTCTCCTGCGTTCACTCTTTGAGGAAGAGGTCATGCATTTTTTAACTCTACAGGTGCACTTCCCTATTCCCCGCGCCTGTTGGCATTGCTGTCTCCCAGAACTCTGCTTTAGATTACCGGCGGGCGGGCTTTAAATGCATAAAAGATGGGCACAGTGGTGGTGGGGGACACACAAATCCACACAAGTGGCCTTTAGGCATCAGCGCCTCCAAGAGCTCAAACTGTGCCCTGTTGCCCTGCCCAGAACCAAATGGATTCAGGTTCCATTTCCTCCTGGGTAGAAAACAAAAGCAGGCCGTTTCCTCAGGCCAACAGAGACCACATCATCGTCTAGCTCAGCGGTTCTCAACCTGTGGGTCGCGACCTCTTTGGCGGTCGAACGACCCTTTCACAGGGGTCGCCTAAGACCATCCTGCATGTCAGATATTTACATTACAATTCAGAACAGTAGAAACATTACAGTTATGAAGTAGCAACGAAAATAATTTCATGGTTGGGTCACAACATGAGGAACTGTATTTAAAGGGCCAGAAGGTTGAGAACCACTGCTCTAACTCATGACCCTGCACCCTCTCGAGGCCAGAAGGACAATGGGCCCAGCCCCCCTGCCCAGATGAAGGGGAGGCCAGCAGCCGGGCCTGGTGCCACCGCTTCCTCTGCAGCCAGTACCCGAAGGCTGGCCAGGTGCCCACACCACTCACCCAAGCTGGGCACCTAACCTCTTGTAGCAAGTCAGATTGTGGCCCTTTGGTCCTGGCTCATGCATGTGAAATAGGACCACGAGTGGCCCTCTGAGAAGGCGGGGAGGGGGGAGGGGACTTAGATCACCAGCGGTCTTACAGCTCGGAGGAGAGGAAATTGCCTATGGACTTTTCTATGGAAAGAAGAACTTGACTTCCTCAATGCCCCCACGGCGCCCAGATTGCGCTTTGAGTAATCAGAGCAGGCACACGTGATCATCAGGAAAGACAGGAAACTTCCTCATAGGAAGGTTTCATTTCTGAGCCACACCAGGAGTCATCACTTCCCCACTGAAGAAAAAAGTTAAACTACGTGTGCATGTCCCGTAGCTGCCTGCCTGCCTGTTCTCCTGGTAAAAACTTACTTCACTCAAAGGAAAAGGAGTAACTCTTTTTTGTTTTCTGTCCTCTCTTTATCAGGAAAATCGAGGCACTCATTAAAATATTTGAGAACTCATTGAAACATCTGCTTTGCTTGTGTGTGGTTAGCCGTTCCAATATCCAAACATTTATAAACCCGCATTCTTTTTTTAAAATGTATGTTTATTTTTTTAATGTTTTTATTGATTTTAGAGAGAGAGGAAGGGTGAGGGATAGAGAGATAGAAACATGGATGACAGAGTTGGCTGCCTCCTGAACGCCCCCTACTGGGGATTGAGCCCACAACCCAGGCGTGTGCCCTAACCAGGAATCGAACCGGGGACCTCTTGGTTCATGGGTTGATGCTCAACCACTGAGCAACACCAGCCAGGCACAAGCTCACATTCTTGTCTGGATGGCACTCACACTGAGAAACACACACCTGGATACCAAACATACATCAGGCACACATACACTTTAGAAATTAACACTTTGGCCCTTGCTGGTTTGGCTCAGTGGATAGAGCATCAGCTTGGGGACTGAAGGGTCCCGGGTTCAATTCCATTCAAGAGCACATGCCTGGGTTGCGGGCTTGGTCCCCAGTAGGGGTGTGTAGGAGGCAGCCGATCAACGATTCTCATCATTAATGTTTCAATCCTTCTGTCTCTCGTCCTTCCTTTCTGAAATATATATATATATATATATATGAAATTAACACTTTAGTCCGGTACAAACTTTCATGCCTTCTCACACAAGATCAGACATCATTTGCACAGACAGGTCCATCAAGTTAAATACTAGAATTTTCGTCTCTGTGTTCCTTGGAGAAAACTGAATTCTTGAAATCTATCAGTAAAAACTGTACAGAAGACACACTGAATCCATCCATGCCTCCTTTCGATAATTGATCTTTCATGCCCAGGTTTGAGGACCCTCCATTTCTAAAATGCAAACACACTCCCAAGAGGAACGACCCAGGTTTGCTTCTGAAGAGCAACACTATCCACACCCCCGGAGGCCTTTCCTGGGTCCAAGTGGAACAGCACACTGGCTCTCTCCAGGAGTCCCGGCCATCCAGTCCAGCCGAAAGAAAGGTGAACTCAAGGGCAAATGCCTCTAGGCCAATATGCATACGCAGAAGAGAAGCTGACCTGCTAAAATCTGTGCTACTGAGTCTGTTTGGTGAGTTGACCAGGGATTTCTTTCTCCCTTGCTTTTGTAACTACCTTTTTACCTGGGGCACATTTCCCAAAGGGGAGCAGGCAAACCCAGGCCTGATCTGCTCAGAGAAGTTTTCTCCTGCAACTGAGATGGGCCAGGTACTCAGGGGCCCAAGGATAAAAGCATTAAAGTGATAGCTCTAGGGCTAGGCAACAGTATGGAGATTAGGAGGGGGGAAGAGGGGTACGGGAGGATGAGGAGGGTAAAGAGGATCAAATACAGGGTGACACAAGAAGACTAGACTTTGGGTGGTGGGCACACAGTGAAATATACAAACGATGTATCATAGAACTGTACACCTGAAACTCATATGTTATTTACCAATGTTGCCCCAATAAATTTAATTTTTAAAAGTAAGTTGAAATAAAGAGAATACTATGTTCTGGAGTCCCAAAGGTCTGACACCCCCCGTCCCCCCATAAGGACTACTTAGGGTTCTTATTTGATATAAAATGTCAGATTATTTCTGACATTTTTCTCCCCTCCCTCCCTGCCTCCCTCCCATACCCTTGCTTTGCTGATGGCCTAAGCACCATCCGATGCTGCTCTGGGGTTACCAGGCCATGGGTCAGGTGAAGAAATGTTGTACCGGTCCACCTACAATTCTCAGGTGCTCTGCCAGCTTCAGAGGGGACTCACCCTCCCACAGAACCCAGTTTCAGGCAAGTCATTGGTTCCTAGTAAGAGCAGATTTTTAGTAAGAAGGACTAAAAGAAGATCTTTTTAAAAATCTGGTCTGCCTTCTAAGGGAACTCAACTGGAGCTGTTTTAAAGGATCACTGTAGAGCCTGAACTTGACAATAGTTGTTCAACACTGAAGCCTGAGGATAGTGAGACTTTTAAATGATCAGAATCACAAGGGGGTGACACCAAGTGACACTAGGCAACCGCCTGCAGACAGTCCCATAATAACAATCAGGTCCCTTGATTTAGCTGAACTGAGGGGAAAGGTCCTTGGCAAAAAACAGGGGAATTTAGGGCTGGCTGGATGTGGGATTGGAGAGTCAGGGTGTTACTGATGGAGGGTCTAGGGCAGTGGTTCTCAACCTGTGGGTCGCGACCCCTTTGGAGGTCGAACGACCCTTCCACAGGGGTTGCCTAAGACCATCGGAAAACACATATATAATTACATATTGTTTTTGTGATTCATCACTATGCTTTAATTACGTTCAATTTGTAACAATGAAATTGGGGGTCACCACAACATGAGGAACTGTATGAAAGGGTCGCGGCATTAGGAGGGTTGAGAACCACTGGTCTAGGGTAAGGGGACCAGGTTACTGGGAAGGGGAGGGGGTACTGATATTACCGAGAAGAAGTGGCACCTGGATTCCTAACTCAGTGACCTGCCTCGATCTCAGCTTCCTAAACTGTGATGCAATGAGTGGACTGAATTAGGTGCGTAGTTTTCAGAATTCTTGTTAGAAGTGTTTGTTTGTTCTTTCCTTGAACAAAACTCTACCCTGAGCTCCAACGTGCAGAGCAGCTGAAAGCGGAGCCCCTCTTAGGCGTGGGAACAGAAGGTGGCAGAATCGGAGTCGTGTCCAGGCCTCGAAGTCCCTCCCTCATCTCCGTTAAGAACATCAGGCCTTCCTGGAATAGGGTTTAAAACCCACAGAGCCAGAGCTCTGTGCCCTTGCTATTTTAAATGCCACGGAAAAGAGAGTAAGGCGAGAGTACACCTACTTCTACCTCTATTCTCCACACCTGGGGACACTTAGTGGAGAAAAGTACTCGGTCCCATTTCCATTAAAACGACACTTTATAATTCATCCTTTATCGACAGCATAATCCCGTCCTGTTCCTATTTGCACAGCATTGTTTCATTGACTTACCAGTAGCAAGGCGATGAGGCTTTCTCCTACTTAAAAAGAGAACGTGGCCACCTTGCCGCTTAGCCAGCAAGAAGTCTTGTATGGTCTTACCACTCGCAAGCTGTGTGACCTTGGGTAAGTTAGTCAACCACTCTGAGCCTTCGTTTTCTCCTCTATAAAATGAGGGCAGGGAGTCTAAAGTTCAGTTCCAGTTCCAAATTCAAAGCCTGTACAATGAGGCGGGGGAAAGATCCTATAGCCCAGAGAGGAACCAAAATGTAAAGGTTCTCTCCCCTCCCAGATAAGCAGATTAGTTACTCAACGTGTTGCTCCTGTTTTATCTGCTCCAGGTGAGCCTCCAACAAAACTCCAGGATTCTTCAGAAGAACTCGTCTGTCTTGCATTATGGAGAGTTCAAATGTCTCTTTTAATCACATTAGCTCTACTGACGTGAGTTTCCTTTCTTAACTGGGTCTGCGGCTGCATATTTATAAATATTATGGATACGCAGTTCTGTGTGTGAGCCTGTCAGCAACAGTGATGCATAAAAAGAAAGACCAAAAAGTGTTTCTTAAAATCCCTCACCGCCATCACCGAAGTCCTCTCTCTGCTCAGGGTCTTAACCAAATTTTGCTCGCTGACCCTGGACGAGCTGCTTTTTAAGAGTTTTCCTTTTCTGTGAGCTGAGGCTGGGTTTTGTTTTATTCAAAGCGACGTTAGCCTGTCTCAAGACAGTCTCATAAAATCTGTATCTTGGCTTAAGCGGGGAAGAAATGAGCCAATCCATCAGCCCAGGAATGCGGCTGTTTGACCACTTCCTAAGGCAACGGGGAAGGGACGCAATCTATTCAATTTATGGGGCAGTGGCAGTGAGTGATGCACTCCTGAAGGCACGGCAAATGGAAACCCCTGCGAACTTTTGCAGTGATAAAGTTCAAAATCGGAATGAAAGAATCTTCGGGCCGGCAGGGGGGAGGGGGTTAGGGAGGGGGAGAGGAAGCCCGCATGGAAAGAGGAGAAGGGAAGGGGGGAACACCCCCTCTTCTAGAACAACTCCAAAGGTTCCCCATGGGGAGAACTGGAAACTGGGTCTGGAAATAGAGCTTTGGAAAGTCTCTTCCCCTCAATCTGGATTCTAAAAATGAAGCCCGGTTTAATCATTAAAATGTAAGTTTGATGTGATTACCTCCCTGACCTCGAATCATGCCACCTGTGGTAACCTTGTTATTTGTCATCTTATATCATAAACAAATGCAATTCCAATAGGGCAGCCGATATAATAGCATTAGTTTATATTTATGTCCACTCTTTTCCAGCCTTCATTGCAAATGTAATTTTGATGCCATTGATGAGAGATCTGGGATTACAATTCCTGACCATTTCAACAGGCATTTGGGGAAGGAAACAGAAGAAGAATAATTTTGAGGTCCCTCCAAAAACCCAAGGAGGGAGAAAAAAAGTAATATAATAGTTTTCTTCATTTATTTTGATTAACTGAGGGCTTATGTTGAAACATCTATGGCTCCCCATTGGTTAGTAAATGAAATCTAAACCCCTTGGCCTAGCAATTTGGGCCTTGCATTTAGCCCGAGCTACTATTTCCAACCTTGTTTGCAATCATTTCCCTCCACACTGAAGCTTCTGAATATCACCTCCAACAAACCCAGTGTCCAATTCTCCATTCCCACCTCCCCCTTCCCTTAGGCCTTTCCCAGTCCTAAATCCCATCTATGCCCTCAGCCAGGCTCAGGGCACCCTCCCCCACCCCTGGCCACCCAAACCTGGGCCTCCGAAGCTCTTCAGTATCTTCTAAGGCAGCGAGTTTCAACCCTTTTTATCTCATGGAGCACGTAAGCTAATTACTAAACTATATTATGTTTTTGCCAACCTGACAAATAAAAAAGTTTAATTTTGATTCATGCACACTGATGGCTATTGCATTGGCTGTTGTCATTTTATTATTTGACAATCTAAGGCAGTGGTTCTCAACCTGTGGGTCGCGACCCCTTTGGAGGTCGAATGACCCTTTCACAGGGGTCGCCTAAGACCATCGGAAAACACATATATAATTACATATTGTTTTTGTGATTCATCACTATGCTTTAATTATGTTCAGTTTGTAACAATGAAATTGGGGGTCACCACAACACGAGGAACTGTGTTGAAAGGGTCGCGGCATTAGGAAGGTTGATAACCACTGATCTAAGGGAAAGAGGTCAGTGCTCCTGACTCAATAGGCAGGTATTGCATGTTTTACACATTCTTGTAGCACAGTGGTTGACAATCGCTGCTCCAAGGTGTGTGAGAGCTCGGAACAGCCTTATCCCTTCTGATGGACCACTTCAACTCGAGGGTATGAGTGGCTCCATTCTGATTCATCTTTGGAGAACTTTATAGGATCAAACCCAGAGCTTTTCCCAAGAGTCAGTGTCAATGAGGTTTGATAAATTAATAAATTGCTAGTTGCCTAAAGCAACACCAAAGGTATCAGTAGGTGCCACAAATGCTAAGAAAGCCTAATCACAAATTGTTGTGCTTCTCCAGTTCCAACGAGTCCTACCCAGCCCACAGCTGATACTAATGGTAAATTTAGTGGTGAACTGGGTGTTTAAACGATTTGTTTGGGATACCAGCACCTAGTCATAAGTCAAGGTAGAGTGAGTGTGAACCATGTATCTGAAGACACCCGAACCTCAGATAATAATGAGGACGTTCAAATGACACTTATATTTTAATTCTAATAATAATAAAAATAATTTATTGGAATGTTTTCTTGCCCCCTCACTCCAGCCCCCCACCCTCCCAAAGGCAAGTTCTAGATATTTGTTGTCAGTAGCACCAGAAAGATGCAAACTATTACTTCATCACTAAACCTGTGCTGGGAATGGATTGGCTCTTGCTGGGTTTTAGTTCATTTCTCTCTACCCATCTTTCTTCCCCTGGCCCCCAACATGCCTTTGGGGCACATCTGTTTTATTTTCCCTTTTTATCACAACAATTATTATTACCACTCAGTCCGATAATTTGCAATTCCCTTTATCTTTTTCTCTGAAAGACTGGCCAGATCACTGGCTATCACAGGATCTCTGGAGGGTCACACTGGACATTGCATTAAGCTGGCCTGCAGCCCCGTCCACTGCACACCACGGGGAGAGCTTTCCTTTTGTGTGTCCCAGGCCCCGCCCTTTCCTTCTGGATTAGATCATGACTCTTTTATGAAGACCCAGAGGGAAATGGGATTATTAAGAGTCTTGCTGGGTAAAAGCTATTTTGTCTTTATGATGACTTTTTTGAGTTCAGCTGCTGAAGGGCCTTGATGCCACAGTAGAAGTTATTACACATTCGGGGGGAGGGAGGGTAACTTCAGCACTGGGATCCCTGCTGAGCACATTCTCTTGATGAAGCACAGAAGAGAGGAAAAGGAAAAGAGGAGAGATTTTTAAAAAAATCAGTAGAGGTGAGAACACTGAGCGTGGAGAAAAAAGAAGCAAAGAGGAGAAGTATATCTAAGATGAGAACCTAGCAGGGAATACCGGTCTCTAAAGGACAGAGTGTGGAGAGATAATTCCCATGCTTATAAAACACAGGTAAAGGGTTAGTGGAGTAAGAACTGGGAAGGAATAATTATTTACTTATTAAAAAGCTCATAAAATAATGTAAATTGACCACAATGTTTATACTGTGCTTTCTGTGATACAGTAAACTCCACTGAGGCTGTTTTAAAGATGACATGATTTCCGAATAGGCAGGTAATAATACCTATGAGGTGGGCTATATCATTCTCAAACCCATCTGACAGACCAGGAAACGGCGGCACAGAGGGAAACTGAGGCACGGGAGATTCAGTATTCTGGATCGCAGGGCGCGGCTGGGTTTTAAACCCAGGCTGTCTGGCTCCAAAGCTTCAGAAGCTGGAAAGCCCAATGAAGGTCTTCCCCAAACTTCTCTGTGACAAGCTCATTTAGCGGCATTAGGGAAGACAAACATTTTGCCTGGTGGAAACTCCTTTTTCTCTTCCTGTGCCAGCAGTCTGTCCGTGTGGACAATGCGAGATGTGTTCAGGCTGGGGTGTGAGAGGGCTGGAAGCATTTAACACCTTCTCCACGCCCTGCTCCCACAGGCGCCCTGCTCCTGGTCCCCCTGGCCCTCTTTCCTGTGTACTGAAAACCAGGGCATGTGTTTGGGGGGGGGGGGGCAGGGGGGTAGGTAGGATGCTCAGGCCTGAAACTATGCCTTACAACATCGGAAGGTTTTTTCTTGGCAACGCCCGCACCCCCCCCCCCGCCCCCCTTTCCCCTTTCTTCTCAACCCTGCTGCTCATCTGTGCTAAATGCCAGGTTGTTATTGTTCTACTGGATAGGAGCAGCGTTTTCAGAAATGGGGGATTTATTTTTATAGCACAGCTGGTCTGCCAAAGGTCACATAATTTGGCAACCTTCCCAGTGGTTAAAAATTAATTTCTCCTTATTAATACAACCAAGGTCCCATAGGATCAGAGCTCAGCCTTATCTAAACTTGACAGCTTCCTAAACCTTTAGAAGATGCCTTCTCCTGGAGGGCCAGCCACACTACAAGGCCACAGTATCCAGGAATCCAACCCCACTGAATCCTGCTCGGTGAGGAAACCATTAGGTCCCTCAATCACTTCTTATCGTGGCAGATAAGGCTGTGAAAAATGCCGTAGGCTCTCTAGGCCGAGCTGCCACAGTAGCATCCAGGAATGGGTTAAAAAAAAATTTTTTTTTTAAGTGAGTTCCTTTCCTGGAAGGAACAGAACAAAGACTAACTTTTGGGATCAAACACATCTCTGCTACTCCAGGAGGGTGCCTTCACGACGTCCAATGGCAAATGATGGACAGATGATCCCATACATCAAGTATATTAATGATATTACAAACGACTTCCCAGACGTCACCTTTCGCATCCTGTCCCGTCAGTGTAAGAAGTCAAGATGGTATTACGCTTCTGCTCCATCCTTTTAGGAAAGGAAAGTCACATCTCTATTTCCTAACGTCTTCCCAAACTGGACTTTCACAGAATATGTTCTGAAAACTCTTTACCAATGAATCTAGCTCTGAATTCTGTCAGCCCAGAATTGTCCCACACTTGGGTTACCCAAAGTCAGCTCATTGCCTTGGTTGCTTCAATGAGCAGCTGCGTGAAAACACCAGGCAGGTAACTCAGAAATCATCTAGTCCAAGGTGCCTCTCCCCATGACCCCACCTCCACCCCAGGCCCTTCCCTGACTGTTATTTGCATTCATGCCTCTCAACTCAATGCAGGTAGAAACTGGCCTTTCATTGCCCCAGTGTGGACTTTACATTCAATAGCAGGGGCTGAAGCCACTTGGTAGACAGCAGGAGTCCTGTTCCATAGCCTGGGGTTCCGGTCCCTGCAGCCTTCCAACCTTCCATGTTGTCAGCAGGGAGCTCTGTGGCCTAATGGACGGTTGCCCCAGAAAGTCAAACCTGCGGTGCTGCCTGAGCAGTCACAATTCTGCCGGCACATCTTGGACAAGAAGGAGCTTGCCGAGGCGCCCCCCCACCCCACCCCCAGTGCTGTTCCCACTGCTTTGCACTGTGTGCTCTGTTGGCAAGAGGCCGCAGTTTCACTACCTCCAGCGGCAGTTTATGGGGTAAAGTTTACTGGGCACCCATGGAATGCGGGCATGAGACCAGTCCCCGGAGCCTAGAGCAGACTGTCTGTGTAGAATCTAGGAGTTTATCGTTTTGTTGCACGTTATTATGCTTGCTCATAATTATCCCGCATTTGGAGAGAGACAGGCTAAAAGAGAAATCCTCCTCGGACCCTTATCCTGAGCCTAGCCAGCCCCTCAGTGCGTCTCTTTCAGGATTAGTTTGACCCCAGGCCTGTCTCCCACCGCCAATTTACACCTCTTATCTGATCATTTCAGACAGAAGGTTGAATTGACCGCGTCCGCCCGTGTCCGTGGCAGTAAAACCCCAGCGCGATCAAAGCTCTCCGGGCGGAGGCGGGTGTTTGGAGATGAGAGGGTGTGGGTTCTTTTGGCCCGAAGCGCTGTGGACCCTGGGGCTGGGAGTTGCCACCATCTGAAGAAACCCATTGTCAGGGCCTGAATGATTTCCTGAGCGTAACCTAGTCCCCTGCGGACCACGATTAACTCTAGCAAAGGGGAGTTTCGTGGCAAGGCGCTGAGAGCGAATGGCTAGCGCCAGGGGGCTCTCCTCTCTGTCTGAAACCGAAAGGAAGGAAGGGAGGGAGGGCGGGGGAGGCAAGCAGTGAGCACACGCCAAGAAACCAGAGCGCGCATTCCCTCTCCTTCCAGACAGATCAGCCGGAGCCGCAGAAGCTGCGACACGGAGGAGCCGGATTCCCTGAGCTTGCCCTGGAAAGCTGATCCCCACTCCCGCAGCACTCCCTGATTCCCAGGGGTCACCAGGTTCTTTCCGCCACCGTCCCTCGCCAGCCCTAGGGCGTTAGCTCTGCGGCCTGTGCGCCCCCCCCCCGCCCCCCTCTCCAAGCAGCCCCGCGCCCCAGCCCTAGACCTGGGGGGGAAAGCTGCGGTGCAGTCAGCCCCAGGCGCAGGGTGGGGGCAGCCGCTGAATCACAGCTCGCCGCGCCTCCATTAACTTGTGTTGATATGAAAAAGAAATCAATCAGTGGAAATGAAGCATCGGCAGTGACTATTTCCTTTTCTCACGTGGAAAAGCAAAGAGCGCGGCGGCGGCGGGGAGGGGAGGGAGGCTCGCCAACCCTGCAGAGGTTTCTCCCGAGCAGGGAGCGGCAGCCGAGACTTTCTGGCACTGGACAGGGCGGAGGAAAAGCCGCGAGCTTCTGCCCGGCGCTGTCCTCAGTCGGGAGGAGGAGGGGCAAGGCTGGGGGAGTTGGAGTCCGCCAACTTTGCCCAGGCTTGAGCCTCGGTTTTGCTTTCACTGGGGATATTTTTGCCTAATAGAATGTTTATGGATCGCTGGGCTCTGTTTCTGCTGCGTAGCCCAAACAAATCGATGCGTCGTGAGAGATGGCGCTGGGGGTGGGGTGCGCTGGGGGCCACGGCGTCCCCACCACGTGGGCGCCCGCGCCGCGTGCTCTTCACCTGTCTCGGCGCCCGGCGAGCGCTCGGCGCGCAGCGCGGCTAGAGGCGGTGCAGGCGGCGCGCAGCCCCGCGGCTCCATCCAGCTGGCTCCTGTCCGCCTCCGCCCTCGGCTCGGAAAGCCCACCCCGGCGTCCCGCCACCCAGCTCGGCCCGCGCTCGGATCCCCCTGCCCCGCCGGCCGGGCCCTCCAGGGATGGGGTGGGGGTGGGGGATGAGGGGTGAGAGGGGGTAATGCAGCGCCTGGGACGCGCGAGGCAGAGGGGGCGCTCGGGGAGGGTCCGCCGAGCGGTCCTGAGCCCCAAGCCCGAGCGGAAGGGAGGCCGAGAGGCGGCGGTGCTGGGATCGGCCCAGCGGCGTGCGGAGAAGTGGGGGCGCCGAGGCTGCACGCCGCCGAGGGGTTATTTGCTCAATCGCCCTCCCGCTTTCACCTTCCGCCCTCCTTCCCCACACCCCCCCCCCCCCCCACACCCCCGACTCCTCGGAATGGGTTCCCGCCGCCGCCGCTGTCCCCGTCCCCTCCAGGCCGGCGCGCACCGGGTGAGTCAGAGGTCTAGCTGGGCCTCGCCCTTTGCCACCGCCGCCAGCTGCCAGGGTGCCGGTGGGCTGCTCGGACGGAAATCCTGAGCAGCTCCGCGTCCCACCGAGAGGGCGACCTGCCCGCGCTCTGCGCCTCTGGCTTCTCTAGAAATGACGCAGGGCGGCGAGGGGCCGGGGAGGGGGCGCGCTGCGGAGAGCGCGGAGGCAGGTGGCGGAGCGGGAGTGGGTCCCGTCCTCTGTCGCACACACGTACTCACTCCATCCACACGGCGCCGGGCGGGGGGAGGAGGGGACATTTGTGCGAACATCTGGGGTAGAAGATGGCCCCTGAGTCTTCACGACCCCTCCCGCTCTGCACAGCACACAGAATCTGAAGTTGTGTGTGTGCGCGCGCGTGTGAGTGTGTGCCGGGGTGCGCACCAGTGTCCGCGCACTCGCACACCGGGGTCTACCAGCGACCGTGCCGGAATACACAATATACCGTGGGCATCCTCACCGCGCGCGGGAGCGTGCGCACACACACACACACACACACACACACACACACACACACACACAGCGAATCACACAAACATACATAATTTATGCAGCCTTCAGGTCTGTGGGAGGTAATTTCATTTCACATCAAACTGGGAATTTGGAAGCAAGGCAAGAAGGAATGGGGAGGCACAGGAGACCTCCCCAAGTGGGACCTGACTCATCTCTTTGATAGGGTTTGCAGCTGCCCTGAGATCAGTCATGGCAGAGCAGGCGCAGCAAACATGAGGGTTTGGATAAGAAGGGCAATGCCGAATCTTCTTCCCCCTCAAATAAACAGCCGAGCTTAAAGGGGGGCGTGTGCATGTGTTAGGAGGCGATAACCAACTTCCCCATCCGTCAAAGCAGGCCCCACGCTGGCCCCACCAGCCCTGGTGATGGGAGGAGGTGCCCAGGAGCCTGCCAGAGGTGAGCCCGGCACTGCAGCCAGAGCCTTGGAAGTGCCGCTGGGTGAGGGCACGCCAGGAAGGCTTTTCCTCTGTCCCCATAGATGGTTTCCTCATTCTCAATCACCTGTAGCAGCTCCAAGAGTTCAGTCAGATCCCAGACACTGTTCTCAGAGGGGAGAGAGGCTCACCCTGGAGAGTGGTGTGAGGGAGGAAGAACAAGCCCCACCATATTCCCTGACTCCAGAGATCCCTGCTCAGGGAGTGTACCCCTTGACCCCTTACCAAACCCCCCTCCACACACACACTGGCCCCAGACCTTCGGGCCTTCGGGTGCTTATCTCTGCTCTCAGTCTACACACCCTTTTTGGCAGTGGTTTTGAGAACAAATTCCACTCAAAAGTTTCTAACCACTTCACAAGAGAGACCTTGGAGGGCCACGCAGTTTGTTTTTTATCTAATAATATTTTTTAAAAGAACAGGATTTACTTTCCCAGATAACACGTGGATGCAGGAAGGAGAGGAGGGTGGATGGACCACCTGGCTGGGCCAGCAGCACCCAGCCCCAAGCCCCTGGCTCTGCGGAAAGCCCCATCGGCCGAGCCCTGCGATTTTGAGGCGGATCCGCACATTCTGCAAAGAACCCACAGCACTGGGAAACAACTAGATTCTTGCCTTTCCCAAGCCCTTCAGTTAACATTGCTCAACGCAGCTCCGTGGAGGGAATGCACATGATTTATATTCCGCTGGCTAGGTTGAAGAAACTCCAGGGAGATGTGCTCTGCTTCAAGAAAGGGGAAAAAAATCCCAAAAACTGTAATGCAGAAAGGCTTTGTAGTATTTTTAAACCTTTGATTCAGTCCATATGTGACATCTGAACACCGCCAAATTCTGTCTATGTTTCAACACACACACACACACACACACACACACACACACTCCTCGCAGGAGAATGAAGTTGGGTTTTAGCAGTGGTGGTGGTGGTGATGGTGGTGTAAGGTAGGGAGGGCCGACTGGGATGGCTCTTTAAATTATTCAGTATTAAGGATGCCTCCTTCTATGCCATTCCTTGTGCCCCCCTCCCTGCCTTAGCAGTTACTTTTAAAGGGAAAGTATGTTGAGATGAATAGAAAAAAAAAACTTTCAGGGGCTTACCTGGTTGGCCTCTCACTCCGCGTCCTGAAAAGTAGAGAGCTAAGAAAACCCAGGTGAGAGGAAACATATCCATTTTGGAGAAAGAGGCTCTCTCCAGGGCTGGATGTGTGGGTTTCTTGTATAACTGTAAGTCTTTGTGTTTTTTCTCGCTCTTGTCTTCCTCACAGTGTCTTCTGCAGAGGATTCTAATGGTCAGCGTCTCCCTCCTGGGCCCCGGCGGCCCGTCTTCACCTTTATCCTTGCTGGATCCCCACCTCACCGGGAGGAGGGTCGGTCGCTCTTGAAAACAGCCAAGAGGGAGCAAGCCGGGAAGAGGGGACTGTTCTCTTCTCTTAAACACAAAACGGATCTATGTCCTCTCCAGTTCCTCAAAGTATCAATTCCTTTATCCTACAACATCACGAATATTTCCCGAAAGCCAAGCGTAAAAAAAAAAATTATAATAAAAATAAAAGCCAAGACTTGCCTTAGGCATCACACGGCCCCAGGCAGCTGTGTGATCTCAGAGGCGTAAACGGACACACATCCCCCGGCACCCGGGACCCACGAGAGGGCGGAGGCACCCACCGCCGGACAGCCCGGGTGGGAGGCGGCCGCCCGGCTCCAGCCCTTGCCGGGCTCCCCTAGCGGGATCCTCCCCCAACGGCTACACCCGCTCGGCCAGCCTCACGAGGGGAGTCTGAGGAAGGAAGCTGCCGGAGTCGGTGCCGTTGCCGGAGCTGCTGGCGGTGCGGCGGAGGCGGCTCGGATCGCCTGGGAGCGAGCGAGCCCCTCTCCGAGTTCGCTCGCGCCCGCCTTCACCTCCACCTCGCCCAGCGCCTCGCCGAGTGTCTGCGCGTCTGAGGATGTGCTGGGGGCGGGCTGCGGGCTGCTGCCTCGCTCGCGATCTCTGCTTCCCCTCGGGCTCCCCCCTGCCTTTTCAGGCAGAGCAGCATGTGGATGTCAGAGCCGCGGCACAGCTATCCGATTACGCGCCGGCTCAGGGCCCGCCCCTTCTGTGTTCCTGATTAAAGAGGCAGCCGCGGAAACGCGCGGCGCAGAGGCGAGCGCCGCGGCACCCAGCTCGGGCGGGGCGGCGGCGGCGGCTTCCCCCGGGCCGCGGCCGGATCAAAGTTAAGGCAGCTCCCACCCCGCCGCCCCTCTCCCACCCGGCATCTCCCGCCCACCCCGGGCTCCTCCGCTTCAGGCTGCGCCGAGCCGCCCGTGCGCAATGCCCCGGAGAAGGAGCGCCCCCGGGCACCTCCAGGGCGTGCTGTCCTTGGCCGTGTCGATGCCGCCCGAGGGAGACTCCGCGGGAAACGGGGGAAATCCTGGTTCCCCCCAATTCCCTCACCGCGATGCCACACACGTAGAACCCAACACAATGCCACGCGCAATGGCGTTGGTGGCGCACGGTGTTTGGAGTAGGGAGCGAGGCGGCAGCTCAGCCATGCGTTTGAACAGGCAGCCGTGCGTGGCGGCGACACACACGCACAGGCCCGGCTGAATAAAATCCCAAACACCCTGCGTTTACTACTGAGATCCTTTGTTATGTCCCAAACACACTCCTCTTCACTCTGGGTGATGATTCACTTTTCTCTACGCCCCTAAACTTGAAACTACCAGAAGAGGAAAGACTTCAAAGAATTTGTTCAGGCCATTGAACTGGATTCCCCCAACCTCTCCCCCCCTCCCCCCCAACATGTACAGGTACATGAAGGTTTCTACTTAATATACATACACATTTCTCCCCTTGGAAATGTGGCCACAGTTTGGGGTGAAAGAAAAGGTATGAGAACTGTTTAGAGGGAGCTGCAAGCTAACAGTTGGGGAAACACTTGTATCTTTGTTTCTGAGGATGGCTTTGTGGATTCTAAACGGTCTTGTTTCACGGGGCACCTATTACTCCACTATCATACAGACTCCAACAGGAACAGTCTAAATAACACCCCGCATGTACTTTCCTGCCACTCTGCAGATGAAGAAAAATAAAGTTTTGGTGACAAGAAACACACACATCTGACTATCTCATTTATTTCTTTGCTTGTACTTGTGGATTCTTCTGGGTGGTTTTCCTCCTTATCTGGATTTGCCATTAGCTTTGTTTATCACTTTTAGTGTTTGAAAAATCTGTGACTCCCACTTAACTGTTATTTACACGGAGATAACCAAAACAAAATTGAATCAGAAGTGATTTGCAAATAGTGGAGCCAAGCCGTGGAGGGGTTTGAAGGTGCTGTGTGAATCCACAGGCTGCCTATCGCACTGTGGATCTTAGATGCCGGGTCTGAAAGGGCATTTAGCAGAGGCCTGGTGATTTCTCCCAGCAAGCATACCTCCAGGGGGGACTACCTTTCATCCCCCCCCTCCCCCTTCCTTTCTTTCCCTCCTTCCTTCCTTGGCTGGAGAGCACATCCACAATATTAAAAACTCCAGGTTTACTTTATCCCCTGTTTAAATGTCAGTTATAAAGAAAGACGGCCACTCCCCGATATTCAATGGAGTAAAGAAGCAGTGTGGAGTTTGAATCTTCAGCAGAGACCCCCGCTTCTACTATGGCCAAGATGCTAACCTAGGGACAAAGAGCACTATCTACAGTGACAGTGCCTAGAGGGTCATTTAGTATCACCTCCCCTGACCACTTACCAGGCTGGCCAGACCATTCTCGCAAGTGTCCAGCCTGGAAGAATCCTGTTTCTGAGAACCTTGTAGCCAGAGCTTAGGGGCAGGGCCAGGGGAAAGAGGACAGAGAGAAAAAAGTACTAAGCTGAAGCCCATTGGGAAACCATGAGAATGACAACTCTGACTTCTGAGCTTGGGGCCTGGGGTTGAGGGGAAGGCCTGATATCCTGAAGTGGGATAGAGGTCTGGTGAGACTGGTGAGTCTGGTTCAGAGCCCTCAGGACTCCATTTTTTTAATCCTCTAGGGGGCAGCACTCAATAAATAATGGTCATAACTACCTGTGGTAGCACTTCTGTTGGTGCTTTTATTTCTAGAAGCTCAAAGCCCTTTATCAGACCAGGCGAGAGGCAGAGTGAGACCAGTTCCCCTCCAGCCCTCTCTGAACAAGACTCCACGGGCCCAGGGAGGACGGAAAATTGCTTTAATCTAGGACTTCCAAGGACTCTTGGGAACTAAACACAAATCCCACATGTGCCCAATGGAAAATGAACCTTTAGGGGAATTCTCCAGACTGGGGCTGGCTCAGACCTGCCAAGCCCCAGCTTTTGTCTAGACTGGAATCTCAGGGGTTTGGCTGCAATTGGTTCGGTTACCACCAGAGGTGCAGGGGTGAGGATCCAGGCACCGTCCTTTTCCTTTTCATTATTTTGTGAATTTACGTCCCTGACCCATGGAGATGCTTGCCTACTAAAAGGCTGGTTGCGTCAACAGAAACAATGGGCTTGTGAACATAAATACCGAACCGACTAGAGGCTGAGATTTCTGGAAGCATCCCTGACTCACCTCGGACGTTTTACATCATTATCCTTAATTGTGAAATAATAATAGGTAATCTCACCCTACATTCCATTCCTTTGACAGGAAGGGATATGGGAAACATAAAAGATTTGTGAATGATGCTGAGGGAAGCTGTAACCTGGCCGCACCCAGTGGAAACCCAGGCGTTCCCAGCGGGGCAGTCCCAAACCAAGAGAGCTCATCCGAATCACCAAGGGCAACGATGTTCAACAAGGGTGCTGCACGAATGTTTAAAACATGCAATACCTGACTCTCTAGTCAGGGGCACTGACCTCTTTCCCCTTAAATTGTCAAAAAAAAAAAAAAAAAAAAAAGAAAATAAATAACAGCAGCTAACACAACAGTAGCCGTATGGTGTGAATGAATCAAAATTATACCTATTTTTTTTTTTTTTTTGGCAGACTGGCAAAAAAAAAAAAAAAATTGTGTGCCACAGAATTTTCCCAATTAGCTTATGTGTGCCATGAGATGAAACAGGTTGAGAATCGCTGACCTAGGGTGAGTGCTAACAATGCAGGTTGGGTTTCTTGGATCTGGGGTGGTCTACAGATCTGAATCTTAATGCACATTTTAGGCGATGCTTAATAGGCCAAGCAATGGGCAGCTTCTGTCCTGGGGGTATTTTATTTACACACAGCCTTCGATGTTGGCACTTTCATTGAAGGACACCTGGATCCCTGTTTTTTTCCACATTTCCTCTCCAGGCACTTTTCAAATGGGGGGCACATATGTCAAGATTCTGAGAAAAGCCACCAAAAACATGGCCCTTAAAATGCCGGCAGGATGGTGGCGGGGGTGGGGGGGGTGGGGGGGGGGGGGGGGGAGGTTACCAGCTCTACCTCATGACCTTTATTTAGCAGCAACAGCAAAGAACCGATTTGAATATAGGAAAAGCTGGGCTCCAGGGTGGGAGGGTTGCAGGAACAAGTTCAAGGTGCCCGCTGACGGGGTTTATGGAGCTGGATCCAGCCCTTTCACCACCAACCCATTCAACCACTGGTTGTTACTAGAGGTCTGTTTCAGGTACGGCTCTCCATCTGCGTTCATCACAATGTACTCATTAGATGCTCATGGAAGCATGACTGTGCAGGAGGTGCGTGAGCGAGTAAGACATTTGGGTCTTGCCTCCTGGGAACACAGGATTTGAAAGCTCCAGAAGCTTCGTGCTTCCACAATAGATGGCACCTGTCACAGGGTGCTTCCCCTTATCTCAGCCCTGACATCGACAAGCTCTCACCCTGAAAGGGGCAGGTCTGAGGCCTAATTGCATCTTAATCTGTAATTTACTACACGGCTTTAGTTAATATTTAGCCGCATCTGTCTCAGAGGCAAAAACTTCAGTTAAAATGTAAAAGCTCCTCATTTTGTATTCTTTTGTTTGAAGCTAAAGTCCAGGTTTCTGGTCAATAGGGGTTTCCTTCCTCACCCTTTAAACAATCAACATTTTTCTTTCTTTTCAACACATTTGAACACTGCCTGGCAGTTTCTATCTGATATTACCTTTGGTGGGTTCCCAGAATTCTTACAGATTTCCATAAAGTATTGAAATCTCCTGTACTCTAGACTGTGTGTGTCTCATCTCTTTCTCAGACACAGACACTGGATCAGGTAGGAGGGAACCTTATGAATGAAAATAAGGGGGGAAAAGGAGTGAAATGTGCAAAATTCATTCAAACATTCCTGGAATCCTTGCAAAGGAAAGTCATGTTGCTCTCTCTGCTCTGCTTGTCTTGTCGTAAGCATGAAGCTCATCTCCCGCTGCTACACTAATTTTTATGCATTTGAGGTATTGGTGCTTCATGAAGGACCTAGTCAATGCCTCCCCTGAGAGCAGCAGTGCAGCTCCCTGTCCTGTTGGAGAGATCTGCATTCTTAAATGGCTACTGGGCATTTGAGATGTGCCTGGTCTGACTGAGTCACTATCATTTTATTAAATACAATTTCCTAGCCTCTCAAAATTATACAGATTCCACATGTGTTTAACAGCTACCATATTGGGCAACTCAGCTTTCGATACTCACCAGAGTATGACATTCCCCATCGAAGCCCAGAGAAATTCAGACCCTTATGAGCATCTGAGGCTACCTCATCTGTTCACCAAAGAATGAGCGCCAATATCAGCAGAAGCATCATTTGAAAATGTTTGGTGTCTATTTGGTGCGGAAGAGAAGGGCTGGCTCATACCATTGTCCATCATCCTGTGCCCCTTCTGTGCGCTCTTGGATGACTTTCCGGAGCGCTCACCAGGAATCGGGGGCTCCATAGTGCTCCCAGGCTCTTGACCTCAGCCTCAGTCCTCACCAGAGAGAAGCAGGTTGGGGTGGCCGAAACCTGAGGTCAGGGCAGATGGACCTTAGGTCTCCACTGCCCTTGAGCGTCCTTGAAAAAGTCTCTTAACCAATTTGGGACCAGCTTTCTCACCCACAGAAGGAAGAGGTTGGTTTGAATGACTACTGATCCTTTTCAGGTTTGTGTTTTGGCTGGGCTCTTTTCTGACTCCATCCTCATTCATAAATTTGAAACTGGATGTAGTCCTAATTTCACAGCTACCCTAAGTAATTGAAATTAATAATCATTTATGTAAATGCACTGGTGGGGCTGGATGGGATGTTCCATTATCATAGTATTTATATTAGGTGTCTTTTCTCAAAACGTATGGCAGGCAACTTGGCGGAGCTTTTAGAGGAGATATTTTCAGACAAATTTTCCCAGTCCCTCAAAATTTTTTACGTATTCCACTTCACAATCAGACACAAAGGCCAAGAACTTATTTGTAATCTCACAGCATTTATAGGAGATATGATTGGAAATTTTAGAATGACGGTCTGGAATTATTTACTATTCAGCGATATCTTATTTTGAACGGAATAGTCCCATTCTCTCACTAAACCAGTTTTCTCTCATAGATCAGTGTTCTTGGAAACTTGAATCTTCCATCACGAGTGCCCATTGTTTTTCTTTCGTTCGCATGCGTACATACCCAGCAAGCCCCACAGATTTATAAGGGAATAAGGGGCTTTTTTTGGTGTGGCTATTGCTATTTTCAAATTTGTAACTTGTGACTTATGGTACCTTAATTAGACATCGACATGTCAAGTGATTGTTACATTATGATGGCAATAGATGCTAATTTGAGCATGAAAGTCGTGATGGAAAGGCGAGAGTCAGGGAGCTGACCTTTTGCTATTGAGGAGACTCCAGGGTGGGTTAATTCACACCCACCGTAGTCATTAGTTCCCACACTCCCCCTTCATATGCACTCCTCCGCAGTCTACTGAGCTGCCAATCAGCCGGCAGGATCTGGACGAGAGCCCTGGCTGGGAGGGCTCAGGAGGATGCGTGCTTCCCGCGGGGATCACGAAACCATGTGTGAAGGCAGTTTCCTTCTGCAACTCCAGACGTGGATTCTATTTCTTTTTAAAATTAAAAAAGAGGGAGAATAAGTGGTATATGGACATTGTTTAAAAGAATTAAAAAACACATAAAAGGTATTCAGTGAAGACTTACGCTTCCCTCCGACCCTGTCCCCCAGTTTCCCAGTTCACCTCTCCAGGTCACTTCTCCATTGACGCAGGATTGGGGTGCCCTCCCAGAGATATCGAGACGATCTATGTTCAAGTTAAAAGCAAACATACATTTTATGTTTTCCCCAGCTCCCTTTCTCTAGCCCTTTCCCTCCCTCCCTCCTTCTCTCTCCTCAGTGCCTGAAGCGGTAATGATCTTGAAAACCATTAGGGGGCAGCTGGGACCAGAAAAGGAAACAGCAGGAGAAAATGCAGAACTAAAATCCAAGAGGGTGAGAAGCGACAGGAAATCAAAAGAATGCTGGGACAAAGATCAGGAAAAAAAGGGAAAAATGAAAGAGAAAGCAGAAGCAAACAAATGCAAAGCAGTACAAAATAAGAGGAAACAGAGAATGAAATACTAATATCAAAAAGCGAAAGGACGTGCATCTGTTAAGAAAGGGGGGGATTTACAGAAGGAAGGCCAGAGATGCTTTTGCTTTTTGTTTTGTCTTAGGCAAACCTGTAGAACCCCAATGGGCTCAGTGTTGGCAGAGAGTGAGAGGTTATCTTTGTTCTGAACTGGAAGGCGTGTATCGTGCTGGACTTGACATTCTGAGGACCTGGCCCAAACGGAAGGGTTTAGAGTGTCCTAGGTCCATTTGGACTTGGTGTGAGGGGTGGGGATGGAGAGGAGCAGCCCCCCTCCCTTACAGCCTCAGCATGCTTACGAATGCTTTCAGCCCTCAGCAAGGCGGCGAAATTAGCCTGAATATAAAGGTGCAATTCTATTTCTCAATGCAGCAGAGCTCAGAAAGGGGGGAACGGGCTTCTTTTGAAGCTGATGCCATAATCAAAGTGCTTTCAGGTGTAGTGCAGGCGAACCTCCCCTGGTTTCAGCGGGTTAACTTCATTAAAGCTCCGAGCTACTGCTTTCATGTTTTCTAGGCTTCCCACCCCCTGGGTACATTAGGCAGAAACAAGCCCTCATGGGAGTTCTGTACCCTGACGTTTGGCATTGTGAATGGAACGTGGGGGCAACATTTATGCTTGGATAAGAGGACAAGGAAAACTGCTTCTAGGGCACGATTAATATGATCAGTGGTAGTTCGGTCATCTTTTCTCTTTCTCTTCCAAATGTCCCCTCCCCAACTTTAAAAAAGATAGCAAAAACTTGAGGAGACCATGGTCTAAGGCAGTGGTCGGCAAACTCATTAGTCAATAGAGCCAAATATCAACAGTACAACGATTGAAGTTTCTTTTGAGAGCCAAATTTTTTAAACTTAAACTATATAGGTAGGTACATTGTTATTAACTTAATTAGGGTACTCCTAAGGCGTAGGAAGAGCCACACTCAAGGGGCCAAAGAGCCGCATGTGGCTCGCGAGCCACAGTTTGCCGACCATGGGCTTAGGTAACTAGATGAAACATGGAGTGCCTGGGCACCCTGTATGTATTAGTTGCTAAATCTGTTTCAGAAGATGGAGTACGCTCAGGCTGCCCCAAACTCGGTACCCAAGGTCATTCATCAAAATCCAGTGGAAATTTTCACTTCAGGCAAAAAGGTACATGTTCTCAGTCACCCATTGAGGTTAGACTCATGTGATTTACAGAAGACCCAGGATGGGTAGGGTTCTTAAACAAAGGTTGAGGTGCACTGGCTGTAGGGTACCCCTAAACCCTGTATCAGATGCAGCTGGGCTGTCTCAAGGGGGCCCTGGAGTTTTGAGGAATTGGGGTAAGTTGCAACAAGAGTTCTTTCAAACAATGGCCATTTTTGCAGAATTTGGGCTTTTCCCTGTAGCTCAAAGTCAAAGGTTCTCTTCAGTCCTCTCTCCCTCTTTCTCATTCTCTTTTTCTTTGACTCAGAGTCCCGGAATTTAATTTCTAAGAAGTTTTAAAAGTCATACTGGAAACTTGGCCACACAAAAACCTCTCTGACCAGAAGCAATTTGCTTCCCTGTAAACAAGTCCCCTAGCGTTAAATGACAAAGCATGTTTGTTAGAATTTGTCTAGGATCTCGGATGAGAAAACAACTCCCATTTTGACTTGATCATCATTTAGAAGTGAGTGTAATTTTTGCCCTTTCAACACATCTGGAAGTGTCCCTCCCTGTTGCCATAGCAGACTGACTGCATCACATGGACTGTGGTTGCCTGAACACTGGGGTCCTCCAGCCTTTAGAAAATAGACAAGTCGTTTCTCTGTAGGGGTGAAGAGTGTTCTGGGCTAAGTCAGCCTAATAACATTAATCATTAGGTGAACAATGTAAGATGACAGACATATCAGAGGGAACTCAGGGCCCTCAACCAGGGTCAGGAGACCAAGGTTCTGGTTCTAGCTTTTTCATTGATGCTGTGTGCCTTGTGTCAAATCTTTTCATCTCTTTTTGATTCTGTTTCCTCACTCCTAAAAGGCACATTGTTATTCCAAAACGATGGCCTTACCAAACGATTCAGGTGAATCTACACTGGTTATAAAGCAGGGCCCATTTAGAGTCCTCATTGATTCAAAAAACATTTCTTGAGCACCTGGTAGGTTCCAAGCTCAGCATGGGTGGAATAAGAGTGCCTACATGAGTAAAAACGGCTGTTCTCAAGATTTACTTCCTTCCTAGTGGGGGAGATAGATAACACCCAAGTCAACAATGAGCAGGATCATTTCAGATGGTGATCGTGAGTTCTTAAGAAGAAAACAAAATAAGATAATGTGATAGAGATCAGTAAACCAGGAGATAGGGAATCTGGGTTAGCCCTCCCATTAACTAAGGCTCTGCTGAGTAAGTAAACTAGCTCAGGCGCAATCTCTCATCTTTAAGATAAGGGTTTGTGCTGCATTGGTGTTTTTCAACCACCAATTGGAGATCCATTAGTAGGTTATTAAATCAACTTAGAAGTTTGTGATCTATATTTTTAAAAAATGCAGTAGATCAGAATAAAATGAATGTATATTACTTTATGAAATTTGTTTTCATTTATGTATATGTATTTTATATACACATAAACACACGGAAATATTCTGGATCATATATAGAATATAGTTCTGTGGGTTGCAGTGGATCAGATGAGCTTCAATATTTGTAGGCGCTCAGATTCTATGATTCTATTAAACTTTTATAGCTGGGGCCCAATTGAGCATGGTTCTTGCTTGATTTTACTTATTATTGAATAAATAGTAGCATTGCTTATCAGAAAATCCTACTGTTTAACCCAGCTTCTGGCACATTATTGGTGTTTGATAAATGTTTATTTATTTATTTATTTATTTATTTATTTATTTTTATTCCTTAAAATATTACAAAGGGTATTACATATGTGTCCATTTTATCCCCCCGCCCTAGACAGTCCCCTAGCCTCCCCTATCCCCCAGTGGCTTATGTCCATTGGTTATGCTTATGATAAATGTTTTTTTTAAATTAATGGAGACATGATATTTATGCATTAAGTCTTAAAATAAATTGAGCCACCTAAATAAATTGCCAAATAACTTACCAAAGTATCAAAATGATCCTATCTAATAATAGACAAACACAGTAATTGACCATACCTTCCTATGTCTCCCATGGGCTAAACAGCGTGATATGCAAATTAACCATCAACAAAGATGGCGGCTAATTTGCATACTGCAGGCAGGGTGGGCCAGCGCAAGCCGCCATCTGGGCCCCCGTGTGCTGCCTAAGCCCCGCCCCCAGCCAGGACCCTTGTGTGCGGCCATGCACATGGCGGGGCTTGGCGGCGAGATTGGTCTGAGGAAACCCTATTTGTGCAGGAATATTCCTGCAATGGGCTTCTAGTGTATTGTATTTTCCCAAACGCTAACCTTACACACCAAATTTAAAATTATATTGCCCTTGTGATGCTAGGAACTGACTTTCCTTAGAATTCTTAAAATTTTCTCAGAATTTATAAAAAGATAGAGAATGAAAGAGCTTAACATGTTCTCTCAAGTAGGGCAAACTGCCTTCTTCACGCTTATAACAGTAATTCAATAAGCCTGTAGAATGTTTTAGAAAAGGAAGAATTAGTGGGAAAATTTTTCTATTTCTTGTCCTTGGGGATCCAGATAATTCTGTCTTTTTAAAACTGGCCTTGTGAGTTTTCATTTGTTAAGTCACCTTTTTCAAAGCAGCAGTAATCTGACTTTAACAAAGATTTTTTTCCTTAGTTATGGCTTAGAAGTAGGCTTCTCAGTCTCAGAATAATTCTTTTAAATTATGCATTTGATTAGAAATAGATGACCCAAGTCCTCCATCCTTTCTTGCCTGGAACGCTTGTTGACTTCCATTGGGATGGGGGTACCAGACTGAGGCCATATCATTGAGGAATCAATGAAACATCATCCTTAAGAAAGGCAAGAGTCAACGGACCCTGCTCAGGGCCTAACGCACATGCCCATGAATTAATTTTCAAGTCCATTTCCTTAATTGCCAGAAAATCCATGGCCAGGCAAATAGACTCAGAGTTAGGATTGCTACGCCCAACCTTCTGTATCCATCCCCTCCTACCTTCCCCAAAGCAGAGCAGACCACATATAGGAACCAAGAAGAAAGATCAGCTCTCTGGCATCCCAGTCACATTGCAACTGCTTACCCAGTGGGGCCAACACAATGGCCACAGGTTCGTTTTTGTTATGGGGCACCTTGGTTCATGCAAAAATGTGCTCTCGAGCTTTAACATAGGAAATCACAGGTGTTTTGTTTTTAAGTATATTTTATTGATTTTTCACAGAGAGGAAGGGAGAGGGATAGAGAGTTAGAAACATCGATGAGAGAGAAACATAGATCAGCTGCCTCCTGCACACCTCCTACTGGGGATGTGCCTGCAACCAAGGTACATGCCCTTGGCCAGAATCAAACCTGGGACCTTTCAGTCCACAGGCCAACGCTCTATCCACTGAGCCAAACCGGTTAGGGCAACAGTTTTGTGAATCAAAGTCTATTATAAATAACCCAAAAGGGGGCTCTGTTTTAAGGAAGTCCATATTTTTAAAGCAAATAAGGATCTCAGAGTTGATCAGCCCAGTAAGTTCAGGTTGATCTGGAACTAACCAATGCATATTTGCTGAGAATTAGTTCTGAAACTACTGCTTAGTAATGTAGTAAAATGTGTAAAAATCGTGAAAGGCTTTTGCGTCATTTTATGGGCTATTTATATTGTTATTGTTATTATCGCTGCCTTTACTAATGATTTCCCCAGTCAGAGAAATTCAATATATTCATTTTTCTTTCTTTAAAAAAAATTTTTTTTTTTTGCCAAATATAAGTCATATCAAATGCATACACATCCATGAATTTCTCTAAGTAATTCCAGTCTTTGTGGATTTTCTTCTTGCAGGATATCTCATAGAATCATTTTGACAATGACACGCTGGTGAAAATATGCTAAGACTCATAATTTTTTTCTGGGAGCTGAAGTTAACGCACTCATCATTTTGAGACATGACACCCAACCGTCACCAAAATGGCAGCTTTCAGTTAAACAAATGCAAAGCTGTATTTAGGCTCTTTTGCAACATTGTGATGGGAGGAAATCAAGGCCTTTTCTGCTGCTATTTTTAAAATGCTCACCAGAGCAATTCCATCAGAAATATTGTTACGATAGCTTTTTGGTATTTTGATTTTTTTTCTGTTCAAGGCTAATGTGTTCATAGAAACCCCAGATCCACTGAAAACTATTTATTTTATTTTATTTTTTTTGAAAACTATTTTAAAACGTCAATTTGAACAAATGCTGCTGCGATATTTATGATTTAATGATAAAAAAAAATTCTCAGACTCTCCTAAAATGTGGTTGTGGAAGGACTGTTTAAAGAGGAGGGAACCACATGCAGTCAGTGGAAGGAGTGACAGGCCTGGGGCCCTCACTAAATGTTTCAGCGGACACCCTTTACCTTCTGCTAATTGCACAATAAGCAGACCTCCCTGCTCCAGAGTCCTGGAGACAGTCTTTCTCCTACGGGCACCGGGATGTCAGTTTATGTATCACCAAAGAGTTGTTGGCTGAGCAGGAAATTAAACTCTAAACTTCTGACACTGAGTTCTGAACTTTCACCACAGGGCAATGTTCGGACTCCAAACCCCAGCTCTCCCCAGCTCTCTCCACACGGTCTGTTTACTCACACGCCTACCAAAGGACTTAGTAAGAGATTCCAAAAGAAATCTTGCAACATACCACAAATCAGCATCAGCTGGCCAAACTGAGCTCTGTCACCAAGATGTTGATGTTTAAAAAAAAACAGTTATCACCATTGTAGTAAAAACATGTCACCCTACAATAGCATTTCCTAAGCACCTAATTGCTCCTGGGGAGCGGGTTGGGACCACACAAAGAGATAGCTCCTCCTTCAGCAGATCCGTGAGAGCATCTGAGTTAGATGGTGTGTGAGCAAGAGAGGGAAAGGCGAAGGCACGCCTTGCAGGGCTAGGGGGATACCCCCTCCCCCACTGATGACTTGTCTAGTGCTGGTGTGTTAGCTCCAGGAACAAGCAGACAGGACTATTTCTACTCGTTCCAATGGAAACTGAGTTAAATAAACTCACTCCCATCTACATGGGGACAAGTTGCCATTACTTGTCATGTAACAGTCTCAGAAGTAGAAATATCTCACATATCTTCTTGTTGGTTTGTTGTTGCTGAAAAAATTACTGTGCTTCGCCCAAGGGCATGGGGAAGCAGAAAGAGTGTTGCTGTGAGAGATAAGAAGTCTACCTTCTGTCATTACCAGCCTTGCAGGCAAGTTATATTCAACAATCTAGGTTTCTGTTTCTTCCTCTATAAAATGCGGGGGTTGGAATAGACTGGGATCCCCCCCAAGATTCCGGGGTCTATGAAGCGGGAGCTCCCTGGCCATTTTTATCAGCAACCCTCTCTCAATGTGTGTTTTTTTCAGGAGGTGGGTTAGCTTTACATGATTTCAAATGGTCACACTTGACAAGAAAGAGCCTGGCAATTGATAGGTTAGCACCCTTTGTCCCAAAGCAGTGGGATTAGGCACAAGGGTGGAATGCAAACACCACGAGGGTCAAAGGTCATGGCCTTTCTGGATGGAAACCAAGGCAACTGCATACCTGATTGATCTGGGCTGGTCTCAAGGTCCCTCTCCACTGGAGGATGCTGGGAGTCACAGATTGGAGGGTGCAAACAGAGTTCAGGCTGTAGTCCTTTAAGTGATGATAGAAAGACAATTTGGCAAACGTAAAGTCCTGTCATCTGTGTGTTGTTTTGGAGACGATTTAGAAGTGTCGGTGTGTGTAGCTACCATGTCAGGCTGTTTCCCTGAAATATGTGGGAGCTTAAGCGATGGTGTGAGGTCACAGGCCAATGATGGGGGTAGCGAGATGCTGGGAGGAGTACACGTGGATGCAGGACTTTGAAAATGCTCATCTGTACCTGCACCTGGGCAGGAGGGGGTCCTGCAGAATATCAAGGAACAGTGGCATCTCCGGCAGAGATGAGACAATGTGGCGGGTGGGGGTGACATGGTCCCACAGATGGGGGGGCACCCCGCAGCGGGCTCCCTTTTGGTGGAGTGGCAGGACTGATTTCACTCACCACTGAAAACAAATGAACAGAAAAAACAAAGAAAGGAACACACACATGCACACACACTTAGAAATGTTAAAAGTGCGAGGATTGAGTATGTCTCTCAAGGATAAGTTGACAGAAAAGTAATTTGCCTGTAACCAAAGGTTGTGAAGGGGACAGATATCCTCTCAGCCCAAAAAAGTACAAAAGCTTTGCTGGCAGGGAGAATGCGAGTCTCATCTGTAAACTCAGGGAAAGCCATTGGTAGGAGATGAACTCATCTATAAACTCAGGGAAAGCCATGGGCAGTAGATAAACTCTTGTAGTATGAGGCATCTGATTTATTTAAAATATGGCCATCACTAAAGAAATAGAGAGGGGAGAGAGAGAGAGAGTATGAATGACAGCATGCTGACTCCCAAAGTCAAGCTCACACTATGTATTTCTTTTCTTCTTTTACCATAAGGACTTGAGGCTTTCCTCTTTCCTCACCCAGGAAGTAGGACCAGGCAAGAACATCTGTGCCTCGTACCTGTAAGAGTGTGCCAGGTACAAGCCAAGGCTTGGGGAGGACTACAGCCTGGGAATGAAGGGGAGGCTGGGAATTCGGGAGAGTAAAGAAGACCCAGGCGCTGTGTGTGTGAGGGCTGAGGAGGGAGGTAAAGAGTGAAGAGTGTGGCATAAAAAGGGAAAAGAGCCCTAACCGGTTTGGCTCAGTGGATAGAGCATCGGCCTGTGGACTGAATGGTCCCAGGTTCGATTCCGGCCAAGGGCATGTACCTTGGTTGCAGGCACATCCCCGGTGGAGGGTGTGCAGGAGGCAGCTGATCGATGTTTCTAACTCTCTATCCCTCTCCCTTCCTCCCTGTAAAAAATCAATAAAAAAAAAAAATAAAAATAAAACAAGGGGAAAGGAAATTCTGTGAAGGACACTCCGTGTTGAAGAATCGCAGTGAGCTGATCCCCCCCCGCCCCCCCCCTCCCCCCGACACACACTCCAATCTAAACAGTAAAATTTCATGATACTTTATAGTTGGAACAAATAAGTTAGCTTCTCTGTGGGAGCATTTCTTAGACTTCCATGTCACCAGGTGAAACAGATTGTATAATTCTTCACTTCATTCACTGCACTCCTTTGACATCAGTCTTGGCTGTATAATGTGCTTTGGCCATTGGAATGTGAGTAGAAGTGACATAAGTCACCTGTTGGCAGCCACCCAGAGAGCCGTCGTGGGGTTTGGCCATTGTCCATGGCCTCTGCTGTGAGAATGGCATGTGCCAGCCCAGGCCGTCAGCTGGATCCCAGCATGAAGAAGACACAAGAGCAGACGCGGGCTGCAGGTGAGCCAGGTTGGTGTGTGCAGACATTTGCTCTGCGAGTCCCTGAGACCTGGGGGTACAACAGCATAATCTAGTGGACATGGAATATGCACACCCACTGTACAATGTGTAGGGGTGTCCTTGCCAGAAAGAGGTGTCCCTGGCGTCCACAGAGTGGGTAGGGAGATCAGGAGACACCTCTGGCAACCAGCTGACCAGCTAAACTGCCAGGTCAGTGTTACTGCCCACATTTTCCCAGCCTCAAAGGAGAGCTATCATACTCCCCACTTCTCCCCCCGCCCCGCGGGGCCAAGAGGAAGACCAAGTGCATTATTCATAATTACCAAGTCTTCAAAGCAGAAATAACCGGGGAACGGACCCAGTAAAGGGGAAGTTTGGGACAGGGAGATTCTCCGAGTCCAGGAAATTCCACTGAATCAGAGTGTGGGTGACAATGAGATGAGCAGTCTTCATCTGGAAGTGGGTGTCGGAGGCGGTAGAACTCGGGTTCAGAGAGCAAAGACTCTTGCTTTTTCCGGGGACCTTAATAAGGAGAAAAACTGACAGGGAAGCTAGAAAAGCCCCAGGTACTGCTTATTGTGAGAAAACATTCTATCACAAGACAGAGGCAGTAGGAAATGACCTGGGTTGCTTGTGACACAGTCTTCCCTGAGAGACTCAACTTCTCTTCCCTCCCTGGGAAATTCACCAAGCTTCATGTCATAAACACGGGCCTCTCATGGGCCACTGCATGGGAAGGGGTTTGTGCAGTTGCTTAGTATCTGCTACAGAGCCCAGGTAGGAATATTAGGAATCTCTCTCATGTCACTAATCAGGATGTCGTAGAAGCTGTGTTGGGTGGGAGGTAGGACGAGATGACCTGTCAAACTCTTTCAACTCAAATAGATTAATATTTATATTTTAAGGCTATAATTTATGACATTAAAATGTCAAAATTGACTTAATTAGGGCAGGCAAGTAGGATTACATCTAAAATGCAAACCTACAATTTTATCATCTTTATCCCTGTAAGCCTCATCAACTTATTTATAGGAATAACGTGGGGTACACATAAGTGAATGGATGAATAGAATGCCATGTTGCAACCTAATGCCGTATTCAGACTAATAGGCGTGAGCGGTGGCAAGTTTTGAGAGGTGAAGGACATGGAAAAGGAAACTTGGGTCGTGGGGAAACGTCTCATAAACCTGGACGAGGAGGGAAAAGGACTGAGGGCGTGTAGGGTTCACGAGCTGCGACACTTCTACAAAAGGCTGGACGTGATTCAAGGGAAAAAGGAACCATTAGGTGGTTCCCAGCAGGCACGGGCGCGTTCCAACGAGACATGTGCCATTGCTATGGCTTTACATTAATTTCTTTTTCATCCCAAATGTTCATTTGAGTCTCCAGAGAGGATTTTCCCCTTAGTGTGACAAATTTTCCAATTTTGTAATGGGAGCCAAGAGAAAATGGAATTCTCTTCATAGAAATCCATTTTGTAGCCAACTTTCTTGAGATGCATATATCCCTGAAAGCAATTTTCCTCACCCGGTAGAGGCAGCGGAGGTGTTTAGGGCCGGCTAAGTGGATGGCTGACGACTTGCTTCCAGAGCTTGTGGGAGATTGAACAGCGAGACCTTGGGGCTGTCCTCCCCAGGCCTGCGCTGGCTGGGCTGAGCTCTGTTTTCAGAGCAGCGATTTCCAAGGGAGGGAGCAGCCAGGACATGGGGGCAGCAGAGCATCCGAAAGTACCAGGCCAGCCATCCTCATATGGCAGACACGAGGGACGACTTCTATGTCGCCAGCAGCTCTAGAATTTGGCTGGCAAGCCCGCACCCTCACCGGCAGGGTAAACAGAAGAGAAGTCAAGAGGTAATGGTGTCCCAAGTTATGTCCCTGTCACAGATCAGAGTGGCCACTGAGGATCTGTAGGAAAGTGGAAGGAGTTTTCTAGCGAGGACCAGAGCGCACGTCTGGCTGGCGCCCTGCCGTGGCTTTGCATGCTGGCGTGGCCTCTTTGGGGGCGCATTTGTGACTATGTAATGGCAAAACACGGCGTTGGGTAGTAAGTGAATCAGTCTGATACTATGTGGGTGACTCGCAGGCAGCGCACACCGCCAGGCTCTGATGCATGCAGACATGGGAAACGCGCTTGAAGCATGACAACTGGCTCCTGTCCATCTGTTCCTGTTCCCCGTTTGACTCATCCTGCTCGGCAAGGACTCTCTGACTTGTTAGCAAGTTGAACAAATTTCAAAGCTCTGTGATCAGAGCGCACGAAGGTCAGGAGGTACCTTGTGGGAGGCCTCCGAGGGCTCACGAGCTTGCCTTCGCAGGAGGATCGTTTCATCTGTCTGACACGCGGCGACCACTGCCTTTCTCACGCGAGCACGGAGACGCAAATGCAGAGCAGATGAGGGCGAGTGAGGAGGGAAACGGGGGAAAAGTAAAAGTTTATGCCCCAGAATAGAGTGAAGACCTACCACTGGGATGTGATAAGGAAAAATCATTGTTTGTGAGGGTAACAAGCTGGATAAAAACACTGACAGGCACAAACAGGAGATTCTTAACTGAATTAAATGACTTTTCACTAAAGCTTGATGGGCTTCCTCAGTCTCCCTCATTGGCTTCCATAACTTTCTCAGGACGCCATCTGTGCCTTGCCCGGGTGGGGACACGCCATCGAAGGCTTTCCCCTTTCCCGCACAGGCCACCTGCTGCCCGACCCCGCGGGACAGTGATCCCGTGTGGAGAAGCAGGCACCTGATTTCACAGGCAAAACAATCAGAACAACTAGAAAGTGCCCCTGGTGCAGTAGAGAGGAACTGGCGAGTCCCAGGTGAATGAGACCGCAGGCCAGGTCTCACTCTTCATACACTAGCTTACACTTATTGTTTGCTATGATCCAGGCAATGTTTTCACTCATCTACTGGCGCAAATCAATGCAATTTTCACAGTAATGGGATAGGTTTATCTTTTTGCCCCCTTTTACAGAGGAGAATGAGACACAGAGATGCAATAATTAACCCAAAGTCACACACATGTCAGGATTTAACTAAGGCTATCTGGAACCTAACTAAGGGATGGAACTTGTGACCAGAAACTCTAGTATAAACATATCCCAATCCAGTCAACAAAAATCCTACAAGTGAGAACTAACTCTCTCTCTCTCTCTCTCTCTCTCTCTCTCTCTCTCTCTCTCTCTCTTTCTCTCTCTCATAAATGGTTTGATTGGCCTAACCAATCAGATTCATCTGAGAATAAGAAATTCAGTCTTTTGTGCCTTAGCTTTGCCCTGAAATCTAGTGAGCAGTATGTCACAGCCAATACCACTTTAGTAAACGCAAACTCCCATATATACCAGGCAGTGTGCTCAGGTTTCAGGGGCTCCAAACTTTTCCCCAAAGAGCTTTCAATTTACTCACGGGATGGCATCTAACCTTATTAAGAATAATATGATGCCGACGGCAGAGGAATGAGATGAAAATGAAGACTTCTGATGGGGTAGGAGCAGAAGAGAGGGGGAAGCCCCAACAGAGAAATGAATATCAGGAGACTATTTGCTGTTGACCATATGAATTAAATTTTAAGAAGCAGCTAGAGAGACTGGACTCCAAACTTATAATGAGGCCCAACTGACTTGTGGGGAGGCCAACTCCATTCTCTTTAAAAAAACAGGGTTATTTCAAATCATCTTTGCTATCTACTTTATAGGTACTGTGAAAAGAGTCACAGAGCAACTGCTTCATCCAATCATGGATGTTGAACTTATGTGGCTCACCTTCTCCCACTGGTGAACTGATTAGTATTGTCTATTCTTCATTGGTAAGTTCATGCCTAAATTAGTCAAAATTTTACCATGACAAGAAACAGGTATTTAACCCAAATTAGCTTAAGCAAAATGGGATTCACTGGCTCATATACTCAGGAAATCAGGGATCTAGACACAGCGAGATCCAGATACCCAAACAAGAATGTCAAGTCATTAAGTCTTGGTCCCATAGTGCACCCATGCCCCAAATAATCAGTCATCGCTCTCCTGCCTTGGTTTGTCCTGATTGATGACATTCATAAGCAGGCTTTGTTCAAGTGTCAGGGAACCCACATCCTCCCAGCTTTAGCAACATCAATGGAAATTGGACTTCCCTCTCCCAGCATCTGAACATCAATCACTGAGAAGACTCCAACTGGCCATGGTTCAGTTGATGCCCATCTCTTAGGCCAGAGGATGGTGTCAACCTGGTCATGTGCTCACCCTCACAGGGGATGTGGAAGACATGCCATTCATGAAAGCCCCATCATGACCACAGTGTTGGGGGAGTGGGGGAATCTTAGGACACTAGGAGGCGGAGGTGGGGTGCGGGGTGAGGGAGTGGGAAAGAAGCTAGAGCAACAGAACCATAACTGCTACAATCCATCGGATAAGGCCTAAGAATTTCAAAGTCTTAGAGCTCTTTAATTTCCCTTACCAGTGCTGCTTAGCATGGATTACACCTAGCAGTGGCTACATACCTCAGTATGACTTATGACATGAACAAGTCTGTCTTCCTATAGCTGCAGGGTTCTTATGATGACTGCCTCCTGCTATTAGAAGCTACTTCCACTCGTGTAGCTTTCATGGCTTACCAAGCACTCCTACACAGAAGTGATCTTAGCCCATCTACCCAACAACATGAAAAGTACTCGGGCAGCTGTTATGATTCCCACTCCATGGATGAGGAAATGGGGTCTCAGGGAGGTTCGTGGCTTGTTCTGGGCAACATGACTGGTAGGTGGTCAGTCCAACTAGGACCAACTAGGAACCTGGGCCTCCCAGCTCCCAGATGAGCACAGGAGAAATGGGAAGCTTTGTGTGAGCTTAGGGAACGTTTTTGAGGTCACACAGTGACTCAAACCCTGAGATAGGATTAAAGTTAGAAAATCATGATTTTCCTTCCAGGTTTTGATGACTAGAATGCTGGCCTCCTAAGGAAATTCCTGTCTTAAAACCTGCTCAGAACCGATGCCAAGAAGTTCAGTTTCAAAACGCATTTGGGGAGGACTCTGCGGGGCCGATTTGTCTCCAGCACACACTGGAATGCGACACATGCTCACTTGATCTCCAGGTTCCTTTCAAAGGGAGCCAAGACAAGAGATTTGTGCTTATGAATTACTGCACTTGTAATGAAAAAAGAATTACAATCCATGCTCGAGATGCTCAGATGTTAGGCGAGCGTGGAGTTTCTAGATTGCGAATAGGGCATCCAACTGCCCAGCCTGCTAATAACCCCATTAAAATGTTTACCAAAGGTAAGCCAGCTTAGTTTAGGGTGTGCATGGTGGCAGAGGGATGCAGCCTGTTTCTGGAATTACAGAAGCTCAGACGTAGACTAGAAGGCGGAGTCGGAACACTAACTCCTTACAGTGGCTAATTGGGCTCTTTTCTGACAAGCGCATTATTACATTACAGGGGAGAAAGGAAAATAAAACAAGCAGCCCAGGCAATTAGGGGCCAAGCGAAATTAAACAAGTCCTTATGGCCATAGGTCTCAGGCACTGTGCTTTGCCTGCATTGCTCGAAACTCATGCATTATGAAGCACTTAGGGATGCTCGCTAATGGGGCCTCTCTGCCTCCTGGAGGGTGACTTGAACATTAGCCGGTGACTCAGGTGTTGAAACTCGGCTGTATTAGCCAGGGCAGGAGGATGCTTTCCTCCCTCACAGGGGTGCAGCGAGGCTTAATTAATTGTCAGGGAAGCACTCGGAGATTCTGGGACGAAAGGCACTATAGAATGAGAATAATTTGCATCGACAAGGTACATTTCTTCGGTGCAATTCCAAGCCCTTCACACACATTAATTAATCCTCATAACACCCTGGCGAGGCAGGTAAGTTTTCCCAGTTTGCGTTCAACAAACCCACCGTGTTCTGAGTAGGAGGGAGGCTACTGCCATGAGCTCACTTGATTATTTATTCTCGGTGGGAACTTCCAGAAAGGCTGATGCAGACCCTGCTTCGCATTAGTCCCAACCATTTGCCATTCGCTTTTGATTACCCACGGATATCGGATTCTGCTGGAGAGCTAATCATTCTGCTGGGGGGACACGTGTCCCGAGCAAAGCGAGTCATAAACAGCTGTCATTCCAATGGATATTAATGCCTATTGTTTCTCACTGTGGAGCTCCGCGCCTCCCTGACGCGCAGGATGGCGGAGGAGCGGGTGACATCTGTTTTAAAGACGGTCTGCAGCCACGCTGCGGAGCGTGCACCTGGCTTCCACTCTCCAACCCGTGTTGCCGGTGGCTTCCTGGCCTTTCTGTGGCACTAGCGCATTTTGTATTGCATGTTCTGGTTTTCCACCTCCGTGCAGCCCGGCGAAATGGAGCTGAGGGGCTGGTGGGGGAGGGAGTTCGGAGTTGCATGTAGACAGGGCAACCAGTGTTTCCAGAATCAAGGGTCTGGTATAAATCAGCAGTGCAGAAGCAGCTCAAGTGTCAGGACCCAAACAGCCCCCCAAACCCCAACCAGCCGCAACTGAAATAAACCTAAAGGGGGAAAGCAATCGCAAGTCAGACAAATGACTTCAACATGCTGAGCGGTTGACTTGGTCTTGAGTGGCTCGCTGATTGTACCTCTGGTCCCCGACTCCTGGCTTCAGTTCTGCACAGTCACTGCCCGCAGGGTTCCTGACGGAGAAGGAAAAGAAACAGCAAAGGAACTGCTCGCTGGCCATCCGCACAGGCGTGCGCACTTTTTAACCAGTTGCCTCCAGGCCAGCCTCCTGGGCTGCAGGCAGAGGGTGGGGCTGATGCATCAGATGCCATCCAGGGGCATAGAGGGAGCTGCCCTGACAAGAGGCACCTGATCAAAGGGAGAGTAAGCGCCTCCTGGACAGGTATTTGATTTTGTCCAAAGGCAACCCAGATACTGACCTGGCACACTCTTTGAGTGAGTCACCCCACCTCCACAGGGTCCGTTTTCTCTATGAAATGAAGGAATTAGAACAGACCATTCTCCTAAGAGGCCCCTTTACCTCTCACAATCTATGGTGGGATGACTTGGTAACTTTCCCTGCCCCCTTGCTCTTCCCACAAAGCCCCCAACCGGTGTGCCTTGAAAGGGACACCGTGTGCGTAGGTGCTGATCCCCTCAGCCCCCCGTTGGTTGAAGATGAAATCACCTGCCCTTATTAGTTTACTCTGGAATGCTTGACAAATATTTTACTTTTCTCTATGCTCCATGACATTAAGCAATGGGGGAGGGCTGCTCTACTTATTGGTCCACAGATGAATGCATTGAGACAAGGAATGCTCAAGTGACGTGCCCATTGTCATATATACTCACTAGCTGACTCCAAAGGCTGGGCTCTTACCCGAGACACCAAGAGTTCCCAGTCCTGGCATCCCATTCATACCAGAGCAGGGCTTTTAAAAATACCTATGTCTGGCCTTAGAGATTCTGACTTCACTAGTCAGGGTGGGATCTAGTCTTTGTTATTTTCCTAAGTACCTCCAAGGGTCTCTCAGGTGCAGCCAGCCCTGAGAGACACCGAGCCAGACAGGATGGCCTCTGCTGAGGCAGTTGTAACCCAGGGCGTGTAGTCTGCCCTTGAGAAGTCAGTGAGTAGCTGAGAGTCACCGACGTGATGTAGGAGAGGCAGTGTTCTATTTTCATTCCCATTTAATGAGAACTGAAAAGTTGTTTGAAAATAAAATGTCCAAAAACGCCGTAGGCTTTCATATTATAATGTCCAGAGAGCTAAACAGTGGAAAATCCTGAAATATGTCCTAGATAATTTGGTAGGTGACTGAGAAGCTCCTGCTTCCCGGAGTGGGGGCTGGAGGTTGCTCTGGACTGCTTCGGTTGCCCTTATCCTTGGGGTGGGGAAGCAGTAGAGCCCAGTGGTACCCCCATTTCCCAGGCACTGGGACTTTCTCTATCACATCAAACAAGAAGGTCCCATAGCCCTTTGATCTTCAAATTTCCTTCAGTGCCTGGATAGGTGTCTGGAACCACAGCGAAGGAAAGGGCCAGGTACAGCCTTGGTACCTGCCCCTGTTCTCACATGACAGTGAAGTTCTCTAGGCTGCTGCCAATGCCTGTGGCTACGAGACCCTGGTTGCGGGGGTGGAGGGAGGGAGGAACGGTGTTGGCACCTAATGAATAGGAGGGGAGTTGGGGCAGGATCAATGTTGCTCTCAGGAAGGAAGTAATCTTCAGTGCCTGCAATAGGATAGTGGCTCTTAGAGAGATCAAGGAGGAGGACTGGACTGGGCTTCTTAGGGAGAAGGTAGCGTGCCCCCACCCCCCCATAGCTCTGCTCCAACAGTCAGCCTCAGACAGCTGCTGGGGGAAGCCAGCTCTGTCTCCCCATTGTGGTATGCCACCAACCCCATCTACCAGTGGAGAAGTCATTACAGGGCAGGTTTTGTCACCTCCATTTTAGAGGTGAAGTAACAGAAGCCCAAACGGGGAAGAGATTGGTGCAGGTTGCACAGTTGGTAAAAAGTGAAAGAGCTAAGGCTTAAGTCGGGGCTTTTGGCTCCAACTTCGTGCTCTCATTTCTGTAATTCAGCATGGTGGTTTGGAAAGGGCATGGGGTTGGGATTCCTCCACTTTAATATCTGTATGACCTTGGGCAAGGCACTTGAGGTTATAGTAGAGATTGCATGAAGTGATATAGGTGGAAGTGGCTACCACAGCCCTAGCAATAACCGGTGCACAATAAAAGTGCTAGGCATGGAGGGGTGGGAGTTGGGGGTGGGGGGAGATAAAAACAGGAGTAAGACTGCATTTCGTCCCTTAGGAAGTTCACTGTTATGAGGGACAAGATAGCATAGCAATTAGGCTCATGGATTTTGGAGCCACACCACCTGAGTTTGAAGGCCGGCTCGTCTTCTTCCTAGCTGTGTCACTTTGGGTAAGTGACTTATCCTTCAGGGATTCAGTTTCATCATCTGTAGACTGAGCATCATGCTAGTATATACTTCAAAAGGTTATTGTGCAGATGAAACGCTTTGGACAGTGCCTGTTAGTTGTCAGTACTATTATGTAACTACGTAAAAATGTAAGTAAAAGATTTGGGTAACAGTCAACAAAAACAATGCTAGACATGGCACAAAGGAAAAAATGGAAACTTTTCAAATATGCTCCAAGGAATAAATTTCCTGCTATGTCTGGAAGCACCTGCAGATACAATTCGTGACCAGACAGCAAGTGATCTCATTCTTAGCTGCTCATGAAACAGAGTCCAGAAGATGATGCAAATCTTTCTTTTAAAAAAATAGTCTTCTTGTGATTTTTTTCTCAACTTGTGCTATGGTTCTCTGTGGGCATCTTGCTGCAAGGTCAAGACCTCTGAACTTTCCAGGTTCCATTGGGGAAAGTCTTTGGTACAGAGCATTGTATTATTTTCCTGTTGTTATGAAAACAACGTAGCATCATATTGCTGGCTTAAAGCAACACAAATATATTATCCTACAGTTCTGGAAGTAAGAAGTCTAAATGAACATGTATTCCTTTTAGACATTTCAGGGGAGAATCTGTTCCCAGCTCCTAAAGTCTGCCTACCTCCCTTGGCTTGCGGTTCCTTCCTCCATCTTCAAAGCCAGAAATGCAACATCTCCTCTTTCTGATCCCCTGCTCCCTCTTATAAAGATCCTTGTGATTACCCTGGTTCCACCAGGATGGTCTCTCCATCTCAAATTCCTTAATGTAATCACATCTGCCATCAAAGGCAGCGGTTCTCAACCTGTGGGTCGCGACCCCTTTGGGGGTCGAACAACCCTTTCACAGGGGTCGCCTAAGACGATCAGAAAACACATATATAATTATGTATTGTTTTTGTGATTAATCACTATGCTTTAATTGTGTTCAATTTGTAACAATGAAATTGAGGGTCACCACAACATGAGGAACTGTCTTGAAGGGTCGCGGCATTAGGAAGGTTGAGAACCACTGATCTAAGGTAACATAGGCACAGGTTCTGGAGATTGGATGTGGACACTTTTAGGAGCCTCTATTCAGCTTATCCCAAGTGTCTAGAAATCAAACACATCTTTCTCTTGCTAATATGGGCAGCCTTGCTTAGGATAGCTAACATGAGTTATTATGCAAATTCACCACCCTACCATGGGTAGGAAGGGGAAAATGCCAATTGGTGAGTGGGAGTGAGAACCTTGCCCTACCACTTATCCATATAATAATTGCTATGAAAATTTTGGTGGGGGCAGCAAGATAGGGAAGGTTTTTGCTGGAACTAAAAATGTTAAAATAACTTGAGTAAGGAGCAGGCCCAAAATATAACTTATTTATTTGTCAAAATACTTTTATAGCCCAGCTGGTATGGTTCAGTGGTTGAGTGTCAACCTATGAACCAGGAGGTTGAGGTTCTATTTCCAATTCCCATCCAGGTCAAGCACATGCCCAGGTTGCGGCCAGATCCCCAGTGGAGGGCATGCAGGAGGCAGCTGATCAATGATTCTCTCATCATTGATGTTTCTCTCTCTCCCTCTCCCTTCCTCTCTGAAATCAATACAAACAAACAAACAAAACACTTTTATAGAACTTGATGTATGCCAGCACTGTTCTAAACACTTCATAAACAGCCATTCAATTCTTCTAACAACCCCATGAGGTCCATTCTATTAGCATCATTCCCATTTTACAGATGAGGAGACGGAGACACATCCAAGGTTAAGTTAGTGCCCAATGTCACACAACTGGAAGTGGTGGCTCCTTTTGAGATGGTATCAGACGTTCTTGAACAGCAGAACCCCTGGTTCCTGCCCCCTTGAGCATTTTCCACCAATGGCTTCATGTGTCCTCAAATTTACATTTTTCCAGTGTCCCTCAGGGTGGCCTTGGTTAGATGGTACAGTATGAACATGCGGAGAAGTAGTTTTTATCTAATGTAATGCCTTTATCACCTCTAGAATGAATGAGGGCCCCAGGAAAGCAGGGAGGAGGAACTTTTAAAAAAATATATTTATTTTATTGATTTTTTACAGAGAGGAAGGGAGAGGGACAGGGGGCTAGAAACATTGATGAGAGAGAAACATCGATCAGCTGCCTCCTGCACACCCCCCACTGGGGATATGCCCGCAACCAAGGTACATGCCCTTGACCAGAATTGAACCTGGGACCCTTGAGTCCGCAGGCCAACACTCTATCCACTGAGCCAAACCGATCAGGGCAGGGAGGAGGTACTTTTGAATGCAAGAGTTTGGAACAGACTTTAATGATCATTCTGATTATCAAGGTTTCCAAAACTTCTGTCCCTGGGGGCAAAGCAAAATGGCTGAACTGGTGGTGGTGGTGGTGGTGGTGGGGAAGGCCCAAGTACTTTGCCTAAATCTCCTGCCTCAAAAAAGAAAATGCCTTTCAAATCTCAAGTTCTAGTTTAAAAATAATCGAAGCATTTTGCATTCTCAACTAGCAATGTCTGTTAATGAACTGTTTTTCCATAAAATGAGTCTTTGAATAAAATGATCAGAACATTGTGCAATGTGTATCTGGTGATTTTGAGTTTCCCCAGACCCATCTCTGAGCTGAACACTCAATCCCCACAGCTATTTAGAAACATAGACTTTAGCCCTACCCACTCATAAGTCTAAGCACCAAACTTATCAAATGATGTTTAAACTCTTGGACACACTCCACTGAGAAGCAGGAAGGGACCTAAAGCCTGCTCATGAAATGTACAAGGTGATGTTGTCAATGTAAGTTTTATGAAAAAATATTTTTATTGATTTCAGAGAGGAAAGGAGAGGGAGAGAAAGATAGAAACATTAATGCTGAGAGAGAATCATTGATCGACTGCCTCCTGCACACCCGCTACTACCAGGAATTGAAATGTGACCTCTTGGCTCATAGGTCAGTGCTCAACCACTGAGCAACACCCACTGGGTCAATCTAAGTCTTGGAGCTAAGGGCTGAGTTCTTACTCTTGCTTCTGGAGTTCCCTCATGTCAGATTATCCAAGCTGGTGTGAGGGAAGAGGCAATTGCAGTAGGTGGGGACATTGGGACCCGCCCTTGGCTTTAGGCCTGGCTGGGTTCCTGGGGATTGAATGGCTGTCTTTGATGGAGAAGCAGAAATGGGTGATGACATGGGCAGAGAGCAATAGTGCTGAGTCCCCATAGGATTGGGGGTGTTTTCTTAGTTTGTATTAGAAGCAAGTAGCCACTGTTGTGAGGCAAGGGAGAGACACTCATTCAGCTCAAGGTCAGTGGGTTTTCCCAAGCAGAGATTGAAAGGGCTAGATTTAAGGTAGAGGGGAGAGGTGTGGTGGGGAGGTGGTGGTGGGGGACAAATACACTGAATAAGGCAAGAGTCTGTATTGCAGTCTCTGGTTGGCCCATGAAGCAACTGGTAAATTCCTCTTAGTGATTACCTACCTACCTTCAAGTCTCAGTTTGCCAAACAGGTCAGAAATCTGTTGTTTAAGATTCCAGCAGGCCTGAGGTCATTCAGTGGACAGCTCGTATGGGTCATCCTCAAAGCTTCACCAGATTCTAGTAATTCTTGGTCCAGGCAGATGCAGGCTAAGGTCTAGGCCAGTGATGGCAAACCTATGACACGCGTGTCAGAGGTGACATGCGAACTCATTTTTTTGGTTGATTTTTCTTTGTTAAATGGCATTTAAATATATAAAATAAATATCAAAAATATAAGTCTTTGTTTGACTATGGTTGCAAATATCAAAAAATTTCTATATGTGACACGGCACCAGAGTTAAGTTAGGGTTTTTCAAAATGCTGACACGCCGAGCTCAAAAGGTTCGCCATCACTGGTTTAGGCAGAGGTTTCTGCCCAGCGATAGCATCTCTCACTCAGGAAAACAAGATGGTGAGGAGGCGGGAGGCAGAAACGCTGGCTCCTATTGGGCTCTGATAGGACTGACCACACCACAAAAGTTGAAAGGTCCGTAAACTATGCAAGTTTATCTCAATCTCAACTTAAAACCAGATTTTAAGAAAAAGCACCAGGTGGCTTTAGCATGACTCTCAAGATCAGGATGGGGAAATGGCCCCTTTGCCATTCTGCTTGCTGCTCAGAGCCTCATTTGCAATCTTTTAGGAATATGGTTCTAATCAGGAATGAAATCATAGAGGAAGAGGATTAGAGGGAGAAATCCAGGAGCTGTGCCAGGGGCCTCTCGGTTTCAAGACCGAGCCCACTGGGAGCTCCAAGACAGAGCGTTTCAGCTGGTGCTGTTAACAGGGGTCCTCAACAGAGCACGGGGGCTCAGAACTGTGGGCGAGCCTTCCTTTGAAGCCTTTGTTTCTGCAGGAGACACAATAATGGAAGGGTCCAAAAAGAGCAGGAACTTTTGCAGCAGATGGGCGTTCCTCTGCACAGAGGATGACTCCACCCTAGAGGTAAAACCTGAGGACAGGGGCGCTCCTTTTCCTCGCTGCCCACCTTGCCCTCCCTGGGGAGCTGCCGCAGACTGGCAATCAGGCTGGGCTGTGGCACTTTGAAGTTTCTTCTTCATTGAGGTCCTGGTGGAGGGCTAATGAGTGGATGAAAGGCCTCTTTAGCTGGGGCCGTGAATAGCTAGTTCCAGATGAATGGGCACTAGCCACACAGGGCAGCCTGGGGGGCCTGTTCAGGAGGCGGAGAGGGGAACAGAGCAGGCCTTTGGACAGAGTTCCCCCCCAGCGCTAGCCCTGGAAACAATTAGTGAGGGAGGAGAGCAGAGGGGAAGCAAGGACGGAAGGACAGTCCTCCCAGACTGGTGACTCATTCCACTCGCCTCTCCTTGGGCATGTGAATGGACTGAGGACAGTAGAGGGTGTGAGCTTGTAGAACAAGGCAGATTCTGGCAGAAACTCCCTCTTTTCTAGATGGGAGCCTTTTCATCCTATATTTATGGACCACGGGCTATCATACCCCCATTTGGGGCCACAAAGCAATCTCTCAGATGCCCTGGCCTTGGGGTCCCTGTAAGATCCTGTCTTCCGGTTCTGGTTCCGGGGCCCTGGGCCCCTCCTCTTATTGTTGAAGAGCTCTCCCTCTCTCTCCTCTGCCCTTCCCTGAGAGGAAAAATGCCTTTGGGCTTGGTTTCCATTATCCCTGAAACCCTTCTCTCCCCAGCCATTATATGGTTTCTATAAAATAGGCCACAAGCCCCGCAGCCCTCAGGTGGGCTGTGAGAGGCTGAATCTGTGTCATCATTTAACTATCAGGAAATTTCCCTGCACATAAGCTGGTACTAACTGTAGCCTTCACCATCTGAACCACAGGATGTTCCAAAACAATGCTAATTCTAGCATTAGCCCTGCAATTGGCTGGAACTCCATGGAGGCTGTTGTATTTAGTCTTTGAAAGGGGCATGGGTGCTCCCGTGGTCTAGGCACGATCTCCGCCCCCACCCCATCTTCTTCCAGACCCTACACCCGCCTGCTGCTATTCTTGACCATATATGCTTGTGTGTCTCCCATACCCACACCATATCCAGGGGTGGGCAAACTTTTTGACTCGAGGGCCACAATGGGTTCTTAAATGGACCGGAGGGCCGGAACAAAAGCATGGATGGAGTGTTTGTGTGAACTAATATAAATTCAAAGTAAACATCCTATCTAATAAAAGAGAAACATGGTAATTAGCATATGACCGCTACCCTTCCCATTGGCTAATCAGGGCAATATGCAAATTAACTGCCAGCCAAGATGGCAGCCGGCAGCCAGGCAGCTTAAAGCGAACATGAGGCTTGCTTGCTTCAGTGACGGAGGACTCCAACGTTCCCCGCCTGCTGCTGCAGGCCTCTGAGCTGCAACTCTAAGAAACTATGTTACAAATATAGAAGCTAAACAAAACCCCAGAAACCTGCTTTAGTCTGCTGGGCTTCAGCCAGCAGGATCGCAACATTGTTTCAAATACAGAAGGTAAACAAAGGCCAGAAACCTGCTTTCAGCAGCGGAGGCCTAAGAGCTGGAGCCAAGCCTCAAAGCTAAAGCTGGCCCAGAATAAAAAAAAAGAAAAGAAAAAAAGGAGCGGTTGGGAGCTTCAGTCACCCGTCAGCCTGAAAACAGCCCTCAGCCCCTCACCCAGACTGGCCAGGCACCCAAGCAGGACCCCCACCCTGATCCAGGACACCCTTCAGGGCAAACCAGCCAGCCCCACCCATGCACCAGGCCTCTATCCTATATAGTAAAAGGGTAATATGCCTCCCAGCACCGGGATCAGCAGAGCCAAGAGGCCTCCCAGCACCGGGATCAGTGTGACAGGGGGCAGCGCCCCAACCCCCTGATCAGCCCTGTTCTGTGTGTGACAGGGATCAGTGCCCCAACCCCCTGATCGCCCTGCGGCTCTGTGTGTGACAGGGTGCAGCACCCCAACCCCCTGATCGGCCCTGCTCTGTGTGTGATGGGGTAGAGCCATAACCTCCCCATCAGCCCTGCCCTGAGTGTGACAGTGGCGGCGCCCCAACCCCCTGATCCGCCCTGCTCTGTGTGTGACAGGGGGCGGTGCCCGAACTCCCCTATTGGCCCTACTCTGTGAGTGACAGGGGGGAGCTCCTCAACCCTCTGATGGGCCCTGCTCTGTGCGTGACAGGGTACGGAGCCCCAACCCCCTGATTGGCCCTGCTCTGTGCGTGACAGGGGGTGGCACCGCAACCTCCCCATCGACCCTGCCTTGAGTGTGACAGGGGGTGGTGCCCCAACCCCCCAATCAGCCCTACCCTGAGTGTGACTGAGGGTGGCATCGCAACCCCCCAATCCACCCTGCTCTGTGCATGACAGGGGGCAGCGCCCCAACTCCCCAATCGGCCCTGCTATGAGCCCAACCAGGGGCTGCACCTAGGGATTGGGCCTGCCCTCTGCCACCCGGGAGCAGGCCTAAGCCAGCAGGGCATTATCTCCTGAGGGGTCGCAGACTGCGAGAGGGCACAGGCCGGGCTGAGGGATATCTCTCTCACTCTCACCCATGGCCCCTGTATGTGCAGCTTCTGCCCACCCAACGATGTCCCTGCATGCATAGTTTCTCAGTGCTACCCATGGGCTGGAGTCCTCCCTGGGAAAGCTGGTGCAAATTTTTGTGCACCAGGCCTCTAGTCATTACATAAAAGGGTACGGTCTTTTTTTTCAATAGTTTTATTCATTTCAAACGGGCTGGATCCGGCCCGTGGGCCGTAGTTTGCCCACGGCTGCCATAAGCATTTGAGTTTGTGGGCCCCAGATGAGGTTGAGGAGGGAGAACCTCATCTCTCCCCTTTGGTGTTTCTCTGTAGAGACAGTTTTGAGTGACACTCCTGTCCTCTCTCCTTCTTCTGATTTGGTGAGTTTGGAAGAAGGACCCAGGAAGGCCCATCTCAGATTTGCCTGCCGATAGGAACGTCCCTAACAGCTCTGTTGTGACCCAGAAAAGGGGGCTTTCTCTATAGAAGACCACCAAGGTTGTTCATCACTGTCTGCCCCCAGGAGGTCACATTGGATTAATTTGGGGGTTAAATGTTAGCAAGTCAACTTGACTGCAGTTTTGTTCATCAATTGGCTCTGTCAGTGACCAGCTGACATTTCTATCATGTATCCTGATACTTGGTTCAGAATAGGTGAGAGCTGTGGTTCAGATAGTGAAGCTAAAGTTAGTACCAGCATATGTGCTTCTGTGCATTTAGGTTGGGATCAGCAAACTTCTTACCCCCAAGATTCCCCAGGCCTCATGGAAGTGAGTACACCCTTGGGCCACAGGATTTAGTGACCCAGTTTTTCTGACCCACGCTCCTTTACCTATACGGTGAGGACTCTAGCCCTTGCAAAATCCCCCTCCATGAGAGTCAGAGAGACCTCCAGGGATATCTCTCTCACTCTCACCCATGGCCCCTGTATGTGCAGCTTCTGCCCACCCAACGATGTCCCTGCATGCATAGTTTCTCAGTGCTACCCATGGGCTGGAGTCCTCCCTGGGAAAGCTGGTATCTGTCCTGGCAGTACCCTCTCAGGGTGCTCCTCAAGTTCCATCCTTGTGATGTCCAAGTCAGTTGGGTTCTCTTCGGGCCTCGCTGTGCAAGCACAATTTTGTGTTCTGTACGGAAGTGTCAGGAAGACTCTTCCTCTCATTCTGGGTCAAGCTTTGTGTTTCCCCAAAGTAGCTGTGTGTGTGTGTGTGTGTGTGTGTGTATGTGTGCGCATGTGTCTTCACATTCCATCGCTGGTGCATCTTCTTGCTCCACGACCTCCATGGAGTTGACTGAGGGGCTGTAATACAGATACTTGGCTGCCCTCCCCATCCCAGGGTCCCCTACCCTCCTACCCCAGGCTCCCTCAAAACTCCCCTCTCTACCAAAATTCCTCAGAAACTTCTACTCATGCAAGTTGACTTTTCAATGGCCAACCCAACTGTCCTGTCCAGACAAACTGAATGACAAAAGCCAACATCGATTGAACCACACACCTCTCTAACCACTTTACGTGAAGTGAACCATAGAAGCCTCCCAACAGCTCTGTGAGATAATGCTCCTATTATTATATTTTATGGACATGGACACTGGTTCAAAGGGCCTCAGAGATTTGCTCCAGATCATGCACCAGGTCAGATAGAGAGATCCTCTTTAGATACAGGTGGTCTGGATTCAAGGTCAAACCTCTTAGCCCCCACTAGGACTGAATCTGTGATGTAGGCCAGAGAGGAGGAAAAAAGGAAGGGAAATTTTAAGAAAAGTTGGAGATAGGCAGAGAAGTCATTAAAAGGGAGAAAAAAGAAAAATAAGCAGGTGTGCCAGCTCCCGACGTTTGCATGAGAAATGACTCCATCACACTGTATTATAAAGAGCTTGAAGGGACCTCAGAGAATCCACCCTCCTCATTTCATCAAAGAGAACGCTAAGGCCCAGAGCGGCGAGAAACTTGCCCAAGATGAAAATGTGTGCATTTTGAGAGAAGAAAAAGTAAAATACAAATTTAAAGGGCTTCTAAAATGGAGATGGTGCAAATCTTTGTTTTGCTTTATAAATGGAATATTAAGGCCCAGAGGGATGAAATGACTTGCCCAAGATTAAAATATATGTATTTCAAAGGGGCTAAGGAAAAGGGAACCAAAAAAAAAAAAAGGTGAGAAACTAGCCTGAATGAACATCTAAAATGGAGATTATTCCATTTTTGTGTGTGCTATAAATGGGAAGAAAAATTACTTTCTATTAAAAAGAGGAGTATATTAAATGTACTCTTTATACTTCTATTGAGTAATGGCGAAAATGAAAGGTATGCCTATTGATCCCTTTGTGCATCATGTAAAAGCAAGCCATTTGCCAGCTGGAATAGACTAGAATTGGGGGCCAGATGCTCTCACATTTCACTAATTAAAAAGGCTTTTTTGGGGGTATTTCACGTGTGTTTGAGGGGAGGCACATAAATTCATGGCGGTATGAGAGGCATGATGAGGAAGGTGTGCGTGGCGTTGGCTTGTGCGAGGTCCCTCTGTGTTTAGGCGTCAGGATAGATCAATGACTAGGAAGCACTAAGCATTGCAAACACTGGGCATATGTTTAAACATGAATCACTGCAAAGAGGCTGAGGTTAATGTGAGTACCTTTCAATTCCCTAATAGAAAATCGAGCCAGCCCACGCCTCTGCCCACAGACTCGGCGATGCCCGTGTGGTTTCCATGTGGTCAGAAGCATTAGTCAGGGTCTTGTCCATATCTATTAAGAGGAGGAAGCCCATTTAGCAAATTAAAATTGTTTTTATTTCTCTAGCTAATTGTTTTCTAATTGTTTAAGTAAAAGGTTTTGGTCTTGATTAGAGGCTTTTAGTAAATTAAATGTGTTCACATTTTACAAGTCTAATATTTAGATCTTAGAGAGTCAGTAATGGCTAGTGAGGTTTGCTATGACAGGGGTTTCAAAATATAAATGTTGATGCTGAACAGGCCTCAGAGATTCTCTGTTTCAATGATCATCCTACTAGTGAAGGAAGGGAGGCCCAGAGAGGGTAATGGATTTGTCAAAGGCCACACAGCTTGAGAGTGGGAGAATCTAGGCCAGAGCTGCTAAGGGCTATATCCCAGGCCAAGCAAACATTTAAAAAATGAACGCCTCTGGTTAATACAAAGGCTTTAATTAAATATTAACCTCGAAAATAGCCTTACATAGAATAAATGGGGCATGCAGAAATGCCAATTAATGTGTTTTATACCTGAATGTAAATTACGTGTTTCACGTTGTAATGTAAACTGGTCAGTTGATATTTAATCGAGTAGTTGTTATAGGAAAATTTAACACACTGTTGTGAAAATTTGAGCTAAGTAACCTAAAGGTAGACATCTAGTCCTAGCCGGTTTGGCTCAGTGGATAGAGCATAGGCCTGTAGACTGAAGGGTCCCAGGTTTGATTCCTGTCAAGGGCAGGTACCTTGGTTGTGGGCACATCTTCAGTAGGGGGTGTGCAGGAGGCAGCTGATAGATGTTTCTAACTTCCTCTCACTCTCCTTTTCCCTTCCTCTCTGTAAAAAATGAATAAAATATATTTTTTAAAAAAGGTAGACATCTAAGTGTGTACACACTCCTTACAATAAAATCTATATACTCCATTATTAACTTTGGAACAAATGTGAAAAAATTATGTTAATATGATGCAGGATTTTCCAAAGTGTGTTCCTTGGAACCTCACACAATGCCATGTAATGATAACAGATCCTGTGGGGGTTGGGGGAGTGATTTTGTTGCCTAATAAAGTTAGAAAACACAGGCTATGCAAGGTTAAACAGATTTTTTTCTCTTTATTTTCCTCCTCTGCTCCTCTCTTTCCCTCCCTCCCTCCCTTATTTCCTTATTTGTCTCCATTCTTTCTTGCCCTCTCTTTAATTAGCATCAGGAGACTTGAGCATTGGGAAACCCTGGGGGCAAGGGGGTGGGAGGGGAGACTCAGCTTGGGACAGCCCCTCTTAGTTTCCAGGCAGGATCTGGGGAAGGCTGGCTCGAATGACACCAGTTATGTCTTTCTGTCCAGAGGTCTGTCCTGGCTCACCTGGGCTTACTCGCCCCTCAGCCCAAGAAGCCTCAGCCTTTCGCTCAAATTTGAACCTCTCCCTCCATCCTGGTCTCACGTTCAGCTCTCTAGCCTGGCTGCCCTCGCCTCAACCCTTCCTCTTGTTTCCACGCCAAGCTCCTTCCTTAGCCATCAGGGTGGCTTTCAAACAGGAGGGCCATCCAGGCTCTGCTAGAAAAGAGAGAGGCACCTCTGTTTGCATGCGACAGTTCACAGGGACCTGTTTTCATGGACATGCTGATGGAGCCCAGCCCCAGGCTGGCTATGAATCCCAGGAAAACAAGCTCTCCCATCTCCAGGACGAATCTGCGAGGGGGGCCAACGGTAGACACAAACTTTCCCTGACTTGTCCAGTCGCTTTGGTTATTAACAACCTTGTAGAAATAAGCTTCTCTGTCTTGAAATATGGAATGACTGGGAATACAGCCCCGGGATTTATGGCTCCACACGGCATGTAGATATAATTTTTACTTTGCTGCTATGATGACAAGATTCAGTAAGCATTAGGCAAGTGAGTCTGAATTACTTGGCTAAAATATGGGCCGTCCCTGGACATTCAGCCCCTCAGAGAGGATACTGGTTAGCCTTGGGCCCTCTGGGGGCAGAGATTCTTGGAATCTAAATTCCACTTGGCTGGCTTGGAAAGGTGGGGATCATTTTGGCTGAGCCTCTCTCTTGGGATTTTTGGAGGAAGGTGGGGAAAAAAGAAGACTGGCCACAGAGCTGCCACTCAGGGTGGGTCACTCAGATTTCAGATAAGCTCTTCTTTTATTGCCCTCCTCACTTAACCTCTGCCTCCTTGTTCTTTCTGTCCCCTCTGGGGATCCGGGAAGGGCAGAGAGGGAGGAAGGGGAAAGAGTACTTTCTTTTGAAGCCCGTAACCACTTTGGTTCAAGTCTCTAAATAAAGGTTAAACGGCGAGGGAGCCCCGAGTTAGCACAATAAATGCCCACTTGAGCTCTTCGGGAGCTGTCCCCCACTGGCCAGCCTCCTGGGGCCCCCCTGGAAGAGGCAGCTGCAAAGATCAAACCCTTGAGCTATTTGGTCTTCTGAATCCAATTTGATTTGGCCCCACTGTCACCCACTGACATTTGAAATGCGTCTATTTAAAAAGGAAAAGAGAAAAGAGCCCCAATGGGAGGGAAAGAAGTATGCCGGAGATGTCATATCCTGCTAGGCAAGAAAAGAAATGTCCGGCTTTGCCGAGACTGAAGTCTGTGTGTGTGTGGTATTGGTTGTTGTTTTTTCTTTTTGTCTTGGTCTTTTCCTGTGTTTCTGCCCTCACACTGTCACATTTACTAAGATGAAGATAAGGATGACTTAAGCTGAGTTTTTCCAGAAGGAGGGGGCTTAGGAAATGAATGGTCTGAACCTCCCTCTTGATTAGTCACAGGGCCATGCTTTGAAGAGTGTCCTTATGATCCGGGTCCCTGGCTGGCTGGGTGAGGGAGGCTCTTAGAGGAAGTTAGCTGGCCTGAGACAAAGACAACAAATGCAGGAAGGATGTCCTTGACCTGGCTCCCAAATTCAAGACCAAGGGACAGGGTCCTGCAGGCTTGCCTTCTGGTGGTCAAGCAGCGTTAGATGTGCCCTCTGAGAACCGGCCCACAGGAGATGCTGAGAAGGGGCTGCCTGGGAAGTTTCTAACTGGGGCCCGGCCATTCCATTCTGGTGCCTGTAGGTTCTGGTCCAGTGCTTCTGAGTCCCGTTCAGTGGAGGCTCTGAGTCAGTCGGTCTGGAGTGGGGTCTGAGATTCTGCATTTCTAACAAGCTCCGGGTAGCAAGGGTGTTGCTGGTCATGGACCACACTTTGGAGAGCAAATGTGCTGGGCACAAATGTGAGGTGAGGACGTGAGGAAGGGTTGGGCCTGAGGCCACAGCAGTGAGGACAAGTTTTGTTCAGAAGTGTTAAACATGGGTTTGGGGACAGGCCACGGTAGCACTTGGTTTCCCCTCACTTACCCATGCTTGATACCTTGGGCATGTTGTAACCTTAGAAAGACTTCTTCTCAACAAGGAGTGACGCATAGCATCGTGTCCTCAAAGTGTTGTCCCTGGACCGACTGACCTACTAGTAGAGTTTCCTTGAGAGCTTGTGAGAACTGTGGATTCTTTAATTTTTTTAAAAAATATTTTTAAATTGATTTCAGAGAGAGGAAGGGAGAAAGAGAGAGAGAGAGAGTTAGAAACATCAATGATGAGAGATAATCATTGGTCAGCTGCCTCCTGCACTCTCCCTACAGGGATCAAGCCTGCAACCTGGGCATGTGCTCAGACTGGGAACCAAAATGTGACCTCCTGGTTCATGGGTTGATGCTCAACCACTGAGCCACACCGGCTGGCTGGGCAACTTTTTTTTTTTTCAAACTCTATTACATATTGGAAACTTCTCTTCAGGCAAATACATTTCTCCAGTATACATTTTAATTATGTGCCATTGGATTTTTCTCTTTAAAATCCATTGTCGGTAAGTGATCTCTTTATCAACATTGCTTCCCTGAACAAAGGGAAATATATATTTTTTTCTTCCTCCCTCCCTTTCTTTTTAAAAGTTCCCTTTATAAATCAGGTATAAGCCAGGAGTGAGAGTTTGAGTCCCACTCATGAGATATTTCCAGAGTTACTTGAAGAGAAAATGTGTAAATCTCTTTGGAATCCTGAGTGAGAGAGTGATAAACACACACACACACACACACACACACACCACCAACAACTAAGCCACTATTGTTATTTCTGTAGTACTTATCACTGAATTCCCAGCTGTTGGCTTGTAAAATCATTTAAAAAAAATAAGCTGCTTTAAACGTAAAGTCAGAATATCCTTTTGTCTTCATTTCTACAAAAGATACATTTCTCATTTTTCCTGTTAGACATTAACATGACATTAGCTGCAAAGGGGCAGGGGACACAGAGGGTCTATTTACAAGTCATTTAATTATGGTAATTCTACTTTGAATTCAGTTTCTATAACATGGACCAGGTAAAGAGCTGTATCAGTCAGGTACAATCAGATAAGCAAAGTCAGTAGGGGCTGACAGGTAGGTAGGTTGGTAGGTAGTAGACAGACAACAAGTCATATTTATATATATATATATATATATATATATATATATATATATATATGTTTTGATTTTGATATATGGAATATACATGTATGCATATTTATGTGTGAAGTGAATGTGTGTATATACGTATGTATCTAGATATAGATATATACAGAGATTTAGTATAAGTGACTGGCTTACAGAATGGGGGATGACTCAGCAAGTCTAAAGTCTACAGAGAAGACTGCCAGGAAGGGAAGATACAAGTCAGCTAGAGCTCCACGGGCCCTGGCTGAAGCTGTTGTCCACAGGCAGGAATCTCTTCTTTTTCTAAAGATGGCCTCGGCCTGCTTTTAAGGCCTTCAACTGATTAGGCCCACCAGAACAATCTCTTTAATTTAAGGTCAACTGACAGGGACTTTAGATTTGCCAAATCCCTGCACAGCAGCACCTGGATTGGTGTTTGATTAAATAAGTGGGGGCGGTAGCCTGGTCAAGTTGACACATTAAAAAGCGATCACAGTCCAGTTCTTGTCAACTTGACACCCGTGCACATCTCCTTCAGCCACATTTAACCTCCAAATGATGACAATAAGTCATACTTTTACTCAACACAATGCAACTATCTAGCATACATCTGGAAACAGTTGTGGAATTTGCACACCCCCACTCACACTCCTCTAGGATATTTTGAAGGTCCCTGTAAGGGCGATGGTTCTTCCAGGGTGGTCTATAGACATCTATATTAGAATTACCTTCTGTACATGTTAAAAATGCAGGTCCCTGGGCCCAACCCCAAACCTAGTGAAACTGCTTCTTTAGAGACAGGGCGAGGATCCAACAGTTTTAACAAGTTTCTTAGCTAGTTATTTATTTATTTATTTTAGCATTCTGTAGTTGGAGCAACCCTAATGGAGGGAGTGAAGAAAAGTATTTTTTTTCTTTTTTAAAAAATATATTTTTCTTGATTTCAGAGATAAGGGAGAGGCAGAGAGAGATAGAAACATTAATGCGGAGAGAGACTCCTTGACCAGCTGCCTCCTGCACACCCCACACTGGGGATTAAGCCTTCAACGCATTCCATGACCTGACCTCCTGGCTCATAGGTTGACAATCAAGCCTAGCCACGCCGGCTAGGCTAAAGGAAAGTATTTTCAAAGATGGACCATCTCGGCTGTTGGTAGGTTTCAATTATTCATTTTGTTGAAAAGGAGCATTGTCAAATATTGAGTATGGCCTCCTAGTGAGTTGGGAAGCTTCCCATTGCTTGAATAGGTTATGCTAATGAGGGAAGTGTGTACTTCATGCAGGAGAATTTCCCACTTTCCCTAGAGGCTGGAGGCATGGGTTCCTGCCAATGCCACATATCACACGCTCAGAGGACCAATCTCATCACATATATCAGTTGTCCCAACAGATTCAGACACAACCATGAAATGCTGTTATTACTATTCCCAGTGTGATAGAGTCAATATTGGATGGATGGACAACTCAAATTACATTGCAATTTTTGGTAACAAATATATACACCAGAGATTTATAAGACCTCTTCATTACCCTGGTTTTGCAGATAAAGGCAAGGGTGGGGGAGGAAAGGAGGCCAGAGGGACTCTGAAAGGCATATGATTAAAAAAGAGAAGGGGAGAGGGGGCGGCTTATTCTCATTCCCAAGCCAGATCAATCATTATTCCAAAGTGATCTCTAATCAAAATCCAGCATATGGTTTTTATTAATTTGGGGGCAATTCCCCTACCATCTAGTGCAATAAAAAAGGATGTTGATCTCATAAAAGATTATAGCATCCCTTATCAAGCTAGCAAACAAGAAGTGTAAAATCCAAGATAATGAAGTAAGTTGAATTGCTTCACCCTTCCCTCCCTGGTTTTATTATTATTATTTTATTGCTGAAAGTTCTGAGGGGAAGAGATTCGGAGCTGGCTTATGAATAGATTATAAATCAGGTTCATTTCTAGTATGAAGTTGGTACCAAGGGCCCAAACTTCTCCTCAACAGCCTCACTGGGGAGAAAGCAAAGTTCTACCTTTAAGCTCTAATTTGCAGGAATGATTCACTCATATTCGACTTTGTGTGTTCTGAAGAGAGAAAAACCTGAGCTTCTGAGTTTTGTTGTTGTTGTCAGTTGGTTTGACCAACTCTTGTTCCCTTTGGTACAGTATAGGTTCATGCACTTTCTCCCCAGATCGATGGGGACAAGTAGTTCCCGTATGAAAGCCCCACCATGCACATTAGGTTCTTCCTCAGGGGATGCTGTCTACCATGAACTTGGAAAAATAGCCTCCGACTTGGACCCGTATAGACACAGCCAGCGGGAGAGTGAGGGCTTAATACAGAGATGACATTCCATCTCTGGGAGCTGCTGGTCCGTTCTGAGAGAGGCCAGGAGGGAGGGGCAGTGGTCTAGGTGCTGTTTACCCAGGTTTCTTATTCATCGTCTCCACCATCCTGTGAGGCAGTAGTTATGACCACCCCCTCAGAAATGCAGACACTGTGTCGCTCAGAGGTTAGATAATCCACTCGAGGTCACACAATTAACTGGTGGTGGAACAGAGATGCCAACCCAGGCCTGTGTGAGTGAGAAGTGCAGCCTTTCCCCACCCATGGGTGCCTCTAAAGTGATTCCCTCCAGCCACGAGGTGGTGGTGGGGGGCAGCCAGGAGGCCCCGGGGAGAAATGAAAGGAGTCTTTCTGCTCCGTGTTCCTGCCCCCAGTTCTTGGTGCAGCCAGGTTTGGGGAGTGCAGGAGGCACTCTGAGTTGGCTGTCTCTCTCGGGGCAGCTTGAAAATGGCTTTCCCACGAGGAAAGCAGGTTAGTGTGGAGCTCGCCAAGCGGGATGATGCCTCTTTGTGAGCCGGCTCTGGGCTCGGGAGACAGATTTGACCCATGCAATTTTTTTTTTTTTTAAACCAAACTGCGCTCTGCAGATTTGATAAGATCCTGCAGAAGGCCACAGCACGAGTGTTCAAAGAAGTTACTGCGGATGGGTAACTTCTCAAAGAAGAAATGACTCTGCCGCATTCTGTGGATGAGGGGGCGTCTTGGTCAGCTCCGGCTGCTAGAACAAAATGCCGCAGCCTGGTGGCTCAGACAACAGAGACCGATGTCCCACAGTTGTGAGGCTGGAAGCCAAGGTCAAGGTGCTGGCAGATTAGGTTCCCGATGAGGTCCCTCTTCCTGGCTGGCAGACGGCTACTCTCTCGCCGTGTCCTCACATGGCAGAGAGAGCCAGTGGGAGCAAGCAAGCTCCGGTCTGTCTTCCCTTTCTTATAGGGACACTAATGCCATGATGAGGGTCCTACCTTCATGACCTCATGGAACCTAATTACCTCCCACAGGCCTTCCCTCCAATACCACCAGGCTGGGCGTCAGAGCTGCCACATGTGAATTTGGGGGTGGGGTGGGGTGGGGGGGGCACAAACATTCAGTCTACAACAGGGCACTTCCTGTTGTCTGCTCTGATCCATGGAGACCGGGCACGGAGGGGTCTGGCTTTGAAGGATCAGGGCTGTGGGCCAGGCAGGCAGGGGCAGGGCCTCGCCTACCGATGCTGCTCTGAATGCTGGGAAGCCGGCAGGCCTGGCAGAGGGCTCTCCAGTGAGCTCTCGGGAGGCTCCCGGGGCTATTTCTCAGCTGAAGGAATTGCTGGTTCAGGCTTTGGTAACCGGGCACATAAACCTTTTCCTGTCATCCTTAAGTCATTTTTCCAACCTTGATGCCCGGAAGAGAAGAATTTCCTTGCAACCTCAGCATTCTGCTGCTAAAAGCAGAGAAGCACCTCAGGATAGTTCATGGGATGCCCTGTGTGATGTGTGGCTCCGGAGAGAAATTTAACTCCGACGGAAAATCCCTCAGATTAAACGGCAAGAGCACTGCTCAGAGAGACGCTGAGACCAGAGAGAGAGTTTGGCAGACCAGAGCTTTCTCACTCACAGGGCCCACGATGCCGGAGAATGTCATCAATTGCAATATCAGTTTACTTTCCATCTAATGAATTTTAGTGGCAGCTTTCCCCATTACCTCCAGTAATCCATAAGGAACAGAAAAACCCGCCTGGTAGTCCCTAACGCAAGATCTCTGGCATTATCTCAGCTCCCTTTCCAAACCACATTATTTCCTCACCAAACGTTTTAAATATAGCACAAGGAAGATCCCTCGCATCGCATGTCCTCACTGTGCGCTGAGCCCAGACTCGCTTTGAGCAGTCTTATTTTCCTTGCATATCTTATTCTGTTATTCAAATGATGAAGCATATTTTGCATGAAGTTACACCTTTTCAGAGGCAGATTTTGTTCTGGAAAATTGGTGCAGCATTTCCATTTCTCACATCTTTACAGAGCTGGTTCCTTGTCAGCAGATGTAACTATGTTTGACAAGAAAGCCCTGTAATCTGTACCCTGCAGGGAGTGGGCCCTCGTGCATTTCTGAATCTCTAATTAGGAGGCTATCCCTTCCCCAGGAAGGAGGGGAACACGGACAGGTGTTTCTCCAGCTCTTAAATAGTTCATTCACCTGATTTTTCTTCAAAATACGGACCCTGGTAACCTGAGAGTCAACTTTGTCCTCAAGTTAACCTTCAGGTTTCAACCTGACTGGCTTCCTAACAAGGTGTGTGTCTCATTAGCCATGACGGAGAGCCACTGGGCCACACAGGCCGGCACTGACCCGCTCACCTGGCTGCGCAGGCTGAGCGGAGAGGAGGCAATCCCAAAGCGTCCCTTTCTGCTCTCTTTTGAAATGGAGTTTTTGACATTACCAGGTGGCATTTGGCACTCATTATCAAATACCAACATCACTGGACTGCAAGCGAGCGCTTTTCAGATCGGCTGGCTGTACGGCATCTCGCACAGACATTGCCCTGTTTATCCCTGGCCCACTAAGCTCTGGCCCCCATTCTCGCTGTGATCCCCCACTAGCAGGCCATTGCACCGCACACCTCTGGGGGGCACTGTCTACATTATACACCCCAGCGGTTATCGGAGTGGTACCCCCTGAGTTGTATATCAGGGGAGCCCTCCAGGCTGCACGAAAACAAAGTCAATCACATCATCAGGCCGGAGAACTTCATACCCGGAGTCTTGGTGATTCCATTTCAGGGTAGCATTCTTACTGGCCTGGGAAGCTGCCAGGCAGCTTTTTCTCTAGAGCCTTTAAGCTAACCCTCTGGATGCTGCCTGCAATTCCCTTAGTTTTGTATTAGTCTTCAATTGCTGCTACAACAAATGATCACAAACTCAGTGGCATAATGTAAACTTATCTTACAGTCCCATAGAGCAGAAATCCACTGTGAGACTTACCAGGCCCAGATCTAGGTGCTGGCAGGCTGTGTTCCTCCTGTCGGCTCTGGGGCAGAATCCGTGTCCTTGCTCACTCAGGTGTTGGCCGCATTCAACACCTGAATGGGGTTATAGGACTGAGACCTCCGGTTCCTCACTGGCTGTCCACTCCTGGAGGCCTCTGTGCAGTCCTTGCATGTAGACTCACACTTCAGGGCAGCAGCAGCAGATCGAGTCCTTCCCACATGGCCACCCTGGCCTTCCGGAAGAACTTTCCTCAGGTTCTCTGCTTTAAGGTCTCATGTGATTGGGTTGAACCCACCTGGAGAATCCCAAATAATCTCCCCATCTTAACCACATTGGCAAAGTCCCTTTTGCCGAGTCCCATAACATGCTCACAGGTTCCTGGGGTTAGGGTGGGGATGTCCTTGGGAGGCCCTTCTTCTGCCTACGACATTATTGATCCAATGATTTTAACTCTTTGAATGGGTAAGCGTTAAAACTAATTATTTATTGAGAACCTTTATTGAGAATTCTGTTTCAGGGAACATTAACTGATTGTCATTGTTTTCTCCATCCACAGACATGTATTTTCTCATTTAATCCCTTTGATGACCCTAGGAGGTGATATCCGTGTCAGCCTACAATGCAATCAGCTGCAAGTAACATAAAGCCCAGCCAATGCTGGTTTCTTATTTTAAAATAAAAGGAACTATATAGCAGCTCAATGATGTCATCAGAACCTCCAGACTCTGTCATTTCTGAGAGGGAGAATGCTATAGCTGTTAATAGCATGGGCCCTGCAGCCCATTGTGTAGGTTTGTACATGTTTCATCCTCTGCAAATAAAGGTCATAATATACTCAGCCTATAGGGTTGATGGAGTGAGTTAATACATTGAATGTACCCAGAAGCATGCCTGGTATATAGTAAATGCTCAATAACTGTAGGCTATCCTGTATAATAAAGAGGTAATATGCAAATTAACCCTCACACCCTCACAAAGATGGCTGCCTATGACTAGGCCAGCAGGGGGGTTAGTGAGGGATGACCAAATGACTGAACAGCAGGCTGCACGGGGCAAAACAGGCCAGCGGGGGGGGGGGGGGGGGGCGGATTAGGGGCGACCAGGCCAGCAGGAGGGACAGTTGGGGGTGACCAGGTCAGCAAGGGGGGGGCAGTTGGGGGCAACCAGGCCAGCGGGGGTGGGGTGCAGTTGGGGGTGACCAGTCTGGTAGAGGGGGCAGTTGGGGGTGATTAGGCTGGCAGGGAGGAATGAGGGGCAATTAGGCCAGCAAGGGGGGGGCAGTTAGGAGCAACCAGGCTGGCAGGGAAGGGGCAGTTGGGGGTGACCAGGACAGCAGGGGGGACACTTAGGGGTGACCAGGCAGACAGGCAGGTGAGTGATTAGGAGCCAGTGAGAGGGATGTCTGACTGCCGGTTTAGGCCCGATACCCAGGATCAGGTCTAAATTGGTAGTTGGACATCCCCTGAGGGATTGGAGAGGGTGCAGGCTGGGCTGAGGAGATCCCCCCCCCCCCCGCCCCCGCCCCATGCACAAATTTCATGCACCAGGCCTGTAGTTTTAAATATTATTCCTGAGTCACCATCCTTAGCATGTTGGATTTTGATGTCATATTTTCATGCTCATCACCTCATAGTTACAAAATGGCTGCTGGGCTTCTAGCTATCACAGCTAAGTCCCAGGCAGGAAAGAGAAGGGACAAGCAAGGGAGAAGGAGGCAGGTTTGCTATTTGTGTCAGGAAGTCAAACACCTCCCAGAAATCTCTAGCTACTTCTGCTCGCTTTTCATTGGCAGAACAGTGACCCATAACCTTCCCTATGTGGAAGGAGAGTCTGGGAAAGCAAGTTTTTTGTCGGTTTGTTTTCATATAATGAAGACGCTGGATGGGCAGAAATACATCATCCCTATCTCATTGACTTTTCTCCAGTCCCAAGAAAATGGTGATCTTGTCAGTAAAGAAGGGGAGAACATGAAACATGGAAAGGCACTAACAGGATATGCACAGTCAGTCACTGGTACTTGAGTGTGTGTGAGTCTTAGCCACACACAGGGCAAAGATTTTGACGGGAGAATGGTGGGAGGTGGGGAGAGCCTCTGGACATTGGGTAGTGTTTTGGGTTGAATTGTACCTCCCCCCAAAACATGTTCAAGTCCTAAATTCCTCTATCTGTGGACGGAACTTTATTTGGAAATAGGGTCTTTGCAGATAGAATCAAGTTAAAATGAGATCATTAAGGATTGGCGTGGGCCCTAATCCCACATTTGGCATCTTTATAAGAGAAAAATTTGGATACAAAGGCCCACAGGTCGGACACCATGTAACCACAGAGGCAGAGATTGAGGCCTGCTGTAATAAAGATGGACTTACAAAATTTAGGGAAAAGAAGAGCTTCTACTTGGTGCTTTTAATACTAGGGTGCAGTCTGGTTTGTCTCTGGCTCTAGCAAGAGAACCAGCCACATGCTCCTGCAGTCATTGCTGCTGACAGGGCAGGTGAGAGAAAAAAAGACCCAGCCAAGAGCAAGGAGAGGCTGGGGGTCAAGTGAGGTCCTGTTGGGGAAAACCAACCTGGTCAGCACAATCTCTGCCTCAGAATGCTCTGACCTCATTTCATTCCTCTGTAGCTTACCCTGGAGTCCTAAGATTCAGCCAAACAGTGCACATCCTCCAGAAGTTATCCTACCTTCAGCGGCCCCAGCAACCTGGCGCACCTTCCAACTGGCTTAGTGCAGTGTTTCTAAACTTCATTTTTTTTTTTTTTACCATTCTGTGACTAAAATAACAAATAGATGTATATGTATTTGTTAATCTTCACCCGAGGATATTTTTTTCCCGTTGATTTTTTAGAGAGAGTGGAGGGGCGGGGGGGGGGGGAGAGCGAGAGAGAGAGAGAGAGAGAGAGACATCGATGTGAGAAAGACACATTGATTGGTTGCCTCCTGTATGCACCCAGACCAGGACTGAAGATGGAACATGCAACCCAGATATGTGCCCTCGACCGGGAATTGAACACGTGACCCTTCAGTGCACGGGCTAATGCTCTAACCACTGAGTGACACTGGCCAGGGTTAAATATTTTTATTTTTAATGGTAACTTACTTCACTACTATAAGTAGAAAAAAGCCAGGATCATTTTGTATTAAACGGAAGACAATTATACAGTTAATACAATGAAAGCAAAGCAAAGGTCTTCCATGCAAGCTCGAGCCTGCAGAAGTCTGAGGCCTTCTCTCTGTTTGCAAGTGATCAGCAAATTGTGGAGGTGTGTTGGGGACATGCTAGCACCTGGCCACGTTAGACCAGCGGCTGAGGATAAGAGGTGGTCAGCACCTAGATGAGCCACCCAGCTTGTCAGTGCAGGAGCCACTCGTCACCCCCTACCCAGCGCCTGACTCTCCTGGCGACCTGGAGGAGGGAGGGGAGTGCCTCTGCCACTCACTGTGCCTCAGCCTTGGCCCAACATGACTGTGTATCACCCCACTCCAACGAGCTCGCTCAGGCAGGGTGATGGCGGGAGCCCAGTGGCAGAGCAGCAACGTGGAGCAATAGTCCCAGAGGGAGCTGGGCACACCTCCAGGGAAGGATGGAGGTGTCCTACTGCCAGGTCCCTCGGAACGACCTCACTGCTTCTCAACAGAGATTGCTGGCATCTACAGCCGAGAACCCGCTAGCTTGCCCACCCCCAGCATTACGGGCACAAGCCTGGTTTGTGTGTTGGGGGAGTGGGGTGATCCATCAGTAGAGGCAACGTTTCATGTTCTGGGACAAAGCTGGATTTCTCTCTCTCTCTCTCTCTCTCTCTCTCTCTCTCTCTCTCTCTCACACACACACACACACACACACACACACACACGCATGCACGCAGCCCCTATGAGACAGTCAGCTCACCTGCAGACTCCCACGTGCCCATCACTCTATTGTGTTCTCTTCAGGGAGCCTGCATCCTGTTGCTTGGTTTTGTAGAGCTCAGCCCAGAGAGCATGGCCTCTGAAAGTGGCCCCAGAGCAGTGTGACCCCCCCTCTCTGAGGCTTCCCCTTTCAGGCCTGGGTGGAAAAAATCACCGCGAAGAGGCATAGCCCCAGGCCAACCCTGTCACACTGCGAAGGTCAAGAGAGGGTCAGGAGAAAAGCGGATATTGGAAGGCCACCTGGAGAGCAGGCTCCGCCCCGCCCCCCCCAGCCCCCACCTGGGGGTCAGGAGGCAGGCTGGCAGCGGAGGGTACAAGGCAAAGGCCCCACTTTCTAATCACCGAGTGCTGCTTATCAAAGGGATTCTGACTCCTAGGTGGTGGAGCTCTTGGGAGCTGGGACTGGGGAGGTATAATATGACTAAAAGCTGCTTTAATAAAGCACAGGGCTGGGTTTAAGCTGCACTCTCTATAAATCAAAGGGCGACATCGCCATTCTCTCTGAAGAGAGCAGCAAGACCACGCGTTGTGGGGCTGGGGCAGCTCTTAAATCTCACCCACAGCCCTTTGAGCACAAACACAGCCGTGACTGGAGGACAGAGGTGGCTGCAGGCTGCACAGTGTCCCGGGGAGCACGCGCATTCCCCCGGCGATAAGAATGCTGAATGGTTCTGAGCCGGGAAGCCTTGGAAAACAATTAGGCAGAGAAGCAAGATAACCTGTTGAAATTATGGGCCTGCACTTTACTGCTCTTCATAAATTTTCCAGCAGCCTCTCTCCAACTCAGGGGCCTGGTCTGCTTCTACCTTTAATAGTTGGGGGAATTAAGTCATCAAAGTTTCATCTACCTGTCTGACTTCAGCCAGAAGGACAACTTATTTGCTTGGATACCTTTCAAAACTGCTGTCTACATAGATTATAATTTAATATATGGTGCAAGTAACACAGGCTGCCCGTTTCTTGAGTCTAAAATGTCAAAATCTGCATTTACACGTTCTAAATTTTCTTCAACATTGCCCTCACTCTAAATAGTAATCACAGCACAAGCGATGAAGAATTAAAAGAAATTGCACTGAGATTTACTTCCAATAAAGTAAGCAGCAGTGTCGACTCAGAGCTGGGTCTCAGATCAGAGCTGCCACTGTATAGCTACCGCTGGTTCTTATTCTCTTAGAGCCTCAGTTTTCTCATCTGCAAAATGGGGATAATGCCCACCTTAGCTGATGTGAAGAGAAAATGAGGCAAATTCAGGGGGAAGCTACTAGCATTGCGCCTGTACACTCAGTAAATATTAGGTCTCCCCTCTTTAGTAAGGGCTCATGATTTGATGGATTTTTCTAGTGCAACCCACACAATGCTTTCACCTGGGCCAGCTTGCTTTATTTAAATGCCCATCTGTGTGAGCGATTCTCCCAAGTACCTCAGTCCCTGGAGTCCCTAAATAACTTTTATTCTTGTTGGGTCTGAAATTCCAAGGCCAAGTTCCTTAGTTCATTTAAAGCTCTGTTTCCTCATTATTATAGGATTCAACGGGATAAATCATGAAAAATATTTAGGCCAGTATCTGGCACTTACTAAGCACTTAATAGTATCAGCTGTTATTCTTATTAAGCACAACCCTCCCTCTCCCATCACACATCCTGTCCTCCCCTCCGCCCCGGGTCATATGTATTCGGAGGTGCTCTGTGCAGATGCTTGTGTTCTGTTCTTTCTCTGGAAAGCCCTTACCCTTCTTTGTGTGGCCTGCTTACATTCTTCCCGTTCCTGAAGCGTGTTTCAGATGTCACATCCTCCATAAGACCGACCCTGATCCTGTCTCTGCCCGAAGTCAAAAGTCAGGCTTCCGGGCCAGTGTCCACCGCCGCCAGGCACTCACCACGTTCAGCACTGAGTCTTGGTTCTTTGTTTACTTGTTTGTCACTCCTACTCAACTCACTAGTGTTTGAGGACAGAATCCAAGGCTCTTCCATGTTTGGGATCCTGGGTAGCATTTACCAGTGTCTGCCAGGAAGTGTCTGTTGGGCTATCACCGAATCTCATTTTACTTTAGCACTTCTTCTTAGCTGGACTAGGCAGAAGACACACAAAGTCAAGGGTTGTTAGGGTCCAAGTACACGGCTTTTTATGCAGCCAACCTTGGTATTTGGGATTGTGTGGGGAGGGTCAGTGACAACCAGCCAGGTGAAGGTTCAAGTCAAAGGCATGATAGTGAAATGCTAAATGTTGACAGCTAAAGCATCCCCCCATCTCTTCCAGGGGGCATGACCACCCTTAACCATGACAGGTGACCTCTGAGTGTCCAGTGATGACGAGGCAGGTACGGGGATGATGCACGCTGGCCACATGCCGAGGGTAGCACTTCTAGTGTGAGCTGCCCACCCAACCTGGAGAGAGCCCCCTCAGCAGCTAGCACAGTGTTCCAGGAACGTAGCAGATTCTCCAAACATACATATTAAATAAAGGAAGTTTGGCTTTTCTTCTCCTGGATGGCCCTGCATTACCGGGTTGGCTTCTTCATGCCTCATTTTCTTCAGCTGTAAGATAAGTATGAACCTGGTGTTCTTTGACTATATGACAATCAAGCATTTGCTGGGATCATGAAAGAGTCAGCATGGAGTGTAAACAATGATTACTGAGGATAAACATGGCTGCTGGAAGAGACAGCTCAATTGTCAAGACACTTACAAAACCATCTCTGGTTTCTCTGGATATGCCTAAATAGCGTTCATTAAATCTTTATCTCAGTACCATCGTCAGCAGGACTCAGTTTCCTTATGGAAAGTCAGGGAGCCATCCATCGGCTCACCGCCGACAGCTGTTGAAAGGAGCAAGTAATGCGAGTGATTGCAAAGCACGGGCCTCAAATCTGAGGAATTATACAATAATAATAGTAATCATCTGTCACTAAAAGTATTTCCATCTTAGTAGGTTGTAAGTAATACATTTTCTCTCTGCTTAAGTCTCTCTTTACTCTCTAAATAATGCATTACCCATTGCATTTACAAGCTCCCAGCCTGCTTCATGTTTTAAATTGAAATCTGGCCTGCCCACGTGAGCTAACACCATTCACCTCGAGAATAATACCAGGCGATCTTTAACAACAGGGCTTTGAGATTTATGGTTTGAGCTGTGAGATGGAACGTCAGCAGTGCAGCAATTCAGAAAAAGAATCCTCACACCTCATTTCTTCATTCAAATGAATTCAGCAAATATGTCTTGAGCACAGAGTCAGAGCCAGGCAATGTGTTGCAAATCCGATACTCCGTAGCAGGCCACACAGACGTGGAAACTAATCACTGTAATCGAGGCAGTAAAAGTTTTATGAAGGACCTGCAGAAAGTATCTTGGTAACATACTGGATGGAATTACCAAGTGGGTCTCGGGAGGAGGGCTGTGGAAGGTGTCTTGGTGGGTTCAGTTGCAGATAACTGAGTCCCTTCTAGCTGATTTAAACAGAGAGGGATTTAATGTGGTGAATAAGGCATTTGTAAAATTTAGGGCTGGAGGAGCAGGCTCTAGGCAGGGCTTCCAGGAATAAATCTCAGAACAACAATATGGCTCACTGATGTTGGTATCCTTCGGAGATCAGAAAGTCAGGCCCTCAGAAGCCAGTGCCGCAACTATCGGCAACAGAATCACTTTGCCTTGGCTGTGATCCATGCTAACATGACCCTCACACGGCCTTGGGGTCCCCAGGAGGTTAGACTGGACATTGTGCAGTAAAACCAACACCTCGGCTACTGTGTTTGCCAGCAGATGCCACACCTTCCCTCTCTCAAGGTGTTTGGCTGATTGGTAGAGGTGGGCCTGGTGAACTCAAGCTGCAAGGAACTCTGGGAAGTGTGGTCTCCAGCTTTAGCACCTCTGGCCCATAGTAACTCTTGCTGTGAGAGGGTGGGATGGATACAAGGGAGCCAGCTCCAATTTCTGCCTTTAGGTCTTTCATGGGGAAAGAACTACTTTATCTGGGACCTGCAGGATGATTGTGGAGCCACAGGCCACAGGGCATTGGAGCAGGGGCAGCTACTAGTATGTTACTGTGTGTTGTCATGGTATGGAGCTATGAAATGCATGCCTGGTTCAAAGAAATAGAAGTAATTTGAAATAACAGTAACACAAGATATAAAACTAGGAGCAACAAGACATGAGGAGGGAGAGTCACAGTGGACTGATTTATCAGGGCTTTGGATTTTAGGCTTTAAGCTGAAAGTAGTAGGGACATCCAGAAGGGTTTAAAGGAGTGAGTGTGTGTGTGTCAAAAAGATGAGAGAGAGAGAGAGAGAGAGAGAGAGAGAGAGATTATATACAGTGGTGTGCTGGTAAATGTTTAACAATTGGGCTCTCCAGAGTGGAGAAGTCCTGATTTGTAGAGTATGCCAATTTCTGTGTTGTAAATGCTTCCAACACAGGGATGGTCTCTTTCAAGCTGCCGATGTGACATCACTGAACATGGGGGTGGGAAGAGATATTGACAGCAGGTTCTTGGGAGCTGGTTCAAACTGCCTCCAGAACTCCTATTTTTGTGACGTGAATACATTCTCAAAATAGTTTCATAAGATCTATAGTTCCATTTCACAAATGCTGAAACTGAAGCCTAGAGAGGTAAGTATTTTACCCCAGGTCATGCAACTAATTAATGGTGGAATCTTGTTTTAGGTCCAGGTCTGCCTGTTCTCAAAGCTGGTGTCCTTTCAACAAGACTGTGCTGCCTCTGGAGAGAGAGATGGTCAGGTCTCCATGTCAGAAAAATTCCTCCGGCAGTGCCGAGCAGAGGTTGAAGTTGTAGTGTGAGAGAGTTCTAGGCAATATATAAGTGAATGGGAGTGCTGGTGTTTCAATAACATGTTATTTACCAAAGCATGCGGTGGGTCTGTATAGTATAGAGGTGGGTCAGAAGGAAGCACAGTCAGAGAGAGGAGCCACATAAAGGTCACTGAAGAGGCTAAGTGAGAGGTGATGAGGCTGAGCCAAGTGTGGTAGGGTGTCAGGAAGCATGGGCACATTGGACAGAGCTGCAGGACGCAATTGCTGGCCTTGCATCACATCAGAGGGGAGGGGCTGGGGGGAGGGGCAGAGTTATAAATGGAAGGCGAGGATAATTTCCAGGTCTGGTTTGTAACTGTGAACAGGGTGGTGCCAATGGCCAGGATAGGGTCATATGACACAGGTTTCTTTATAAGCTTATGTTCCAGTGCGGGCATGTTGAGTTCAAGGGCCTGTGGAAAGTCCAGGTGGGGATGTCCAGTAGGAAAGGGGAGACCCAAGAGCTCAGGAGACATGTCTGAGTTGGCGATGGTGAGCAAATAGGTCTAGAGACGTAGTGGAAACCTAGTCTATAGATGAACATGCAAGAGAGAGTGTGGGGAGGCCTGAGAATAAGCCAATAAAGGGATGGTCTCAAGGAGAATCAACTCAGAATCATGCTTCTGTAGACAAGGAAAGAGTGTGTCCAGCATGAGAATTCAACAGCGTTGGGTGTTGTCGTGGATGCTTTGATGTACTCCCTGACCCCATTTCAGCAACAGATGACTATTCTACCAATCGCTGTGAATACCTCCCAAAGATGACCTCCTGCTGTCAGCCCTCTTTGGGGATTGCCTCACCTGGTCCTGGGTCTCACCTCCTTCCAGGGGTGGCCCATATCCACTGACCAACACAGTGGGATAAAGGCCTAGCTCCCTTGTCCCACTTGGGACAACTCTACAGGGCCACCGTAGCTCCAAATTTCCCTGTGGCTGAGGCCCAAGTTGGAGTGCATTGCAGTTCAGCTTCTCCCTCTGCCCCATCCAGCTTCCTCCCCCTGCCTCCTGTAGACACTGAATCCAAGTGTGCTCCCAAATAGACATCCTGCTGACTCACCTTCATTTCAGCATCTGTTTCTCGGGGAGCCCAGCATGTGACAGAACTTTATTCCTTGTGTCTTCTGCCCTGTGACATTGCTGTTCAAGGGTAAGCAGGACCAGACCAACCCATTCATTCATCAGATCCTAAAACCGGTGGTGGGTGAAAACCAAGACTCTGACATCTTACTGACTGAATAAAGCTTTATTTTAATGCAAAATAAAACAAGAAAATTTTGTATATTCATCTATAACAACATCCAAAATGTTTTCCGTGGTACAAATGGATTCGTTTTAAAAAGTCTGCAAAGAATTTATTCTCCACCCTCATATGCCAAAATATGATTCACATATTTTATATTCAGAACAGACTTGGTATCACAGAAGCACAGGAAAACACTAGAAAAAGTGACTGCACCAACAGCAGGTTTTGTTTTTATGTTCCAGTAGTAAACGGCACTGCAGTCAGCATAGATGGAACAGAACTCTCTCAAAGAGCTGAGTCAGGACAGTCTGGGGTTAGTTCACGCTCACTCGGCTTGGTAGTTAAGCCCATCTTTGTAAGTCAGGCGGTGAGTGATTCTATTACTATTTTAGGACAGGAGAGAGAAAGAGTTTCACTTAGAAGTCGTAGCTGCGTGTGAGAGTCTAGGCTTACTTTAGATATCTAACTTTTATTCTCCTTTTTATCGGAAAGGTGACTTTGTAGGGGTATCTTATGGAGAATCCTCTTTGTGGTCTCATTGTGGCATCATTTCTACCTAAGTCAGTGCGAACTGGGAGTGTAGAGAAATAGTTCTGTAGGCTGTTTCTGAACCCAACTCCCTCCTTCCTAATTGTACTAAATCTGGACTTTCTGTTGTGCTTGGACTCAGAAAGCAGTAGGTGTCCGCCCGAGTTGCACCAATTTGAAGGCCATTCTTTGTGGATTTCAGAGTTTAATGCTGACGGGGATTTTAAAGACACACATTCGTCTCCACACCAAATTCTCCAGATCTCTTTACCCCCCTGAAATGCTAGGATGTTCCTCCGAAGGAAATACATGTGGTGGTTACAGGTTAGGAGGATAAATGCTCTTGAGGGCTTGATCTCTACACCTACGAACCCTAGGCATGACAACTCCAAAAGTTGCTAGCTAGACTTCCTTCAAAAAATAGGTTTACTGCAAGCAGTTCATGAATCTTTGGAAAAAATAATGAGCCATGTTTTACTTTTATTGAGTTTGGTGGCAAAAATAAAGCTACAGTGAAGTCTCAAATCTCTTCTATCAGGCAGTTGTGACCGTGGGTCTGTGGATCTCACCATGCTCTTGATTATAGGATCTTTGCTCCATGATGTCCTCTGCGGGGAGGTGGGGGGGGGGGGGGGTGTTTAATGCATACACACCAAAAAGTCCAAGAATAATGAGCTTCACAGTAATTTTTTTCCAATTTTTGTTCGTTACTCAATTGTGATTTAAGTAAATGTTCCTTTGAGCTTGCCTTTCATCTACTGATTTGATATAGTGGGGGAGCAATTATTGTACCAAGAGTGATACTACCACAGCCAATGACACGACAGGCTAATGAAATATTGTGTTTCTCTCCCTGGCAGAGGACTAAATTCTCCTGCATCTAAAATTTTTCAGTGGTTTTCTCCCTTTCATCTCTCTACTCCTGTAAAAAGGGACAAAAACAGAGCCCTTTCAAATATCTAGTGACTTGAAGCCAAAAGCATCATTTTCAAGGCATAAATGACCCAGCAGTCAGATCACGAGTCAGGTGGGTGTATGTCGATGGATTTGCAGCTCCCTGTGCCATCATTCCTGGGGGCGCTGTGTGTGTGTGTGTGTGTGTGTGTGTGTGTGTGTGTGTGTGTGTGTGTGTGTTTGATGGTATTAGCATTCTGAGATACAAAGAGACACGTGGTTGAGTTTCTCCAAGGCCCTAAACTGGGAACTATTTTCTGCTACTGGGTACCTACTGATTATAGCCTGGTCTTCTAAATACTCTAAACAACCTGTTCCCTTAAATACTGGAGAGTTCTGTAACCTCGGGTGGTGAGGGTTGGTACAAAGGCATTTATAAACCTTACATTCAAGCTGCTCTTAATTGTTGCTTGGCTTGACGGGACCTCTGTCGTACACATAATGTTGGGTTCTTTCGGGCAGGGTCAACGGGGCATGTTCTATGCTTCAGGCAAGAAGAGAAAACTGCTATAATCATTTTGTGGTTCACCTTAATAGTACCTTCACATCATTGGCTGCCTCTAGGATTAGCAGCTGTTTTACTGTGTATACAACACAAAACCATGCTTGGAGCAACTTACCCTGAGCCTGCCTGCAGGGGGTATTGTGCTCACAAGGCTGCAACGGGGTGAAAATATGGGCTTTCTTCCTACAAGGACCGCTCCTCCAATGCACAGAGAATTTCTCTTCATGCTGCTTCCCTTGGGCGACCTCTTGTGAGTCTTGGCCTTAGTCCAGAAGCCGCCTTCTGGCTGGTCTATCTCCAGTAGTCCACAGACATTTGGTTAAACTATGGGACACACTGAAGAGCTGATTTTCAATGCTTCAAATCAGGTTGCATTATCATCACCTTATCACTTTCTTCTTGGAGGTTTATTTAGATTGAGGGGAAGGCAGCATTCAGCATGTGGGCAGGGAAGCCCTATAGCTCACCTGCACTCCAGGTAAGCAGGGCTGGAGATCCTCAACCTCTTTGCACAAATTGCAAAGGATCTAAAGGCTTAAGAGAGATGAGAGAGGGAAAAAAAATCTTGGAGGTCTATTCTCAAGAGGGCCATAAGTAATTGTAGTTTAGAAAACGATACCTCTTAAAGTCCAGTAAGTAACACCATTTAAATCTAAAACCAGCAGTCACATCATTCTTGGTAACATAACTCTATTTTAAATTAAAAAAAATAAGACTAAATTGGGCTAGATGGATACTCTATATATTCAATAATACTATAATTTATTAAATCCTATCAGTCAGAGATATTCTAATATATCAACCGAAATACCTCTAAATTGAACTCAAGACATTTTTATTTTGGGGAGGGAATAAAGAAGGAATGTGAAAATGCCTAAAGTATGTCTCCCGCTCCAGGTTTGACTGTTGCTCAGTCTTTTGTTTGCATTCTCATTTGGGTCAAGTTGTAAGTTTTAGATGTTCTATTGAAAAAAAATGGAAAAATAGCTGCAAAGCTCAAAAGCAATTGGGATGGGTCTTGGAGGTGGGGTTCAGCTTTTCAAAAACATAGACCTTCATTTCCCAATTGGCCATCCTGGTCTTGGTCTTGTCCTGACTTTTGTGAATGAAATACAGCAGATACAGAATGACCTCGTTTTATGTGTCTTCTCCCTTCCCATACCTTCTGTTTTCTTTTTCCCCCCTTTATTATTCCCTTACCCATCAAATTTTCCAGAAAGCATTTTTATCTTTTATTCTCCATACTGCTAATCACACACGCACGCACACACACATGAGTCAGCCACCACCATCCACTACCTGCTGGTTCTCAATCTCCGAAGGCCACAGTCAGCCTACCCTGTCCCCGGGGTCCAGATGGCATTGTTTGGCACTGGGTCTAGAATTGGCACCTCCAGGGCATTGCTTCCCCTGTGGCCTAGTCCATGGGCCCTCTTTTTCTCAAGTACATTCTAGTCCTCCAATGGGAGGCTTAAAGCAGAGGCCCCAGTTCTAATAATTACAGGCAGCAGACCTGCGGGTGACTCTGAAACCACGTGTCCCCATGCCATTGTGCTTGGGACATGGGAGGAAGAAAGGTGAGGATCACGGGAATTTCAACCTGGTCACTGTGGTCCTTGGTATAGATTCCTTCTGGAAGTTCTGACTAGCTTTGCACATTCTCCCAGGACACTAATACTGCATTCGCATCTTATTTTTATACAAAAGTGAGGAAAAGTGAAACACTTATACCACATGAATGGTATCAGGAACCTGAGAAATTCTACAAGTAAAGAGATGCAGTTTTCCTCTGGGTAGAAAACGTTCTAAGGAGATCACAAGTCAAGCTTGCTGTTTCCTTTCTCATTGAAAAACTACTCACTTAAGACGCCCATGTTTGCAGCCACTACTCCGACTTAATACAGTGGTTGGAGCTTAGCTCCTGAATGGAGACGATCCAGGGCAGCGGCTGCTCCACGCTGCTAACGCTGAGGGTATCTTCTTTGTGATTTGCTTGTTCAAATGCCACTCATGGACGTTAACTGTTCTAAACGTACTTCAAATATCAGGCAGTATTGTTTTTATGGCCCATCCTTCCTCTTTCTCCCAACATTTCCCCTCCAAAAACTCCTGTTTCTTCTTTTTCCCTCTAATTAGCAGTCAGGTGTTACATTCTCAATCAAAAAACCTAATCTGTACGCAGGACAAGTCTTAACAGGAAGAAGGCCTCGAGGAAGGGCGATGTTAGCTGTCTTCCTTTCTGGGCTGCGCTGGGCTTGATGGTGTTGGGCTACACGGCTGCAGTCATGGGGTTCTTCTGCCGGGGGTCCTGGGTCCGGTAGGGGTACTGGTCTGGGCTGCCCCCTCGGGGGCCTGGCCTGCCCATTTCCTGATAGGCTGGCACTCTGTGGTGCTGAGGGGGTGAGGGCGGGACATCTTGGCGGAAGGGTCCTTTGTGCTGGGGGGCTGGTGGGGGTGGGTAGTACTGGGGATACCGGAGATCTGCGACCCTCAGGTCCGGGGGGCGGGAGTAGCTCCCTTTGGGCGGATGCATGGGATGAGGCCCTGGGTAGTATGGGAGCTCCCTCTCCTTGTAGAGCCCTCGGGGTGCTGCTGTCAGATAGTCTGCGGGATCAGCGGGTCCTCCCCTGGGAAGAGAAGAGCAGACACATGTCAGTAGTTACTTGGCTGGCTCCCCTGCTGAAGACACGTTCCCCACGTGTGCACCATAGAGGTCCCAACAAGCCAAGCGGCAATGAAGAGCCCCTTGAATGTAAGCTTTAGACAAGCCTGTGTACCAGCCCCCCACTGTCACCACCCCGAGGCCAAGAACTTCCCCCACGATTTAGGAGAACAGGTGGGTGTGGCAATGGGAGGTGCGCAGAAATGACTGCGCCCTTAAACAGAAGAGAGGGAACCTTCCTCTTCCCTGTCTCCTTCCTGGTGGCCATTGGAGTGGCCATTGCAGACCACAAGGTGAAAGCCATGGGCTGAGGAAGGCAGGAGCCTGGCTCTCTGACACCTCGGAGCCATCAGATCAACCAGGACTGCATACACTTAGATTGGTACATGAGAGAGAAATATGCTTCTACTTGTTTAACTCCTCTTAGGCTGGCTTTGATCCTAGTGGCCAACTAGTTTCCTAAACAAGGCAGAGCTGGGCTCTCTAAGGCTGTGAACATTCCACCCTCTCCTTCTCTGCCTGCTTGAAGCCAGTCCCACGTATGATGGCAGAAACATCCAGGTTCCTCGGCGCCGTCAGGCTCCCATGGCTCACCCTCGCTTCTCTCCTGGGTCTTTGGTGCTCTTCACATGGCCACCGTCTTGGTCTTCCTCTTGGGTCTTCTGCCACCTCCCGGTGGGGATTAGTGTGCCCTCCCCTCTCTCCAGTTCCTAGAAGAGGTCCTAACCCAGAGCTGGGACCTGCTCCCCTGGAACCTTGATGAAAGCCATCCTCCAGCAAAGCCGAGAAGCGCCAGGCCGGTAGCAGCGCGGGAAAAGCCAAACCAGCTGTAGGTTACACAGCATAACCGGGAGGCACGCAGGAAGGTCCGGGGCGAGAACAAACGCTAACAGAAAGCGACCCCGCTTGGATCCTCCGCTAAGACAACAGCTTCTTCTGATCCACTTGCCATCCCAGAAGCAACCCGTCTCCAAACACATGACCACATCTTACCCAGCCCGGGGCTAAACAGATGCCTTCTGTTTGCGGCTCTTAACTCCCACAAACCTTCCATGGGCGTGTACACCACCATCGCCCCAGATCCTCCTCACTTTTCCCCCTCCCCCCTTTTAACATATTTTTAAAGGAAAACAGCAACAATCATAATGAATGAAAAGCTCTCCAACATCAGCGTACAGGCTGGTCGAACCCTTGCAAGCAATGGCGTCGCTGTGAGAACAGTCTGTGGCTAACCAAACGCCGTCATGCGGGTCAGGATCACCCTGTCATGTGCAGGCTGATGCGAACCCAGCTCTGCAAGCCCCTCAGATCCACGCAGGCTTGACCAGCGCCGGCTCCGAGCAGGTGCCAAGCAGCACGTGAGCGCATTTATAAAGATGAACAATAGGATTCTCTCTCCACTTCTTGGCGTCTTAATTTGGCTATGTATAACAATGACAGATAGGCCTTCGAGCACGGGGTAATTTAGTCCGTGAGAGTTTTCAGATAAAAAAATTAAATTGTTTACGTACAAGTTATTATAACGTCAATGGCGATGATTCAGTGTCGTGCGCTTCGCTCTATTTTAAATCGCCCGTGACAAATTGGGCACGATCGCGCCTGTCACCCCAGCCAGGGGAAATGAGGGACCAGGATTTCTCCCCTCTCCCTGAGAATTTTATTTCTGATTTAGGAAACTTCCAGCATTCATTTTGTCTTTTATCATAAAATATTTTGAAGGCCCTCACCGCCCCCCCCCCCCCCCCGCACTCATTTCTATTTCCTGGGGTTCATGTTGGAGATTTCTGAAAAACTTAAAAAAAAATCCTTAACCTGTGCCTTCCCTCCAAACCTACTGGAGCTTTTCTCCGCATGAAGTGAAACATGTGGTTTTGCTGCACTCATTTTAAGCCCGTGGGATAAATCACTGACATTTGCAACACACAAACATTATCTGCTTTAAAATGAACACACAGTCGGCGCTCCCTGCGGGCCCTCTTAGCCTGGATGCTTCCTGTTTAAAATGGAAAGAGAGAAAGGAGGAATTCCAGGCCTCGGACTTTTAGGGTCCTGTTCTCTCCCTGGAGGTTCCTCTCTTAAAACAGAACATTATAAAAGACAGGCACGCCTTGTTTTTTACTTTTACTTTTTTTTACTTTTGGAGAGAAAACCCAGATCAAGTGGCGACAGGGTAGAAGCCACCCCGAGAGCCACCAGGGCAGTGCCCATGGGGACAGTGGCTATCTCTTTCCCCACACCTCGCTCCTGCTGCTTCTCCACCTCTCAGGGCAAGGGGGGGGGTCCCCCTGGGCAGAGGGGCAGAGCTCAAGATGCTGTTCCTCCAAGCGCAGGCTCTATGCCTGGGAGCGTGCTCACATGGAGGCTCTATGCCTGGGAGCGTGCTCACATGGAGGCTCTATGCCTGGGAGCGTGCTCACATGGAGGCTCTATGCCTGGGAGCGTGCTCACATGGAGGCTCTATGCCTGGGAGCGTGCTCACATGGAGGCTCTATGCCTGGGAGCGTGCTCACATGGAGGCTCTATGCCTGGGAGCGTGCTCACATGGAGGCTCTATGCCTGGGAGCGTGCTCACATGGAGGCTCTATGCCTGGGAGCGTGCTCACATGGAGGCTCTATGCCTGGGCGTGTGCTCACATGGAGGCTCTATGCCTGGGAGCGTGCTCACATGGAGGCTCTATGCCTGGGCGTGTGCTCACATGGAGGCTCTATGCCTGGGCGTGTGCTCACATGGACGCTCTATGCCTGGGAGCGTGCTCACATGGAGGCTCTATGCCTGGGAGCGTGCTCACATGGAGGCTCTATGCCTGGGCGTGTGCTCCCATGGAGGCTCTATGCCTGGGAGCGTGCTCACATGGAGGCTCTATGCCTGGGAGCGTGCTCACATGGAGGCTCTATGCCTGGGAGCGTGCTCACATGGAGGCTCTATGCCTGGGCGTGTGCTCACATGGAGGCTCTATGCCTGGGAGCGTGCTCACATGGAGGCTCTATGCCTGGGAGCATGCTCACATGGAGGCTCTATGCCTGGGAGCGTGCTCACATGGAGGCTCTATGCCTGGGAGCGTGCTCACATGGAGGCTCTATGCCTGGGAGCGTGCTCACATGGAGGCTCTATGCCTGGGCGTGTGCTCACATGGAGGCTCTATGCCTGGGAGCGTGCTCACATGGAGGCTCTATGCCTGGGAGCATGCTCACATGGAGGCTCTATGCCTGGGAGCGTGCTCACATGGAGGCTCTATGCCTGGGCGTGTGCTCACATGGAGGCTCTATGCCTGGGCGTGTGCTCACATGGAGGCTCTATGCCTGGACGTGTGCTCACATGGAGGCTCTATGCCTGGGAGCGTGCTCACATGGAGGCTCTATGCCTGGGAGCGTGCTCACATGGAGGCTCTATGCCTGGGAGCGTGCTCACATGGAGGCTCTATGCCTGGGCGTGTGCTCACATGGAGGTTCTTTGCCTGGGCGTGTGCTCACATGGAGGCTCTATGCCTGGGCGCGTGCTCACATGGAGGTTCTTTGCCTGGGCGTGTGCTCACATGTGGCAGAGACCGAGTAATGTAGCTGTTCTTTGTCAAGAAATGAAATCGTGGAAAGCGTCTTACTCTGTAGAACTCATCACAACAGTTATGGCTTTACATTTTTCAGAGAGAAGGAAAACAATGAGCTGGCCTATAAAAACACCGTTTAAGGTTCAAAGGGAGCTAGGAGGATTTGTCTTTTTTTATTGGGGGGAGGGGAGTGGCTGTTGTTGATAATAACTTTTTGCTCAAAAGCAAGCATTTTCTACAGACTTTCTCCAGAACAACAGAGAAGTGCTTCTGAATAATGCACACACACACACACACACACACACACACACACGCACGCACGCATGCACGTATATGTGTGAATGATTTTTAAACAGAAAAAAAAAAGCCCTCCTCATTAACAAGGAATTTGAAAGGAAAAGGATAGAAGAAAACGGAGCTGAAATTTTAGCCTTGTTAATCTTGAGTTTCCCTTTTCATCGTGTCTTTATTTGGGTGAAATTTTGTATTTGCAGGAAAGCACAGAAACCAACCCATTCTAAGGCCTAAGAAATGCATATCCCAGTGACCAGTGCTCTGAGTCGACTCTGAGGAACTCAGCCGCAGCTTCCTCTGAAGATGCTGATGCAAAAAAGGGTCCAAACAGAAGATGTACCAGAACTTCCAGGCCCCTCATTTTTCATGTGACCTCCTGAGTTTCATCTGTGGGTGTTATTGTTTTTCTTAAAATCAATTTCCCACTGAAAATCTCACCCAGGAATCATATTTACTTAAGGGAAGAGAAACAAGCCTATGTTTGCTTTCTTTATAATACAATTCTTTGGAGAAGTTGCCATGAAAATATCTATATTTTTAAATTTCCACTATTTACTTTTTTATTTTAGTTTTGCTTAGGCTCATTGTTGAGGCCAAAAGGATTCAGATTTTGCTGTGAAAACTCACAGGAACTATCTCAGACATATGGTTGTCAATCACATAGATGCATGCAATAATGAAAGTTGACCTTTAAGTCTAAATGTGAGAAAGCTGTATGATACAGACATGTGAAGAAACAATAAGGATCACTTTTTTTATATGAGATTTTCCTCCTTTTGCCATTTTGGTATGTCACTACTTTTCATTAAACAAAGAAGGGGCTGAATCTCAGAGGCTACGTGGGTCAGAGAGCCAGCCCCTGGGTACCAACAGTCTTAAATTTATGGCAGGATGGAAGGTATGCTCCCATATTTGGTAAGACAATCCTATACTGGGAAAGGGCTCAGTATTGGGTGAACTGAGTCACTGGAAAAGCATTTTAGTGAGGGATGAGATGACCATACTTACTATACTTACTGGAATAGATGAAGGGGCATGAGCTATTTTGAATCGCCCCATTTCTCCTTGCATTTCACCTCCTCTTCCCCCTCAAATGCAAAGAACACCTCTTTCTTCTGAACTTACTACAGCCAATGATTCTCACCTCATCATCTTCCCTCTCCCTGTGGCTAGTTTATCTATTGGCCTGGAGCACAAGCATCCTGAGGGAAGGAACTGAGCCTCTTACATCTAGTATCTACCACAGAGCTTGGCACTGGCCTTTGTGCATCATAAGAGCTCCATAAAGGTCTAGTGAATGTGTTCAAGGGAGTTTAACATAAAGAGAAAACCCACTAACATCTCCAATAACCACAGAGGGTCAGGTGTGTTTAGGGGTTGTGAGTGGGTAGCTGGGTGGAGGAATAAAAAGAGAAAGTGTACTCTCATTGAGATCCAGCGACTACAATGGCTGAGGTAAGACTACTCCCTAATTTTTCAAAAAGGAGACATGGAGGGGGGAGGGCAGTGGGCTGAAAAAAAAAAAAGTTGGATTGTGTCCAACACAGAATGACTGTAAACTTGATCAGGGCACAGATTATTATGTTTGTCTTCTTTGCCAAGAACAAAAGTATACTGTCTTATCTCTCTTGTCTTGCACGGTACTTGAAACATAGTAGGTGCTTAGTAAATCTTGGACTCGGATTTAATTGCCTTGACTTACCAGTAAGTTTAACCTGACTAATTGGTGATTCAAGAATCATTTAAGGATTATTTCTATGATGGTCTAGCAAAGACATTTTCTTTATTACTGTCAGAACACAACAATCTAGGAACATCTTACTGTAAACGTTTAAAAACTACAGTACCCATGGTCTCAAATAAAAGGTCTTAGGGAGACAATGTCAAAGGTGAAAACCAGGTGCAAGCACCACAGTTTCAAGTACCTGGGCTTGAGGATAGATAAACACCTTCCAGAGATAGAGGTCATGGCCAGTTCCCCTCTGTCACAGAGCTTCCCATCTTTTCTCCACCAGAACACACATGATGGGTGACCTTCATATGAACCACAACAGAGGCAGAGGCTAGGATTATGTGAACTTCTCTACGTCCTGCTGGAACTGAATGCCCTTCCCTTCCACTCAACAAAACGAAACAAAAACACAAGGACATTCAAGTGAGTGGGGGCAACATTATCAAAAGTGACAAATCTTTGCAATAAATAGCCGATCGTGATTCACCTATGTGTATCAGGCCCATGTTTAAGAACTGCTGCTTCATCCATCCAATGAGCTCCCTTTAGGAGGAAGGACAGGGGAAGTTGAAGAGTGACAGGGGAGAAACATCTAGGGCCGAGCCGGAGTGTAGCAGGTGTGACAATAAGATACACAGCAGAAAGTGTGAAAGCCACGAGGAAAAACTCCCAAAGGGCAGAATCCTGTTGCTCTGAATTTCTGTAAAATACCACCCACGTGAATCATTGCAAAACAAAGGTAGCCTGTATGGATTTCCTTTTGTGGTAATAATTGACTGTGACCAAATTTGAGGTTCAAATGAAAGGAAGTAACATTATGTAAAACTGCTGGTGATAAGAGAGGTCCTGCCGTAACCGGTTTGGCTCAGTGGATAGAGCGTCAGCCTGCGGACTGAAAGGTCCCAGGTTTGATTCCGGTCAAGGGCATGTACCTTGGTTATGGGCACATCTCCAGTGGGGAGTGTGCAGGAGGCAGCTGATCGATGTTTCTCTCTCATCGATGTTTCTAACTCTCTCTCTTCCTCTCTGTAAAAAATCAATAAAATATATTAAAAAAAAAAAGAGAGAGGTCCTTGTACCCCTTGGCAGAAAGTCCACGTGTAGGTTTCTTAGTGGGGAGCTGATGTTGGTGCCTTCCTCTCTGATTCTTCCACAAATGTGGCAAAGCTAAAAAAAGACCAGCACAAACAGTATTCTTGTAGGCGCGTGAGTCCCCCACGCTATGTGGCCAGAGATGCTTTCAGTCTGTTTGGAAATTCCTTCCCTGTCAGATTTCCAGTTACAGGCGTTCCTCCTCCACCAGGCGTGAATGTGGCTGCCAGGATTAGCAGAGCCCTCTGCACTGTACGCGACACAGCTATGATTTCTGCAGATTTTACAGAATCGTAAAATACAGTGATCATTTGATGGCCTATGTGGCAGAGATGATTTCAGAAAGAAAAGCCGCGTTCATCACTCACATATCCCAGGGTGTTATGAGGACTGGACTCTCGCTCTTTGCTAAGAACGGGAGTGGGAAGAGATTTATCAGCAGATGCCTTTGGCCCTTGTTAGCACCGAGGAAATGTTTGCAAAGAAAATGTAAGAGGGATGAGAGTGACTGCGTGCTCAAAGGACATTTCTGAGGCAGTTTAAGACAGTTTTAGAATTTTGGTCATTCACATTTAATTTCTTCTGTCATGTTTTACAGCAGTAACCACAAATAAGAATTCAATTATTAACAGACTTCATGTGTAATTAGTATGAGACCCTAGATAACCCGTTAGCAAATATTACCTGGAAAATGGCCCTTAAGAAGGTTTCATCCTATCAGACAGTGGGAGGTATTCCCTTAAAATAGTCCTGCTAAAATAATTTTCTTTATGAGGGGGAGTGAGATTTTTAAAGTGGGTGCTGAGGAGAACTAAAAGGGGTAACATGAGAATATATAGAGAGAAGGAATCTTAGAAAGCTCAAACTGCTGTGAGTGGCCCCCCAAAAGCCCCGAAATCCATTGAGTGATACTGCATGTACTTATCCCATGGTCTTTTTAACCTCAGAAGATACTTTATTTAAAAAGAATGGCAACACCCTATCTGGTTTGGCTCAGTGGATAGAGTGTCAGGCTGTGGACCCAAAGGTCCCAGGTTTGATTTCAGTCAAAGGCACATACTTCAGTTGTAGGCTCTTCCCCGTCCCTGACCCTGGCCGGGGTGTGTGCAGGAGGCAACCAATTGATGTGTTTCTCTCACATGGATATTGCCCTCTGTTTTTCACTCTCTCTGGAAATCAATGAAAAAATATCCTCGGGTGAGAATTAAAAAAAATAAAATAAAATAAGAGAATGGCAACCAAAGTAACAAATCATCATAACTTGTTAGGCCACTAAAATCCTCTCTCTCTCTCTCTCTCTCTCTCTCTCTCTCTCTCTCTCTCTCTCCAGTAGTCCTGGAATTTCAATTCTAAACACTGAAGATTTTATCGAATTGTCATGCAATGCCGGAGTCCAACCCCAGCAGGTCCAGGGGTTCCCAAAGGCGTAGACGGAGTTGGCGAAGAAGGAAGGACACGGAGACAGCGTTCAGTTGATCAGCAGCCTAGCCAGGATCTCTAGCCAGGATCTCCAGCCAAGTTCTGGTCTGGATCTCCAGCGAAGTCCTGCTTAGGATCTCCAGCCAGGTTCTGTGTCCATGTTCTCTTGCTAGGTTCTCCAGGTTCTAGTCAGGTTCTCTTGCCCATTTCTGTAGTCAGGTTCAGTCCAGGATCTTTTGCCATGTTCTCTCCAGCGAAGTTCTTCTGTCTCTAGTTCTGTGTAGGTTCTGTCTTCTTAGTTCTGTGTGTAGGTTCTGTCTTCTGTTGTCTTGTTCTCTTGCTAGGTTCTCCAGCCAGGTTCTGTAGCCATGTTCCCTCACTAGGTTCTCCAGCCAGGTTCAGTCACCAGGTTCTAGTCAGGTTCTCTTGCCAATTTCTGTAGTCAGGTTCAATCCAGGATCTTTTGCCATGTTCCCTCCAGCGAAGTTCTTCTGTCTCTAGAGAACGTTCTGTGTAGGTTCTGTGCCTCGGTTCTGTCTCTCTTGGTTCCGTATTCTAAGTTCTGTGTTCTAAGTTCTGTGTCCTAAGTTCTGTGTTCTAAGTTCTGTCTCTTGCTGTCTTATTACATCTGTATTTATACCAGTTGATTCAATCCTATCAATCTCTATTACAAAGGTTAGGGCGTTTCTTATCTTCATTCCAGGGAGTAAAGATTATGTAGCTTAAGCATGATTGTTCGTAGTTAAAGTGATTAATTACCCACCTGGCACTAGTTAAGAGGTTTTATTCCCTCCCTAACTTCAGGGGAAAATCCCTACCTGGGGAAACAACCTTTCTCAGAGACCTTGGTTAAAACACATAGTGCCAAGAAGGTGAGCAAACATATTAAGAACAGTATGCCATATATGCCAGGTCCTTTGAAACAGCAAGGATGGACCGGCTCCCGGCAATGCAAGAGATGACAGTTCAACTTCAAGGTCACACTTGGAGAACCAACAGGTTCAAGAGCGTAGGGTCCTGAATTCTAAAGATGGTTTGCCTGCTCCTTAGAAGCCCTGCACAGTTGCCTGCCCAGGTCACTGCCTGCAGACAGGGCATTCTAGGAGAAAACACACTGTTCATGAGGGCTGTTTTTCCCTGATGAATTTAGGCTTTATTTGTTCTTAGAGTAATACATACAATTGATGGGTAAGATATGCCTATGTCTTATTCAAAGGTATTCAGATATCATAGAGCGGCCACATCTTTACCTGCCCCCGTTCCTCTGCCATTAATTTCTATGCCTGGGCAATCGGAGGATTTTGATATAAATACCTATGGTATTAGATCATCAGAACCCCTCTTCATGGAGGGAAAGCACCGCAATGAACGAGTCTTACATATATGCCCACCTGTGTGTGTGTGTGTGTGTGTGTGGGGAGGGCTTTCACACCATAATTTCATTAAGACCTGAGTGCACGCTACCATGGCAGTTCTCTTTCTCTGTAATTCAGAAGCAGAAATAGCCATGCTGGGAAGAGTTCTGCTACTCTACCTGATGTGCTCAGGCACAAACCTCTAAAGCTGGACTTAGACTTGCCAAGGTTTGACGGTTGCCACGCACAGCGGCTCTTTCCCGAGGGCCCACAGTAGCCAGTTCCATCCTAAGCATTTTCTCCACAGTACCATGCTTGTTCCTCACAACAGCGGCACAAGAGAGGCACTATGATCATCCCAGGTGTGCAGATGAGAAAGACAGGGAGATGAAGTAAGGTGACCAAGGTCACTCAGGAAGTAGCAGGGCCCAGAATCAAGCCCAGGCCAACCGACTGGGAGGTCACACACACGGCCACTAAGCTCGACCATGCAGCCTCTGATCTCTCTTGCTTGTCACCTGCTCGCAATGTGCCTGTCGGCAGCAAGTGGGGGAGTCAGGATGTGATGTTTATGCAGTAGGATCTGGAGCAGGAGAGCGACGTGAATGACCTCCCTGTGGGGATGGCTCCGCACGGAGGTTCTGCAAGCACCTGAAACCGCACAGGAACAAAATGAAACCACCATCCCTCCCCAGAGCTGCTGCCCTACCAGCATGACACACTCCACATGAGCCAAACCAGCAATCTAGGCTCCCTCTGTCACCCCCACTCCAGCCAGAAACTGGGTTCCAGAAAACGCTCTCTTAAATATTCTTGGCTGTCCACCCTCACTGCCGTGGCCTAACGGCCCTCAAATCCCTCTTCAACTGGACAGGCAAGAGCAGACCAGGGCTAGCGGACAGGCAGGCCGCGCGGGGGGCCAGCTTCACGAGACAGCAATTTGACAACGCCAGGCTGAAGGCAGTTGAATTCTGTAACCGTCAAGCCCGTGGCCACCAACTCGGAAGCAATTTCGAGCACATTGCACTTACTCTCAAATGAAAACGTGGCACAGTTTGTAAAGCCAGGGGAGCTCAGTTATCTTTTGGGGACTGTGTGAGCGTTTTCTTTTTTGGGGGGGATATGATACTCTCGAATGTAAATCCTGACAACCGGCAAGTTTTTTGCTGTGTCTGAATATGAGATCTTGCCGAAACCGGTTTGGCTCAGTGGATAGAGCCTCGGCCTGAGGACTGAAAGGTCCCAGGTTCGATTCCGGTCAAGGGCATGTACCTGGGTTGCGGGCACATCCCCAGTAGGAGATGTGCAGGAGGCAGCTGATCGATGTTTCTCTCTCATCAATGTTTCTAACTCTTTATCTCTCTCCCTTCCTCTCTGTAAAAAATCAATAAAATATATTTAAAAAAAATGAATATGAGATCTGCCATAAACCTTTTTATTTTTATTATCATCAGGTAACCTTTTCTCCCAAACTTATAAGACTAGATGAGGTTGATATCACAAACTTCTGGGTTTACTTGCTGCCTTAAGAAATGAGCATGCTGGTATTAGTATTTAATTTACAAGGGAGCCAAAAGAGAAATGGACGGGGACCAATGTGAAAATGGGTGCTGGGTTTCCAGACTTTTGGGTGGGAAGGGTTTTGATGCCAGCACCTCAGATACTGACTTGATTTCATCTCCAAGCAGGTTTCCTGTGGAAAGAACCTTCCTCATCCTTCTCTCAATAGTGGCATGAGCTTCCTGTCCCGCCCTCAATGGGAGGGGGCACACTGAAGGAGGCACAGTGGCTGTTGATAATTGCTTCAGCCACACTCATGGTGGGTGTGTTTTGGAGGTCTCTACTCTAACAACCTCCCTGATACCCAGCGCCAAGACAATGAATGGGTCCAGTCTCCATTTCCACCACCTAATACAAGAAGGAAGAGGGAGAGAGAGAAATGATGAGGGAGAATCATTGATTGGCTGCCTCCTGCACATCCCACACTGGGGATCGAGCTCGCAACTCAGGCATGTGCCCTGACCAGGAATCTAACCGTGACCTCCTGGTTCATAGGTCGATGCTTAACCACTGAGCCATGCCAGCGGGGCTCTGTATTGCTTTTGATGTAGAACTGAAGCACCTCATGATAATGTTCACCAAAGTCTGGAGAGTAATTCCTGGACCTCATCTCCTGTCTGTGCTGAGCAGGTCCCAAAGGCCCAGGCTGGTGCTGGTGGGCACACAAGGCTCAGCTGCTGGCCCCACTCAGCCCTTCTACCCAGAATCCCTCTCATTATTCGGCAGAACCCTTTGGAGACAGCATCAGCAGGACGGACTCTGAAAACCATCACATTCTATTCAGCTTTCATTCTCTGCCGACGAAATGGGGTTATAGCACCAAGGTGACTGAACTATATTGTGGAAGTGATTTTCAACAAATAATAAAAGTTATTAAGAGCGTCTTAGGTACTGAGCTGCCCGTTCGTGCCTTGGTCTCTTCATCCTGTGGCTGCTCATTACACGGCTGGTAAAGGCTGGTTATTAACATCATTACAAACCTGTTACTTTCCAATCTCCTTTTATGGAAATTAGAGCATTCTTTGTCCTTTCTCCTTCTGTTGTAATATAGCCCGACTGTCAGCCCAGCCTCCCCGGGTTCCATCTTGCCTTTGATGCTGGTAAAATTGAGCAGTTAGCAAATCAAGGCTTGTTATAGCTCAAACTGATTGGCACTATGAAATGCCTCTCATCATTCCTTCTTCTTCTCTTTGTCCCCAATGTTCTTGTACAGTCACCCCCTCCTATGCCCCCACCTCCACTCCCTTTAGCAAACGAATGTGTGGGTCCGGAGCCACTGATAAGTGCTTTTAAAAAAGATGCAGCAAGACAAGCTGTTGTTATGAGCGAGCTCCTTCAGATGTTATTCCATCCTCCATTTTTTTCTCTAATTCACTGATTTATTGACTTATTCCTTGAGCAATTCAGAGAGCACTGCACAGCCACGCTCGCTTCTGTTTCTGAGTGTTGCCTTGCTCTCGGTCATGTTTGGTGCTGGCATGTGTACCAATAATGAGATGGTTTTCCCATTTTATCCATGAATTCTATTATCAGCACAGCGGAATCTTGATTCTTAAAATCAGTCACGTAGCTGAAGCTTTAATAATTTAAATAAAAGCTTATCATAGAAAAGCAAATATTTATAAGTGGGAGGCATCTAATTTAAAGGGATTAATTAAAAGTAAATGCTGAAGTGATTTAAAATGAAGGAGCCATTTTTCTATATAAAACCCTAATATGCAAATAGACCGAACAGCGGACCAACTGAACAATCTAACTGAACAACCGGTAGCTATGACATATGCTGACCACCAGGGGGCAGGCATGGAACATGGTAGGCATCGGCCGCGGCGGGATGGTGGAGCAGGTGAGCAGGGGCACCAGACCAAGGTGGGGCGCTGGTCGCTGTCATAAGGGTGAGCCTCTGGTGGTTACTGAAAATTCTTTGCTCCTGTGTTCTGCAGTATTGCCTGGTGCTCACACCTGCTGCAGGCACCGGCCCTGCTCGCACCTGCTACCAGCGCCGGAGCCACTGCCAGAACCGCTGCTAGCACCCACTGCTGGCGCCCAGCGCTGGCCCCGATTGCTTGGCACTGTCAGGGGATGCAAGTGGTGACTGCTGGCCCTGATCACCCCTGAGGACTTCTCCACCTCCCCCTGCTCTTGAGGGGCAATCGGGGCAGCAGCTGCAGCTTGCACTCACTGCTGGCACTGGCTCCAATCACTCTGAGACATCAGCAGGTGGGAGTGGGGCTGGCTCTGTCAGTGCATGGGAGTGGTGGCAGCAGGAGAGGGGCTGCCAGCAGGCAAGGGACCAGGGGCCATGGCGGGAGGGGCCCGGCTGGGCACGGAGGATGGTCTGAGACCTGCTCCTGGGTCCACTGCAGCCTTGCAGCCCACAGTTCCTTTCAAGGTGCACAAATTCATGCACTGGGCCCCTAATTACTAAATAAAACGTATTTACCATTTGCCCCATGCCAGCATGCCCTTGAACTTCAGGAGAGATGCGGCCTAGGCTTCCCTGAGGACCTCAAGGTGCTCTAGGGTTTCCGGTCTTGAGGGATCTTGGGGTGCACCTCTGCATAGTGGGGGGAGTGTGAGGCTCAGAGGCACTAGACTGGGCTTGAACTGAATAAGGCATTTCATTGACTTATGATCCAGGTGATCTAACTCTTTCTGAGCCTCAGTAACCTCATCTGTAAAATGGGGATATTACTCCTGCCTTTCCTCCCCTTGCAGGGTTGTGATGAGAACTGACTAAGAAACAGCAATAAACAAACAAAAAGACCAACTTCACAAAACTCTTCAATACTTGTTGAATTTGAAGCCACAATCACTTAAAAAAATAATACTGTATATTTTATATAGAGTTTAAGGTGATTGTCCAAAGATCTAGAATGAGCAAGTAAACAAATCTGTAAACAAATTCAAAATTTATGACCGAGAGCCATGACCCCTACCTATTCGTCCCACTCCACATCAGTGGGTGTCAGTGCGGAAAATCCTCTAACAGAGGTTGCAACATGTAGGCCCCTCTGGATATACACACATAGAGTCACCGTATAGGCTTACGTGGTGTTTAACATTTCTTTCAGGTAGTTGCTGACATTTAGGCTTTCACATAAAAAATGCAGCTTTTTTGTTTTCCTTTAAACGCAGGCCTTACCTTCATTTAAGGTGGTAACAGTGGGAGCTGCCCTCCCCCACCCCCTGGAGGCAGGGACATAGCCCTCCTTAGGTTGTCCCTCTGCCTGCTTCTCTCCTGACAGCCCTGACCTGCCCCCATAGCCACTTAGGGGTGCAGCCCCTGCCCCATGGGAATAAATGTCACCCGCTAGATTTCTGCATCATTGTACTCCGTTTACATCCTTACATCCTCTACGTATAGATGCATGCTATCCAAACCGCTCACTTTGAAGAGGGAACGTGCCCTGGGAAATGACTGAAATTTCTACCACTATCCCTGATCACCTTTACATCTTAAAAAAATGAAGTCTCTGTAAATGGCTCTGTGTTAGGGAGAGCTGCAGAATGGAGAAGGGACCCCGTCCTTGGGGGGTTTCAGACAAGTCATTTCACTGTCTCAGGCCTTATCTTCAACCCTGGAAAATGAATAGGTTTCCCCAGTGAGTCACTGGGGTGGGGGTTACGATTTCAAGTCCAGGAAACCACACAGGCTCTAGTCCACATGGACCTCAGGTCACACTGCTGCGTTTCAGCCTGACCTCTGCCAGGTCACCAGGCTGGACTTCTTTACTTATCTGTGCCTTGGTTTCTCCATCTGTAAAGTAATATGTGCTTTTCTTCTCATAAGAGAGAAGGCCATGGTATGGGTGAAAGTGCACTAGAGGAAAAGTAGGGTAAGAAGATCCTAAGATCTTATATTACTCCCATGACTCAAAGGTTGCAATTATGAAGGGAAACTTGCCTTCCCTAATGGGATTTCTGGATGTGACCTTGCTCTCCCCACTGAGAGGCATTATGTAGATACCTTCCCTACCAACAAGGTGATACTGTGCAAGCTTAATCCAGCCCACGGCAGAGTAATGCCAGACCTCAGTTCAAGGGTACGTGTGTCCCACTTCAGAAAAACTGGATCCTAATTTGCCTCCCTGCCCCATGCATTTTATGAGGAATGTATGTAGTTAACTGTTATCAGGTGGTTAAGCAATTTGATGAGGTGTGAACTAGCCCCTTAATCGTTTTATTTACAACATACTTATCCTCCCCTAACATCCCATTGGGGAATTCTCTACTTAGTTGATTAAGTGAAGTTTAGTGAAGTACAATTTGGCAAAACCAGAAGCTGAAAAATACTCCTCAGAGTTTTAACAATCTTAGAGTCATTTGTAAGCGTGCAACACACTGAGCTGAGGTTTAAAAACAGTGGCAACAACAACAACAAAAATGGATTAAACTGTTAATTACCTTTTATCCCCACCACTTAGAAAAATAATAACACAGAGAATCAAGATGGGGAACATAACTACAGTTAGATGCACTTGTTCTTCTCTGGGTGCTGCTTCCAGTAGAAAGAAATGGCTTCAGGGAACCATTCACTTGTTGGGGATAGATAATCAGAACTGCTTTTAGAAGCTGCTAAATGCTTACTTAAAAATAATCCTCTTATCTTTCCTCTATACTGTAGCTTAAATCTGGATGGATGCAACTCCTAATGTTGACCTAGCCTAGAGGGCCACCTCACTCCTTGGTTGGGGCCTCTGCTAAATGATCCCCGAAATATCAAGCACTTATGAAAAGGTAGGCACCCCAATGCCTACCCCAAAGACTTACCACCTAGCCTGATAGACAAAAAAGGCGATGCCAAACAAGCCAGGGAACATATGCTCAGTGCTAAGTGATTCCTGCTCGAGGTAAGCGTTTGGATGAGGGAAGTCAACAGTGAAGCAGTAATAGTCCTTCCACACAGTCTTCAACAGTAAGAAAGTGTTGAAGGAAGAGTTGGAGATGGGCAAGTGGAGAGAAGGGGATGGTGAGAGATGATGACCCTATACACGAGGCAGTTGAAAAACGGCAGGGTACTGGGTAGAAAAGCTCAGAGGCCAAGAAAGGTTCTTCCTGGTCCCTATTTCTGAGTCAGATGCCCTTCTTATGAACCTACTGAGCAATGTCAGTAACATTCGAAGATCAAGTCATAATTGGTTTAAATTTATATGGTGAAATTATATAAGATCATGGAAAATCTTTCATGAAGTGCAGACGTTATACTTGCTTAGGGAAAAGCTCTGCCTCTGAGGAGCTGCTGACCACTGTCTTTAATTGTCTGTTTCCTCATGTGTCCCTCAGTCAACTATGAGCTTCGCAATGGAAGGACTGTTACTGCTTCACTGTTGACTTCCCGGTGCTTGGCACATGGAAGGCACTTGAAATCATACTTATGAAATGAATGCTAGATCCCTGGTGGGAACAGGAGTCCTCTTTTCTTTAAACTGAGTGGGACTTACACTTGCCAACTGAGGAAAACACACACAACTTCTCATTTGAGTTCTAGCCACGGACCTTTCTCCCCCACCAACTGGCATCGTTCTTGTTGCCTAGTGACCACGCTCCCATCTCGGACACCAGCTCCAGTTGATGAGTTTCTGTTGTCATGGTTGGCTCAGCTGCACTATGGTAAACAGGAGTCCTAGGCTTGGGGTCAAAACTCCTGGGTTTAAGTTCTGGCTTTGCCACTGGCTTTGAGTAAGAAATTTTCATGTTCACTTTCTTCACTCAAATGTGGGGAATATAATGCCAAACTCATAGGGTTGTTGGGAGAAGATTGTGTGGAAACGCACTGTGTAACTGACAAAGCCTTCCTCTATTATAAGGTAGTATTAGCATTACCTCTCCACTTTCTCCAGGCCTGAGCTTCTGCCCTACCCATTAAACTCCTTCAAGGAAATGAAGTCCTAGCCCTGAATCTTAATACCCAAGGCTGGGTGTCTTCATTTGCTGCCGGACCTTCCTGGTGCTAATAGAACCTCTTTGTCTTTAGTCTTTGACAAGAAGCTGTGTTCCTCTCTGCCCGTTGGGATCCTGGGTTTTTGTTCAAACTGGATGGACTTCTTTGTCTCTGAAGACCTCAACATCAGATCTCTTATCTGCTTCTGCGGGGGCCTCTCCTGCTCCCCTTTTCTACTTCTGGATGTGCCTGTATTTAGGTCTCAGCCAACTTTGAGCAGAGCAGCAATCTTAACCATCAGTACAGACCCCACTACAAACATTAAGAAGTGAGATGAAATAGCAGCGGAATTAGGCGCAAACAGTTCTTGGCTTCCATTTAATGGACCCGTGACTTAGGAAAGCTGCTGTCCTCTATAATATAGACTCAGTTTCCTCATCGGTAAAATTGGGAGAGTAACGCTTACCTGCCTCACTGAGTAGTTAGGAGGGTTAAATTAGAACATCTGTAACTCACTTAGTGCAGTGGCTGCCTGGGCATGATAAGTGTTTGATCAAGACTGGCTATCATTATTGTTATTGTTTTTCTTCCTGCTCCAAACTTTTATTGCTTATTCCCGATTCCATAATGTATTACTTGCTTTTCTCAGTCTTACAAATATTCAAGTATGTCCAGAGGCCCTTTTCTATTCTAAAAGTCTGCTTCCTCCAGATGGGTATGAGGCAAGTTATTACCACTTTCCCAATATTTATAGACTATGTTCATAAAAAAAAACTGTACAAGATATACTAACATGTACACTCTGTTTTTGGTGCAGCTCAGTTACATTCTTTAAGACTAATTGCTATTTATTAGTGTGTCCACTGTGATGCCACCTCCTGGGAATTGTGGAGGAATCACTGGAAGATTGTTCACGTTCTCAGAGAAAGACAAACACAACTGTGTGTGTAGCTATGAAGGGAGCATGATGCATACATCCAAACCCATTGGAAGTTGGGGAGCAGCCAAAAGACCATGACGCATAATCTCAAAAGAGACATATTATCCCCATCTCTAGTCTTTCTCTTTTATGTGGAACTATCTGGACGAATCAAGCACTGCATTGCATTTACTGGAGGAAACATTCTCGAAGCCTGTGGGTCAGATGACAATCAGACCCAGAAATAGAAAGCAGTTTTGGAGCGTTCGTCTGACAGATCATTTTTTAGGGTTTGGCACTCATTCTGCCTTTTATGAGTGTTCAATAAGATCTTCACTTTCCCCTTCGTCCATGATTCTATCTTTCTCCTTCTTTCCTTGTCATCAGGGCTGGGGCAGAGGAAAGGTGCTGTTCTTTCTGCCTAGCATCTGCCCCATCTTTCCCAGGTGTACTATCCTATTCTTTGGGGATTCAGTCCACGTTGGAATGATTCCACTCTCAGTTCATGTCATTCAGCTGAAGTGACTCTACCCATGACTCCACAGGTGGAATGTGACCCGGGCCTATCCATCAGAACCTTCCACCCTTTTCTCCTCCCCCATCCCAGGCACAGTGATTATTTATGCCTAAGTATACAACCCCATCACAGCGGCCTGAGATAATTCTAGGACTTTTGTTGGACCCGTTGAAATGAGAGAAGGCGTCTTTTGCTCAAGTGGCTAAAAAGATAGGAGAAAGGCCTGGTGCTGTGGGCACCCATCTCAACCCCAGGGCAGGAGAGTTCGCCCGAGAATGGGGCCAATACACTAGAGTCAAGAGATGGTGAGAAGGGAGCCAAGTCCTAATGGCTTCCCCTAATGGTTGCTAGGGAGCTGAGCCTGAAGATAAGTCTACCCTGGGACTTTTTTTCAGTTATGTTTGCCAGGAGATTTTTGCCCTGTATTTGATATACCTCACTATGTGAATAATGTAGAGGGAGGCCAATTATGCTTACCTATCGTTAGTGTGTGGAGCAGCAAACCTGATGGTATAAACACAGGTTCCAGAGGATAACATTCTCAGAAAGGACAGATGGCCATCCACTTTAGAAACCACCTGGGGAGAGAGGAGCTTCAAGGCAGCTCAGTTGCCACAGCTTGGCCCAGGTTCCAACATCTCCAGGCTGGAGAAGGCGAAAAGCAAAAGGCCAAGAATAATTCCCTCTTTGAACTGAGACAAGAGGACAGTGGGTGGGGAAAGAGAAGAGGCTGGAGCATGGGAGGGTACCCAATGGATTTTTAGTCCTTGAGAAACTTCCTTGAGGCCTAGCTGCCTGTGCCAATAACTAACTTTCATAACTACATATGCAATTATGTTAATCTATTTCCAAAAAAAGTGAATAATTCCACACCCTGGTCCTCTAGCAATTATCCAACAGGTGACAACAATGAGAGTTTGCAAATAAGTAGTAATTAGTTGCATAAATATAAAGCCTGCCGGGAAAGTTCCTGCCTGCTTAGACCTCAAGGGCGTAAATCAAAGAGAAGACACCAGTGACTTCCTGTCTCTTTCAGCCTGCGCCTCTCCCTTCCAGCCACAGACACATGCAGCCTCTACTATCCTCATCTCTGCCTGTGTGTCTGTTCACATAGCGCATTGGAGATGGGCCTGGGTCTGGAGCTGCTTTGAGAAAGAGGTCTGGAGAGCCTGCCTTTTATGAGACAGTAACCTCATCCTGCGGCACACTGATTTCATAAAAGGAGTAATGAGGCTCATGGTGTTTATTTGAATGGCAAACAGACTGTTCCATGGCCTAAGAACATGGAAACCTGTTTTTCCTGGAGCAGCACAAGGCAGCCAGACTTGCTTGGGTTCTCCCCTGCACTTCTGAAAGTGCAGTGAGCACGAGCCAGGGCATCCAGGGCTCTCAGGGAGCTGGAGTTCACCAGGGACCATGAAGGGATTGAAGATTTCTGGAGCGTTCAAGCTCTGCCAGGACGTGGCCTGGAAGTAAAGCCCAGATAAAAATGGGCCTCTCCTCTCTCCTCTTCCTCCTCCTCCTCCTCCTCCCCCTCCTCCTCCTCCTCCTTTTCCTTCTTCTTCTTCAAAATTTACTAAGGTATAATTTACATGCATGAAATGTGTCCATTGGAAGTATTTAGTTCCACGAGGTTTTACACATGTACACATCTGAGCCACCACCAGAATCAAGGCTACGGGTGACTCTTTTTACTCTGTCCCATTCTCCTTTTTCTTTACCAGCTCTTAAACTGAGCATGCCCTGGCTCCACAGAAGACACAAAAGAAAATCCCACACTTACAAAATGCATTACTTGTCTGGAAAAACTCCAATCACTAATGCTTGAAAAAAAATGCTGAATGCATCTAAAAAATTAAGGTCTGGATGGATAACAAAAATAAAAAATTTGAGTTTTGGAAATAATTTTCTGGGAGAGATATACAAACTATTCAAAACTGAAATTTTGAAAAACATGCCAAGTCATCTCAACGATTGTGCATTGAGAAATGCTTTATGCAGAAATCCTTTTTCCAAATGACAGAAATATAAAAAAAGAATAGAACGAAAAAAAATTTGCTTTCAATGAAAGAATTCTCACAACTGAATTAGAAAACCAACAAAATTTAATACAAACCAAACCCCATCTGATTTAATACAAACCAAACCCCATCTGATCCACTCAAACCCCATCTGACTGAAAGTAGAAAACTGTCCTTCCTGCACTTGCACCGTGGAATGTCTGCACTTTCCCTCCTCAGCTGGCCGCATATTCCTTCCTGGGTTTTGCCTTCCTTTCTTTTTCTGCCTTAAAATTTAGTTGAATGCCTACTATGTGCCACGTGCTAGGCAAGGCTGAGGATACAGTGGCGGCAAGACAAGACCCTGCTTCTTAAGGAGCCTATGGCCGTTGCTTTCCATCTCTTAAGTCCACTTCCATTCTCATCCCACTCCTAGTGGGTCTGTTGCTCTTTGCAAAGCTTGGCTATAAATGGAAGGCTGGAAAAGAGAGAGGAAGAGAAATCAGGAAAAGAAACGTAGCAGAGTAAATATTTCCCATTTGATAAAGACTAGCAATTCTGTTTATTTTCCCACCATTTGTCCTGGCTAGGGTCTATGGCAGAAAAAGATTCTAACAATCCAAATCAATGAAAAGCAAAAACCCAACAGGAATAGCCCAGTCCGGAGTGCTCATCTAAAACAGAAGTCTCCCTCAGCAGCTCTCTCTACAGCCACGCACCAAATAACGACAGTTCAGTCAACGGCAGCTTGCATATACTACAGTGGTCCCATACGATTATAATGCAGCTGAAAAATTCCTATCACCTAGTGACATTGTAGCCACTGCGATGCCGTAGCACACGCATTATTCATGTGTCTGTGACAATGTTGGTGTAAACAAACGTACTCTGTTACCAGTCCTATAAAAGTATAGCACATACAATTATGGATAGTACAGAATGCTTCATAATGGTAATACATGACTATGGCTTATGCATTTACTAAACTATTCTTTTCATCAAAATTCCAGAGTGTGTTCTTTCTACTTATATAAAAAATGTTTGCTATAAAATAGGATGCTGGCAGCAGCCTCATACATCTGGTTACTGCATCTCTGGACCACATAATTTTTTCTTGTGCTTGGCTGACTCTTGTGTTGTTTTGCACAGTAACATGCTGTACAGGCTTGTAGCCTAGGAGCCATAGTCTATACCACACAGCCTAGGTGTACAGTAGGCTACACCATCTAGGTTGCTGTGAGTGCACTCTATGATGTTCGCACACTGACAAAATTCCTAATTGCCTAGAATGTATCCCTGTCGTTCAGGGGCACTCAACAGTACATTAGAAAAGGAGAAACCCACAGAGAGAAATTAAAGTCAATGCCAATACAACAAGGTGCCAGGAGCTCCCAATAATTAAAGGATTTCTTACATGTCAGAAATTTAGAGAAGAGGATAAACTATTTCTGATGGCTGTGGTATTATTATTCAGAACATTGGACTAAATATAGACAGCGTGATATCAACCACCAAATATAAGTCGCATCTATTCTAGTGCTGATTGTGAATTCTTTTCAATTAAGTACCCTTTTCATGAAAACACTAAATAAAACAAAATCTATACCCCAGATATAATTGTGGTTTATAAAGAAATGAAAACAATTAGAAAGAAGAAACATCTTCTTCTTGACAAGTGACTTCTATGATTTTTCATGATGCAGTGACTCATTTGAAAACCACCACTGACTCTTTGAGACCTCTGATTTCTATATCAGCATCTTAGACTAGACCCCACAAGATACTAGTGTGAGTCTTCTGGTCAACTGTGGTTGTGAATGTAGGACTTTCTTCTTGAGACCACAGGATGGAAGTAGCTGTGTTGGTGTAGAAGCTCACGGCTCTGGGCTTCTTGGAGGAACGGCTTAAGAAATTTACAACGCAGATCGTACTCAGACGTTTGAAATAGACAAAGAGCTTCGCCTTACAACAGGCACCGTGTACTTGGTTCTTATTTAGGATTTCCATCTCTCTGCTTACATTGCCCATCTGTTCTTGTGTGCTCTCTACTTTATTCACTGAAGCCCTTAGCATATTATCATAGTTGTTTTAAATTCCTGGTCTGATAATTCCAACATCCCTGCCTTGTATGGTTCTAATGTTTGCTCCATCTTTCCAATCGTTTTCTTTTAATATGCTTTCTTGCTTTTTCTTGATAGGTAGACATAATGTACTGGGTAAATAACTGCTTTAAATAGGCATTTGGTCATGGGGGCGGGGGGTGGGGCATGATGGCGAAGCACTGCACAGTCCTGTGACCAGGTCTCAGTCTTTCAGGGAGTCTGTGCCTCTGAAATGTGAGCCACACAATGTTCACACAAGTTTTCTCTCCCCACACAGAGGGGACAGATGGCAGAGTGGGCTGGAGTCTGGTCCTTCCCTCTCCCATATGGAAGGCCAGAGCCAGTTGGAGTGGGTGTTTCCCTTCCCCAGGCCATTTAGGCCCTGGTAAAGCCCCCAGCAGGTTAGGCTGGTTAGCTAGTTCCCTGAGGGCAGGCCTTGCTAAGAACAGTGCTCTGGTTCAAGTTCAAGTTCAAGATGGCCCCTTTTCTCTCCTGTGCTGGAAGCTCAAGGGCATTTTCTCAGTATTTTCTGTGAGAATCTGTTTGAGCTCCTGGAGGTCAATGTCCTAAGACTGTGGGAGCGCCCATGACTGGGTCCCCCTAGAGCAGTGGTTCTCAACCTTCTGGCCCTTTAAATACAGTTCCTCATGTTGTGACCCAACCATAAAATTGTTTTCGTTGCTACTGCATAACTGTAATGTTGCTACTGCTAAGAATCGTAATGTAAATATCTGATATGCAGGATGGTCTTAGGCAACCCCTGTGAAAGGGTTGTTCGACCGCCAAAGGGGTTGCGACCCACAGGTTGAGAACCACTGCCCTAGAGTCTTTAATTCAGCGTTGTCCCCACTGAGCCTCCAGCAATCCATGACTACACACAGGGTCTCCTCCCCTAGAGCTGGTCCCACAGGGGTTCTGCCATAGTCTCTGCTCGGGTGACCCCAGACCAGCTCTCCTGTCTCGGGGACAGCGGCTTGCTGTGTCCTCACCTCTCTATGGGACCGAGAACACTTGCTGATTTTCAGTCTGTTCAGCTTTTCACTTGTTAGCTCCTTCCATGAAGAATGGGAAACTGGAAATCTCCATCATGTATGTGGTGTCAACGTTTACAACTTGTGAAAAACATTTAAAAAATAATCAAGTGCAGGGACACCTGGCCCAGACTGAAAACCTGCAAATCCCTCCGAACAACAGAAAACTCCCACTCCAGGCTAGTCCCCTCCAGTGCCAATCTGTCTCCAGTTACTGGGCAGCGAGTAACAGGCAAGGAGGCAAGGAGAGGGAAATTTTGACTTTAAGTTTATAAAATTGTAAAATCTAAATCATTGTTTGTGCTTACACCAAACACCTAAAAAAATATATTTTCATGAATATCTCCAGTCTATGTATAAAGGTTACTAATAGGAAACAGAATATTTTCCACTGTGCCTTTAAAAAGAAGAAAGAAAGAAAGAAAGAAAGAAAGAAAGAAAGAAAGAAAGAAAGGAAGGAAGGAAGAAAAAGAAAGAAAGAAAGGAAAGAAAGAAAGAAAGAAAGAAAGAAAGAAAGAAAGAAAGAGGAATCATATGAGCTGAAATACTGTAGGTGAAGAAAATTCTTCAGTAATCTCTCATCAACCCTCCTTGGCTATTAGGCACCAACAGAGAAAAGCATAATGGAGAATTGCCTTCCAGATAAAGGAACTGTAGTAAGTTGACATGAGGGTGAGCCGCAGTCCAGTCAAGATGGAAGAAGCTCAGAGCTGAGCCCGTCACGGAGGTTATAAAAGAGGACAATCAATGTGTGTTTTTAAACTGTCTTCCCCGTATTCTGCTGCAATAACTTGAACTGGGAATTGGCTCTTTGTGGAGATTTATGACAATAGCGTTGCCATTCAAGAATAGGCAGCTCTCGTCGTAAATAAAGAGCAGACACAAAGGGACGTGAAGATCCAAGACAGAGGATTTGTCAAGGCGGGTAAATCATGAACTCACTTATATTGCAAATAAACACACACGACGAAAGCAGCCGCTCGTTTGGAGAGAACCCTTTTCCTGTCCCGGAAAAAATGGGTCCAGCTTCTGCAGTTTGAATTTCCCCACCTCGTCCAAGGAGCCTTCCTAGAGCTCAGAAACCAATGCCGGGCCCTCTGTTTCACCCACACGGGCTGCTGATGAAGAAACGGTGTGGATTCACTTAAGCACTGAAATCTACTGTGGCCTGAAGGTTGGTACTTCTGATCAACAGTGCTGATTAGGCTTGCTTTCTGCAAGAGACCCCCACACTACTGAATACCCCACCCCTGAAATACCAGGGGAGAGAGAACGCAGACTTCTTACTTCCCGTACTAAAGGTTGAAGAGGCAGGGCCCCGGTGTCTCCCCACTTTTCTTGTGGACACTGGAATCCGTGTAAGGAAGCGTGTTTCCATGTCCAGCCTTGTTGTTGCAGCTGTTAGGAGAGCTGGGCTATCAATTACTCCCGCCTGCAGATGCTGACCCGCCCGACAGCTCCAGGCTTCGAGGCTGGCCTCGCTCCCCCCTACCTGCCCCCCCCCCCATTTCAATAAATGCCTGGGGAGTCTTCCTGAGGCTACCACTCTGGCCTTGGCATCCCCACTAAATGATTCATTAGGTTGGATTAACCCCTTAAACACGACTATTTACCAAAGGGTCCCCGGGGATTCTCACACACTCCATCATTTTTAGCCATTATAAACAGGCGGTCCCAGCAGGGCGGAATCCACTTTAAGGCTACGCAGGTTGACAATGTGGGTTTTGTTAGCCCCAATTTACTTAAAAGCCCAAGACAGCATTCACGGTGTGCAATGGGGCACGCACATTTTCATCTCTCAGCCTGTGCATTCCAACTATGCCTCTCGCCATAAACACCTACGTGGGCATTCCACGGAAAAGGCCGAAAGGAAGGCGGGATCGCACCAAGGCGGCGGGGTTACCTGGGATCTATTTTCATGCCGCTGCTCTCCAGGCCTCCTTTTTGGTTGTTGCCATTTTCTGCCCATAATCAGCTGTGTGCACAACGAGTGGTGCCTGCCAAATGGCCATTTGTGGGCGCAATTAGACACCTGTGCCTTCAAACAAGTTGCAAGCACCTAATTGTGCCTGCATGTAGCCACTTGTGGGTGCAATTATCCAGAAATCCAGGTGTGCCTGGTATTATGCACAATTTAAGGGGCAACAAAAAGAGAGTGTTTTCCAAAAAAGAAGGCTCAGGTTGAGCGCGAGCCCTTGCCTTAACCAGGGTGGTGCCGCCGACGCGTCCACCACTGTGTGTGTGTGCAGCCTCTTCGTTTTAAAAAATAACGAAAGTCACCGATTTCATTACAATTGTTCTAGTAGCCACATTAAAAAGCAAAAGGGAATAGGTGAAACTGAATTTAACAACTTATATTATTTATTTATTATAAAATATGTTTTCATTGGTTTCAGAGAGGAAGGGAGAGGGATAGAAATATCAATAATGAGAGAGAATCATTGACCAGCTGCCTCCTGCATGCCCCCTACTGTGGATTGAGCCCACAACCTGGGCATGTGCCCTGATCAGGAATTGAACCAGTGAATCTTGGTTCATAGGTCAATGCTCAACCATTGAGCACCACCGGCCAGACATAATTTGTATTATTTAATCTAATATATATAAAATATCTGTTCAACATGTTAGCAATATAAAAGTAACAAACGAGATTTTTCACATTTTCAGAGGTGGTTATACTAAATCCTTGAAGCCCACTGTGTATTTTACACTTAAAGCACATTCTCATTCGGGCCAGTCACTTTTTAAGTGATTGACAATATCATGTGATAGGAGCTACCATATTGGAAAGTGTAGGTCAACAAAGAATTGCTTTCCATTGTGGTTCTGCTGAAATTTCTTGCCTTTAAGCACTTTCCTGAATATTTGCAAAATCAGATTTCAAAGAAAAACATGTAAAAATGCCATTTAGTGTCCTAGGGTTGCCATCGGTTAACATGATTCTTCATAATAAGAATTGCCAGTTAAGTAAAGAGAATGTTGAAAATCTGCCTCTAACTCTTTGTTATGGTGTATGAGGAGCATGCTGGGCTAGGTTTGGAAGTGACAGGCACAAGGTGTGTAGACAGGGCTAGAAGAGGGGTAGCTAGCATTGAAGGGCAGGTGAAAATGGGGCCCTGAGGGCAGGAAAAGGGAGTGGATGCAAGACGATGGCAGACCTCTGTTTTTATTCCAGATGACTGTGGCTTTAAGATAATTTTAACAGAAAGTATGACTCATCTTGGTTGCATATGGTAATCACTGAATTAAAATTTGGCAAGATATTCAATAAGTTATTTTAATTTCACTATAAAGTAGAGAAACAATAGTACCGAGGTGACACACTTATGGTGAGGATTAAATGGAGTTAATCCCTGTAAAACACTTAGAACAGTGCCTAGCACAGAACAAGCCATCAATGCATATCAGTTGCTACTGTCCTCCTCCTCACTCCCACCATCATCATGACTTTTATCATGATATTTATTTTCAAATCATCCCAGAATAGTATGCATATACATACACTTGTGTGTACATACGTATGTATACATATACATACACATATATATACATAGTGCTTTGGAGGAGGGAGAGGACTAACTTCTTCTTTGCCTAATGTCTCCTAATTCCTTCAGTCATCATTGCTAGGCACTCAGAGAAGTTCTCCGAGTGTAGCCATCTCATATGAATATCTCTGATTCCCCCAACATTCCCAGTAGACTTCAAGCTCATGACACAGGCATTACCTGAGAATTGGTTAAACAAAGGCTCAAAGCCAGTTGTAATGCTCTACCTTTCACGTCACAGAAAGAGTCCATGGAGAACATGGAGAGTGCCCTTTCTCCGAATCAAGAACAGCCAATCACACACACTTTTATGTAACAAGTATATTTTTATACAGTTAGGTTATATATTTCACACCTACATTCACGGCCCACACCCCCTGCCCCCTATAAACAATGGCCCACTTTTTATTCCTTTCCTGACTACTCTGAGAATAGTCAGTTCGACAATCCACCTGTCCTGGGTCTGTGCCTCCTGCACCAGTTGTCACAAGAAACTGCTGGCTACAATATTTCTTCCTCCGGCCTTCTCTTTTGTTTTCTCCTGCGTCAGTCAGCAAGAGAACTGAGCATGCTCAGTGTTCCTCTGGGTGTCAATACTAAACACCCCGGTTAATTCCATCAGAGGCAACACCATCACCACTTTCTTTAACAGACCCCTACCTCTTCCTCCTCCCTCCCACACCTCCCCAGACCCCTCAAGAAAAACAGCCTTTGTTTCTTGTAGCTATACTTGCTCTTTGTTCCATTGCCAAAAACACTTGAGGAAAAGACACTAATCTAGACTACGCTACAGAATTTTTCAGGACAAAAAATATACCAAAGGAAGCAAAGCCATCCACCTGGAAAGGGGCCAGCTGCCTCTCTCAGAACCTCAACAACAGCTTCCAGCTACGTCCTCATCTTTCTCTGATCGAACCTGCTTTTTCTCAAGCGCAATTATTAACATAGACAACACAGGGCTTCTTATTCAATTTTATATGTTTCTGCTTTAATTACCAGCACTGTAATGGTATTCTTCAAAGCAATGTTTCTTCATCCTGTTCTCGTCTGTGACTTCTCATTTTTGTGCTCAGACTCCAGTGTACTAGCTACCCCAGGAGGCAAGGCATTGTGAGTTAGCTGAGAAAGTGTCAAATGCCCCAGAGCAACAATATTTAAAAATGGTTTTCATGTGGACAGCACTCAGTTGTGTAATGGGATAAGCAGGTTTCGAAGTTGCTAGCTTGGCAGCCTGCTCACGGGACAGAACATCCTTTGTATGAGAAATGCACTCCAGGTTCCAGGACACAGCTCGTTTGAGCCTGGGGCCTGGCTGTATGAGGGATGGACTTGAGCAGCCTCACCCATGTCTCCATCTTTAGTTGTTTCCAAGTGGCAACCAGAAATGAAGACAGCAGGACCAGGTTCCACATCTGGGGACTGGGACACAGCCAGGCTTACATGAGCTCCATACCCAGTTCACCATAGATAACTTTTATGTGCCTGATAAAGGGAATTATGACTTCTTCCAACCATCTTTTCATTCTACGAAAATCAAATTTTTAGACGGTTCAAGTGTCTTTAATAGAAAGTATTAGTTAATTCTCAACCCTGTGCAAATGCTTGCAATATGAGCATTTTCTCAATTTAACATACATATTTCCAAAAGTATCCAGGCATTTTATACTCAGACTAGTGACCCGGTGCATGGATTCATGCACACTGAAAGGAAATTAATTAGAAGGTGGCTGGCAGGGCAGGATTGAGCGACATGGGCCAGACATGCCCTGGAGCCAACCTCCTGCAGTCTCTCCCTGACATCTGCGGAGTGAGCGGGGGTCCCTCCGGCAGGTGGGGTCCCTTGGCCTGTCCAAAACCAGCTCTCCGACATCCCCTGAGGGGACCCTGCTTGCGAGAGGGCACTCTGCAAAGTTGCTGTCGTACAAGGTGTGGAACGCAAATGGAAGTGTGCAGTAAACCAGATCTGGGGCTCACAGTGCCCCAGCAACAACATAACCCATGGCCAAAGGTGGAATCGTGCAGCCCTGCGAGGAATTGGGCTCCCTCCTCTCTGGTTTTGGGGTGCATCACCTAAGAACCTCTGCTGCAAGTCACTGTAGCTCGGCAGCTGCTGCGTTGAGCATCTGCCCCCTGGTAGTTAGTGCACGTCATAGCGACCGGTCAGACGCGTGGAGGGACACTTAGCATATTAGCCTTTTATACATATAGATTGCAATCAGTTACTTATAAGTAACTTTCAGTATGAAATAGAATAGAGTTGAACTTATGATAATTCTAAAGAAGTGTACTATAATTATTGTTGCATCCGAGTAACTTTTTTTCCCCAAGAGATTTTACTGTCCTCTGCCTTCCCATGATTCAAAAATGAAAAATGAAGCAGTTATCTGGAATGGTTGAAAAATAGGAAGGTTTTAAATCTTTCTTACATGACCATCATTAGTAGAACCATTTACGCTTCAAAGTCCCATTCTTTGTGATTAATTCTTTCACCAACTCTGATCATGTAGAGTGAGACAGTTAAAGCCCCCTTTTTTCAGACACCGAAACGTATTCCTTGAATTTATGGATAATTAAAACATAGGCGTTAGCATAGCTTTGGGTACCAAATCTGAGACGGACGTCACTGCTGCATGTTCTCAGTCCACCCTCCGGCCGCGGACCTGAAGTCCCCGCCGGGAACAAACACCAGCGCGCCCTCTGCGACAGTGGCCTTCCCATTATTACAGATGTCCAGGAAAAGACGGGCGCAGGCTGTTTGATTACGGCCGTGGCCGTGAGTGACAGTGAGACAGAGCCTTCCAGGGCGCTCTGATAAAACGGGCGATTCAGAGATGCTGCGCCTCCTACTTGAAAAGAAGATCTAAATTTATTACGTTTAATGTTGAAGATAAATCACCAAACCCGACTATGTTATAAAAATGAGCTAAAATGCTGCTTAACAGACATTATTAAAGACTCTTAAGTGTGGAGCCAATTCTAATTGGTAAAAGTTCACAGATGAACACATCTTGCAAGTACTCAAGTTTAAGGACAATTTCACCCAGTAAGAAGGGCTTTATTTCAGGGTGAGCTATAATCTAGGGGACACGTCTCTTTACGAAAGCGTCATCTTCAAGTTCACAGGAGGAATCTCAGTGGAATCCACAATTTACATCTTATTCCCCACTTATTTTATCATGAGGCCAAATCAAGGTTAAAAATAATTAAGAATACAACTGGTAAACAGTCTAGGTTTTATGTTGAGTAAAGCTTCTGCTATATGAGGTAACAAAGCAGCTATTAATAGTCTAAAAACACACACAAAAACCAAAACCCAGAAGAACGGGGCAGAAAATTATCTGTGCTGTTGTCATCATCTTGATGAAAGGATGTAAACATGGGTAATTTGAAATTAATCTGTGGAAGAATCTGCTGTCATTTCAATTAAAGGAAAAGGAATCATTCCTTAGCTGTCCCCCCTGTAGCAAAGGCACCGACCTAAACCGGGGAAGTTTGGCCTCCACAAGGGGATAAGCGCAGTAAACCAATTTTCCGCCATAAAACGTGATCGGTGAAATTGGTTTGAAGTGGTGCTGGCTAGGTACCACCTCTGCTGGGGAGTGAAGGCAAAACTGTTACCCATTCACACAAAGTCCCCAACAACTTGGCAGCCTCTGGTGTGTGCTGGTTCCCAACCATGGCTGCCTTCCCTATGGCACCAGGACACCCCTTTCGGGGCTCTGCCCCTTCCACTTGTTTCTAGAATTCTCCAACTGCTCATGGAAGGTACTCGGGTTACCAGGGAGACTTGCTCTCAGGGGAGGGGACAAGAGGCACCAGGAAAAGCTATGGGCCACCAGCTTTCTTACATGGGTCACTTCAACTTTTTCTCTGCCTCTCCATTCCCCTGCCACATCCCCCGCACCCAATGTAGTTTCCGAACAACTGGATATAAGAATAACCACTTCCATTTCTGTTTTGAAAAGAGAATTCAGGACCTGCAAAAATAAAGGATTAGAATGCTAGGAAGAGAATATGTTTTCTTACAGCTTCAAAAATCTCAGTGTTTTGTGGAACACCAAGATTTGTAAAAATGTTACAGTTTTACATTTTATTTAGTTGATCATGTTACTTAGAGCAGATAAACATTATTTTAACATAGCTCATTATAATCAATTTGAAATACAAAGCCACAAATATTAAGTGGGGCAAATGTAGGCTTACAGTTGCGAGTATGAGAAACACAGAGTTTATTCTTGTATTATAACTTATTAATTATTGTACTCGTTTCCATATGAAGAACCGTAAACCTACGTTTGCCACACCATGTATTTATCACGTACCTATGATCTAGCTGCTACTGCAGAGGATACAGCAAAGTTCAAGACACAGTCCTTACCTTCAAAAAGCTAACACTTTCCTAGTTGGGCAGATGAGCTAAAAACGCTCCCCCAAATAATAATTTGAGAGGCTTTGTCAATTCAAGAATCCATGCAAAATGATACAGATTTGGACTTACTACAAAGTTAAATCACTTAATTGTTATATAACAATACAATCTGGGCGTAAACATGGCCCCCTTAAAAGGTGGACTCTGGGACTCTGGGCCACTCCATTTGACACCACCATGTCATACTTTTTTCCTTATGATTCTGCTTTTATCCTCCATTCCTGGGATTCTGGTTTATATTATTCAGTCTGTCTTATGGGGGTATAGGCCTTATGTTTTATAGTAGACGTATCTTCATCCGCTGATGTCCTTTGCCAATAACTGAACTGCAGCTTTCTGCACAGGTGCCGGGGTGAGTAAAGGATTGTAGATGTGCCTGTCCCAATTTTTTGGATGTCACAAACTCATGCAAGAGAAGAGTCTTGCCTTTGGGGAGATCTTGCTCTTTGAATGCACACGGTTATCAAGTCGACAAGGAAGTTGAAACTCTTGCTTTGAATGACATGGTACTAATGAAACTCTAAATAGTGAGCACATGGTCATTGAGGGAGAACAATCCGGTGAGACGGCCCCTGAATTTGTACCACCAAAGCTGAAAGGTAATATGTCTGCCTGCAGCCCGACTGCTTCCTATCAGAATTATTCTAATCAATGTTTAGGAATAAATGCCAAAGAAGAGCCCATAAAGTAATCATCTTTTTTTTTTTCAAAGCAATAGGTGGCTCTGAACCAACCCACAAGATAGGTCAGATACCCGGGAAGTTACCTGGGTACCTGCAAAACCAACTGCATTAAAACATTTGCCCAGCATAGAAAAATCTGAGCACTTGGAGATGCTGCTAACATAGTAAAGATCCTACTAAAAGAAATATTAATTTTCATTGTGCTTGTGGTCTCAGGGGAACAACAACAACAACTAAAACCTTCACAAACATTATCTTTAAGCTAGTCTCATCAAATATTCAAATATATGTTACTTGCTTTACCTTGTTCTCTTTCATACTTTTTTCCTTCCTTCTTCCCTTCCTTCCTTCCTTCCTTCCTTCCTTCCTTCCTTCCTTCCTTCCTTCCTTCCTTCCTTCCTTAACTTCTTTCTTCTTTCTTTCTCTTCTTTCTTTTCTTTCTTTCTTTCTTTCTTTCTTTCTTTCTTTCTTTCTTTCTTTCTTTCTTTCTTTCTTTCTTTCTTTCTTTCTTTCTTTCTTTCTTTCTTTCTTTCTTTCTTTCTTTCTTTCTGCAATTTGGCCCCAATGGGATTAAAATATAAAATCCATGTACGTTGGCTTTGTTCTTAAAAAATTTACTTATCACCCACACTACGTTAAATCCTCTGAATTAGTACCTCCTTACATTATTTTCCTATTTCCTTGCCCCATCTCAAGCCTAAAAGTCAGAAAAACATTTTCTTCAAAGAATCATTTTTCTTGGCTTTGACTGACATTTGCAAATAGGCCACTCAAACATGTATCCTGATGTGGAGCATGCCTTGCTCTCGCTAGAGCCCGAGAACAGTTAAAGAGGCAGCCTGTGGCTTTCCCTTTCCCATAATATGGGCCACTGACAAAAGACAGATGTGCCCTTCTTTTTGGACAGATGAAGCCACAGCTCTATTTTTAAGTCTGTAAATGCTAACTCTGGTATGCCATCTCTGCGTTTTACTCCTCAGTGGCTTCTGTCCACTTACAGCTCCTACGGGTCCCAATGCTTCCCTGGCTTCTAGCTCCCTCTCCTTGTCCACATAGAAAAGAATAAGATATTATCACATGCATCTTGGCCTAGGAATTCCCATTTTTAAACTCAATAATGTAACTGTGACAGGAAAGGTTTTGTGTCCTGTTCAAGTTTCAGGCAAACATGTCAAACTGATGTGACATGGCCCGAAGTTAGAGCATTAAGTCAATGAGTCTATATTGACTCCAGTCTATACTGGAAAGTGAGGTCTTTACTACCCAGAATGACTAGTGTGTCTCTCTGAGAAGAACAGATGACTGTTGCTATAGGTGTTTTTGGAATTATTCTAGAGGAACAACTGTCTACTGGAGTGGAACATGTGACTAACAATGACAAGACTCAAATGGAACTTTGGGATAGTTCATGGCCATCCACCTGGAAGCCTCTTCCTGGAACCATAACACAACTGGCACCACGACGACACCTTGCCTTGCAAAAAACATTGAGTGACATGTTTAGTCCTGTTTGTTGTCTGCCGTTGCTAAGTTCTCTCCAGGCAACCCATGAACTCTCCACCCTTTTAATTTGATGCTTTTCACATTCCTGAAGAATGTGGTTCTCATCACGCAGTTGCCACAAGGGTTACTGGTTTAGTAAACTTTGATGTGAATTTTCTTTCTAAAAATGACTTTGGTGCACATAGTATAACATCGCAACTGTGGTTTCTGAAATTCTGAAATAAGTGTTTTATCTTTAAGGACATTTTTGCTATTCTGTGGTGAAGTTGTCAACACCTTCTAATGTATGAGAATTTCTCCTTTCTCCCCCAATATATAATTTCTTCCATATTTTCAGATACTTACATCATCTAAGCCAATTTGTTGGCACATTTCACCCCATACTATAGAGAGAAACCACAGTATAGATTTTAAGTGCTGACAGAGAAAGAACTGTTAATTTGCCTAGTCTGCAACCTGTGCAATTTTCTACTTCTTACATAGAGTATAAATTTCCTGATAGTTATATTGATGTTTTATTAACTGTGGATGTGCTGGGTGAAAAAAGAAGGTGTCTTTCTCAGAGATGATTTTTTTCTCATTTGATACTTTCCCATCACCTGAATATTGGTAATAGTGAGCAATAATATAGTCTGAGTTTGGAGACATCTATATCTTTGAAATCCCCTCCTCTGCAGACAAACTAAGCAAAACAAAATAATACTGTTTAGGGATTCAATTTGTACTTTTGGAATTAGGCAGCTTCATAGACCTGCTTTCTCTTGGTGTAAACTTCTCAGCTCTCATTAGGTGATTCACATGGGTGGCTCTAGTTCTCTATGTGCCATCCCAACATGTTTCTCAGGCTCTTCCATGAAACCTTGCATCCCTCCTTCATCACCTACTAAAGAGAATGGCACCTACATCCACCCAGTTGCCCAAGCTCTGGACTCCAGACTTATTCGTATTACCTTTTCCCTCACGGACCACACATCTAACCAGCCACCAAGACATATCAAGGTGAATCTTCTTAACAGTACCCGCCTTTCTTCCCTTCCTGGCATTGCCCACTGTGACAGCCTCAGGTCAGGCCTAAGGCTTTTCTACAGGAATTACATCAATAGCTTCCCATTGTCTTTCCTGATTCTAGCCTCATCCTTAAAATTTATTCTCCATAGAATTATCAGGGGGCTTTTTCCAGAATGCCAACCTGATCAAACCATCCCCTGGTTTTAAATGCCTCCAGTGGCTGAGAGCTATTGAGTAGTCAAACTTCTTGGCATGCTGCGTCAGGTGCTTCACAACTACGTGTCTTGCCTCTTCCTCACCTCAGATTCAACATGTGCATATAAAATGTGTAGCACTTGATATTCTGTATTGAAATCTCTATTGATTTGTCTCTCTTTCACTCCTTACCCAAGCCACCAGCCTAGACTGTAAAGCAATAGAGCTAAAGGCGGTGTTTCAGTAAGGAATATTTTCTCAACGCCTAGCTCAGTGACAGCTACACAGGATTGTCCAACTAAAAGTTTACTGAATGGATGAATGAATCAATCAACAAAGTGTCAACTCTCGCTACCATCATGATCTTATCCAACGATAGAACACTAGATTAAATGTCCCTCACAATCCAACTTCTCAAGTTTCCTACGCTCCTCTCAGCTGTCACAAGAACACAAGGACAGGTTTACTTCCTTCCATCAGATGCCAGCCTGTCTCCATCTTTTCTGGGCTCAGCTTCAGCCAGATTCCCTACCACTTTCCTCCCACACATAAAGCGTACTAAGTCAAACTCTCATCTTCTTCAAGACTTAATGTGCCTCCCTAAATGACTAATTTACTACTAGAGAGACACTTAGGCACTGGGGAGAATCTGGCTCATTATTTAATAGCCAATAAGGCCAGCTGTTTCATTTCAAGAAATTAATGGTCTTTAAAACCTTTCCATATTGTACCAACTGTGCTTCTCAACGAAGAGCCAAGTGACTTTTATTAGTAGGGTTGATAAAAGCCAAACCCTGTTAGTCTATGCTAGTTTTCTTCATAATACCAAGAGAGTCTTCGGGGATATCTGGTTATTTTTGCTTTACTCTCCCTGTGGATTCTTTGAAATATTTTCTCTGCTGAATTTTCTTTGTCGGTCCCTTGGAGACTGCAAAAGGTGGTCCGACAGCTGTACTCCATGGCCTGATGGCTTGATCCTCTGCCTTCTTGACATCTTAAGGAATGCCTTTCAGCATTTAGCCCAGTTTGGCTGAGACAGTGAGCAGTTTGTTAGTTCCAGGTTAGCTCATTCAATCTTTAGCCACTTGAAATTACTCTTGTGTAAAAAAAAAAAATTCACATTCAGAGGATGTTTTATGAAACCATCTTTCTCTTATTCATATTCCGTCATTAGGCAAAAAGGTCAAGAAAAGGCTAGATGAAGCCACAAATCCATATTATGAGACAAAAGATAGAGCAGCCCTTAAATTTTTAGCTCTTGATCAGTACTCGAGGACACTCAGCTTTTAAGAACAAGACTGAGTAAAATACATTTGCCGTCTACCAGCAGCTAATGTCTCTATTCTTTTTAAATATCAACTGTTGCCAGTGGCACGTGAACAGCTGTAGTACCATACCCTACATACATAAAACGGATTATTTATCTAAGTTATATATGGCAAGGGTGGCTATGGCTTAATGTTAATATTGTACTTTCTTTGGGTTTCCTGTGGTTTTATGCTGCTATAATTTAAAGTGGGATTGATGTAGTATTTTTTGTTCCAAAAAAGGTTGCTGTCTACTCAGACTCTTGAGAGCTCCCCCTCCCTCTTTACTTTCTGGGGGTGGGAACAGAATGTTAGTTTCAGATGCAGGGAAGGCAGCCTTGGTGATCACACAAGAGTGGCCTCTGACACTCAAGTAGGCCAGCACTGGAGGATGTGATGAGGGGAGGGGAGTGAGGGCACAGAGGCAGGAGCTTGCTTTCTGGGATTGATATGCTGGGAAGGTTTTGTCCTCTCTAGAAGCAGGCAGGGAGGCTGGGTGTGGAACAGAAGGACACATGCACACTATGATGTGTGTGACTGAGAGGCAGGAGGCCACAATGAGGCTTCTCGCTAAAACTCTCACATCCACTCTGATATTGAAGGTACGTCAGCACAGTAAGTTAGTGTTTGGGTATTTTCTCATAAACTTTATAAATTAAATCTTCTCTGTGAATCCATTATCATCTTATTGAAAAAAACGACACAAAAACGCCCAACACTTGCTAGTCACATAAGAATCATAATATGAGGATTTTTATGAACGACTCCTTTAAGAGTTTACAGTCAATCCTTCTAATTCCGTAAATCTTACTGAGTCACAAAACTCTCTCACTCACACCTTCCTTCAGAAATGTGAAAGTACATTGCTGCTTGGGATGACATGTGTGTTCAAAGATTTCCCACAGTAGAACAAATAAATGAAAACTAAATAAAATAATAAATAACTAGAAGAAAATATGGGCAAATACATGGCCTCATGATGGGAGACAATGTTTTGTATATAAAGCAGATGAATAAGCCATAAGGCAAAAGATCAAAGATTTAACTATAAAAATGACAATTCCTATTAACTATAAATTTAAAGTTAAATAATGTTAACATATGACATGTTAATGTTCTTAATACTATTTGACGAGATCTAGTAAGTCAAGAAGTAAAAGTTGAATACAAATGATAAATTACAACAGACTGAAAAAAATGCAAATTCCAATAAACACATGAGAAAAGTTCAAACTTACTAAGAGTAAAGAAATTACAAATTAAAACAGTTTGTGATCACCTGGCTGGTTTGCTCAGTGGTTAGAGTGTTGGCCAGTGGACTGAAGGGTCTCTGGTTCAATTTCCAGTCAAGGGCATGTATCTCGGTTGCAAATTCCATCCCTGTCCCCGGTTGTGGCACCAGCAAGGGGCAACCAATCCAATCGAAGTGTCTCTCTCACACCAATGTTTCTCTCTCTCTCCCCCTTCCCTTTCTCTCTTCCACTCTCTCTAAAAATCAATGGAAAAAATATCCTCACTTCTCAGGTGAGGATTGGAAAAAAAAAAAACCAGTTTGTGGTCATAACTGTTATTTTTAACCTATTAAATTGATAATGCTGGTGAGGGTGCAAGTTGGTACAGCTTTTATAGAGATCGGTGAGGCAATATATATCAAGAACTTTTAAAATATTCACACATTAGGAATTTATCCTGTTGCCTGCGTGTCTTATGACAAGTACTTTTTGTTTTCAGGAAGATGAGCTTAAGCATCTTTATAGAACTGGATGTAACTGATCCAGTCTTACAGGTTTCCTACATTTAACACTGGTATCTTAGCAAGAAGTCTAACGCTAAGGTGAGATTATAGAGGCCACATGTGTGGCATGACCAGGGCTATAGGACTATCCTTGCATTTGGGCAAATTTTTGTTATTCTTAATTTGAGCATAGGCGTCATGTTGAAATCCATGCAGAACTTTACCTGGTATGTGTTTACAGCACGATCCTAAGTCACGTCACTGGCGTCATTCATTGCATGCAGGAGTTAGGCACCTTAGTGCCAGTTTTCATTTGCTGAGGCTTTCTACAATCTCAGGGGTATTCCCAGAGGTGCTACTGTACTTCAGTGACATTCTGAGCACGGGCTCAGCAGAAAATGAACTTGTCAAAGACTTTACAGCATGCTGATGGACTGTACATTTGAGTGAAACAAAGAGAAACCAGAATTCCGTTCTTCTGGGGTGATGTTCTTGGGCTGCTCTGTCCATGCTATGGTTGTCCATTGAGTACCACATAAGACAACCAACTCACAGAATTCCTCCAAAAATAAAATGCAGGCGTCAAGACTGCCTGGGGCTACTGAATAATTACTTAATTTTCTCTCATCAAAGGCAACCAGGACTGATGCACTTGCCCCCTGAGACCGCACACTCGCTAGTGGAGCTTGCTGCCGTGCCTCACCCCTATCTCGCCGTCACTTCCGGTCTACTAGAGGACTTCCTCTAAGTATCCGTGCTTCATGGCTGGGGCTTCCTCTCACCAGTGCACGGGGTGGGCAGAAGCTGGCTCCCTTAGGAACTACTATTAGCCAATGAGGAATAGGACTTGGAAGACACACAGCGCAATATCCTCGCTCTTCCGAGGGGCAGGGTGTGAGTCCGCCCGCACCATGTCCAGAGGCCCCAGCAGAACTGATCCATTGCCTGCAGCAGTGACCTGCTTATCAATGCGCTCCATCCTGGCATTCTTGCCTTCCTCCCCTCGCTCCCCTTCCAGTGCTTCCTGGGAACGCTTCCCAAATAAAATCACTTGCTCCAAAGCCTTTATCCCAGGGTCTGCTTTTGGGGCAAACCTAGCCCAAGGCTCCAAAATGAGGGCATTTTTTTTTTTTTACTTTTGAGTTTGAACTCGAAAAGTATGGGAGCTTCCACTCACTGTTCCTTGTTTTTTGTTGTTGTGCTATTGCCACAACAATACAAGGAACTCAATATGTCCATTAGCCAGGTACACCAAATCCTTGTGTTTTCCCCATTTACTTTATCACTGATTCTCCCTCCCCCCTTTCTCCTCTTCCCAACCCCTCCTTCTCTCCATATGCAACATGGACACACATACACATATTAGTATACATCCCTATTATTATTTCCTGAACCATTTGAGAATAATTTGGAGACATATGCCTCTTTATCCCTAGATATTTCAGTGCATATTTTGGAAGAATAAGGATATTCTGTTTTCTAAGCACAACAGAGTTCCTCAAATGATTTCTTCTCACCCTCATGCCTATGCTTCATGGGGTCAGAGCTGTGCTTAGTCACAGACTGCCATTAAGTCACCAGTTCTTCCTATATGAGAAAAATGTAATTTCCAGAATGAAATTACACAGACAGTGAGAGATAAGACTTTGCTGTCCACATAAGCAGTGAAGACATGTCACAACCACAGACCGGCAGCCAGGCCTGTGCGATTTGCCCTGATCATCTGCCTCTTTCTGAACTTTTGGAGTAAAAGACTCCACATTTCTGGGGCTTCTTCTGGAAGTCTGAAGGGCACCTCAAATCTAACACCTCTCAAACCATGCTCACGAGCCTCTCTCCAAACCTAGTCCTCTGCCAGCATTGCCTTCCTTGGGGAAGGGTACCACCACCCAGCTGTTGTGTGTGCGTTCATTCTTGACACCTGGCTTTCCTTATCCCCTACACCGCCACATGCAACCCATCATCACTGTCAGTTCTCTCCACCATCTCTTTCCATCTCTACTATCATCACCGTCACCCTTGTACACCCTACCAACATCTCTCACAGGAAGGACAGCAATGATCTCTGAACTGGTGGGCACCCACTCCAGCCTCCCTCCACTCTATTCTCCAGCCTGCAGCTACAAAAAAATAACTGAAACACAATCTGACCATGACATTATTCTGCTTAAAAGCCATATGGTTTCTAGTAGTGTTGGAATATACATAAACATCCTTCACTTACCCACCCATGACCTGCCTTCCACCTACCTCTCCCGCTCTACCCTCGCGGTCTCTGTCCCAGCCACACAGCCTTCTCTCAGCCTCCCGTTCACCACGCTCTCTCCACCACAGGGCCTGTGCATGTGCTCTCTGTTTGGAATATTAATTATTTCTTTTTTCTAACCTCCATTAGACCATAGCTCAAGTCTTACTCCCTGCCTTGATTTAGTTCAATTTCCCATATTTTCTTGAATGACATATCTCTCCTTTTTCATAATGGGCAGAGTTGCAATTTTATGTTTACTTTGTGACTGACTGTACAATGACTATACCTTCCACTACATATAAGACCCACAGTAGAGAGCTTTGTCTTGTGGGCTTATTATTGTATCCTCAAGGCCTACAGAGTATATTGAACTTGGTAGGCAGTCAGTGAAGAGTTGCTGAATGAAGAAAGTAGAAAAGATATGCGATTTTTCTAGCTCATCTGTTCAGGCTAATAAAGTTGCCCAATTTACTCTGAACCATTCAGGACTGACCTGAATAAAAAAAAAAATCAGATAGGAAAGGACTGACCAGAAAAAGGACAAACTGACGAATTCAAGCTATTGATAAGGTGATAACATAAGTGACCTGTCTATACGTAACCTGCAGAAGGCAGCCGTCACTTTGTCGTGGCTACATTACACATTCATGCATCTGGAAATTACTCACACAAAACATCGTCTGGAAGCTCTGTCTTGTATAGGGACCTGATTCTGATGTTGGAGAAAACTGTAAGAGGGTATTGCACAGTGTTGCCATCCAGTATATATTATCAAAGGCACCAACAGAACAGTAGAAAGTGACCCAGCACAAATTCTAATCCTGATTTTATAGGATTGTTTCCAGCAGGAAAAGTTCACGGTGGCGAGTTCCTTCTCAAAATAGCCCGGCATGCTTATTTTCCATCTTAAGCCTCTGCTGCAACAATTAAGCTCTTTCCAGTACCCTGCACAAACCAGGCTGCCAGACACTATCATTTCTGAAAACGGGTCTGCATTTGCCTCGGCTACACGCAAGCAATTAGTGGGCAGAGACCTTATCTGAGCAGCCAACGCCCCGTCTTCACTTTCAAGCAATGGCCAAGTTCAAACGCTGCTAATGATGCCCCAGAGCGTATTGTTGGTGGAGAGTGGCCAATGGGAATTGCCAGGTTCCCACCTATTTAACATGCCATTCCGTGTCCAGCCATGAGGGTCAGTCTTGCTAATTGTGGAGCGGCACAACCCTCTGTTAGGACCAACCCCAACCACTTCTATCCAGGCTTAATTGAAGACTTGGAATGTAGGCAGGAACACATTCTGGATGTGGTTCTATTTGTACCACCCCTTCCCACATTTGTACCGCAAATGTTTGCCTTTGCGAGAAATAATGGAGCTGGACCAAGGTGTTTCCTGGCACAAGGACGGAGGTCATGGGGCCCATGTCACATGAAATCCAGGGCACAGATGGGCTCAGATGGCACCTCCATGGTCACTGACTGCCAAAGCTCTCTTCTCTGGTCTTGAAGCAACAGAGTCTATAAAAGCCATCCCTCCACAGTTTTCTGGCACGTACATCCCAGCCACGTCCCCCGAGGATCTGCCAGGGACTATATGTGAACGGAGCAACAATACTTTCCTGGCTACAAAAATTGCTGAAGTGGAACCGACGGCTATATATTTTTTAAACACCAGCATAACAAAGAGGCAGTCTTTAAAAAGAGCACTGTTTAAAAGATATTTCGGCTGGAAGGAAGTGGGTGTTTACTAGTACATGTGTTCAGGGGAGCTCTGTGGTTCTTAGTAATTTTGAATGCCTGTTAGGGGTTTTTGCATTTTAATGTCCTGCAGTTACATATTGCAGAGATGTGTGTGTGTGTGTGTGTGTGTGTGCGCGCACATGCAGGGGTTGGGGGGTGGACACAGCGAGAGCTGCTGCAGTACAGGATGGTCACTGAGTACTTTTACCTGATTACAGCCAACCTAGCACAAGACAACCTGATTCACGGAGATTCTGCAGGTTTCCGGATTGGAAAGAGCTGGACTGAATTCAAAGTGCCCCTTATTACTCTGTGTGCGGTCTTGACCATAACATTTTGCATCTCTCAGCCTCAGTTTCTTCATCCATAATATAGGGATAATAATACCCAGGATTGTTACTAGAAATGAGGTGACATATTTAAAGGACCCACCGGAGTTCTTGGAGCATAATTAGATACCAAACAAGTGTTAGTGGCTGCCTGCATGCCCCATTGCAAGTGTTTCTGTGGAAGGATAGTGCAGAGTGCAACCCTCAAAGAAATTAGGTGCAGTACATCCCGGAGCCATGCACACGGGGGTGTAACGGTTATGCCTGCAAAGCCCTAGGCAGAGCCATGTACATCCTCTTAGTCGTGAGGAAAATGTGGCCATCTTGTTTTCACTTAGGGAAAGCATCTTATAGTGATATAAGAATAAAAATGGCAAACTTCTAGAGTATTTTTCTTTTCCTCCATGACTTCCCTACTGTTCTCTTCATTGTATTTTATTACTTTTTCACCACCTCTAGGTTGGAACATTTTTCATGTTCTTTGAGCTCTAAAAGACAATGAACACAGATGTGTTTTTAACATGGTCTAAGCTGTCTTTCTTCCCATGAACTCATGCTTCTCGAGAAAAAGCTGATGTAGTTCAGCCTCTCCCTAAACTGTCTGTGTTCAGGGCAGCACACAGTGAAATAAAACTCATAGAGAACTGAGTTTGAATTCTTGTTTGGGTGCCACTTGGAGGATGGATATTTTTCTTTTGTGAATGACAGCCGTCATAATGACCGCTATGCAGTTAGAGGGTGAGGATCAATGAGGCGATGCACGTAACATACCTAGCCCATGGGAGGGTACTCAGTGCATTTACAATACTCCTCTTACTTCTGTTGCCCTAATTGTTCGTAGCTTGATTTTCTCTTCAAGTATAATTGGACAGTTTAGGAGTAAACATGACATCTTTGAAACCATCTACATGCAGATTTGGGTTCATAAAAATGGAAACTCCACCCAGTGATTTTACTCTTAAATATTCTTGTTGAATAACATCATGTGTTCACGCATTTGGGGATGCACTTGCTTTTCATCCAAGATGCCTGTCTGTTTTAGTGATGAAATGGCATTTTATATAATCATATAACACCAGCCTCATAAACACATACACACCAGAGAATATCATGAGTTAATGCATTCGGTTTATTCAGCATCTCTGCCTGCAGTTGGTTGGCCTGAGGACAAATCTGGGGACAGCAAATCCAGGAACATGAGTCATGGGACAGGCACAAAGGGCTGGGGAGATGGAGACAGAGGAGGTGGGTGCAGCATGAAGGGTGGGCCATGCAAACAGTGCAGCCCAGTCCAGAAACTCACAGCAGTGACCCTTGTGTACGAGCTTTTGGAGGCAGAAAGGGCAGGATGAGGATACACCAGGAAAACTTCCAGAATAGCCAAAGAGCATGAGAAATTAGGTGCAGAGCAACCCTCAAATCTGAGCAGTTGCCTAGGCACAAAGCAGCCTTTCCTCTGGGCCGGAGAAGTGGGAAATAAATGCTAAAGCTCCTGAAATGTGTGCAGGAGGGAAAGCATGGAAGTCAGCCACCGAATGTAACACGTTTCAAGTTCAAGGTAGTGTCAGATCTGGCGTTCTTAAAATAGCAGGCACACACTCTGCCTCTAAAAGAGTACTTAACAAGCAAACATGTAGTAGTTTAGAATTTTCTATGGAAAATGAGGGAAAAGTAAGAATGTATGGAATTTAACATATGTGGTCTATCAAAGTTCAGTTAAAATTATTTTGGGGACATCAGTCCTGTAATGGGTCTTAACATGTTTTAAATCACTAATATTCTAGCTAAACTCATAATGGAGGCCTTCAATTGAATAATTAATATCAAATATTCTAACTGGCATCAAGGATATATTGCCTAGGAGGAAATGATGAAAAGTGTTATTAAAATGGACTTTTATCAGAGGAACTAAGTGACATAAAAACGACATGGCAGCAGCATTAACCCCCTGATCTCAGCTGTTTGGCATCTGAAGGCACTATTACACGAGAGGGCTTTTTGCATTTTTCAGGAAGTTTGAGTTGACAATGGAGACATCTTAATCTCACAAAGAATTCAATCGCTGCTAATTCATCATCGTGCCCTCCGCACTAAGAGGGAGGTGGTGTCAGAGAGGCCAGTCCAGCAGGCAGCTGACTCCACAGGGCAGGGAAGCAGGGACGAGATTTCCAATACGGGAGCCCGAGGAGCAAGGAGGAGAAGCTGGCTCTGGTGGGCGAAGAGTGTCACTGAACTTCAAGAGGCATTAAACTCTGTCACATGCAGATGCGGGAGATGCGATCTAGACAAGCTCTTCAGCTGCCTTCACATTCCTGCAAAGTCAGAGCAGCAGCCGCAGCCCTGAGCTCTGAAAGGTGGCTTTTCACGGCAAGAAAGGGCCGTTCAGATAAAGTTGTGCCACCCGGAAGTTGTCAGAGAGACTGGCCACGATTCGCTGTATCAGATGAAGGGTGACAGGCCCCTGTCTGGAGACGTGGGGACAAGGACTACTTTTAGCTGCAGTGACCTCAAATCCAGCCTTGACTGCAAGGAGCGGTCCGCATGTTCGCATGAAGCACCTTACTTGTCACACTGGCCTTGTGGCAGAGAGAAGCACTCAATTAGGCAGTGTGGGGACTTTGTCAGCTTCTCCGGGCCCAGATGGCCAAACCCTGCCCACACCTGACACACACACAGACGCCCAGTGTGCTGACTGCTCAAGTTCTCATCGAAGTCATTTTATCACTGTCTAGGTTCGCTTCAGCCAAGGCCAGGCCTGGGCACTGGTGGATATCTTTGCAGAACTCGAATGTCACTGCCACCTGCTTAGCAAGTGTCATAAAAACAATGCCAAGTTGGCCATGGAAAACGCAACAGCCATGAGCAGAGCGGAGGCTAAATGGAGAAAAGAATGCGATGAACGAGAGAGGGCGAGTGTCTTGGAGCAGCGAGGCAATGACAACCAAGGACGCAGAGGGGACCCAGACAAGATGTTCTCAAGGAGGAGGTGCTGTGCACGCTGCGAACTCCAAAGTCAGCTGCACACGTGGGCCTGGAGTCCTCCTGGGGCTGGGCAAGAGCATATGTAGGGAAGAAAGCTGAAACCGACAACACGAACCAACGGAAACGTTACAGCAGAAGCACATTCTTACGGCTCGTTCCTCTGATCTGAACACCATCCCACCCAATATCACAACACTGGGAACGCGCTTAGAAAGCTAGTGTATTTTAGGTTCTTAGGCAGCAAGCATACGCTGTCTGCTCCTTCTAAAGTTGCTCTTTCTACCAGAAATCAGTTCTGGGATGCCGCTTCTCATGATACAGCCAAGTTAAGGCTGCGTCAGAAGTTCAAGTAACTACGTAACACGGGTGAGAGTGACGCCAGGACGGGAAGCCACACAGCCTGCGCGGGCCTCCGTCTCACATCAGTCTGGGAGAGAGCGTCTCTCACCCCGGTGGGTGTCATGAAGGTTTCCACCAGAAAATTTATCATCATTTTGTTTCTTCCTGGTAGAGATTATTCCTAATCTTAAAGAACCAAAGCACCAATTTGCAGATACTGCGTTCTCATCTCTCGGGAGTGTTCTAACAAAACAGGAGTCTCTTTTTGGTAGGCAAAGTATATTGCTTAATGTTCATCTAGCAATTACACATTAAACTGTTCATATTTCAAGGGAAGGACTCGAGGGAATGGGAAAGAATTGATTTTATGACAGCATTACAGAGACGGTGGAAAGGCATTACCTAACCTGTATATTAGTAATGTCTGTGTCATATACAAAGATGAATAAGACACAGCCCCTGTCCTCAAAAGCACTTACAGTTTAGTGAGAAAGACAGAGGAGGAGTATGAAATGAAGGGAGTGTGATAATCGCAGAGTTTGGATCTGACTCAGAGCTGGATAACCTTAGTCTCAGAGGTTAAATGTACAAACCTGCAGCCGGACTGCTTGGGTTCAAATCCCAGCTCTACTGTTTCTAGCTGTTGAACTTGGGCAATTTTACTTCCTTTCCCTATGTCTGTGTTCTTGCATATGAAATGGGGACAATGACAGGGTTGCTACTGAGTCATAGCATTGCTGTGAGCATAAGGTCAGTCAGTAGATATAAAGCATTTAGAACAGTGCCTGGTATATAATGAGGGTGCACTAAAACTTTTATTGATCCTAGGGGGAAAAATATGTCCTCATGAAAAATCAATACTAATATTGAAAAACAGTGCCCTGAAATAGTCAAGAAAGCTTGGGAGGAATTCTTTCCTATAACTTACTTATATAAAGACAAATCTATCCTCATCTGTAAACCAATGTATTAAAAACCTACTGTTATTATGTCCATGGTCTTAGTTTAGGTCCTGGTGCTGGGTGTAAAAACTGATGGGTACAAAAGACAATCCTTATTTCCAGGGATTTATAATCCAATGGGGTGGAAGGGACAGTGAAGAATCATAATCTAATTCAGGGTATTTTCAGTGACACAGGAAAGGTGCCAGCAGACATTATGGAAGTTAAAATGAAGCGGAGCTGAGGGAGGCTCAGCTTTGCATGGGGGCTTTCAAGTATCTTGGAAGGAAAGGGATGGATAGGCCAAGCAGACAGTTGTAACTGGGACCACAGGAAGAGTGAGACAGAAGGTTAGCCGGGTTCATTTTGCAACATCATGGTGATGAGAACTGAATCTGTAGGAATGGAGGAGGCTGCCCAGAAAGAGTCTACATAAAGGAAAGGGCTGGAGGTGGGATCAGCGGGAAGCATCACTGGCAGGCAGAAGCCTGGGGCAAGAGAGAGAGTGTCCGTGGGTGGTGAGGAAATAGAGCCGACAGGCATAGGCCACTTTTCCCTAAAGTAGGAAACGTGGGAATGAAGGAGAAAGGGAGGTTGAGGGAGGGTCTTCGTTTTCTCTGATGGACTGGATCAAGTTCATGGGGTGAGTCTGCCCCCCGAGCCCTGCGTGGCTATGAGGCATTAGAGCAGCATGGTTGGTGCTGCCCAATCCTGAGCCAACAGGAGGATCTTAGCAGCGTCTCAGCACTTCCTCCCACCAGTAAACAGAGTGCTTCTCCCACACCATATGTGTCCTGGGAACTAGCACGTCCCGTTCGGCCCTCCTGGCTAACTCGCACTGGATATGGTCTCCACACCGGGGACATTCTAAGCCTGAACTGAATCTTGTTGGACAGGCCATGACCTCTTGCCTAGACCTGAGTCCACATCCTGTACCCATTATAGGAACTTTCATCTAAAAGAAGTGCTGTCTCCTAGCGTGTCCATAGCACAGCATGTTCAGATCGTCTCAGCTTGACATGTCCTCTTGCCCCTGACCATCTGGACTACTGGTCCTTTCTCAGAGTTGGCTAATCCTTCAGCCTAAGTTACACCTCGCACAGTTATTAGCTCTCTCCTTCTCCACGCCGTGGGATTCTCAGCAAACTGTGCGGCTGAGCCTCTGCATGCACAGTAGTAGACAGGGGCAGTAAAGCAATGGCCAAGGGGCTTGAAGATGTAGGCAAGAGGGGTAGCTGTTGGTACAGGGTCCCCGAGAAGCCAGTGAGAATGAGCTCTGCTGTATGGGTTTGACGCCTTAAGGAAAGGAACACATCTTCCCCAGAGATAAAATGAAAGAGAGCTAACAATATTAAAGCAAGTCCTAAAATACGGCAGGCAGGCTCTTCACTGAGGGTTCTGCTTATATTATTGTACTTAACACTCACACCAGCACTACACAGAGGCCCTAAGGTCATCCCCAGTTCACAGATGGAAAAACTGAGCCTGGAGCAGTTAGATCTGAGCCAAGGTCACACAGGTGAGAGTGATGGCTGGGGCTGTAACTATGGCCTGACTCCAAGTCCTGTCGTCATCGTCTCTGCTCAGGGCCTGCGTGTTAATGAAGACACTGGGAATCTGCAGTGCAGGACGCAGCAGTTGAGAAGCTAATGTTGACTATTTCAAGGTCATAAAGAAAAGGAAGTGAGGTCATCTCTAGAGATTGGGCTCGGGGGCCTTGGTCATCTCCACAGGAGTTAACGGGAGCAGCCACTGTGGGACCGTCAGGGAGTCGACAGCACGGCTAAAGGGCCCTGGCCGGCAGCAGGGGCCCAGCTGGGGCTGGGTACTGTGGGTCTTGTAGTGAAGTCCATGAACACAGTTTTATGAGTTTCTCCAGCAACCTTTCACTGCCCACGTGGATAGGACCACAGAAGAGATGTGGTGCCTTTTGGCTCAGTCCTTAGGGCTGAGCACTCGGTGACAAGCCCAGAAGTGCAGTGTCACAGGCTGATGCACTGGGCCATCTGCAGAGGAGGGATAATGGGGTCCCGTGGGGCCGGCGATGGGCCAGGTGGGAATGACGGAGGCTAGGGGTGGGAGAGTAGAGTTCCCTGCCGAGGGACTGGCCAGGAGGAAGCCTGTGCAATCAGAATGGGGCCAGGAGATCCGAGAGGGGCTGGGAGGCTGCCATGAAAAAGAAGCTGTTTGCAAAAATACATACATTAATGCTCGCCTGTTATTGCAGCCTGGGAAACAGCCCTTCCCCACTCACCCAAGGTGAGTAATAACTTGTGTCAGGCAAAGATAAGGGGATGCTTTCTTCATGCTGTTTACTTCCATAAAAAACTGGGGGCTGGACAGGATAGTAAAACACGGACCCTGGTAAAAGCCCGTGTTTGCTAACGAGGCTGTATTACAACCATGCTCTGCTTTCCAAAGCAACACCCCCAGGAGAAAAGAAATAAAGCCATTTTTCTTCCAAGGCAGAAGGCTTAACATTGCTTAACAATAACACTTAACATCGCTTAGCCCTTAGCCTCAGGCAACCTCATAACTACTATGCGAGGACTTGTCTTTTTCCTGGACTGGCCAGGGCTCTGGCTTAATTTTGTGAAGTGCCATTTAGCCTGGCAGCGGCTGCACGGGCCTCCTTTAACGTGACAGCTCCATGAAAGCATAGTGGGGTGCCCCTTCACCTGGGCTCCCCCCCCATATGTCCACTGGGAAGCATTGTCTCTGTGTCGACGGCTCCACATTTGACATATAAATCAACATTATGGAGTTTATCTCCAAAGCTCCCATGAAAACCATCCACAAACAACACAGGAACCAAACCCAGCAGTAGCATATTAACAGTGGTCGGCAAACTGCGGCTCCGCAATCTGAGGCTCGCGAACCACACGCGGCTCTTTGGCCCCTTGAGTGTGGCTCTTCCACAAAATACTGACTTCTGCGCATGGGCCACGAAGTTTCAATCGCACTGTACGTGTGTGCCCGCATGTGGTATTTTGTGGAAGAGCCACACTTAAGGGGCCAAAGAGCCTCATGTGGCTCCCGAGCCGTGGTTTGCCAACCACTGCCCTATAAGGTTGGCCACTGACTTCCTATTGATAGAATCATTCCTACTTTTATTTAAAGATTTAACTCCATAAATATGTCAAAGCTTCCTGCTGCTGTGACAAAGAGGGGATCCGATGCTACAAGGAGGTGCTCTCCAAACTCTGCCCGCAAAAGGGAGAGCCGTGGGGCTGGTGGGACCCCATTAGTGGACAGTGACATGTCCAGGGCCCGGGAGACCAGGAAACCAGGGGAAATGTTGCGGGCACTCAGCGGAATCTCCACTTTCTCAGAAGCCGGCAGGGCAGCCGCTGCCTCTGCATTCTGCTGCTTGTTGGGTAAATAAGGAGCTTCCCCCCCCCCCGCCCCCCCCCCCCCCCCCCGCCACCCAAGGATTAGAGCATCTTCCTTTTAGATATTGAGATGGCATCTTGAGTTTGAGCCGTCCTCCCATTTAGAAACCAGGGAGAGGGATCTCGTGCGTTTGAGCCTTATTCATTCTCCATCACAGCAACCTGGTTGCCAGGTAGCTACAGAGGTCTGCTTGCTCAGGCAGCTGATCGCCCACCCTGGTGCTTGTGGCGAGTGGACCGTTGGCCCATTTGTTTTCCGCCTACGATGCTCGCATCCAGCCATAGTGATACTCTCGGGGCAGGCGGGATTTTATCAATTCCTACATGTGTGATGGCTCCAGAGCCACCCACAACATGAATGCATCGCCTTCGTCAGAAAACGCCCTCCGCAGTGTGCCATCCTGAAATAGACGTGTGTTGATTCAGCCGTGATGGAGTACAGTGGGGCCTTGACTTACGAGTTTAATTCCTTCCATACCCGAGCTCGTAACTTAAATTACTTGTATGTCAAATCATTAAAGTGAGTGAGTGAGACATGTGATGCTGGGCTGATGTTGTGGCGTTCACTGTGACGTTGGCTGAGCCAACTAGCGGTGGGGTATCTGAAGGTGGCTCGTAACCCGAATTTTAGCTCGCAACTCAAAGCAAAAAATCGGCTGAGAGATGGCTCATATCTCGAAAAACTCGTTAGTCGGGACACTTGTAAGTCAAGGCCCCACTGTACTTCAGGGTTTATTAGTAACAATACTTAGAAGTTGGAGATTCAGAGGACTTTATGTTCATCATGAGGAATCTGGGCATTGGTAGCACCGGCATGAAAAGTGATTTGCTGCTTCCCGTCCTAGACTGGAAGGACTCACTAAGGATGGACTCACTGTGTCTCCAGTCTGCATGTTCTCAGGGCTGATACTGAATAGAGGAGCCAGAGGTAGGTGGGGAATGAAAGAGTGACTGAAATTTATAGGCTTTTCAATGTTCTTCCGGTTTTTGATTTGTACCCAAAACTCCATTGCCTCAGTCTGAGTTCAGGTTGGCCAGGAAGAGGTTAAACTGCTTCCAGTTTTCCCCTTTTTTCTTCCCTCTCACAAGAACATACTACTTTCCATCTGCCTTAACCACAATTTCCATACACTTCAACACTGAAAGCCAGAAATTTTATATTTAAAACAACTTTTGGAGACGACTTCCATCTTTTTTTAAATGAAAACAAGACACGAGGCCAGGGGAAAGTAGGGAGAGGAAGGAAACCAAGGATGGGAAAAACTGTGAGACAAAATATAAAAAAAAGCAAAGCAGGGAGTAAAAAACCTAGCGGCACAGAAGCTTCTAAAATCCTGTATGTGGGGTATCCTGCCTAATCCGTGCCAAAAACTGGTTCTCTGTGTGACTTGAGATTTTATTACGTTTGACAGTCAACATACTATGGATAAGAGCGGACGGCCACTTAGGCTCTGCCTCGTATAACTTTCAGGAGGTTCTTTTTGCTATGAGTTGTTACGAATTTACACGCGGAAGTCTAACCAACGCGCAGCAAAACGGCACCTCCAGTTCTGAGTTAGCACTTTCGCAGCTCGGCCCTGATGGTCAGTTCCACCTGGGGTCCTCCTCTTTTTGCTAAAGGAGACACTGCAGCACGTCAGTTTTCTGGCTGTCCCTGACCTTTCCTGGCTCCCCTCCCCTCCTCCCCCCCCCTCCCCCCCCCCAGCCCCCCAGCTCACGCATTCTCACACTCCCAACTCACTGAACTCCCTGAGTGGCTGCACTGTGATGCCTCTGGAAAGGTTTCCTCTTTGTCATGTGCGCCGAGAGCAGACTAAAATTATTCCTCATCTCACAGATAAGAGCGCCGACCTTTGAGAACTGTATCTCATTTTCAAGGTGTCCAGTTACGGCCTCGGTGGATCGCGTTAGGCTGGAGTCGCTGGACGGACTTTTCCCACGCAGTTCTCGCTCCCGTTCCCGCGCCGCGCCCCTGCCTCTCACAGATATTTGCTTATTGCCTAAAGAACACGGTCAGATTCTAACTCAAGCAAAGGACGCCTTCCCAGGTTCACATTTCTCGCCTGCTTTTTGACACCCACATGGAGCTCCGAGGTAAAGGTCGGCCTGCCCTTCCTCGTGGGGACCTGCGAGCACAGGGATTTACTGTTGTGTTGTCTCTAAGCTGGGTGTAGGGTGTTCAATACCACTTTTATAGCAATGGCTTAGGATTTCCATTCCGCATCCAATATTCTTGCTGACATGTTCCATTGCAATGATATACTATTCTCTTCCCCTAAAAAGTAACCCACAAGTGTTTCAATTATTAGCACAGTTGTGAAGATGGCACTGCGGCTGCAGCAAATGGCAGCGAGGCAAAATTACAACATATTCCCTATCTCAGAGCCAGACTTCTAGCTCGTGTAGACTGAAAGGAAGACTTTACTTGTGGGGGAGTGGGTGACAGAGACCCGCCGCGGAGGTACCTGGGTAAGGATGCGTACTGCCTCTCCATCCCCTCGAAGCGGAGGTTGTGCGCATTCCCATCTGGACCCTTTCCAGACACCTGTGGAGAGAAGAGTAATTAGAGATGAAGATCCATTATACACCCCGGTTACTGACAATGCATCTCAGAATTATAATCAGTGCACAAATGCCTCCGCCGCCTGCCAAAACCCACCCCGGGAAAGCAGCAGGGGCTCGGTGTCGCTGTGCGCACTGACGATCAAGCCGCAAGCTCGGCATTTAACAACAAAGTCACTTCTTTCCAAAAAGGGTCATTGTCAAACTGACTCCTTCCTGTCACCGTGCCAGGGGTAACCTGTAGGCTGTAAGAACACTTTAAAAAGCAAAAAAGAAAACTAGGCTTTCATTTTTATAACAGCTTTAGACATCCAAAAAATTGAGTAGGACAGAGTTCCCATATACCCAGTTTCCCTGTTACTAACACGCCAGATTAAAATACAATTGATGAATCAATACTGATACATTATCGTTAACTACAGCCCACAGCTTGTTCAGATTTTACCTAATGCCTTTTCCTGTTCCAGGATCCCATATTATATTTAGTCATCATGTCTCCTTAGGCTCATATTGGCTGTGACAGGGACTGTATTTTGCAAAGCACCTTGTCAATGACACCCTTCTTTACCAGCAGGTGTTGGTGACAGCCAGCTGTGTGCTCCATGACTTCCATGAAGCCCGCTTCCCTCTCACTTAGTCCCCTCACTTATGAGCAATCAAAGGGAAGCGATGAACTGTTCTCTAGCTAGTGCTGGTCTTTATTGTTTTTCCTCCTTTCCTATGTATTCCTGTGTTCACCTCTCCGGGCCTCTTCTGTCAGCCTCTGAAACTCTGAAGGGCAGGAACTGTGCCAGTAGTTTCTCAATAAAGTGTGTTAGTTCCATGAATCTAAAGACTTTCTATATTCCTTCTGTACCCACTATACCAACTAAAAACAGGATGGACACTTACAGGGATGTCAAAGTACCTGTTGCCCTGGCCAGTGTGGCTCAGTTGATTGGGCGTCATCCTGTGCACTGAAAGGATGCCAGTTTGATTCCCGCCCTACCGGTTCACTTTCACATTGATGTTCGCTCTCTCTTTCTCTCTAAAAATATTAATTTAAAAAAATCTAAAAGTACTTGTTAAGTGGCCAATTCCTCACTTGTTCATGTGGCTTTGTGGGCCACTCATGTGCTTGCCCTTGTGCGAGGTCGCCTTTGCATAATGGGCATGAAAGGGGTAAACAGAAGACCTGGGCTGTTATTTTGGGGGGAAGGGGGAGTTTGCTATGAAACACAGGAAGTGGCAGTGTCCAGGTCAGTAGGAGAACTTTTTCTAGGTGGTACTGCACCTGGAAGCTATTTTCTTCCTATCCAATGCCCTCGCTCTCTATAAACCAGCATCCTAGTGCGGGCTGTGTGTGTAGGGAGGTTTGTTGGGGAGGTGTTGCAAAGCAAGTGTAGACCCTCAGGTGGAGTAGGAAAGACTATTCCTGGTGTTGACTGATTACAGGAGGCCCTTCAGAGTGGATCCTACAAAACCTCTTCATAGTTCGCCAACACCTAGAACAGGAGTGGCTGGACTTACCCGAGAGGACACCCACCCAGCGAGCCCCCTAGATTACAAGAACTGCAGAGAGAGGGTTTAACATGGACCTTTCTAACGAAGGCCAGAGGCAAGGGCAGAGGTGTCGAACAGACAGGGGATAAGTAAATGGCACAGAAAAAGCAGCAAAGGATAGAAGTGTTGTCACCAGCCACTCCCAACTAAGGTTTCCTTTGTTTTCAACTTATTTTTTTTTTTATGGAGGAAGAATTAACATAAATACAAAAACTATGTTAAAGATGATTACTATAATTGCGGTTGTTGGAAAGATTATGCTTATGTCTCCCTAGTGTGGCTGTAGACATTTACAACTGATCTTTTTCTTGGGGCCACAAAATTCCCAGTTGATACTTTCAGCAAAAATGTCTAAAATGGGCCAGCCTGATGATGACAGTCAGCATTCTGGTGTCTCCAGGAGGTATCACCGCCCCCCTGCCCCCCCGCCCCCCAGGCATCTGGTGAGCTACCAGCATACTAGATCCTATAAAGCATAGGGTGATCCATATCCTGAAGGAACTTTCAGTCTTTTTGGGAAAACAAGCATCAGAAATGAAATAATTAAACGACGCTGTAGGACCCTCTATGGTCCAGGCCCATTCAGGATGCTACTAAAAGTAGCAAAAAATGACACTTGAAGGTGTTAGGAAAAAAATCATGAAAGTAGAAGAACATGAGTTAGGCTTCAAAAGATGGATGCCATTCTTTACATAAAAAATTATTGTTCTTTATCAATTGTGTATATATTTAATGTATTTCTCTATTAAAGTCACAACATCTTTAAGGCAATCATTCAGTTAGAGAATACTGAGCACCTACTGCATCCTAAGGCCACGCGAGGCATTATGTTCAAAGCGAGAAGCAGGGGCTGGCTCTCCTTGTTGCTTTGAATGCAGAGGAGACAGGCCTGCGAACGATTACGATACAGTGAGATCACCACTAGCATGTCAGTCAGAGGAAGGAGGCAGCAGGGGTCTGAAGGACCAGACACCAGAGCCCACCTGGGAGAGTTGAAGACAGCTTTCTCGGGTGCTGAAGCCTCCTCTAAACCTTGAATATGAAGGAGGAGGAGTTTTTTAGGGGAGAAGGGTGTAGTAGTAGCAGGAAAAGGCCTTCTAAGTAGCGGGAACAAAAAGTGCAACAACAAGGAGGCTTAAAAAAGAAGCACTGTTTTTTTCTGGGAATGTCATGCTTTTGGTTAAGGAAGAAACAGATGCTATGAGGAAAAGGATGTTAGTCACAGCCAACATTGAGATCTGTGACCCATTTTGAGTTGCTTTTGTGGAAGGTATAGGTCTTTGCGCACATAATTTTATTTATTTTTGCATGAGGCTATCCAGTTGCTCCAGCACCATTTGCCGAAATGACTCTCCTTGCTCTATTGTGTGGCCTTGGCTCCCTTGTCAACGATAATGTGGTGATATTTATGTGGGTCTATTTCTGGATTCTCTGCTTTGTTGATTTCTTTGTCTATTCTTTCACCAATAGCACACAGTCTTGGTTATTGCAGCTTAATAGAAGTCTTGTGTTGGGTAGTGTCAGTCCTCCAACATGGTTTTTCTCTACCAATAGTGTTGGCTATTCTGGGTCTTTTCCCTCTCCACGTAAACTTTACAATAAGTTTGTCTAGATCCACAATAGAACTTGCTGGGATTCTGACTGGGATTGCATTGAATCTGTGGAACAAGTTAGGACTAACTGATACCTTGACAATAATGAATCTTCTTATCCAAGAACATGGACTATTTCTCCCATTTATTTAGTTCATCTTCTATTATTACAATTTAACATTTATTTGGCACTTATTGAGTGTCAAGCACAAGACTAAGTTTATTTATTTATTATTTTTTTGCAGTAGCCCATTCAATGCTCTGTATAACTCACTGGTTGCCCCATTTAGCAGATGAGAAAACTGAGCAGTTGCCCAAGGTCATGCTATGAGTACCTGGAATATCTGAGAGAAGGATCAGGTCTTTTTGTCCTCAGAGTCCAAACTCTGGAGATACAGACAGACCAGGTCTTAAAGGAGCACATGCCATGCCAAGGGACCTGATTTTACATTTAGGTGAGAGTGAAACCTTTGAGAAGTGCAATGTGATAACTAACAGGCCATAGCTATAGGTTAGAGAGGTTATGCTTGCTATAATGTGGAGTTCTAGTGCAGTCTGAGCCAGAGATAATAAAAGCTTAAATTAGGGGATATTCAAAAGGATGGAGAAAAGGGAGTGACATAAGGATGCTAAGGAGGTAAGTTCGATATAACTGACATAGGATTAATGGGAGGCATGTGTGTGGGATGATGCCCAATGAGGTGGGTTTGATAACTGTCACCACGACAAACTAAAGGAAGAACAAATGCAGGGGCCTGAGTGTTCTTACCTTGCTATGGGTTCGGCTGGAAGATTTTTTAAAAAAATATACTTTATTGATTTTTTACAGAGAGGAAGGAAGAAGGATAGAGAGTTAGAAACACCGATGAGAGAGAAACACCGATCAGCTGCCTCCTGCACAACCCCCCACTGGGGATGTGCCCGCAACCAAGGTACATGCCCTTGACCGGAATTGAACTTGGGACCCTTCAGTCCACAGGCCGACACTCCATCCACTGGGCCAAACCAGCTAGGGCTCAGCTGGAAGATTTTTGAAGGCAATACTTAGATATATTGAACTTGAGTTGGGACCTCTGATGGAGAAGTTTGATAGGTTATTGAGTATAAAGTTTGCAACTTAGAAGTCTAGTTTAGAGATGTAGACTTGGGAACCATTTAGCCTATAAATGGTCCCTAGAAGAAAATATATGCAATGAAAATAGAAAATACCAATAATTCTCTTAGAAAAACTATCACTTAAGGGGCAGGCCAAAAAAAGTTGAACACAGGAGGGAGGTTGATAAAGTGTAGTTGGTCTGGATGAGAACTAGGAAAGAGTGTTATCATAGAAATCAAGAGGAAAGAATTCCATGAAGGAGGGAATGGTCCACAGTGAAAAGTATTCAAGAGCTTCTTCAGTAAGACAAGGTCTCTGATGTATATGGCGTGTTGGCGTGCTGTACCAAACCCTCCATCCTTGAAGAGTGTAATCTGAATTGCAGCACCTGGAAAGATAAAGACTACCTTTCCCAGAATCCCCTTGCCATCAGTGTACGGGGCATAATTTAAGTTAGACCATACCATTTGGGAAGTGGAATTGAGGCAGTAGCTACACCACCCTGTTATTCTGGAAGGAGTGACTAAAGGCGTGCTTGGTTGTCCTGTAGTCGTTTTGGCAGATGTACCAAACATCGCTAGTTTCTGGAGTGGAGTGCTAGCTTTGGGGTTGGTGGCACCAAAGGTGTGGCTTCCCGTATGGAGCAGCAGCAGTATGGTTATGTAAGGTGGCTTGGGAAATGATTCCTGAAAGCTTACCCAGGAATTTGTTCCTTTAGCCTTCCTAGTTTTCTGTAAGCCCATTAATATGGTGCAATAAGTTTGTTTCTGCTTAAACTAGCTAGAGTGGATTTTGTTCTTTGCAACTGAACAGTGACTAATAATGTCTGCAACCATGTATGTTGGAATTGGCAATGAAATAGTGATTGGTGCTTTATTGAGAGTGATTTTGGTCTATTGATGGGGCGAGAAGGCCAGACTCTATGGTGCTGAAAATCTTTATTGTTTTCGAAAAAATAAACCACCACTGGTTGTAGTGTCTTATGTTCTCATGCTCAGAAAATGAGATGAATACTTTTAAGTAAATAAATATTTGTTAGTGTCTCCTAAGTAGAGTCACATGCTAAGTCCTATAAGACAGAGAGGAGAGAAAGTCCTTCCTCTCAGGTACACACTGTTAGCTGGTGGAATGATGGGAATAAATTTGTGATCCATTATTTAAAAAACAGATTTAACTGTTTTTTTTTCTCCCTAAATAATTATTATGGAAAACCACCCCAAAATGACCTCTGTTAACTTTTATAGATAGATACATATTTTAATGGTACCTAGAGTTTCCCCCCAACTATGTATAACTGGCATTTTCCTGTGCTATTAGATATATTTCACAAGCATGAATTGTCATGGCTATCTAATATCCCATTGGTGGATAGATCATAATTGATCTAATCCCCTCCAGTACTTTGATCAATGTTAATGCCCCAATCAGAAATGGTGGCGATAAAGATTGTTGTGCTGGGTACAAAGATTCTTGCAAAGAGCTGTGAACGGAGGGTAGGAAAGCACAGGTAGGATGCTGCCTGAGAGGAACGAATTAGGAGTTGTCAGTAGGTCCCAAGGAAACCAGGCCACTTCAGGAGGGAGCGAGGGAGAGAGAACAGGCGCAGGCACTCGCAAGCTCATTCCCCAGCTTGCTCTGTGTGCAACAAGGCTCAGAAATGTTCCTGCTCAAAGAACTCCTTATTAGGTCATTTCCCTCATCACACACACAAAAATAAGGTCAGTGGCTTTGATCCAATTACATTTTTTTTTTAAGAAGCTCTTTATTTCACTTGGTATTGTGCAGTATTTTTTTTTAAATTAATGACCTACATATAACTCTGATAGAAACAATCTTGACTTAAGCCATAACAGAAACCTAGTCTTTTCCACAACACTGTCATGTTAGAACTTAGGCTTGGCTTGAACTTCAGAGAGCTTATTCAGAACAGCTTAGAAAGCTCATGCTGCGGGGTGTGCTTTGCACATAGCAGGCCACCTCCTCTGGCTGGATTAGGACAGCCCGGGACAGCCGAGAGGTGGGTTTGGCGTTTGGGAGGAATGTAGAATTAAGATGCTTTTAGTCCATGGGAGTTCTCCCAATTCCATTCCCTCAATGCCTGCTGTCGTCTGGGGCATTAAGAGGCTTGTTAAAATAAAGCGATTCGTCTTGTTTCTACAAAAGCACGGGACTTGCTGCTTACAGTCAGAGTTTCTTAAATTAGTATGTACTTCTCGCCTGGCATTGCTATAATCAGCAGTTTCACAGAGCAATGTACTAAAGAGGCCACTTAACCCCCCTGTATCCCCCAGTTTCAGATTAATGGCAGAGGGGATGATTTAATACACTTTCAAACATTTTTTCACAATTCACTAAAAATAAAAGAATAAATCACACAAAAATTTCTGTAAATGTCTGATGATAAAAAGTGGAAACAATTCAAAATTAACATGTTTCCCAGTTCCTATGGGTAAGGACACATTTTTGCCAGTGCTATAATTTACGTCCCATAAGTCAATTTTCTCGAGGAAATTTAAAAGCTGCTATGAGGGGAAGGCTGTGCAGCGTTGCAATGCAGCTTATTCACCTACATACAACGTTCTCATTACAAATGTCTTACTCAGACCCATTACAAAATAGGAGTTTCATGCTGCCAGACACATCATAAGATTAAGATGCAAAGCATAAGAATTTAGATGCAGTTTTAGGAAATATGCTTTTCATTTCAAGTTGGTATCCTGACAGATACTTTTGAGCAGTTTCCAGAGGCTTTCTTTTAATTACATTGCTCTTATGTGGCCACAGGTCTGGCTGGAAGATTTTTGAAGGAATCAACATGATGAAAACATCTAAAAAGTTATGAACTTGGCTTTGAGCATCTTCTAATATTAAGACATTCTGCTAGAATGCTACATACTTGGAGGAAAACTAAATTCCATTTGGACAAAAAGAGATGAAAGAAAATGGGTTAATTCTCGTTGGTAATGTGAAGTACATTAGTCCTGAGATGTATTTGCAGATGTGCCACCCAGACCAGCAAAAGTACAAAAGTACACATACTCATTCTCACCATTTTTTTCTTAAGTGTTTGTTTTCTCTAATTTCAGTAATTTTGTCAAATAACTGGGTATTCGGCTTATAGACTAGCTTAGAACATCTGATAGTTTAGAAAATACAGCAAATAAAAATATTTTAAAAATAACTCTTGGGTAAGCCTTCTCACCATTCTGTGTCTGCATTTCTTCCCCTGTAAAATGTTAGAGTTAAAATATTGGAGTTGAGCCCTAACCGGTTTGGCTCAGTGGATAGAGCATCGGCCTGTGGACTCAAGGGTCCCAGGTTCGATTCCGGTCAAGGGCATGTACCTTGGTTGCGGGCATATCCCCAGTAGGGGGTGTGCAGGAGGCAGCTGATCAGTGTTTCTCTCTCATTGATGTTTCTAACTCTCTATCCCTCTCCCTTCCTCTCTTTAAAAAATCAATAAAATATATTTTAAAAAATATTGGAGTTGAAATAAATCCTCAAAGTCCCTTCTGACTTATGCACATTTATAAAAATTACCTTGCATACAATTTCCATATTATGTTAACCACTTACACCTCATTAATATAGTAACTATATATATGTACACAACAATTATTTTAAACCTGAATGACAAAGGTAGCAAAGTAATCTGCAATATTATAAAATTATAAAGGATTTTTTGGAGTTTAAGCATTAAATATTACTCTAGCGCCAATAGCCATATGCACACTGAGTTCTTCACATCTTGATAACCTGAGCTATCTCTCTTCTAATTGTCTTTGGAGAAAATAAAATCAGACATCTCCTGCCCAGCTCTGTTTGTGTCTGGGCCTAAGATACAGTTACCATAGAAACTATGATTGTGGATACAATTTTACAAATTTGGCTTCATCTATCAGATAGATGCGCTTTGTGTGTGTGTTTGTGTGTGTGTGTGTGTGTGTGTACGTGTGCATATGTGTCTTGCCAATAAGCTTGAAGAGCAAACAGGCTCTCCATCTTTAATTAAAGAACCAGACACCATTCCTCATTTCCTTTCCTCAATCTGTCTACCCACAGATAGAGATATTACAACACTGGCTGACATATAAACTCCACTTAATATAAGACAAAGGTCTGATGAAAAGAGGAATAAAAGGCATTAGGAACAGTATCCCTCAGAAATCTTTCTGTTTTCTTGTCCTGTATTTTCCAGAAAAAGTATAAACAGGAATTTTGTGGATTCTTGGTTAACTACGTTAATCACTAGATACTAGTATTCAGTACTTGTTGAATTTGGTATCTAATTGTTTCTTGGATGTCATATGTGAGTTATTTACTCCTCCGCTGTTTTATTGTATTGATTCTGTGACAGTGTCCTTTATTTATCCTGAAAGAAACAAAATTGACCCTCGAAATGTGTCCAAATCTTAAAATGATATAAAAGTTTGTTCATATTATTTCTTATGAGTTCCTAATATCCTTTTTAACTAATAAGCCTCATAAAAAATACTCAATGACGAAAGTTCTCAAGGTTACTTAAAATATAGCTGCACTTACAAAGGTGAAAATGTAAACACCTATGAAATCATAAGCTTTTCAGAGTGATTTCTTTTTGCAGTGTAGTCAGTGGGCAAGTTCTAGTTCCTCCCATTTCCAGTTACTAGAAAGAAACGACTGCCTGGAATACTCTAAAACCAGTCTCGTGATTTCCAATCAATGCTACCATCTCCATCTCTGCCTCATTTTACCCGCGAGGAAAACAGAGTTGAGAGGAAGGTAAAGCAACTCGCTAAAGAGGCGCACAGTGGCACAGCCAAGATCTGAAGTGGGGTCTGTCAGGCCTCAAAACACTGCATTTCTCCCTCTCAGTGCTGCCTCAGATGCTGCCAGTGATCATGAATAAACCCATGGTGGCAGTGAGATGGAAAATGTGGAATTACGACTGTATGCAAGCATTCAGAATGCGTTTATGGTCATCATGGCCATACCACTGAAATAAAATTGCCTAGCAAGTTTAGTTCACATAGTCAGAGGCATTAATATATGTCTGTATGTTAATTTTTTGGTACAGTGAAGGTAATTTTTAATGCAGAGTTAGGTTTTATAAAAATAACCTGTATTATGTACAATATCTTTATTTTTAGTATTCATGTTTGGTGTCAGTCTATTAATTTGGTTTACATAAGACATAAGATTTTAAGCTTCATTAGAGTTGGGACAATTGGAGTCATTGCATTCTCAAGGGCTGGCATATCACCTTGGTCATTAATATTTATTGAGTCAATGAAACAGAAGTCTCAAATATCTACTCAGTGCTGGTTAACAGAAAGATTCAGGTTATTTTTTTAATTGATTTTTTACAAAGAGGAAGGGAGAGAGAGAGAGAGAGAGAGAGAGAGTTAGAAACATCAATGAGAGAGAAACATTGATCAGCTGCTTCCTGCACACCTCCTACTGGGGATGTGCCCACAACTAAGGTACACGCCCTTGACTAGAATTGAACCCGGGACCCTTCAGTCTGCAGGCCAACGCTCTATCCACTGAGCCAAACCAGCCAGGGCAAGATTCAGGTTATTTTAGTTCCATAGTTCCCTTTGCATATGTGATATTACAACATCTATCATTAGACTGTTTTTAAGGAAGTTTTATGATATCTGTCCTATGATTGCATCTTAGTAAGATTGCCACCTTCAAACTCTTTTGTCTATGTAGTCTTAATTTTTTATCCATAAAAAAACTATAAACATTCTTACAATTTAGATTTAAACCAGGATCTGGAGTATAAATTGAATCTATTAGGAACCTAATTATGTAATTGCTTAGAGTGCGGGAAGATCTTATAAGCTGAAAATAATGGTAGAGTAGAAGGGGAACCTTATCTGATGGGATAAATTACTGGCCCCCTAGTCGTAACTACTGTTGATCTGATGAGTAGCACCTATTTGATTCACAATGTTAGTAGACACAGGCCACCATTAATGCTGGAGTCACATACCCACTAGCCCTAAACTTATGTGAACCAAATTATTTTGCAGCCCACAACTATATCATCAGAGCTCAGATTCTGGAAAGATGAATGAAGATAAGGGGAGGAGAAAGGAAGAATGAAACATGACATTTTGAAAATCAATGGTCTTGGGCCAACACCTCTTTTGAAAAACCAAACTAAATACACACACTCATCTATGGTTTTCTATTAAGTAATGAATAAAGGCTTTCAGTAACCTATAGCAACCTAACTTCCCATCTTTATCTCGCCCCTCTCATATATGCTCAACGATTTAATCTCATTGGGTATTTTATGGATCCTGTTTTGTGCCTATGGCAGAATGCCCACTTCTTGTGGTTAGGTTGGTGCCTTAAACATGCAAAGGCTTAAGAAATATTGTGTGAATGAATAAAGCAATCAATGTTGCTCTGATTGTGTTGCATTTACTGCTGTGAAAGGACAAGAACAGGTGGAAGTAGTAGTGGATAATCAAAACAGATTCTGTAGGAGGTGGTGAGGACATTAAAATAACGATAAACAGAGAAGGGGGGCTTGAAAAGGGGTGTAGACAGGGAAATAGGAAAAAACCTGAGAAACAGAAAAATAGAAAAGTTGCAAATGAGAAAGGAAACTATGGAATGAAAATAAGCTTAGTTATTGCAATTCCAGTCTAATTCTTAGCATACAGGTAATTCCTGCCCTAAGTTTTTCCCCATTGATCAAACTCTGGGATGAATCAGAACACTCCATTCCTCTACCAGGCTGGGTAATATGACTCTGCTCTTCTGGGAATATATATATATATATATATATATATATATATATATATATATATATACACACACACACACACACACATACAGGGTGGACAAAAGTAGGTGTACATATGGAAAACAATACACGAGCTAATAAATAATACAAGAATAAACTGTGTTTCCCATACTCACCACAGTAAACCTATTTTTGCCCACCCCTGTGTATATACACACACACATATATATGGCATCTTACTTTCAACATCTTTACAATGTGATTATTTTAAGCCAACATTTAAAGTTGAATTTGATATAATCATTTAATTGGGCATTGATTCATCTACACAGAACTCATTACTGACTTCTTCAATTTCACCAACACAATTTCCTTCCAAATTATCTTTTATCTAGATGCTGGAAGTCCAAGTGCTATGAAAACTTTGCCAAAATAAAAAGCTTTTAGATTTCTAACGCTGGCTGAACACACGCCCATGGAAGAGTGTGGAAGAATAATGTATGCTTGCCAACTGCCAGAGACGATTGCTTTTCCCATAATTAATGTCATTCTTGCTGTTCGAGTACCATTTCCACCCTCTAATAATTTCCATTAATAGAGGAAGTTTCTGCAATAATTTTTGCATCCTGTAAAACCACCATGGCTTCTATAGACCTTTTAATTAAAATAATGACAATGAATGAAAGGGGGATGGTTAGAGATGCTACTGTAACCCTGGGTTGCATTTCCTTTGTCATTGTTTTCAATCTCCAAAAACTATCCAAAGGTCTCATGTTGACTGTTATTATGTCAATCAGACCTTGGTGCTTTGGGTTCAATAGCACTGAACCATATGAATTTATAACAAGAAGAGAAAAGTGTATAAAATGAGTGTATTGGGCAATTCATCTACAAAAATTGTAAATGTAAAAAGAGTATTTTTTTAAAAAGCAACAAAGAATGAGCAGGTGCAAATATAAGCTCAGGTCTTGTAAAATATGATAATTGTGTAATACTTTAAGCTGAAGCTTCCAGTGAGAGGAAGTGATAGACCAGCTGCAAATCATACCCCCAAATCTGCCAGTTCACACTGTTTTTTTATTTTGCTCTTGCAAAATCACAAGCTCTGCTTGGGATATAAAATTATGCAAATATACAAAGAGCAACAACAACAACAAAAATCAGCTCAAGTTTCTCACAGGAGTCAACACATAGATATAGCAGGATGGCATAACAGTGGTCCCGTACGTACTGGGGAGGAGGCACTGAGCTCATGGTGGACTGGGGTGCGAGGAGTGCTGGTACTAAAGTGAGGAAAGCTTGGATCCAAGGAGACTGGTGCTGGGAGGATTCCCCCTTCTGTTCCTGAGCTGCTTTTGAAACAGTGAAAGTCTACATCAAAGGCTCATTCTTCTTTGCCTAAGATGGCTTTGAAAAAAGTCACCTGAGTCCCAGCTAACCTTCCCTGTCCTTCTCTGTGCGGTCCACCCAGGGCAGATCTGATGCTGCTACTGGGACAGGAGGCAGTGGCTCTGTGCACTGACCTGAGATGGACTGGGGTTCAGGCCTGAAGATGGGGTTCAGTGATTTGATTAAAGCTTAGAACCAGGTACCTAAGTTACCGAGGAAATAAAAGGTATCCCCCACAATGTGTACACACTTTAATAGCTGATAGCTCAATTTTGACAATGAGATGTATTTTCATAAACACTGCCTTTTTATAATCATTCAAAGTGTATGTACATATTTTTGGGGGGACGTCCTATAATGTAGAAACAATACTCATGTATGGGTCTTTACAGCCATTGTTAAAATAAAAAGCAGCTGGTTACCAATTGTGACAACTGTGCTTCCAGCAGGTGAAAAAGCTGGTGGGTAGTTAGGGGAGGACAGAGCGATGGCTTCAGGGCTTGGATGCTGACTGTGGGCTGGGTGGGGCTGTGCATCCACTTACTCTAGAGCAGTGATGGCGAACCTATGACACGCATGTCAGAGGTGACACGCAAACTCATTTTTTTGGTTGATTTTTCTTTGTTAAATGGCATTTAAATATATAAAATAAATATCAAAAATATAAGTCTTTGTTTTACCATGGTTGCAAAGGTCAAAAAATTTCTATGTGTGACACGGCATCAGAGTTAAGTTAGGGTTTTTCAAAATGCTGACACGCCGAGCTCAAAAGGTTTGCCATCACTGATCTAGAGGCTTAGGGTATGGACCCCTAAGAGGTCCATACCAACACAGATCTTTGCAATGATCAAAGTATACTCTGAGACATCTGATCTGTGCTGCTACCCTGACCAGAGAGAGGCAGGCGATGAAAATTCCTCGTAAGATTGTTTTGCTCTAAGAGAGAGGCATAACAGTGACAATCCCAAAGAGCCGTCATTCCTCTCAAGTACCGTGTCCCTCCATTCCAAATGGAAAGCAACCAGCATGGAGAGGACTGTACTGGACATCCGTAGGCTGTGGTCTCTGGCCTACACAGTATGGCATGGTGGGTAGGAGCACCGACTCAGAACACACTGGCTGGACTTGAATTTCATCACCTGCTGACTGTGTAACCTTCTAAGTTACCTTCTGAGACTCCGTTTCCTCATCTATAAAATGGGGTTAATAATAGTATGTACCTAGGATGGCTGTCGTGAGGAATCAGTGGTATGATGCGTGTAAATCACAAAGCATGTTTCATGCCAATTGAGAATACTTATGTGTCTAATAAATCTTAGTTGTTCCTATTGTGGCTGATGTTACATTGAACTTGACCTTCCTTTTGGTAAGGAAAACACTGGTAGACTATTTTTTTTCCCTGTCTTGTAGAATTCATTTCAATGGACCTCTGACCAGCCCTAGTTCAGCTAATGGAAGCTTCTTAGTGATACTGTTCCGAAGGCAGTCCTGGGAAAGAGTGAGGAGGGAGAAAAAGAAGCCAGAGACAGAAAGAATGAATGAGGGAAAGAGAGGGGGAGGGAGAACTCATACTTTCTTTTGCAAAAGAGTCTATTTTCTGCACTTATATAGGATGAATGGCTGGAATTATATGACATTTAAAAAATGACATATGTATATGTACATACATGTAAGCATACGTAGATGGATTTACACACACACACACACACACACACACACACACACACACACACACACACCATTGTTTTCCTGCTCTACACAGAAACTACTCAATGCATAGGACAAAGTTTAGAAATTCCTAAACATGACACCTAAGCCTTTCACAGTTTATTGCTGTCACTGTTATCATCATTGTCATCGCCATCGTTGTCATCATCATCATCATCATCATATCACTGAAGCCCCATTTCATGCTGCTTCATCCTCATCTACCCTCCCGCTGCCTTCTCTCCCATTGGTCCTTCTCTGACCCCCATGCGCCCTCACACTCCTTCCCTTGCCTCAGCTTTTCCCTTTGCCCTTCTCTTCCACCACCAGATCCTTTGAGAAGCTCTTCAGATCAAACTATTTACTTCCTATTTTCTGAGAGTTTAGAGAATATCTTAAGTCATTACCTAGAATGGTATCCTGTAATGATCTTTGCTAACACTTACTGTTCAGCTCATATTTCAAGCTCAGTAAATGCTGAATGATTAAAAGGAACCATTTAAATGAAAAAGTAACACTGAAGGTGAGATGTAACACAGGCAAGCTGAGAAACACACCATCTTACACTACCCACAGAACATGGACTTGGGTTAACCCAGCTGCCTACCTCGAGAGGCTATTAACAACTGAGCACAATGCTCCAATTCACATGGTGGCAGTAATTCCACTGCATGGAGTGAAGTCAAGAAATAGAATTCTTTGTGATTTAGGCATTTAACGGTACAGATGAGAAGTGTGTATTTTATTACAACATTATCGGGCTCTTTGGGATCAAACATAAGTGCCAGGACTGTGTGTGTGTGCTCAACTGATCATTGGGCTTGGAGAGGATGACGGCTGGGTTCTGTCCCAGAGCAGGATGGGCTCTGTGCCCAGAAAGGGAGCGAGTCCCCCTCTAACTGCTGGCCTCAGCCATGGCGATAGAGGTCCTCCCAGTCCATCAGTGGCCTTCCAAAATGAGTGCCACCCTAGACTTAGTGCTGCCTTGTGGTGGGAGGCCCCATCACTGTGTTTTCCAAATCTGAGAGCAAGAGTCCATGGAGAGGCCCAATCAGGTACAGCTCCTTCCAGAGAAGCGTAAGTAGTGAGAGGTCAGCAAACAGGAGAAACACAGAGGAATAAAAAGAAACCAACATTCAACAAGATTCTGTCTGAGCATAGAAACAAAATTCCAACTTTGGCAGCTAAGAAGTGAAATACTGGTAGAGTGCCATTTAGATGATTTCCCTTATTTGAGAAGAAAAATGTCCATCTGCTCGCTTCAGGGTGTATTCATGATGCCCCAGTATAGCATGGGTGCTGAGCAGAAACCCATTTATTATCTATTACTGCTTTTTATTGTTTAGGTGGGCTCAGTCGGAGAACTGTGAGGTGATTTACAAACTTTAGCCTAATACTCCTAACATCCCTGCGATACAGACAAAGGACATACTTGGATCGCTACTGATCCATGTAATGAAATTAAGAAAAGTGAAATTTTAGGATGAATATTGCAAAGAACTTCCTATGGTGTCATGCATTAGGATGAGGGGTAATTTCCCAGGAGGAGTTGATCTGTATGTTAGAAAACATATAATGCCCATTCATAATGTACTTGTGACAGACGCATTGCCTGGTCCATCTATAAATCAGATTTACCTTCTGTGCGAAGCCCCAGGGTCCTTCCTCACTGAAGGCTATCCTCACGGGCTCTGACCTGAGAGGATTTAAAATCCAAAGGGCCCAATTACTAAAAAATCCTCCGTCATGTAATTGGGCTTTGGTATGGAAAATAACACCAGTATTCATCCAAGTCACTCAGAAGGAGGCAGAGAGAGCCACATCTCCCGATTCTGTCAGCTGGTCCGTGCAGTCTAGGCATCTTTCCCCAGGGCCCTGAGGAACTCACTTTCACTTTGCAGACAGAAAAACTACATAAATTACACCAGCAATCCACAAATGAGTTGCTAACTATATGAAGAACACTGCATTTAAACTTGGGAAGTTCACAAGGGAACCATCATTTTCAATTTGAGGGCCATCCACTGGGAGCAACTCATCTAAACAAAGAATGGATAGAATCATAGCATCTGTCCTTAGGAACAGAGACCCAACCCCATAATTCAAAGAGCAGCAAAACTCCAGTGAGTGGGAGCAGGAGGGTGCACTACTTTGAAAAGATCAGGCATAGAGCCCCTTTCGTTCCATTTCTGGGAACAAAGAAGCATGTGATTCAAAAGTTAATGGAATCATTAAAAAAAATCAAAATTCAGTGCTGACGACAACATTTTCAATGGTGCACAACTCAGTTACTAGATGCCTCACCGTGGCTCTGGCTTGTCCTTCTCACTCAATGAGAATTCAAATACCTGCCCAGAGGAAACACCCTGCAAGGTCCCTGATTACCCAGATATCCGTGAAAACCAAACTGCAAGAACCTACAGAGAGAGAAGAAGTTCACTAAGGGTGTTCGGGTCCACTCCAGTTTCCCTTAGGCCTGCTGCCAAGGTTTTAGTGGACTCGCCCTGATTACTTCTCAACCTAGGAGTTCACACAACGCAGCACCACTGGGCTTCTTTAGAATCAGGAAGGACAATGCACCAAGAAACGCAATTTGGGAATAATTCCCTACTAGTAAGGGCTCGAAAGAGAAATGACTGCAACGTGGTTTTCTAATTGCTAATTTCTATAAGACGTGGAAACTGGGGGGCCTTGAACTGGGGGAGCTTGGCTGTTGCCTGAGGAGCTGCAGCAAACCAGCAGGGAGGCCAGCATGACCTTATACGAAAGAGGAGACTCTAGAGGTGGTGGCGTGAGCTCACCTCCCGCATGGGTGTGGAGCGCCTTTACCTGGATAACGTCTTCACATACCTTTTGGTTTTAAATACTGCGAGTTAAAGAGCCCTATTAAGGCAGGCCCTACACCAGCATTTTCAAACATTTCTGAAGCACATATATTTCTTTTTATGATACAGAGATCCCAATAATGGTAGCATTATGATGTGACTAGAATGGTAGCATTCAGTTTGACCAGAATATTCACTCACAAATGACAATGACCCCCACTGGCCATGCTGTTTTGGGTATCCAACCACAGAGTTGCAAGCTGTTTAGTTTTGCACGGTCCTAAGACATCTGCTTTAGAGATGGAGAAAATACCCCAGTAAGGACCCTTAGGACAACAACTCTGCCCCTTTCTCTACCTGTTGGTGGGGATAACTCTGAGGGGCAGTTACACAGGAGAGAGCACGTGTTAAACAAAGGAAGGACTTGGATGTCTGCGATGTACGTGGCCAGTGGCTGTGGCCACTTCCTCTTCCCGTTACCTGCAGGTTGCATGGGTGGATGCAGTCCACGGTGGTCACGTCAGGAGGAAGAGCAGCAGATTGGATTATGGGGCAGTATGTCTGCATGGCTGCCATGGACTTAGAGATATGCATGACAGAACCCCATTCCCACCAGTGTCTACCCCTTTGTAGAGTGGGAAACTCAAATGTCACAATTATGAACAAACGGAGCATAATGGCTTCTGCTACAGGCAGTCTGGGGTGAAATTATAGGTTACTCTGAAAGTCATTCACTAAAATTGGGCTGTAAAAGAACATAGCAAGATATACCCAATGCCAATGCTTTGTACTGTTTTCTAAGCATGAGCATTATACAGTGTACGTGCATCTTAGCAAATTAGAAATAACAACCATCACCGAGAATGGTTAAGTCATGTGAACTTAATAATCTTGCTGCAGTCAATACGTACGGTTTTTTCACTTAGCTGCCTCTCTTGCTTGCCCCCTGCACTGCCCAGCCTGCTCTTCATGCTCCACCCCTGCTGCTCCCACTGCCACTCCTCTGACTTGCACGCTAGTGCTAACTCAGGGCTCCTGCACGCATGTTCCCACTGCCCTGGAATGCCTGCTCTTCCAGGCGTCCACATGCCTTCCTTCCTCACACTGCTCGTATCTCTGCTTAAAAGTCTCCTCTCCAGAGAAGCTTTCTCTGACCACCTTATGTAAAACAGCACAGCATCTGCGTTAGCCCCTCAGCCACTGTATTTCTCCCTGGAAATGATCCTGGCTGATAGCTACTCTTCAGTTGCTATGGTCTATCTCTCTGAGAGCCAGGCCTTGGTTCTCTCTTCCCATCCCTTGACCAGTGCCTGAAGTCATTCAATAAGTCAACATTGAAGTGAAAATGTTATAAATCACTTTTCTAAACATCCATTTCTCCTCTTGTCACCTCCCTTTCCCTTTCTTTTCTTTTCCTTCCTGTTCATTTTTTCTTTCTTCTCTTTCCAAAGACCAACAATAAACGCACATAGCAGCCCCATGTTAGGAGTCTTTTTACATGCCTTACCAGCCTCCATTAGAAGTGACTGGCTGCCAGTGGTTCCTTTTTCATACCTTAGAGCATTCGACATTGGAACCTTTGTCTTTTTATAATTTTAGTATTTATTTTCTTAAATTTGAGGATGATTTTGGCTCTAGGGGAGTGACTGTATTTTTCTATTACTGATTTCTAAATTGGGTGATGACAGATTTTTTAAAAATATATTTAAAAATGTATGTGAACAAAGAGATGTCCCTTGGCCACTAGCTTAATTCTTATTTAGGATAAAAGGTGACTGGGGTTAGGCAGTCAGAGAAATCAGGAATGTGATGAAAATGAGCTTTTATTTCCAACCTTTATTATTTTGATTTAATCTATGAAAACTTTCACAGACAAAAACCTAGTGGCTTGGATGGTAAAATAAGCCACTGGAAGTCCTGTTTAGAGTACAGACTTCACTTATTTGTCTTCTGTCATTAAGGTATAAAGCGCCATGGCCAGGAGCTGGGATGTTCCTCAAACTGCAGTCCCACCGCTGAACTGCTTTATTTATGCTCATTATGTCCCCCCGCCTTCCTTTGGGAGAAGAGAATGGAAAAATTAAAATTTATAAATTCAGAATATCTACATCTTAAAGAGAATGTGTCTAATATTTTCCTCGTGTGAAAAAAAGAGGGATGGACATATTTTGCTTTCCTTTCTTTGCAACCAAAGTTGAAACAGTGATTTTGTGTTATTATAACACTCATCATTTCTCCTCCTCATTTGGGCGGTTTTTAATATAGCTCCATTGATTCCACTGAAAGGAATTCCTCCTGGCAAAGGCAGAACGCACACACTGATTGCTAAATATGCCGCAATTATCATATTCAGCAGCGCACTTTAATATCTTATTTATAGATGTATCTATCTGCAATTTGCTTTAATTAAGTTGCATTGATTTTAATGACGGGAGCGATCCTCAGACAACGGGCTGGTGTCACATGCTCCTGCTAGTCCCCGTCTGTCAATCACTCAGAGGCGGTCCTGAGCCTTCCTGACCGAGTTACCTCCAGTCAAGCCCATTCCAGCTTAGCGAAGTGTTGAGACCTCAGAATTTATCCTCCTGGTAACAGGACGGTGTGAAATGCAAGGTTGCTTGGTGGAATGCAAGTGGCAACCACATTTTAAAATGGCTTCACTTGTGTATCCTGTCACCACCTGCCCCAAGTCCAACAATTTCGAGGACTACTCTCTCTCCGGTGTGGCTAGCAGCATTATTCTGCTAGTAACTTAGCCTTCTCCACCCCCCACCCCCACCCCCACCCCCACCCCCTTTGCCATATAACGCCATACAGATCTCAAAATGATCGTGGGACCCTAGGTATTTTTTTGAATTCTTGATTCCTTTTCACACCCCCTACTGGTGAAAGTTCTGAGAAAGCTGGAGACGAGGAAACAATCGTTCCGCCTTTCACAACACCCGTGTTGGGAGGGGAAGGCTGGCTACACATAACAAAGAACCGTGAAGATAGCAAGTCTATTTTTAAAGGCTCTAAAATATTACTCATCATGACCAGGAACGATTTCTCTTTCTTTGCTAATGCACGAAGCCGTGAGCACGGCTTCTATCCATCTCGGCGCCTCGGAAGGTGCCAGCGTTCATGCCACATAAATTACCCGCGTGCGGCTGCCGGGGCCTGAGCACAAAGGCAGCGCGCGGCTCTGCAGCCCTTCGCAGGGCCCGGCCGCCGTTTCTCACTTACTGATTATTGCTGCAAGTGTTGATTAATAGCGGTGCTCACGCTGCTGGAATGCATTTCCCTGGAGGTAAAGAAAACATTCAAGGGGGGAAAAATAGAAAGAAATGAAAGATCATCATCAGCCCGTCCTCCCGCTTCTCAGTAATAACCCGGCCCCGCGGAGGGTACGCAAATCATGGCCCTGATGATCCCGTCAGCGGCTTCGGAGCCATTACACTAAAGAGATCATCCATATGCATCAGGCCGCCGATTTGTCAATCAGTTTATAAGGCAATTAAGCGTTCCCTAATCTCCCCCTTCCCGCTGTGGGAAAGTATGAAATGATACCAGCAGCCGGGCTCCGAGGGTGGCGTGGGGACGTCTCCTATCCAGTCGTTCTCCTGTGTCCGTCGCAACGCTGGGCTAAAGCTTCCATGACAACCATGTGCAGGACTGGAATTTACTGAGGCTGATTAGCTTAGTACTTATTTTCCTCTCATTAGTGATGCCACACCTCTTATCCATGGAGGGAAAGGGATGAATTGCATTTAGGGAGCGAGGACCTTTTTTAATAAACGCAATATGACAGGAGATGGGACAAATACAGATGAGAACCCAGCGGAGAGGGGGGCAGGACTGGGCCAGTCTACTTGAGACCCTGTTCAGACCTTAGTGGGAAGAGGTGTTGGCTTGAAGGCTCTCTGTTTCTTCTGTCCCGCTCCGCAAGACCATTTCCCGCTTCGTGTTTCTCTCTCCGGGTGGCTTTTTATCATTAATCCTAGGATGTGCTTTTGTTCTTCTAACTCTGAATTGTCTGTAATGAGGAGCAGACCAGGGCCGGCTACATTTTGCAGTTCCCCCTCTTGATTTAAGTGGAAAGACTAATGAGTATAAATTATGGTAAAAGTACTTGAGTCCCATAAGTTGGAAGAATAAAAGCCAGTGTTATATTTCCTCACACAGAGCATGCAACCTAGGTCTTCCTCCTGGAATCGGGTTTAAGTTCATTTTGGCTTTCCCATAAATTCTTTCGCGCAGGTCAAAGTCCTCGTCGGTACTCCTGGATCATAACCGCTTTCGTTTGACATCTCATCCTTCACTCCCCTCCATCCTGGCGCTTTTTTAGTGAACCCCGCACCATCTAATGACTTTGTAACAATTCTTGTCCAGGTGATTCGTGTCGCCAAATGACCACCTTTCTCTCTCCCCCACTGCATCTTCCTGCAGCCTTCAGCACGGGGCTCTGTGTGACCCACCGGGAAGATATTTTTCTTTGCTTTCTCTCTCAGTGGAAGCATGTGAAACATTTTGTAGGAGATTATGAAAGAGAGGAAATCGATGTGGCTCGCATCCTCCAACCATCCACGGGGTAGATCTTCTCCCACGGTGAATTTCTCCCTCTGACTTCGTGTCATTCTAGGGGTCACTGCAATGATCCTTACGTAGTTAAGTATTTCCTCTTGTAAGAAGAGGACTGAAGTTCAGAGACATAAACCAGCACACTCTTCTACAGAAATGAGGTAGAAGAGTTTCAGGCTTTGGGTCCAATGATCAAAGCTAGCGATGGGACTGTCAGCAATCCTGGAACTTTCCTGAGCCTCAGCTTTCTTTTCTGTAAACATGGGTTCCTGTCTACATTGAATTGCTTACAGGTAATGAGCGTGATAAGGTCTTTCAAAATATATGGCAGTCTATAGGTTACCATCTATACATATACGGTGCGTTATTTGAAAGACAACCCCTTTAATGCATAGACGTGGCCACCTGAGAGTGTGTTGTTGTTGCTTACGTGACCGAAATGTCACCAAGTTCTCAGTCTGGTATCTCACTTTACTTGGTCATGTCTGGCATTCATGTAGAGAAGAAGCAAGACGGGGACCAACAGCGCAGAGCAAAAGGAGGAAATAAGTAGGGAAGGCTCCCCCGGATGAGCAGCCTCGTGGGCATGCGTGCTCTTGTATCTGGAGCAGCCTTTGCATTTGGAGCTCCGCAGGGGGTAGGGTGCTCTCTGCAGCCAGCAGTCTGCCGGATATATCAACAGATTCTCTACTATTAGCTAGTGTACGAACCAGAGCGCACTGCATTCTTGGAGGAAGCAAACAAATCAGAAAAGGGGGACATAAAAACACGGAGGAAGTAATGAGTCGGTAAATGTCTAAATCATTTTACAGCAACCACAAAATCCTTATTTTTGCTACAACTGAACTGGCTACTGCAAAGTGACATCCCACGGAAATTCAATGCATGCCCTGATGATGCTGGTACCCACGCCTCACGTCAAAGTCCTCAAGTCCTGTTGACCAGTGGGGGTGGATGCGGTGACCAAAGGTCTCAAGAATGTTAGGGTAATGCTTTCTCCCCAAACACCACCGGCAACTTTGTGGGGCTGAGGACATGGTCTCATGGTGAATGAGCTGCAGCTGGAAGGTTAGATGTGCGCAGCGTGTCCTCTCCACAGGCACTCGCCTGCCATTCTCCTGCATCTTGTGGTGCAGTGTGCACACCCTATGGCATTTCCTACTCCTCACAACGCTGGTGGGTGGCACCTCTCTTTGCCTGCTTATACCATGTTGGTCTAGTTTCTCTGTGATCTGGTGTTATCTTTCATTCATGCTACCAGATGGATACCAGATGGGTAATTGCAGCCAGCGCCCCTGCCCTATCTTAGCCACCCCAGAGTCATGGGCATGGGCCTGTCAGTGAGCTGACTACGATGCTGCTTCAAAGAAATACTCCTTAAAACTACATGCATCTGCTCCCTCCTCGAATAACCTGGCAAAAAATGAAGCAAGAGAGAAAGCAAGAAAGAAACCTCTCAGAGACAAGTTTTTCTTTAACTAGATGTACTGTAAGAAGAGGGGAAAATAACCATAGAGTGGCTGTGGATGTCAAACTAATTTCTAGCTAATGGCACCTTCAAAAAGCCACCAACTCAAACAGTCAGTAGAGAAAGTGAAGTATGATCAATATATTCCTTTTTGCTGATATCCTCACAATATTGGCTCTCCAGTCCAGAAGAGCAGCTTCTGCATAACATTTTCTGAGGCAAAAAGTGTGTGTAAGAGAGAGAGAAAGAGAGAGAAGGGTTGGGGGGGGAGAGAGAGAGAGAGAGAAAAGAGAGAGAGAGAGAGAGAGAGAGAGAGAGAGAGAGAGAGAGAGAGAGAGAGAAATCTAGCTCTGAAGGGCCTTGGCGATTCCTGGGGAAGAAAGCAGTTTATAAACAGGAATGAACAACATGGGTAAGACCTGTTTGGAGAACTCAGCCCCAATCTGTTTCTCTTGCACCGATGCCTCCGTTGTCACATACGACAAATTCCATTTTAAAAATATCTTGATGGATCATCTGGTTGTTTCAAGCGTGAGTTTCAGCAGTTCATTATGAAAGTTTATTTTCCAAATTAACTACAAATAAAGTGAAACCTTCTAACCATGCACTCACACGATGCTGTCAGCTATTCTTTTTTTTTTTTTTCAACAGACATCAAAGCATGTTCCCAACCCATGCCTGGCTCTCCTTGGAGAGAGTATCACAAACAGGTTATGTGTTCCCTTAGGTTACTATGGAACCTCTTCTCATGTCATCCACTTACAAAGGTAACATTTGCATTAAAATATGTTGTAAGTTAATTTTTTCTAATGCTCAAGTGGGGTCATGCTACTATAGCCATACCTATTATTTCAAAATCCATGAACATACATTGATTTAATCTATAAAAAGACTTGAATGAGATGCTCACCCTATAGGTGTAATTGCCTGCATGTCAGGTGGCTGGAACATTGTAAAAGACACCAACCAACTTACCTTTCATTGCAATATATATAAAATAATGTTAGCAGTGACCCACTAGTGGGCCTTCCTCATTAGGCTAATTTGTTGAATATTTAAATTTGTATCATCTCTGACACATAGAAAAGCGGATGGAGATGAGAACACAGGGCAGGAGTCAAAAGGTATGCACCTTGTCTTCAGAGATTACTCGATGACCCTAACTCAGTTTACCCATGTGGGCCATTAAAAATTCAATTTGGGTCCTGGCTGGTTTAGCTAAGTGGATAGAGCGTCGGTCTGTGGACTGAAGGGTCCCAGGTTCGATTCCAGTCAGGGCACATGCCTGGGTTGCTGGCTAGATCCTCACTAGTGGGTGTGCAGGAGGCAGCCAACCAATGATTCTCTCTCATCATTGATGTTTGTATCTCTCTCTCCCTCTCTCTCTGAAATTAATAAAAATGTATTTAAAGATCTATTAAGAATTCAATTTGGCAAGCATCTGTCTAGGGGCAGCAAAGCAGTTAGCATGAGGCTGAACACAAGTAGGTTTCAAACGTGCACAAGATCTTGCTCGACTAAGTTCTATGAGCGCACCAGGTAGAATATGATTAAGTGTTACCTCCTGGAGCAGATAGGAAATGGCAGAGAAGCACTGACAGGAATGGGAGATGTGGCTGGAGCAGCTGGGGAAGGCTTCAGTGAAGGGATTATTGTGGCAGTGCAGACATACCAAATGTGCACATGAACTCCTACAAGGCTGGCTCATGGGACCACCACCTCCCAGATCTCCTGGATCCCTCGTGCAGACATTGGCTGGTGACAGTAGTACCTGGATGCTTGTGAGGGACTCTGACCAAAAACAACTGTGGACCATGGACCATGAGGAATTTCTCCTACAAAGTCACCAACCCATCTCTCACTGCACCATGCAGTCATCAGCTCCTTGACAAGGGTAGTGAGATGAGGCCTATGCATGGTAGGAGAAGGACCTTCATATGTGTTACTTGTAAGATGATTATAGAAGTGTCTCAATCCTCCTCCTCCTCATGAAAAAAAAAATACACCTAGAGATAATGGTACACAATTTAACAAGCATTTATCAATTGTGGACTCTCCACCAGAACAGCAATATGGGATGCAAATTGTGGGAAAGGGTAGTGGGGGAGGCTGAGACAGACTGTGATAGGGTATGTCTTGAACCTGCCCGTATACATTGAAGCAGAGGCAGGAGGGGTCCCATGGCTGACCCCCAGGAAGTTAACATGGCAGAAGAGTCCCGAGTCACCCCATCGTTCACTGCCCTGCTCAGTAACTGTTACAAGTCTGTAGGCTTGCCCCGAAACGGAAACATTAATGACTTACTCTACCAGCATCCCAACATTGTCGGCCTTTAAACAATAAAAGAAAGAGCTCGCTCGTTTCTCCTTTACTATTGTTGACCACGTACCACAGAATCAAAAGACTTACGTAGTCAAAAGTAACTTTCCTATTTTTTTCCCTGTCGGCAGCCAGATACTTTTCTACAGAAGGACATTAGGTTGTTTTGACAAGATCTGTGCTAAGTAATGCCCCTTGTTTTCCTGCTGTGTTGTATAGGGCTGTGTGTGTTTATGTTTCCATACAGACTGTTTAATCATCTACTCCATTATCTTTCTGGAAGCTGTACTTCACTGCATCACGCATATTTACCAATAAGAAATGAATGCCATCCTGGGAACATCCTGATTTGCTCAAGGTAACTTTCATTGCAGATACACTCGCGTGTCTGATAATGGTTCTGTGCTTGTGCTGTTTTAGTCACAGCTGCATACAGCTCATTGGACTCCTTCACTATTCTGAGAGCCAAATGGAGTCTCAGTGGACACTTGTGTTTCTGAACAGAATTTATCTGGAAAAGGGTGTGGACATATAAATATAAAAATCATCTAAAATTATTTCTAAGTCACTATTCATTACTGATGAAGATTGGTCATCCCCCTCTATGCTACCCGCAGATGCCATTTCTCAGTGTTAGGCGATAAAAGCAGCGAAGGTGTGCTTTGGATGTTGCGTACCTCAGGAATTTTAAGCTCCACAAACATGTAATCGTCACTGAAGACAAAGCACCGGCAGAAGTTCAGTAGTAATGTTGCAAGTTAAGATGTTTTCCTTGTCAATTAATTGAGCATCCTACATAAGTTTCCTCACGAGAACTAAAAAAGGTGGGAATATGCAATGTGGCATCTGTCATGTTTGTTTCCGAGTTAAAAATGGAAATAGGTAGGCAGTAAGCGCCGTAACTGAAGACGCACAATTTGCCATCAAAGTTGAGCTTGCTATCACATTGGAGGATCGGACTTATGGTGCTGAAGCTGGTGAGCTCCCGCAGGCTTTCTGACTGGCACATTTCTGGGCGCACACACTTAGCAACATTTTAGGAAAACAGGCCATGAAAGTCGCCATTCTGCCCGGCAACATTAGAATGGGCTTTGTATCCATCGACCCTTCTAGCTTTGAAGTTAAGGCTTTGTCACTATCAGACAGAAAGGCAGCAATGGAATGCGCCAGACCAGTGATAGTTGCACAGGGTGGGTAGAAGCATCCCCCCCGCCCCCCCAGCCCAGGTATCCATGCCTATAAGCGGGATAGAGAGAGAAGATAGGTCTGTGAGAAAAGGAGAAATTAGACTTAACCATGACACAGAATCTGTTCAAGATCGCCCATGAAGCATTGTTAAGCAGTTGGGTCAAGTTCAGAGGGGTGGCCAATCCAGGTCAGGGTATTCCAATAGAAGCTATAATGCCAGGGTTCTGGGGGTGCCGGAGATGTAGGCCTCAATGGAAAATCTGATTCTCATGAGCAGGTGGAGCCCCAGACCCTGAGAGGAAGAGGTCATAACATCGGAGCAGGACGGCTTGATTGTAAGAGAACTTTTGACAAAGGATCCTGCAGATTTTCCTGCACGTTCCCAGGTCTGGGCACAAATCCTGGACCCTTAGGAACCCAAACAATCATATCTGCAGGAGTGATGGGAGGGGCCAGGGGGCAGGGAGTCCACCAGACCCTGTTTGAAATTTTCATATAGAGTTGTCACCGGAAATGAAGGGGAATATTAGTTCTGTGTGAGACAGGACAAACTTTCAACGATGCTGGGCCTTATGTGCACTGTTCAAAACACACATAGTGAGGATTTTCTCCTGTTTTGTTCACATGATTGTTATTAGGTTAGCATCTGCATGCAGACCTCTGCCTAGGAATCAATCAAGTCACACAACCACTCTCTCTACGTGTGCAGCAGGTCCTTTTTCATTTTAAACATTTATAACAATGCTGTTTGGCAGAGAAAATAAAACTTCTATATATTGATAGGTAATCACATATACGCAACAACTAGCGTTACCTTCTAATTATTTTTCACCTCTTCAACGCAAATAAGAAAACCCACAACAACTCACCCCTCTGGATGTCCGTGGCCTTTTCAGCTTAGCCCTCGGGACTTATACTGCTGCACAATCAGGAAGCCAGCTTTGTTACTATGCTTTGCAGAGACCCTTTCTTGAAATGGCAAGGAAACCACTTTGGAAGTTTTACTCATGTCTCACTTTTGCAAGACCGTTAAAAAAAAAAAAGAGTTAAAGCATAGGAGGGGTTAATGGCGGAGGAGGGGAAAAAGCCATCATATTTTCCAGCCAGACCACTAGATGTGCGGTGTTTTAGTGCGTGTGAATGAGACTAAACTGCAGCTACAGAAGTGGCCTGTGTGACGCAATAAAACCTCCTGGATCTTGCTGTGGTACATCAGCAAGAAATCCCTCCATCAAGGAAGGTTAAGAGTTATAACGGGTATCGAATTCTGATTCAATGGCAATGTGGGCACACAATTCACTACAGAGCTCCCAGATCCTGGCCGGCATGGCCAACAGGACGTATAAAATAGGTAAAAACTCTCCCATGCTGGGCATTGAGGAGGATCTGCTGGGAACACTGGGCCAAACTGAAGGGGGGACACGGCGCCAGCTCACAACCAACCTTCCTGGGGAGCGGGTGGAGGAGGGTGAAACTGTCCCATGTGAGGATGCGGTTATGGGCTGACGAGGAGCTGACATGGACTTTCTCTGGTCTCTGGAGTGGCGGCTTTTCTAAAGAGCACAGGGCTCCTGAGCGGTTACAGCCGGGGAACATCTAAGAGCTGGAAAATCTCCCTCCTGATGTGCTGGGCAATAGTGTGAGGATGAAGGGTGGACACGGCCGCAGGTAACACGGCGTGTGAGGGCTGGGACCAGCAGAGATCAGGTCACAGAGAGTGGACCCCTTGTTCGGAGAGTCCAGGGACATCATCTGAGAAACTAGGCAGCAGCAGAGTACCAGGCGTTGGTCAAGACTTGGGTTCCCTGTCTTCTCAAGCTGCTGAGTCTCTAAACAGGAGGCGGGCATTCCCATCAGCCAGTGCTCTCCCCCTCCCCGCACCCCCCCCCTCCACTTCACACACATATCCATTCCTGTCAGACTCCTCTACAGTCAGGTGTAAGGGAATGAGAACCAAGGGACCGCAACCACTTCGTTTCAAGAACACAATCATGCTTCCAATAACAGAACAGAAAGACGTGAACACAAAGCTGTTGACCGAAAGAACTCAATAAAAATCTGGTAAAATGAATGAAAGGAGACCAACACCCAGACTAATCTGGGTGCACATTTTGAATATCATGAATAAAGAAGGAATCCCTTAAGATCCCGATAGGGAAAACAGGTTACTTGCAAAGAAAAAAAAATCAGGTCAGCTTCAGATTTCTCCCTCACCGATATTACAAACCAAAATACCATTGAATTTCTACAAAAAAGACCCTTGGGAAGCAGGGATGTCATTCATTCAGCAAATATTTATTATACACCTCAAAGCACCAGGCATTGTGATGAGTTGAGATTTATATAGAAAGGATATTATCAGATTTCAAGGATTTAGAAATATACTGCCTATATATCCTTCCTGAAGTGAAATTACTCAAACAGGTAAGCAGCTTAACCTTGAGAGGAATCAAGATAAAGAACTCAAGGATGGAGATGTCATAGCAAAGGAGGGCTGCCTTTAGACACTATAGGTAATCCTCAGAGACAGGAAATGTACCCCATAAACGATATGAAGCGTGTGCTCTCCCTCCCAGGAGCACGCCTGTGTCTTTCCCTTCCTCCTTTTCTTCCCCCACAGGCATGCATCTCTCAAACTGCAGCCAGAAGCAATGGGCAGCAGCAGTTCGTCCCAGGCTAACCCCCTGACCCTCTCCCCGAGGCCTCCTGTTTCTGACTTCCCATTGAGCCAGTGCAGGCCAGGCTAGGATCATTTCCCAGCCTTGCCTCTCTTCTACTCCTTCTTCTATCCTAGGCCCTTCCTTCTTCACCATCCCCAGCTTTCATAAATGCCCTCAAAAAAAAAAAAAAAAAAAGGAATATGAAAAGAGAGACTACACATTCTTCCTTACAAACATGATTGGACCTAAAATATGACCGGTTAAAAGCGTGAGGGAAAGTTGTGATAACATATGATCCTGTTGCTTTGTTTCCTTCACATGGAAGGAACTCGGTAGAGATTATGTCATTTTTGAATTTGATAGAGAAAATGAGATAAAGAATGTTTTCCTAAAGTCAGTATGATTAAAGTTTCTAAATAAAATAATCAAAGAAAATATAGCCCTTGGGTAAAAGTAGCAAACAGAAAAAGGTGTACAGAAGAGAAAGCCTACAGCACAAGGACAGGAAGAATAATGCCAGTTTTGATAACAGATATAAATGAGTTAGACATTTCTTTGGAAGAAAAAGCCCCCGAATGAATCAAATGCCATAATTCAACCTTTAATAAGAGATAGACCGAAAAAATGATGCTGAAAGGCCTCAGAACAAAAGAGAGCAGACGGGGACTTTAATCTAATGTTTATCTGCCTGTGACAGCTCAAGATGATAAATAAACAATGTAATTTATAATTTTATCAACTGTGGGACATACATTTATCATGCTTAAACATGTGTGAAATGGTGATGGCTCCTAATATAAAACTTTGCATTGAATGTGATAACTCTTTTTTTTGTTCTTTTCGTGGAAATTTGTTAATGAATTTATTGTGTGCATAACAACTATGTTGACTTATATTTCATAAAATACAGGATATTATACACTACAACACAAGTAGCACAGACAGAGACTTCCATCTGTTTTGCCCTCTGCTATATCCCCAGACCTTTAATAGTGCTTGGAATACAAAAGGCATCCAATAAATCTATACTACATTAGTTTTAATTTAACTAATTTAAATCTTTAAATGACAAAAATTATATATTTTATGTAAACTTTTAATAAATGCCAAAATTGCAGAAGTCACTGTCCTTGCATTAAAATTGTATATTAATAATAAAATTTTAAGTAGACTACATTCTTAATAATTAAAATCATGATCATATGCTAGTAAGTCATTTGTGGTCACAGAAGTAAAATATTTAATTTCAGAATACCAAGAAAAAATAAGAACATTAAGATACCAACACTTCTGGAAGTATATCAAACTAAAATCACAAGCACACTAATTGATTAAAATTATACTGTTATTAAATAGGTTTAAAAAGTAATTGAAGCAAATAATCTAAATAACGAATTAAATAAAATAATTTTAAAAGTTTGCTTTATCGCTCCTTAAGGAAAGAGAAATAAGTTAATGCAGTAAAAATAAATATATCAGAATAGAAAAACAGAATTATTAAATATATTAAACTAGAGGCCCGCTGCACAAAATTTGTGCATGGGGTGGGTGGAGGGCCCCTCAGCCTGGATTGCACTCTCTTGCAATCCAGGACTGCTGGCTCCTAACCACTGGCCTGCCTGCCTGCCTGATAGCCTCTAACCACTCTGCCTGCCTGCCTGATTGCCCCTGACTATTCGCCTGCCTGCCTAATTGCCCCTAACTGCCTCTGCCTGCCTGCCTGATCCCCACAACTGCTCGCCTGCCTGTGTGATCATCCCTAACTGCCTCTGCCTACCTGCCACTCACCTGCCTGCCTGCCTGATTGCCCCTAACCGACTCTGTCTCAGCCCTTGCCATGGTGGCTTTGTCCGGAAGGATGTCCAGAATGACGTCCGGAAGGACTGGTCTAATTAGCATATTATGCTTTTATTATTATAGATGGTAAAACAAAAAATATATGAAAGGCTGAAAATCTCAATGTATTAGGTAATTTTATAGAAAAAGATAACAAATTCCCAAAATTCAGTAAAGGAAGAAACCTCTTCTTTTACAAAGATCTCTATCTATTGGAAAAGTTGAAAAAGATGTCAAAAAATTTCTAAAAAAAAAAAAAAAAGGCATCAGGTTAGATGGTTTTATGGATGAGTTATTTCAAATCTTGACACAGAGAGAATTTTTAGACAAGAGAAATTGTTACAAAGCATAGAAGTAGGTGAAAAGCTACTCAAATCATTTTACAAAGGTGATAAAACCCTTCTCTGTAAAACTGCTGAGTTAAAAAGGAAAGTTTAGTTATCAATTGCATTTACAGATGAAATAGCAGCAATCCATGCCCAGCTCTATCTTAAGATAAAAATAGGTAGCATGGGAGTACGTTTATTTTTTCAGAACTGCAAGGGCTATTCAGTATTAGGAACTCTATTAATATAAATCATCACATTAATAGACAAATAAGAAAAATCATATGGTCATCTTCATAGATGTTTAAATGCCATTTGAAAAAACTAATAAAAAACCTCTGGTTTGTTCACACAAAAATAGAAGCTTCTTTTTCTCTGAAGTATCATAAAGTTAAGAGAGTACAGATAAAGCTGGAAAAATCTGACTGAGGTTAACTATTTCTTCTATATAAAAATACTTATCACTCAGGAGAGGAAAAGGCAGGCATTGCAATTCAAAAAATGGAAAATTCATAAAAAGAAAACATAGATATAACCAATAAAAACAAAATGCTCAATAGCTGTAATTTAATGAATATATAATAATTTATATTTGCTACCAATTTGGGAAAAACTAAGAAAACTAAAAACATTCAGTTTTAATAGGGCTGATAAGAAACCTGTATTAAACAGACCATTAATATTAGTTGAATGTATTAATGAATATGCTTATCATAAGTATAAACTTATCTTTACTCAAAGCTAGTTGGATAATTTATATTAATTTAGTTTTTTCATATCCTTATATTAAATACTATATTGATTTTGATGACAAAGTAATAACATAAGAGTGCAAAGATTTATTTATAATGCTAATTATTACATCATTACTTATGATAAAAATGATGAAAATAACTTGAGCATCTAACAATGATAAAGTGATTAATCAATTATTAAATATCATTTCTAGAAAATACTGTGCATTAAATTCACATTTTCAAAATTATTTTGTGGCATGAGAAATGCTCACAATAAAATAGAAAGTAGAAAAAGTAGCTTAAGTAACAGCATATTCAGTAGGATCCCAATTTAATTACTATATGTGACATGCATGTATGTGCATATGTTTATAGAAGAGAAAATATTTCAAAACATAAATAGTGTTCATTTCTTGTGTGGTCAGATAATAGATGATTTAAATTTTTGTTTAAATATATTTGCCAATTACCTAAAATTTTTTATAGTGACCATGTATTACATTTATAAAAAAATGTTAACTATAAAGGGAAAAAAATAGTAATTTCAGGAAAACAAGAAAAGCTAGTGTATTTCAACTATATCTGCCTGATCTTTAAAACACTGATGGCTATATAATTGTAACCTCTTTTAATCTGTTTATTTAATGGATACATAAACCACTGCCTGCTAAGCTAAAATTTATTAAAATATGCGCGAGTTGTATATGTATCTATCTTTATATGTCAACTAGAGGCCTGATACACAAAATTTCTTTGCAAGAGTAGGCCTTCCTTCCCCCAGCTGCCGGCAGCAGCTTTCCTCTGGCACCCAAAACCCGGGCTTCCCTCCGGCTGCCAGCAGGCACCCAGGACCCGTGCTTCCCTTGCGGCCCTGGCTTCGTTCAGAAGGACAAGTGGTCTAATTAACATATTACACTTTTATTATTATAGATATACTAGAGGCCCGGTGCACAAAATTTGTGCGGGGGGGAGGGGAGGGGGGTGTCCCAGAACCTGGCCTGCACCCTCTCCAATCCAGTACCCCTCGGGCCTAAACCGGCAGTCGGACATCCCTCTCACAATCCGGGACTGCTGGCTCCTAACAGCTCTCCTGACTGCCTGCCTGATCATCCCTAACCCCTCTGCCTGCCTGCCTTATTGCTCCTAATGGCTCCCCTGCTGGCCTGATCACCCCCTAACTGCTCCACTGCCTGCCTGATCACTCCTAACTGCCTCTGCCTCCACCATCACAGCTTTGTCCAGAAGGACATCCAGAATGATGTCTGGAAGGTCGTTTGGTCTAATTAGCATATTATGCTTTTATTAGTGGAGATAGGTAGATCTCTACTGATACATGGATATAATCAAGAAAAGCGCACTCTGTGCCAGTCATTATGTGTTGCAAATCAGATGTATTCAACAACGGTCATTCATAAAAGTTTGGAGCTGCCAGAAACAAATGCCATGTGAGTTCTTATAAATGAAAAGGTGCATCAATCAGATACGGAACTTAAAGTCTAGTTCTTCCTTCAACCTTTTAAAATCTGAACCCACAGGAAGAAATGTAGTTCACATATACATCACGTGTGTGTGTGTGTGTGTGTGTGTGTGCATGCATGGGGTATGAAACAAAAACTTTACCACCTAATGCTCATATTTACTACTTGTTATTCTATTCTATTCTATTCTATTCTATTCTATTCTATTCTATTCTATTCTATTCTATCCTATTCTAAATCTTTAAACATGTCCATTGTGACCAACTAATTGCTTTTATGACCATCTAATACGTTGTGACACACAGATAGAAAAAGTAACCTCTAGGGCAGATCTCAGTTAGTAACTGGGACAGACGTGATGCATAAATGTTCATAACCTCAAAATGAGAGCTTGAGCCTAAAGAAAAGTGTCATCACAAAACATATGTGAGAAGTCACCTTCTATTTGCTTAAAAATGACAAAGGGCAATTGGAGTAGCAGCTGCCCTACATGCAGACAGAAGGAAAGGCTGAGCCCACGGGGGAAACTTTACAGGGATGAAAGCAAACCTTGCTCATTAATTCTTGGCTAGCCTCTCTTTCCTAAGTATTCACTTATCATTTTTTTCTGTACAATTATTTCTAAATATCTCATTACATTTTAAATCATGTTCCCTGTCTGCCTGTCCCACCGGATATGAACTCCTTATTCACTTTTGAATTCTCAGAGCCTAATAACTTCCTGGTACAAAGTTGTCACCATGCAAGGTTTAAGGAATTAATTAATAAATGAATAGAACATATGCTTTGAAATTTTGTTCTTCAATCCTGGGGCCAAAGTGACACAACATAAATGAAAATGGGTTTATTCTTCTTCTTAATTGATGATAGGACATTAATAGGTCTTCTTCTTACTAAAGAGATAAAAATCCTCAAGAAAGTTAGGAAAGTTGTAAGAGCTTCTAATTGGGAACGTATTCAAACTTCTGATAATGAATCAATGAAGTGGAAATACTGAATGCTTGAAACAAAGTGTCAGTTTTTTCCCTATTTGTTTGCCATTTTTAAATTCCCCCTTCATCATGTATTTAAGGATTATATTTAAAAAAACTTACATATATACATCTTTTATATAGAGAAAGGAGAATCTTATCCACTTTCTCAAATTGTAAAATTGTAAAATAGTTTTAGAACGACGCGGAAACCACAAACTCATAAGTCCCATAGCATTTTTTCCCAATCACCAATGTAAGTACAATGTTAACAGATTTCTTCCTGCTATCACTCACATTAATTGGGAGACCATGATCCCCTCTCCTGGAATGTGAGTCTCTGATTCCTGTAAAACCACATACACACAGAGCACGCCGCTGCTGAAGGGCTGCCTGGCCATTTAAACCCGGGAAATGACCAGAGAGGGAACTGCACGGAAAACAGGAAACCCGGTCCCTAGGAAGGAAAGGTAGCTGACATATATGAAAACTATAATTAAGCTAGACTTGCTATTCCCAAACAATCTGGGACTCCTGACAATTGTGATGATATAAAAATAAAACCGAAAAATGGAGGCATCTCCACAGGGTTTGGCGGTACCCATTATCATAGAGTGAGCCGAAAGGTTTGTTAGAGAAAAGACACCAGATTGTGACAGGAAATGCCTTTCTCATACAGCATTTCTTACTGTTTCTCTAAAGGAATTAATATCTTCACACACACACACCCCACAATGAGGTTTTCCTTCTTGTTGGTGTTGATGCAATTGTTGATGAACACTCATGTATAAATTGTCAAGTTTTCAGCGACTGAATAAACCAACAAACGAATGAATGATTGCGGACCATCTATTTCTCTCACGTGCTGATTGGCTTGGCCATCTAGGGAATGGAACTGTGTCTGAGAATAGGCTACATGAAAGATGACATAGAACAAGCTAAATCATTTGAAGAAAGCTTCATAAAGATAAAGCCAGAGAACTCCATTCCTTTTTGCAAGTCTTATCTTGAAAACAGAAGAGAAACAACTTCTCAATTGTTTATAATAACCATGTTATACCCTTTCTTCTTAGATCATTTACTTGAATAAATGGAAACTTTTCCTGTCAGCAGAGCTGCAATTAGTGGCATTACCTTTTGCACTTTCTCATAAACGTTCTGGAAATTAGCACTGTGATTTCAAGGTTCAGAACAAAACACAGAGAAATTAATGAGATTCATAGGAGGGCCGTACAGTCACAGACTCTAGTATGTGTCATTACAATTATATTCAAACATGGTGATTCTTCTTGTGGAGAATGGCAATGCCAGGCCCGCCATAGTGAGGATGATTACCTTAGAGCAGTGCTTCTCAACCTTCTGGCCCTTTAAATACAGTTCCTCATGTTGTGACCCAACCATAAAATTATGTTTGTTGCTACCTCGTAACTGTAATGTTGCTACTGTTATGAATCGTAATGTAAATATCTGATATGCAGGATGGTCTTAGGTGACCCCTGTGAAAGGGTCATTCGACCGCCAAAGGGGTCGCGACCCACAGGTTGAGAACCGCTGCTTTAGAGTTTTCTTTGATTCGAGTATTCTTCCTGTTTCAGAGGAGAGCTTTCTGTGTGTTTTCTTTTTCCATCATAACGCCAGTCTAGTTACTAGTTAACAAGACACAATAGATGGTAGATTTCAGAATGACTGAGTCAAACATCTCCTCCAACTGAAAGAACAAGTTGGCACTTGTGGTGACCTGATTGGCTGTAGCTTGGAAGGCTGTGGAAGTTTGTTCTGAGCTAGGGAATCGGAACACAAATATGGCTCTCATCGAGTTATGTTTTTTTATTTTTCATTTTTATTGATTTCGGAGAGGAAGGGAGAAGGAAAGAGAGACAGAAACACCAATGATGAGAATCATTGATCAGCTGCCTCCTGCACGCCCCCTTCTGGGGATCGAGCCTGCAATCCTGGCATGTGCCCTGGCCTGGAATTGAACCATGACCTCCTGGTTCTTAGGTGGATGCTCAGCCACTCAGCCACATTGGCTGGGCTCGCGTAGAGTTTTAATTGTTCTCATGGTTTGGTGGCGCGTATGTTATAAATGCCAGGTAAGTGCATTTTCATGTCTTCTACTGTAAACATTCTCATTTAAAAAATTCAGTGCCCAAAGTTGATTTCAGGACTTTTGAGGTCCGCAAAAGTAAAACATAGCCAACTGATTTTAAACAGCGTTGAGAACAGTTTAGGGAATCTGGAATTCATAGGAGTCTCGGCTATGGTTTTTCCTATGTTTCATAAAATGGTCATTTCTCCCATTGCAGCTGAAGAAAAGAATGTGATTATTGTAGAAGTGGTAGCTTTGGGGTTTCATGATCCAACACAAACGGCTGTGGTTTGGGGGAAGTTAACCGATTCTAAACTCGACATCCTGAGCTGGCAGTAATTGCTCATTAGAAGCAGAAAGGGTTCTCTTCTTACTCCAATGTAAGTACAGCACAGGGTCTTTTGACATATTACGGAAAAATAATGTGGTTCTGAACCTCTGCTTTCTGCCTTTTGGTATTTCGGTTTGGGTTTCAGCCAGGGATAGGCTAACTTATTTGATTAGAGCATAAAAAGAATGATTTCATTTAGGCTTTTACAGAGAACTGATGAAATGATACCAAAATCTGGTTTTGGTTCAATACTATTAGGTTAAAAAACAAAGAGGGATAATTAAAGAGGAGTTTGGCAGAGGTAGAAAACAGTTTTTATGGTGTTTGAAATTGAATACTCAGAGATTCCCTCTCAACCTTCTCATGTAAAAGAAAGTCTGGAACCTTGCTGCCATAGCGTCCTCCTTCCTGTCCATTTCCACCAGGAGTCAGCATCGATGAGAAAACCAGCTTTGCTAAGAACTGTGTGAGGACAGTGCAAAGTCCTAGAGACTCAGTTTACTTATCTGTAGATAGGATTACAGCTCCAACCCCCTCCTGGGATTGTTGTCTGGATTAATTGCGATAAGGTATTGACAGCAGCACTGAGTAAATAGTTTTACTATGCATCTGGTTGTAGTATAATTTATTGAGTAAATAATTTACAAATATTTTCTTTGCATTTCCCTCTCATTTTAAGACCTTAACTAGACCCTGGGATTTCTTTGCTTTAGGGTTTTTGCAGAGCTGAAAGAAGTTTCTAACTTTCTTCTGGTCTCTGGTCTTTGATTTTAGCATAAGATCATGAAAAAGATTAGTGTGCCCCCAGCATCAGGGATGAAAGGCGTGCCCTTCTGAAGGAAAAGTTGTGTGTGGGAGAGAGGGACTAGAAACTGACCTTTTGACCAAGGAACTTTGTCAAAAGGGCCTGACAACCAGCCTCCCATCACTACCCGAGGAACTGTGGCCACCTCAGTGGTCACCAGAGTGAGCCGGCCTGGAAGGCCTCCCAAACACTTCATGTGTTGTACCATGTCCCAGGACATTGTAATTAAGCTCCGATGATGACTAAGATAGAATGGTGTGCTGGCTAATGGAACGTACTATTCCTAAACACCTCAGTGTGAGTACTACTTACACTCCTCACGTTTACTGAACACATGCTACATGCCAGACACTATTCTAAGTGCTTTCCATGTAGTAATCACTTAATTGTCACAATGCTACTGTACAAATTTGAAAGGAGACTAAGAGGCCAAATGAATAGCCTAACGTTCCGGTTCGCATGCGGTGTGGCCTGGATGTGAATGCGGGCAGTTCGGCCTCAGGGTCCGCGCTCACACATTGCATTTCCCATACCTGCCATATTATCATAGGTCAAGTTCAGGCCAGCTGTGGGCTTAGAAAGGCCGGTGGGAAGCCAGGAGAGGTTCAGAGTAGCTGCCTCAGGGCAGAGTTTCAGACAGCACTGACTGAGGCGTCCTGGACCATGGTAGTTGTACTGGCCACGGGCCACAGAGGACAGACTTAGAAACAACAGGCTTCCTTGAGGGGTTTGAGGCCCCGTTTGCAGGAGAAATCAGTGCTGCTCGTGGGATCAGATCGCTGCCCAGCCGGTCAGACTGGGAGGCCGGGACCTGGGCTCTGTGTGCGACAGAGAGGCGCTGGAGGGACTTCGGGCTGCGGAGTGGCAACAAGACATCTGGAATATGACCTAACGGCCGCGGGCCTTTCCTCTGCTTCACACGGGGACCGGCCGTTCCCGGGGGAGACTCCATCAGCTCCTCTCCTGCTCCCTTCTCATAGACTTGCCTTAAGTGCCCAATTTGGCACTAAATCAGGTTAATCAAGTGTCTTCTTTAAACAGAGAAGTCTCTCAGGGAGTGTTAAGGACCTTTATGGGTCAGAGAGAAGGGTGACTGTGGTGGAGGATGGAGCACAGAGGTAATGTTGGACTCCCGAGCACTTTGGGGGAAGAGGGGGGCTTAAGAGGTGTGCCAGGATGGGGAGATAGGGGTGTTTAAGGGTCAGGACACCTGGCAAGACACTCCTAAGGACTGGTAGATAGGAAGAGGCTAGAGAATATTTTAAAAGTGTTATCAAGGAAAGAAGTAAAAAGAGCATTTCCTTCTCCTCCTCTGGGCTCAGCTGTCTCCCTGTTCCTGCTCCTCGGCTATGTACTATGATTAGCACAAGGTTATTGGATTTTAAGGGGCTTTTATAAGCTGGTCTGGGACCCTACAATCAATAATTTTTTTTTCCTTTGGGAAACCATTCCCAGTTCCAAATTGGCAATTTCTAAATGGGTTTCTGAAGCACAGTTTATGTCTATGCTGGGGATTGCCTATAAACATGTTGCCTCCCTTCAAAATGATTTACGCTGTTTGAAAGCTAGAATTTTGCTCACATGATCTTCTCCCATATAGCTAATACGTCAACATGTTCCTATGAAATCCACATTGGAATATAAATGAACTAAAATGACCAACCAAACAACAAGTCTTCAATTTATTTTTGTCCTCTTCTTACCTCAAATGTTCAGTATTTCCTGTAATCTAGGTAAGTCCCAACTCTCTAAGTGGCACTGAATATTTTACCAACACCAAGCTCCATCAAATCTCAAAACCCACCTAGTTTATGGACACAGTGGTGTGTTTTTTCCCTGTCTTGGAACGTCTTCCACTCCTCAGTTCAGCTATTTGAGGAAACCAGGGGCAGCAGTAATCTACTGATGGAGGGCCACACTGGGGGGAACTGTTTATGGAGCTCGAGAGGGCTCATCCACAGAGTAGGGGGTGGTTATTTCAAGGCGGGAGCCAAACTGCAGCAGTTTCTGGATGCATACATTTGATGACTCTAATTCTTTACTTCATTCCATATTTTAAAGATTTTAATAATAAAATGGTATTTTTAATGGAGATATAATTTACATATAGCAATCCATTAGTTTTAGGTGTCTAACATGAATTTGATATATGTACCTATCTATATATATATAAAAGGCTAAGCAACTGTCTGACCGTCTGACCAGCCAGTAGGTACGACGCACACTGACCACCAGGGGGCAGATGCTCAACACAGGAGCTGCCGAGCTGCAGTGACTTGGCAGCGGCGGTTCTCTGATGACACACCCCAGGACCAGAGAGGAGGGAGCCCGATTCTGGGGTGCATCACCCGAGAACCGCCCTCTTGCAATCCAGGATCCCTTGGGGGATGTCGGAGAGCTGGTTTCTGCCCGATTTCTGCAGGCTAGGCCAAGGGACCCCACCTGCCAGAGGGACCCCACTCACTCTGCAGACACCCTTTGAGCCATGGTGCTGTCCCAAGTGTGGCTGGCCGGGGAGGGACCTCGGGAGGTTGGCCCCAGGGCATGCCCGACCCATCTTGCCCAATCCCACCCTGCTGGCCACCTTCTAATTAATTTCCTTTCAATGTGCACGAATCCGTGCACTGGGGCACTAGTATAGAATATGATCTTGTCATAAAAAATAATCCAAGGGGATATAGATAGAGCAATTCTACCCAAAGACTGAGACTCACTTTGAGTCCTTTCAAAAAATTCTACTGCCTTCTTCTGGAGCAAATTCCCAGCTCTGTGGGTGAATCAAACTTTCACTTGCCTATCTAAATAAGTAGCCAAAGGCCTGGTAACTTCTCATGAACAACTCAGTGAAGCCAGGTGGGTTCCTGGGATAGCTCAAAGCCCCCAGACCAGGAGACAATACTTCTTTTTCTTTTTATCTAGGCGACAAATAGATGTGTTCTTTCTGATGATAAACAGGAAAATACCTGAAGGGAAAGGCCTTCTCAATGCTTGTGTTGGCCCACTGACAGCAGGAGCACATTCTCTTATTTCTCATTTTTAGAAAACAAAGTTCTGATGGTTTTGATCATTGTGTGGCTAGTGCACATTCCATCCTAGATCCCTTTCTCAAGATGGTTAGCATGACCTCAGCATCCTGTTCTCCCTTTCTTCCGGCTGCAGAATTCACCGGATGCTTCTTTCAGCATCCAGACAGCTGTCAAGTATGTTCCTAGACCATCTTCATAAGAAGGTGAACAAATCTTTCAGAATGTTTTCATTTACTCACCCAACCATCACCTTCCTGAATCAACCCCCTTTGCCAGAAAGATAAATCACCATGTCTTTTAAGACAGTGGAAAGTAGCATACTTCCTTCCCATCCATGTATCTATAAACCCCTTCTTTAGATAAACATTCTTCTAATTTAGTCAGAGTTAAAAACAAAAACAAAAACTGGGAGGAGGTATGACATATTCCATGCAGCTCTTTAAAAAATACAGTAATAAAGGTACTAATATTTTTAGAAAACTCTAGAGCCATCTCATTTCTGAAATTACATACAGGATATTCATGTTGCTATTAAATAAGCAGATACTCTTTATCTGCTAATAAAAAAGAAACATCACAAAAAAATAAAACACAGCAGTTTACTGCCAGAGGACTGTGACAGTCTTAACAAGTTTTCAGGAAAATAAAATACCAGGAGATAACAGGTATTATGTTTTCTTTTGGCAAATTTTAACACTTCACAGCTAGCATATCTTGCTTACTTAATTGGACCTATACAAACTCACCAGGCCTTTTCACTTGCAGCCATTGAAATGGTCCCAATTTGCTCTTTACAGCTTTTCAGAGCCTACATGGGAAAACAGCTCCACAACAGACTGGCTGAAAAGATTTTTAAGGTCTCATGTCCATATTTACAAATCTTGCAATCTGTGTGTATTCATTGATTTTAACACAAATAAAGGGAATAAATCAGGAGCTCCTTTGTGGGGAAAAAACACACCACACTGAATTGGAGAGAAAAAGAACAAAGTATGTCTGCTGAGGCCACTCTCAGATGGTCTCTAGAGCCTTCCCTCACTGCAGCCCTGCCCCAACAGAGTGCACTGCTATTTCTCCAAGCTCATGTGGAAGCTAGTACCTCTCTATCAGTGCATTCCTCACCTAGATTATTATCCGTGTCCTGTTTGGGCTTAGATGGCTGTATTCACGACTGGATTGTGAGCTTCTCCAAGGCAGAAGCACTTGGCCTACACTAAGTCTGAGTACACATTTGTTAAAATTGAGTGGGAGACACAGATAAAAAAGGAGGAAAGTAGAAGGATGCCAGAGCAAGGGAGAATCTGAGAGAACAGTGGGAGAAGTCTTCAGCTTTGGGCCAGTGGGCAGGTGTGATCATGGAGAGAAAGACCAAGAAGATGGTCAGGAAAGATCGAGAAAGTCCCAGGACAGCCAAAGAAAGACTGTTAGTCTCATAGACAAAAATATATTTTCTTTTAAAAAATAATCATAGGTCTTAATCAAGTGATTGCTTTCATCATTTTGGTTTAAAGACTTTTGTGAGCGTACTCACATTCTTTCAGGCCTATTTTAAAACCAATTTCAATGTAGTTATTAGGTAACTTATCTTCCTAATTTCCTTCTCCACAGTTCAGAAGTTCCCCAGTATCATGTGACTGGGAATATTTGTTAGGCCTCTCAATAGGACTTGGGGGGTTCTGAGCCAATGAAAGTGTTTTTTGATGACAAGTCCATGGGATGATCTTGTTAGAGAAGCCGAACTAACTTGGTGTTTACTGAATCGACTGGAATTAATGCTGTAATTTTAGAATTGTGGGTCAGAAATCTTGAGGCCAACCCGGAGAAGCACCTAGGGCCCTCTCTTGGGCCCCACTCCTCCCCTGAGCGGACTGTGGATCAGATTTTAACAAGTGATGCTAAAGACCAGCATGGTTCAGGAGCCACAGTCTCATTCATAAAAGCTGCCTTGTTGGGTCTGGCGGACTAATAGGAATGAAATGTTAACTTTCTAAACTTGCTTTCCTAGATCTCTCCAAAAGTAGCAAGACAACAGTGCAATTTCTCAGGCCTATGCTGGACAAAAGATACTAGTGTTTTTCCTTGGCTTGGAGAGAGAACAGGAAAGGACGCTGAGATGCTAATCCCTGGTTTGGAGTATCTCAGGCAATGACAAAGAGCTCTCGTGTTTTATGACACAGCATTTACCAAACATCCCTTTGGGAAGCCCTTGCTCCCAATTATCTGGGAAGCATAAAATCAGGCACTTTTGGAAACACTCAATACATCTGAGCATGGGAAACACAAATTAAAATAGAGATACTTCTTTACTCACTAGCTTGTGTTTCTATTTATACCGATACTTGGCTTAAAAATAGAATCAGTAAGGTAGGAAGGACCCAAGTGTGTAGATATCTAACTCAGGTTTGGTGAAGGTCAGCGAACACTTTATGTCTCATGCAGGTTAAGTATTTTCATCCCTTCAGCTTCTAATGAAGAAATAAAATAAAATCAGGTAAAAAAAGCAGGACTGCTTACTCTAAAATTACTTGTGTTCTGTTGCTCATAGTGGTTTTGAGATGGAGGACTTTTCAATGCATTGGGCATGGTGTTCCCTTTTGGTTTTGGGGAAACTACTTCCCTTTATTTCATTGCTTGTTTGATTGAGAGAGCAGAACTCCTCATCAAAGTCAGTAAGTTGACCTCAATTTAAGTTAGAAATAGTGAACGGTTCTCTCCATTGTTATTCTGGAGAATTGTTTTCTTCTGCTACTGAGAATATCAGTGACCAGTTGCCTCATCACTGCTAATGTCATTCTGTTTAATTCAAATGTCTGTAATCAAGCCAATAAATAGCTGTTTGTTTTGACCTATAGCCGCAAGATGCCTATCTCTGGAAGAGGTGGGAGCCATTTGGTAGAAGGCTGCCAATCCTTACTGTGCCTTTCTGATGAGTGTTTTTAAAGCCTATCGCACATGGAAGAACCTACTGGTGCTGGGAGTTTTATATGCTCTGCACAACAGTGCTGAATGCTCAGACAGGCTCTTAAACAGCAGTGGGAATGTTCTGAGGGCCGCACACAGGAAGCCACAGCACTGAAGTGAACACCAGAGGCAATCAGCTCAGTCACCGGACTCCGCTCTTCCAACCCTGACCTTGTGAGCATAAATAGGAGTGTGAACATCAGAAAACTTTTCAAAAACAGATTTGCCCTTCAAAAGAGCTGGTGTCTTTAGTGACCACTGGGAATAAGCGAGTTTCTTATGTGGTTCTCAAGAAAGCACTAAGAACTGTAGCAGCAGGCAGTGGTCATCAAAGAGGGTGAGTGAGAGCTGACTCACGAAGAGGCTGTCACTATTACCACACAAGCTCTGCTCCAGTGATGATGGCAGCAATGACTGCTAATGTTTATTGAACACCAAAACCCAGTCTCTGGCACTATTTTAAGTATGTGACATGTACTTTTTAAAAAATTAGATTTTTAGAGAGAGAGGAAGGGAGAGGGAGAGAGCAAGAGAGAGAAAAACGTCAATGTGAGAGTGAAACATCGAACGGCTGCCTCCTGCATGCCCATACCGGGGATTGAGCCCCCAACCTGGGCATGTGCCCTGATTGGGAATCGAACCGGCAACCGTTCGGTGCACTGGATGATGCCCAACCAACTGAGTCGCACTGGCCAGGGCAACATGCACTTTTTTTGTTTTAATTTTGCAATATTGGGGGACCAGGCGGGCAAGTCCCGAAGGACTTCCACCGATGCTCAGGCCGCTCCAATCTTTTATTGATCTGGAGTAGCCCTTAGGGTAAGGAGGTTTCAACTTTTAATCAAACTCTAAGCACCCTCCTCTTGGGCATTTTTGTGGATGCTCAAGAGTCAAATGTATTTTGTAAGTACAGCTTTGCCTTCTTGAAAATGATAGGAGAATGAATCACTACCCTGAAAAAAACAAACACAAAGTCTACCTCTCTAGAGGTCAAAATATTCTTTTCTGTTCCCAAATGCTGAAGGATTGGTAAAGAGAATTTTCTAATACAAAAATTGCCCTTGCCTCAAAATAAAATGATCTTGGAGTCTGGTAAGATCAGCAAAATCTGAATTGTCCAGGTGTGATGTACAAACAATTGATATCTCTGAAGACAACCCTTCTGAAATGTACTCTAATACCCATTTTGAAAAGGCTTAATGACTTATGTTGCATGTTCCATTAATGCTTGCCCAGATGTCTGAGACCCAAGATGGAGGGCAAAGATTAGAGTGCAGTGGATGATGACAAAGATTCTTTGTCCTCTTTAAAACAGCAAACATCTGCTCCCCTCCAAGTTGGTATACAAGTCCAACAGGGAGTAAATATGAGAGCAATTAAAATGAACTACTGTGCATGAGTGTGGTTTGATTTATGTGAACAACTTCTGTGGGAGAGGGTCTGGTGGACTAATAGGAATGGAATGGCTGTGGTTGGGGTAACCCAAATATAACGATATATTTAGATCATCCTTGGCCGAGTTCTTCTGCTCTAATCTCAGTTAAAGATACTAGTAATTTCAATAATTGGAGTTAGGCATGGGCTTACCCAGTGAAGGTCATAGTCAGATGGCCTTGCTCTTCCTTCGTCATCCTCATATAATGTGAAACCTTCCCTCCGAGCCTGATAATACTCCTTCCGCAACTTCTGGATGCGATCAGCACCTCCACTCATGGGATAGCCACTACAGAACACAAACAAACATGGTCACACAGTGCACGTTACCCTGGAAACTCACTTTTTGATCTTCTTGTTAGAGGAACTGACATCTGCATTTGGAAGATTCAATAATGTCAGGCAACTATGTTAGGAAAACTTGTGGAATCAGTAATAACAATGAACAAAAACCAGTCCTGACATGCATACCTTTAGCTTCAAGGGTCAGAACATCTGACTTGAGCTTAGTAAGTGCCTTTTGAGTGAGAAGGTAAGAAAAGGTCCTGACCTGTAGAGCAATTAAAAGAGCCATCACATTTTTCTTATAGTCACACCCACAAAATTTGGTTACATTTTCATGTGGGTATCTCATTTTCTCAACTAACTATTGCCTATTTGAGACCAGTTGCTTGACCTGAAGATTGGATGTGACACAGAGTTGGCATGTGCCAGTGTTCAATCCAATGAGACTCATGCATTTTTAGAGTGTGGGCGGGTGAAGTACATGTACATGTCAATGTGTAACCCATGCCAAAAAGTAAAAAAGAAAAAGAGAAAGCGGGTGATAGTAGAACGTGCCCACTTGTTTAATAGTTCAAGGTTCTCTCTCTACTTTACCACTTCTTCCTCTCAGGAATTATAGATTCTCCAGTGACCCATCCACTCAACCCCAAACTGGTCAGCCAGTGGCTCCATTTTAGCTAGCATTTGTCTCCCTCATTTCAATAGAACCAACACCATGAGATACAATTCAGGGCTAGGAAACAAGAAAGGAATGATAGGCAGAACTCACAGTTGTTCAACTTCTTTGGTTCATCTGAGGTATAACTGAGAGCCCTATTGTGTCAGACCTTAAGTTAAGATCTGGGAAAGTAAAAATGGACAATTCACAGTCCTTGTCTGCAAAAAGCGCACAGTCTGGGAGTTAGGGGACTGATAGTGAGAAAGACTGCAACCCACTGTGACAGGTGCTATAACAGAGTCTGCACAGTGAGGAAACAGACTGCTTAAACTTAGACAAGGTGAGCGCAGGGCCACAGAGGAAGATCATGGAAGGCTCCATAGAGGAGGTAACACCTTGGCTGAATCGTGAAGGTACTCAACAGCTGGGGAAGATGAGGAAATTCTGGACAGAGGAAAGGGCAGTGTGAAGGACAGAAATGAGAAAGCATCTTGCTTTGGGGAACGCAAGTAAGTTATTTGGGGCAAGCAGCAGTCTCAGCTTCATTTGTCCTGCCTCATGCACATATCAGGTGGTACATGCTCTCTTTCTTCTCTTATTGAGGAAGCACAGTAGAATAAAAGTGCGTGTGTTGGTGATCTGGGATATTTTGAATTTACTTTAGTGACAAAAGCATATTCCTTGCAAAATTTAGTATTTTAACTCAATTTGTAACAACAACCATAATGACACTCCTATTTCATGAGTCTGTAAGAACCACTGCTTCAGTATACAGAGCATATGGGTGGAGCAGGAAAGAGAAGTTTTTCTTGAGCACTTGTGTTTTTTAAAAAAGGAAAAGAAAAAAGAGACAGGTGTGACTGAGAAAGGTAAGTAGGGGCCCCATTGTGAAGAGCTTTACATGCCCAAAACATCCCCCAGTATTACAGCTGAGTTTTAAGTTTAACTAAGATATAAAATAAGATCTCTGAAAGCAATAGAAAGAGGTCACTTACTATTTTGTTAAAACACCTAAAAATTATACTTGTAAACTATAACAAGAAAATGATGATTAAACATCTTTTGGAGGAAAAATATTCTTCCCAAACTAGATTGTAAGTTAATTAAAAGCAGGACCACGTGTTGATATCTTCCAACCTCTCTACAAAGTTAGTATCTGGTGCTAGGCTTTCTATGTACCCTATACCCTCGGTAGCTGATGCCTTTGGTTAAGAAAAGACAAACCTTTATAGATCACATACCTTTATATTTTTTCAATATGTATTTCAAAACTCTCAAATAATTCTGTTTCTATACCATGCTTTTCTTTTCTTTTTTTAAATAGAAGTTTTTCTTGAGCACTTAAAAAAAGTTGGAAGGCCTGATATGCTTTTCCAAACTACAGAAAGCTCTCTGGCACAGCTTGCCTCACGCCTGCGTATGAGGAGCTATGATACCCGTATCCAATGTGCAGCGTCCGCTGATTACGTGAAAGCGTGAGCTTCAGTCAAACTCACCAGACAACTTTAGTCAACACAGTGCAAACTCACATACATAATCAGTTTACCCAGAGAAACCGAAGCACTGAATTCAAGCAGAAAGAGGTCATCGGTGATAAAGAAAAAAAAAAAGAAACTGACTAAGGCCTCATTTTAAAAAACACAAACCCACCACTTTCCTACATTTGTGGTGGAGAAAGAAAACATACTCAGACTGTAAACTAGCCTATCTATCTATAAATACATACATTTTAAAATATGGGTCCAATCAGATTTTAGTTCTCAAAGAGAGGGATTGGGGCAAGAATACAAAATCAGCTGTTTAGGATTCAGAAAATCTCTTACGGTTGACAGGAACATGACTATTTACTCAGAAAAGAAATCTGGCCTCAGAGAAAAAAATAGGAAAAAAAACACACACTAGAAAGTCATGGACCATCTCAGTGCAAGACCAGCTGTCCCTTCTCCCTCCTGTGGGTATTTTAAAGAAGATATGGACACCGTACATATCTGTCATAACCTGGAACTACATCTCAACATTGTCTCTTCTTTTTCTTTTCCTCTCCAACCCCCATTCTACTGTTAGTACCTGTATCATATTTTTTTTCAAGTGGGTGTTTTATATAATAAAATTAGAAACAGCAAATTTTGGTTTCATTTTTCAGCTCTTCTCTGCAGACAATATACAAAAGCTCACCATCACATCAATAAAAGTGATATACACAGTTATTGTTACCAAAGCAGTTAATTGATTCCATTTTGTGTTGAGGATTCAGAAATGTGAAAATAAATATAAAAATACCATGTCATAATAGCAACAATAATCATAATAGTTATAATTGATAGAAACTTACATAATAAATATATTGTTACAGACTTTTATTTACTCCATTTTTTGCCCAGAGCAGACATCACTAATCAATTACAGCATTCTTTCCCAGTGACTCTAGACATGATCTTAGGATCCTTCTGAGAACTTCAGAAAGCCACTACCAATCTGCAAGAGCTGGCACTTAGTTTATTTCCAATTCTTGTTTAACAGGTGCTGTAAATAGCTCAATATATCAAATAAAATGGAAAGGTAGGTGTTTTGTTTTTTTAAAAAATATATATATATATTTTATTGATTTCAGAGAGAAAGGGAGAGGGAGAGAGAGAGAGAAACACCAGTGATGGGAAAAAACCATTGATTGGCTGTCTCCTGAATGCCCCACACTGGGGATTGAGCCTGCAACTGTGAATCAAACCATGACCTCCTGGTTCTTAGGTTGATGCTCAACCACTGAGCCATGCCAGCTGGGCAAAAGGTAGGTTTTATTGTTCTGCTCCACAGAGATGAGGAATCATGGCTAATAGATGATGACTAAAGTCTGTCTGACTTCAAAAACTAGTCTTCCCACCAATGTGCACTATCTCCAACCTGGGTCTTTTCCTTTACCTTATCTACTAGTGGCCCAATGCGCAAAATTCGTGTAAGAGTAGGCCTTCCTTCCCCTGGCTGCCGGCACCAGCTTCCCTCTGGCAACTGGGACCCAGGCTTCTCTCTGGCCACCAACAGGCGCCCAGGACTCATGCTTCCCTTGTAGTCCCGGCTTTGTCCGGAAGGTCAACCAGAGGACATCTGGTCTAATGAGCATATTATGCTTTTATTATTATAGACTAGAGGTCCGGTGCACAAAAATTTGTGCACTCGGCGGGGGGGAGGGGGAGGTCCCTCAGCCCGGCCTGTGCCCTCTTGCAGTCTGGGACCCCTTGGGGGATGTCCACCTGCTGGCTTAGGCCTGCTCCCCGGGGGATTGGGCGTAAGCTAGCAATGAGACATCCCTCTGGCAGCCCAGCAGTCCTTGGGGGATGTCCACTTGCCAGCGGGGAGCAGACCTAAGCTGCAGTCAGACATCCTTAGCGCTGCTGAGGAGGCGGGAGAGGCTCCCACCACCACCGCTATATTGGCAGCTGTCAGCCTGGCTTGTGGCTGAGCAGAGCTCCCCCATGTGGGAGTGCACTGACCACCAGAGGGCAGCTCCTGCATTGAGCGTCTGCCCCCTGGTGGTCAGTGTGTGTCCTAGTGACCAGTCATTCCCAGTCTTTCTGCTGTTAGGGTCAGTTTGCATATTACCCTTTTACTATATAGGATAGAGGCCTGGTGCATGGGTGGGGGCCAGCTGGTTTGCCCTGAAGGGTGTCCCGGATCAGGGTGGGGGTCCCACTTGGGTGCCTGTCCAGCCTGGGTGAGGGGCTGATGGCTGTTTGCAGCTGGCCACACCCCCTTCAGGGTGGGGGTCCCCAGTGGGGTGCCTGTCCAGCCTGGATGAGGGGATGATGGCTATTTCAGGCTGGCCACACCCCCTTCAGGGCGGGGGTCCCCACTAGGATGCCTGGCCAGTCTGGGTGAGGGGCTGAGGGCCGTTTTCAGGCTGGCCAAGCCTCCCAGAGATGGAAGCTCCCAGCCTCTCCTTTTTTTCTTTATTTTTTTATTCTGGAATTTATTTACGTTCTATAATTGAAACTCTGTTGCCTTCACTGGCGCTCCCAGCTCTGAGGCCGCGGCTGGCTGAAAGCAGGTATCTGGGTTTGTTTAGCTTCTATAATTGAAACTTTGTTGCTTTCAGAGCTCAGAGCCAGGCCGTGGCAGGCGGGGAACCTTGGCTTCCTCCATCACTGGAGCATGCAAACCTCCTGCTTGCTTCAGCTGTTTGGCTGCCGGCCGCCATCTTTGTTGGCAGTTAATTTGCATATCTCACTGATTAGCCAATGGAAAGTGTAGCATAGGTACGGTTAATTACCCTTTTTGTCTTTTATTAGATAGGATATCTTAGAGACTGGGTCCACAAGCCACATACTAGCCCACAATGAAAGTTAACCCTAGCCTTGAGAACTTACTTTCTGAGGACTCCTACTTTCCTTCCTTTATTACATGTTATCTATTTATTTTTCTGGCTTTGTGGGACTTAGCAGTAGTGATTCTAGGAAATATTTTGCCTAATAGCTTCAGAAGTGATATCAGATTATGATGGAACTAAATACTCTTGCAACCATATAACATCGGGCAAAGCATCAATAACCCCATCTCCACATTGCTAGATGGAAAATTTGCCTTTCTGTATTAATTGTTCACTGGATAAAGTTAGCCATTTTATAAAAAAGAAAGGCTCGTATTATAGCTGTATTTATATGTAGGTGATCAGGCCACTCCTATACTTTCAATGTGCTGAAATTTTATGTAAAATGAATTTAAACCGTGTAACAAAACAGATTTATGTTGTAGTTATTTCTTGTAAATTATACTGGCTATACCAGTATCTTTAAAGGCAGACATGTAGCCAGGCCGGTGTGGCTCAGTGGCTGAGTTTTGACCAATGAAACAGGAGGTTATGGTTGGATTCCCAGTCAGGGCACATGCCCAGGTTGCAGGCTCGATCCCCAGGGTGGGGCATGCAGGAGGCAACCGATCAGTGATTCTCTTTCATTACTGATGTTTCTATCTCTCTCTCTCCTTTCCTCTCTGAAATCAATAAAAATATCTATATTTAAAAGCCTAAGCGACCATTCAACTGTTCAACCGGTAGCTATGATGCACTCTGACCACTAGGGGGCAGATGCTCAACTCACAGACATGGAAACATGGAACAGACTGATGAATCTCAGAGGGAAGGGGGAGGGGGGAGGGCAGGAAGGGATTAACTAAATATCTTATATGCATACTAGAGGCCCAGTACACGGATCTGTGCACTGGTGAGTTCCCTCAGTCTGGCTTGTGGGGATTGGGCTGAAACTGGCAGTCCGACATTCCCCAAGGGTTCCCAGGTTGCGAGAGGGCACAGGCCAGGCCTAGGGACCCCACCAGTGCATGAATCCATGCACCGGGCCTCTAGTATTTTAATCAAAGACAGGCATGCAGTTACATAGGTCTTCTTATAGCACTTGAGAGCTGGACAGAGTTTAGAGCTGTAATGAAGTTCATTAGCCATATCTTTTTCTTCATAGCCACCTAGAGTAATGTGCCCATATGCAATGAGTATCACAGTGAGGCATCATCTGCTCCTTCAAAATCTAATCTCGTTCTTCCCAGTTCATAATGAACTCAATTGAAGTTCACTTTAAGACGAGTGTTCATTTGGGCTTGCCATAGTCTCCTCCCATTACTGCTGCAGGCTGGAAAAGGGAAAGCAGTATTTATTAAGCTCCTGTAACTCCCCAAGTTTAATACTTATGCTTTACATACTTCATCTCACTTAACTCTCCATCAAATTTGTGAGGACGACGCTGTTACTGACATTGCACAGGTGAGTAGACGAGGCTCAGAGAAGTTGAGCAGCACGATTGCTGAGCGGTGGGCCAGGGGTTGGGTGACTGCAAACCCTGAGTCACTTCTACCATATCATGTTGCCTCGCCAGAAAGGCACTAAAACGCAGCAGGCACTTCTAGCAGCAGGTCACAGGCACGTCCAGGCGGAGAGAACTTAGCAGGGCACATTTATAGCCCTACCTCTGATACACGTTTATCTGCACAGATCTGTGCCATAAAAATAGAAGTAAAAGTAGCTAAAGCAATAGAAAGACATGCAACGAAGTCCATATTCACTCAAGAATGATGTTGGAGCAACCGCAGAGAGTTCTGGATAATTAATGTTACATCTCTAACAGGCTTATGTAGGAAATGGGTATAAAACTGAATGGGGTGTGAAAGAGAATCCACATGGGACAAAGATCCCACATGAAAGAGAGAGAAGTGCTGGATGGGGACCAGGACAGACTGGCAGCCAAGGCCGCTCCCAGGAAAGTTCACCCCGACTGAATAAGGGGGAGCTGATCACTGACAATGAACCACTGTTGGGCTTGTGAATTAACTTGGGGTGATTTTGTGTTTATGCCATAGTAGGCATGTATGTAAAATGTGCACACTGTGATTAAATGGCACGTGGTTAATTCCAATGAGCCGTGCTGTTTTCAGACCTGTAGCTCTGCGTCTGCAGAGGTGTTTGCCTTTGGTGAGGACAGCCCTCATTTGCAAGTACCAGCCTGGGGTCCAGAAAGGCAATGTGGTTAAGAAATAGTCTTTGTAAAATGGAGCCTTCACAGGAGTATTCCTCCCTGGATGTGGCAATCCTTACGAAGTCACTGAACAAAACGATGTGAATTAGATGAGTACATGCCAACAATTATCAGAACACGGAGTATTTGGAGTTTGGGGTTGCATAGACTCTTTAATTTTGTATGAAGTTTCTGTAAAATGTTATTTTGAAGTTTATCACTAAATGTTTAATTATATAAATACGGTGTCAACCTTTCTGTACATAAAAGGGTGGGACTTTAAAGGTTTTCTTAAAAAGGGTTGAAAGATATGGGGTGAAGAAAAACATTTTTGTAGCCTTTTAAGAACGCCAGGATGCCAATCTTTTCCTGTTCCCCTCCCCTCCCCCCCACCCTCACCCCACTCCCCAGGTTGTTGGGGTTTTTTTGTTTGTTTGTTTTTTGCATTCAAGGACCTGAAAATTATCATTGTTATAAACTTCAATTTTAGTAGTGCCATTGTTGCCTTAGAAAACAGAGCATTTTTTTTTGAAAGTGGGAACAGACTTCTCAAAGTACCTGTGTTTTGGGTCACTAACACTCCCGATAACACGAATGAAATATAATCTAAAATAAAATCTATATGCAATCTTATTTGACCAATTTTACTTTAAACTAGTTTCTGGAAAAGACTATTCCGTCAAAGACAGACAGTCATGGACACAACTGTTACTTATTTTCTGTTGGTGCTAAAGATCCCTGTCAAATAAAAGTCCCTAGAGATTCTTATAAATGCATTCAGGCTCATTAATTCAAAAGGCTTTTGAAGATTTACAGAAACTATAGCCCAAAAGCACTTACATTAATACTCTACAGATTTGCCTTCATAGCAAAAATGCATTTATATAGTGGACCATATACACTAAAGGAGCTTAAATAATAAACAATGGCTTTTAATGGGGCCTAATTCTATAGAATTCTTCAAGTGATACTTTAGTCCTGAAAAGCTCTAAAAATTATCCAGTGTAAAAATATTCAGTAAATATTATGATTATGTAAATTCCCTATCTTCTCCTGCTCCCAATTTCTTATACTTATTTTTTGAAAGGTACATTGACAAGTAAGATTTTTCATGGCTTAGTCCATTCAGTGAAATTTTGGGAACCACAACTGAGGACCCATGAATCACATCTGGGAATTTTTTTCTAATTTCTTCCCAAATTCATCATCACTATTTATCACTTTAAATTATTTTTGCTAAAATGTTTCCCCAAATAATAAGAATATGCCTTTCCTCATATGGACATTTAATATATATCAGATTTAAGTTATCTTGTTGATTAAATAATTCATTGAAATGAAGAGCCCTTTGCTTGCTTACTATGACTGCCTAAAAATTCCTCAATCAAGAGTAATGAGTTTAGAGAGAGAGAAGCATATTATTAACAGACAAAACAAACTGTCCACATCTAGACTCTGCCTTTATTTCCGGGGATACATTTGTCAATTATCTCTGACCTCTACTTCATAGAAGGTGAAGGAACAATGCTTAGCCATTTAAAGAGAATATTTAATGTCACATAAGAAAAAAACTGGTGGCAGAATAGGAGAAAAAAACAGTGCTCTATGCTAATATGTAACTTTGAAAAGTATGTTTTTGTATAAATTACTAAGAATTCAACAAATCACTTCCTATGTCAGGATCATGTGGGGAAGTTGGAAAAAACCTGTGCAGAGAGATTGATATGCAAGTAGGGTTAGAAGAGGAAGAGAAACAGCAAAGCACAGTGATGCATTCGCTCAGCCTGTAATCCTGAACACAGTTTTTCCTCTGGGCCATTCTGATGCTGCCTGGGGCATGCTGACCTAGCAGCTACAACCCACAGCGTGACTTGGCTTACCTGGGTGCCTGGCTTTGCCATGGCAACCGGAGTCTTGACCTTTCGTCGTTCTCAACATGTTGCCTGCTTTCAGCACCTGCTCTCTTGGAGATCTTTGTTTTGTTTTCTCCATCCCTAACTCAGTAAAGTCAACTTTGACTCCTACAGCTTGCAGATTTTTCCTGGAAACCTTAACCGTGGACTGGACCTTGACCCTCAGTGAATCAAGCCTTAGTGGATGTAAAGGCCCCTTCCCTGGCACTTTCGATTGCATAATGGCAAGCATTTCTACTCACACTACGAACCACGCTGCCATTTATCGTTGAAAGCAATCTCATTGATGCATGAAGGACAACTTTCTCCCATGTGATTGATTGTTGTGACTGTGAATCTCCCCAGATCAATGTCATCTCCTCTCTGTTAAAAGGCATTGCTCTACCTTTGCTCTTTATCACTTGAGACAAAGCGAGGCCAATCTCTAAGCAGATCACCTCTCATCAGAACATCCTGCTTCTCTGTCTGCGTTTCCACCAAAGGCAGAATGTCTTTGGAGTGATATTGACAGTGTTTTCACAGTTCGACAACACACAACAGCTTCAACTCGCCATTATAAGCCAGAAACACATAATTTCATTGTTCTGATACTGCACAATGACCTCCTAGCTGTGTTCAAATTTCAGAAGCCAGTTTTGCCATTAGTCATAAAATATCCAGGTGAGTTATTCATATTTTGAATAGTATTCTAATACATTTCCTCCAACACAGCGCAGTATTCTTGAGCCTTAAATAATTTACACAAATACTGGACACATTTAGAGTTATGTATAAACATAGGATACATAATGTCTCGAGACATTTTGCCAATTTTATTAACAACACAAGGTATGTGGAGGTCACAGAAAGAATTTATCAAGTGTTTCATGTGGTAACTTGTTGCTAAAAAATCTAGTTGAAATGTTTACACTGGATGGTTGCAAAATTAGCCCTTCATTTCTACTCTACATCTTTGCAAAAACAAACATACATAGATGCAAAGGAAAATAGATTTGGATCAATTTGGAACTGTGCATTCACTGTGTCTTTCATTAGAGATGGTAAACAAACCATGCTCTCAATTATAATTCATGTAGTTACAGCTGTTCTTACATGGTTGAAATATAGTGACATTGCATCCCAACTGTTTAACTGATGCACCAAATATTTGAGTGTAGAGAAAAATGTGTGTGTGTGTGTGTGTGTGTGTGTGTTGTGGGGGTGTGTGCGGCAATTTAAGTTGTGTTAGTGTTCCCACCGGCCAGTCCATGCAATGAGCACATGGCCCTGGACATGAGCGCATTCATTTCCCTGGGTTGGTGTCAGTTCCTAAGCACCGCTCATAATGTAACCTTGACATTGTGTTGAACTCAATTCCAATGTTTCAAGATATGCATTCCTTGCACAACATGGCCCCTTGCATGCAAGCCAACTCCTCCACCAGGGAACAGCCACCTGACATGGTGCTCAAGGACACAGTGTGGGGTGGATTTAGTGAGAGGCCAGGTAGGGTCCAAAACAGCCTTCACCTTAAGTGTTTTCCAAGATCTATTCTGACTATACACAATTTTTGTCTCACCTAATGACTTTAGAAACTAACCTTAAGACATGACTCTACATGAAACGCAAGGTTTTTCAAAGAGTTTTATGGTACAAAATAAAATTAGCAAAATATTGATAAAAAGGTAAATGGAAAGAACCTATAAAACCTTTAACTCTTATTCGCACTGTTGAGCTGAACAAAATATAGTTTAAGGAGAAATAAACTTTGGTTGCTTATACAGTATGTGAGCAAATTAATATTATTACAACACACACACACACACACACACACACATACACACACACACACTTGTCAAAGAAATTCTCATCAATAAGTGTAGGACTTGCAAGATGAAATTATCTTCTAGGCTTAAGTTAAACACAGCTTGAGGTTTAGAAATACATATCTGACATTTAGATGGGAATTAAACTTTCAGAGTCTATTCTGGGAAAAATAGGCCTTCGTGGCAGCAGGCCAGAAAACCTTGGGAATTTCCTGGGCTTCCATAAAATTCCCTCTTCCTCAGAGGAAAGAAGCGAGAAGCGCATCTTCTCCCAGGGGATCTCAGAATGCCATGAAAGGCCACTGATTCCCAAGCTGCATCTAGACCTTTCCTTTTAGACTGTAAGAAAATAGGACCTAATTGACTACAGAATTCTAAAGGAAAATAAGCAGATTCTAAATGATTTAGTGCATGCATACTGTGTTTTTTTTTTTTAATTTTTTTATTTGGAGGATTATATCAGTCAGGATAGGCTATTGTAGGCTGTGGTAACTAAATGTCAGTATATTAAAACAGTAATTTCTTAATCACATAACAAGGCGTATTTTTCCTCCCTTGGGAAAATAACAAAAGTGACAAAGGAAGACAATATATAAAAGAACAAGGTTTTCAATTGAAAGAAGCTAAAAATTGTGAAGCTCAACACTAAATGTTTGGAGACAAAGCTTTCTAAATAATAAGATATGTAAACTAGTCCTGACCAACACATCAAAGGGATATATGATAATAAACTACCCAAACATCCAGAAGGGACATATGGGTCACACAGATATGTGATTGTGGGGCCGATCTTAATGATCACATATATGGTGTTAAATCATACTATCTCATAAGCATAGAAGTCTACATGAAGTATTCTGAAATGATTAGCATAAAAGCAATTAAGAATCTATCAAGAACATTTTTGATATTACCCACTTCCTTTCATTCCTTTTACACCTTTATGCTGAATACTGAGCTCTAGACATTTTAAATAAGGTTATAATAATTAGCCAATCCAAAGAGATTCTCAACTCCAAAGAGCCACCTAAAACGTTCACATATACTTAGGTCCCAAAGGATGCCAAATCCAAGAACTTCCCACAGCGCTCATTTGCCTGGTGTAACCTGAGCTCTATACCCTGTCACCTCTCGCTGACCTTCTGACTCCAGGGATTTACGGGACAGAGACAGCTTGGAGTACCACCTCCTACTGTGCTCCAGTTGTTTAAAAAGACGTTCACATTCCTACAACTCCTGTCTAGGACCGTGCTTTTCAGAACAGCTCAGAAACTAATACATTGATTGGTATCAAACTTAGATCAACTGCTTTCTTAAACATTTTCTAATAACCCTCTGAACGTTTTCAGATAGGCACATTTATTATTTATTCTTAAACATTACATGTCTATGGTCCTAATGGCACAAAGGGGATTAAGACCCAGAACCGGACCCTCAGAGATTTCACAGTCACATGAGGGCCGTGGATACAGTGCAGTGTGGCAGTGATGATGAGGAAGTATCACGAGTATCATGATGTCCTGCAGTGGGTCAGGGGGAGGGTGATTGGTTGGCTTGAGGAGACCGGGAAGGGCCTCGAGGAGAGAGGAGAGCAGGCAGAGGCAGGGTGACTGGGCACGCTCAGGTGGGAGGGACACCTGGAAAGAGTGGAAACATGGAAGGACATGGCAGGTATAGCGGGAGTGGTGAAGTGGGTGGGGAATGAAGCTGGTAGGACTTGGACAGCTCCTTATGCCGGTCTTTCCCAAAAGGACGATGATGTGGGATCACTGGAGGATTTCAAATACGGACGCATTATCATGAGAGCTCTTCTTTGCAGCAGGATAACCCTGGGAGACCCTGACTTCCTTTGACCCCACACATCATACCTATGAAATGAACCTCTATGGATTTTCTTTGCATTGCTATTCAATGGTTCCTTGAGTGCATGTAGAGTTCAAGAGACAAGGTTGACCATATCATTGGCCAAGGCCATCTCCTATTTCCATCTCCCTACTTGTTGGAGGCTGTGGTTGGAGGGTCACTTCAGTTCGAGGCAATGGGACATGGAGATTTCCCTTCAGCTTGGAAACAGAACATTTTCTATAGCCAGAGCCCTTGTTTAACCAGTAACATCAACTGGTGATGAAGCATGATGCATCGTTAATACAGTGATAAATTTCCCATTAGGAACAGGGCACGGGCTGCCAAATGGGAGGGCAAAAAGTTAAAAAAACAAAACAAAGCAAATGAAACCAACCCATTATGGGTTGACAAAGACTTTTATTGTCACTGGCACTTTCAGCGAAAGCAGTCACAGAACCTTAATTAATAAATAGCCATCGCCCCTCCAGGCAAGGGGAGGCCGTGCCTGCGTACCTGCCGGGGAGCAATTTGTAGCTGTCTGTGCTCTGAGAAGCTAACGAATAATACGTTGGTGGTGACGATCCTGGAAGAGGGGAATTAGGCTCTCTGCTGTCGACAATTGAACTCTATAAATAACCCCCCCACCCACCCCGTGAAAAGGAATAAAACACATGCCTTTCTCGAGCTTTCGGTAGCCTCTCGACAGTGTGACAGTTGATGGTTTTTCAATAAACATGATGTCAGTTGTGCCTTTGATCCGCCGTGGCAAAGTCACGTGCAGGGAAGGATTGAGGAAACGGAGCCTCTGTTTTTGGACACTTCATATAACAATGCTTTTCTGCTTTGTTTACATCATCCTGAGGCAAAGCAGCTGCCCCATCTGTAAGCTATATGTTGCGCCAACGTTCTTCCCTCTCTCATCCCCGGTTCCAACAGCTTTCCTAGCAGCAGCGTTCCCGTGAGCTCTCTCAGTGGTAGGCAGAAATGGGAGGTTTGGAAGAGTGCGAGAAATAGACGCTATGGATGATTTGGAAAACTCTCATTTAAACCAACAACTTTGGGTTCTTCCCCAACCAGTGTTTTCCTAGAGCTGTAAACAATCCCCCAATTAATGGACTGCCGTTTCACATTCTTTTCCTGGCCCAGCCGCTGGTTTGGTTAAGATACTAATGAGCAGAACACAGGCCAAAAGGCGGGCAGAACATAGAAAAACAGAGGAGCTACGAGGACTCACAGGGGGAAAAACAGTATTTGGATGGTTGAGAGTTAATGACCCAGGGAACATTGCCCCTAAAGGATTGACTGTGTTCCTAGAGAAATGCAGCTTTCCAGATTAAAAAGTAACAGGTATTCGTTTTCTCAGTGGATAGATGGGAAACCCAGTGTTATGTGGAACAGAGAGAATTAATGAGTAGGAACACGGCCAGCTAGACGGGACTTGTGGGTGACTATTTGTTTCAAGATTGTGCTTTGTCATGAACTTAATTACTATGCTTCCCACTAACAAATATTATTTTTTTCTCCCTATTTGCAGATATATTAAGTACAATCATTCAGATGCCATCAGTTCATCGTTTGTCAAAGAAACTTGTTCTTAGCAAGGAAGAAGGAAAACCACGTTGTATGGCCTTGCGTTATGTGTGCCTTCCACATCAAGATGGAAGGAGAAGGTGCTAAGTTTTCTTTCAGATTATTTCTATCCCACAAAAGCATCTTCTATCCAAGTGCAAACAAGCTCACTAGCTAGAAGCCTTTTCCCCTCCCAAGTTCTATGTAAAATGTAAGCCACAGCTTAAATTAAATCACTAAAATTATTTCCTTCTATATTACTTTTTCATTTTTTAACTGAATGCTTACTGTATATCTAAGAAAACTTCTAAATGTATAATCTATCCCCTCCCCCCCCAAAAAAGGTGGGAAGGGAGTGATTTCCTTCTTCTTCAAAGAAGCTTTTTAATACTGGATCCAAAATATCTGGGGAATTGGAGGGAGAAAAAGGAGAGTGGGGAGGGAGGAGGAGCCAAAGAAAAGAACTAATGGTCAAAATGCATCCTCATAATAAAATGAGCTTCTTAATGGATGCTCACTACAGGAATAACATTAATTCAGTATTAGGACTTTCACTAGAAAAATATGAACGTAATTTATCTTTTTAACTGTCAGCTGCATTTCTAAAGCTCTGAAGTCTGTAGCTTCCAGGGGCCTTTTGTCTTTCTGCCATGGCAGGGATATCTTGGACAGCTGTAAGAGCTTTCTAAGCGATCTTTCTCAAAATCCATTAGCTAATTCAAGGAACCTAATTAGAGCTGCCATTTTGATGGAGCGTACTGAATGCTCAGTACAAACTAGTAACACCATCGATGTTTATTAGAAATCGCAAAACCCAAAGTGCTCCATTCCCTATGAATATTAATGGGAGTAGAGCAAACAAAATATTTATTAAAACATAGGCTTAATACCATGAAAGTTTATAGACAGACATTGAAAGGGAGAGAGAGGCAGCCACTTGAATTTGAAGACATGTGCCCATGGACACACAATAAACCAAGATTGATATTTAAGCAGCATGTCATTATTCGTTGCATGGCCCTCCCATTTGTCTCCCTGGGTTTTGCACCCTGGAATTCAGCAGCTCACAGCTGGGAAGACAGATGTAAGTCCAGAGAATTCTGAAGAAGGGGGCAGAGGTTGCTTTATTTTCTTTTTGCAAACAGCTGCTGAGTGCCACAAATTCTTGTCAGTGGAGAAGTAAGTCTTGCTTCTCTATAAAATCAGCAGTGTGATGATGTCAGTACTTTCTACCATCGTCTAAATCAGGGGTGGGGAACCTCCGGCCCAAGGGCCACATAAGGCCCACAAAATCATTTTGTCTGGCCCTGCCAAGGCATTAGGGGTGAGATAATGAAATGTTTTACCAAATACAGCAGGCTAATTTTCAAGTTGATCATTTTGTACGGCCTGTGAATGATGTTATAAACTCCCCACCCTTGCTCTAAAGGGGGGGTGTCACCAAATTAATCCAAAGAGCTATTATGCCACGTACCCACCGTGGCTGAGTTTCTGCCAGGGCATGGCCCTGACTCAGGTGGAGCCTAAAGCTTGAGGTAACCCTGCTGTTAGGCAGATGGGCCCCCACTACCCGCATCAGTACAGGAACAGACTCACACCCCTTTGCTGAGGCCCAAAGACTTGCTCATAGTCCTCCCTCAGGAGCAATAAAAGGACCTCTGTGGACTGTGACTGTCCAGCAGCTCTTACTACTTGGCTAAGGTCAAGCTGTTGCCTCTTTTTCTCTCTTTTTCCCTTTTTACCAACTTTTGAAAGAATCGCTGTTGCCTCCTTTTGCCATTTGCCATCCTCTCTTTCGAGCTGATGGTGATCTGGTTTGCACCTCAGCACGGCTGGGCCTGCTCTCTGTGGCTCACCCAAACCTCGCTCTGCAGACTGGACACCGACAGCAATTTCCCTGCAGGTCTCTCCTCTTGGTTTCCTTCCTGCTTCCAATTTCATTGTCTGTTTCCCTCAATGTCCCTCCCACTGTTCTCTACAGAAGGCCTTCTCTAAGATTCTCTAACTATTTGTTGTCTATGTGTTCACTCTTGGGGATGCTGTTCACTCCGAGGGCTTTGGTGATCATATCCCTTGTCATGTTCACTTATGTACTCGCCTATCTGTTTGTTCAACAGATGATCCCTGAGGGCCTCCTACAGGGCAAGTCCTCACCACAGCCTGTCTACACGAAGATCTCCACCTCCATCAGGCACCTCGAGGAAGCCTCAGGTGCCACGCCCAGTCCTTGCTCTTGTTTGCACCTGAAATGTACCAACATCTTACACTTGAGTTATCCACAAACCATCTGCTCCCCTCTCCCCTAAAAGCTACCTTCCCTGCTATCTTCCTGGCTTTTTAATCGCTCCTCCCCACTCATCCAGGCTTGAAACAATGGTTGGCATTCAGAGCACAGACTCTGGAGCCAGACTGCCTGGAGCCAATCCCTGGTGCTGCCACCTCCCTCTTCCCTGCCTTGGGGAAGCTATGCAACCTCTCTATCTACAAAATGGGGGTAACAGAGTAAGACCCCAGAGGGTTGTTTTGAGGATTAAATGAGCTATTAAATTTAAAGTAATTAGAATAGTGCCTGGCACAAGGTAAGATTCAATAAACAAGCTGCTACTATTGTCAATATTATCTTATTTTATGCTACTGTTGCCTTCCCGCATATGTTCTACATACAGTCAATTGTAATTAATTGCCTTTAGCAATGTGCCCTCCCATGTATTCCTCTTCCATGAGTCTAGTTCATATACTCATTGCACAGATCATAGGAACATTTTGGCAATTAGTCTTTCCACCCCAACTCGATTCGAATTATGGCCAGGTTAGCCAAAGCTCTGCTCACAGAATTCTCCTGCTCTAAAATCCTCTCTGTCTCTTCCCATGGCCTCCACCTCCAACCCCACTTACGATCTCCCTAAACTTACCCTCAGCTTTCATTCACACCCCCTCCTCCAAGCCCTTGTCCACCCTGCCTCTTCTACCTATAATTCTTTCCTTTTATTTTTAAAAAATATAATTAAGATGTCATCAATCTTTAAGCACATCCACTGCCTTGTTATTACATGCAGATGAATTCTCAAGCCACTGTCCACACTCCATGTGGTCTGTGTTCACAGCATTGGCCCCTGCTTCCCTCTCCGCCACATCACGAACCATTCTCTATTGTGCTTAGCAGCTTCTTTCTTGTTTTTCCCTGGTTCATTGGACAACCCAAGCCTGACACAGCTCCAGGAGCAAGTGTTTCCAGGCACGCTCTCCCTTCTCTAGCCACCTCATCGGAATTCCCTTCAAGTCATGCGCCGTCCAGTCAGACTGCTTGTTTCCTTTGTAGCACGGATCACTCCATGAGCACATCTTAATTATTTGTTCACTTATTTCCATCTGCCTACATCCATAAGAATAGAATATGGGTGAGAGCAGGGACCTTCTATGTCCTGTTCACAACTGTCTTTCTAGTGTCAATGCCTGGCACATACCTAAAGGAATGACTCTCTACCTGTGAAAGCCTTTAAGAGTCTTAGAGCAGTGGTTCTCAACCTTCTGGCCCTTTAAATACAGCTCCTCATGTTGTGACCCAACCATGAAATTATTTTCGTTGCTACTTCATAACTGTAATGTTGCTACTGTTATGAATCGTAATGTAAATATCTGATATGCAGGATGGTCTTAGGTGACCCCTGTGAAAGGGTCGTTCGACCACCAAAGGGGTCGCAACCCACAGGTTGGGAACTGCTGGTTTTAGAGTCATTCAGCAAGTATTTGCTGAGCAGCTACTATTCACTAGAACTGTTCCTAAGAATTGAGGATGAGTGCAAGACACACAACCTTGTGGCCTTATGCTCTAGTGGGGGAGTGAGACAATACACAAACCAATGGAAAAAGATGTTAAGCAGTGGTAAGTGCCACCAGAATCTTAAAATATGTGGTGATAAAATAATGACTGGGGTAGCTACTTTAGGTTGGGCAGTCAAGAAAGGCTTCTCTCTTTTATGTAAGCTAAAGTCTAAAATATAAAAAGAAAACATCCAGAAGCATCTTTATGAAGAGCATTTTAGAGAGAGAGAGAGAAAGAGAGAGAGAGAGAGAGAGAGAGAGAGAGAGAGAGAGAGAGAGAGAGAGAGAATATTTAAAGCCAAAGCCCTAAGGAGGGAATGAGTGTGATGAGCTAAAGGAACAGGAAGAAAATGGTGTGGCTGGAGCTAAAGGGTCATGGATGAAGTGGCAAGTGACGAGGTTAAGCAGATAGGCAACACTGAGATCCCACATGCTTTGTAGGACCTGGAAAGATCTTTGGATTTTACTCCAGGCGAAATGAGATGATGTTAGAAGATTTCAAGCCAGGAGGAAACATGATCTAATTTAACTAGAAGACAACTCCAACTTTTCTGGAGAAAAGAGATAGAGGTTGTTGCAGAGCAAGTGAGAACTGAAAGTAGACTGGCCCTGGAGGCGGTCATGAAGATGGAGAGAAATAGATGAGTTCAGAAGCATTCTGTTCCAAGCTCAGGCTATTCCATGAACCTTTCCTGGCAAAAAACAGTCTTTCCTGCGTTAGAATCCACATGGTACTTTGTACTTTCATTATGGCCCTTACTTTCCTCTTCCACCACTCATATGTTCTATACAGTTTAAATCTCTGTCTAATCCCCAGCCACCAGTGGATAAGAGATATGAATAGTTCATTATATCTTCTGTAGAACTTGGTCCAGTGCCCTCACCTAGGGTGTATCCAATAAACACATTTTTGTGGGAGTTCAAAACAGGAAAGTGATTTAAGAAAGTGTGCAATGAGAAGTGGGAAGGAAAAGGGGGGAAACAGTGGTGCCCTGTAAGGGTGAGGAAGGGCATGTGCATGGGCATAGGGGGGTATTATGGGCGAGGGTATAGGGCCAAACCACTTGGCAATACCTTAAGCTGCTGCCACCTGGAGAATGCTTTCCTTTTTGTATTTCTCCTTCCCTGGCTCATGAGCCACACACTCTGAGTAAATCCCTAATGGTTTTGTACAAGCTACTTTGCCATTCCTGGGTACTGCCCAGATAGCTCACTCTTTAGGACATTTCGACATGTTTTTGACACTCTCTCCACTGCATCATGGTTTCATGGGCTTCTGTTTTCTGCCAGCAATTGCTGCAACATCCTGGTGCCATCCACTCCCATAAGAATTGTCTAGCCAAGCAGCGAAGCACTTGGCTTATTGATGTTCACGGAATAGATGTGTGCTGAAATGGTGTTATTAGAAACCTTTTCTATGCTATTTCATACTAAATATAGTATGCACGCTTCCAGGTGAAACCGTCTGGAAACTGAGCTAACACTTCAGAGAAGGTAGGCTGCCACCATTTACTGGCCTTTAGCTTCAAATTAAATTTAGCTCCTCATCCTCATTAGAATCGAACTGCCAAATAGCACTCTACTCTGATTAACAAAGTTTTCTAATAAGCATATCACTTTCTAGCACTCTGGCAAGGGAGCTGAAATCTTGAGCAGGGCTGAAAGGACTGCAGATGGAAATATTATGTTCCTTGTCTGGTAAAATCAAAACATCTCCTTGTTGTTAAGTCAAGTCCAGTTCTGGGAGAAAGAGAATGGACTGTGAGGTTAGAAAGAAGATGCAGTCACTGCCTCTGAAGTTGGTCCAGCAGAAGACTTCGGAAACCACGGTAACCACTCAACCCAATGCTGTGGGGCAGCAATTTTCAACTGGTGTGCCACAAGAATTTCTAAAACCTGTAACACCTGACTATTTAGTCAGGGGCGCTGACCTCTTTTCCCAAGCATGTCAAACTCGTGGCCCACGGGCCGCATGCCTCGTTCATTTGGCCCGTGTTAGCCTTTGAGTTTGACATGCTTGCCTTAGATTGTCAAATAAAAAATGACAACAGCCAACACAACAACAACCATCCAGTGTGAATGAATGAAAATTATACCTCATTTTTTTGTCAAATCAGCAAAAAAATATGTTTCAGTGTGCCACAGAATTTTAGTAATTAGTTATGCGTGCCATGAGATGAAAAAGGTTGAGAATTGTGCTCTAGGTTCATTTAGAATCCAACAACCCCCTTTCAGAAATGCTCCAATTCATGTTTTCAGGAGAAACTGGTTAGATCTAGCAGAGGGACTTAGGGACCAGGAAAAAGGACATAAGGGTAGGGTTGTTGTCTCCCCCACCCCCTCAGGGTAACTGGGAAGCCCTTAGTACCACCCATTGCCTCCAGGCTGATGCCAGAAACTCAACTTTAGTTTTACTCCCAAGGCTTTGATCTCCATTAAAATACAGATGGTGCCAGACATCTGTCTCCATCTGTATAAAAGGAAGCCCTGATGTAGGACTTCACCCTAAACTCCGCAAATATTTGCAGAGTCCCATTCACTGGTGTGGTGTGGGACTTTAATGCTGGTGGACAATGTTTGATACCAAGAAGAAAGGTTGCAGAACCTTGGTGACCGGGTGGGGGGGTTGGGTGCGGTCGAATGGGGGGTCCTTGCTCCACATCCCTCTCCAAGCCCAGCCCTGGGCTGGGATATTCCTGGCACTGAAGAGCAGCTGTGGATGGACAGCAGGAATGTACTGAGCGCCTGCCGCACAGAGAGCTGCCCTTTGTGTGAGGTTTCAAGAAGGAAATTATGAAATTTCCCTCAAAGAAACCAAAAGCGTTTCTCATGCATATAGTCTCCCTTTCCACCTGCTGCACGAACACTCAGCTCCTGGCAAACGCACTCCTAGGTGAACGGCGGTAACTGGAGGTGACAGGTGGATACTGTTTCCCACAGTGTAGTGCTCTAGACTGCAGGCTTAGGGACCATGAAAACTGAACTCCTTCCTCTGACCTCCCTACACAGAGCAAGAAAGAGTCTAAAATCATGTGCTTTTCAAAGTGCTTTCACTGAGCAAGAGTCGGACAACAAAGGAAGAAGTCTGTTTACCTCTAGAACGCTTTTCAGCTATAGCCGCTTTATGGCTTTTGTTAAAACCAACGCTTCCAGCTTCTTCACTGGAGACGTTCAGACATATTCCACCTCTGCACACCCCGGGGCACGTGAGCAGTAACAGAGGATGCATACAGTTGAGGTATGACTCAAATTTTGTGGGAGACAGCAGCTACAATGGCGAAGGGAGTGAGCCCATAAAAAATTCAGGAGTAATGTTTCCATACACACCCTCTCCTCTGTACCAAAGAGGATAGCCACAGAGTTGCTGTAAAAATATACAAGCCAGACTCAGAGTCGGTGCGCTTATCCGCTCATAAAATATTTCAGATAACTAATTACGTAATAACTGGAAGCGTATTCCTTGTTGGATAAAGGGGGGAAGTGCAGTTAAAGTGCAAAAGCAAATGTCTGCAGAGTTGAGGGCGAAGCCCCACATCAGGGCTTCATGGTGAGGCTCGAACCCTGCAATTTGACAAACGAAGGACCAGATATCCAGTTACTGTCATTGGAAGTGAATCTTCATTTAACCAACTTGGAATCTGCCCACAAATAAGAAGAAAAGTGAAAACACTATTGCCAGGGACAAGTGACAGATGTTTTCATTACACCAGTGGCATACACGGGCGAAAGTCTGTATTTTTGAGGGAAAAAACCGTTAATGCTATAACTACAATAGAGCATGAATCAAAGGGCACGATTCGGAGCTGAACCTTCCCGCTAATAAGTTTGATAAATGATGCCTAAGGCTTATAAGGAGGTAAAAATGGTGCATGTGGAATTCCAAATCAAAACTCTACTTTCAAAGTCTTTTGCACACTCTACCTCCAATAAGAGGATAATGCAAATTTTATTCATAATAAAGAAAAAGAGACCCTGGGCAGATGATCCAGCCCAGGAATAACCATGCTGTGCAGATAAAACGTTTTCTTTTTTAAGAAAATATATTTTTGTTGATTTCAGAGTGGAAGGGAAAGAGAGAGAGAGAGAGAGAGAGAGAGAGAGAGAGAGAGAGAGAGAGAGAGAGAGAGAAACATCAACGATAAGAACGAATCATTGATTGGCTGCCTCCTGCATGCCCCAGCAACTCTATGGCTATCCTCTTTGGTACAGATCAAGCCCACAACCCGGGCACACGGGAATTGAGCAGTGGCCTCCTAGATCGTAGGTCAAAACTCAACCACTGAGCCATGCTGGCCGGGCTAGATAAAACGTTTTCAAACCAGACAGAGGCCCAGTAGCTGTGGCATCAGCACTTCCACTGCACACGCACTGCTGTAGTTCAGTGACGGGAGCCGGTCCATGCTTGCTGTTTCAAGGGACCTGGCATATATGGCATACTGTTCTTAATATGTTTGCTCACCTTCTTGGCACTATGTGTTTTAACCAAGGTCTCTGAGAAAGGTTGTTTCCCCAGGTAGGGATTTTCCCCTGAAGTTAGGGAGGGAATAAAACCCCTTAACTAAGTGCCAGGCGGGTAATTAATCACTTTAACTACGAACAATCATGCTTAAGCTACATAATCTTTACTCCCTGGAATGGAGATAAGAAACGCCCTAACCTTTGTAATAGAGATTGATAGGATTGAATCAACTGGTATAAATACAGATGTAACAAGACAGCAAGACTCAGAACTTAGAATACAGAGCTTAGAACACAGAACTAAGAGGCACAGAACCTACACAGAACGTTCTCTAGAGATAGAAGAACTTTGCTGGAGAGAACATGGCAAAAGATCCTGGACAGAAACTGGCCTCAGAACCTAGAGACAGAACCTAGCGAGGGAACATGGCTACAGAACCTGGCTGGAGAACCTAGGAACCTAGCAAGAGAACATGGACACAGAACCTGGCTGGAGATCCAGAGCAGAACCTCTCTGGAGATCCAGACCAGAACTTGGCTGGAGATCCTGGCTGGAGATCCTGGCTAGGCTGCTGATCAACTGAACACTGTCTCCGTGTCCTTCCTTCTTCGCCGACTCCGTCCACACCTTTGGGGACCCCTGGACCTTTTGGTGCTGGACCCCAGCATATGGCGCCCGAACCGGGACCCCTAGGTAAGCGCCCCGCACTCGGGACGGATCGGACTCCACCATAGGAAGAGGGTGGATAGTCTTCGCCGACTCCGTCCACACCTTTGGGAACCCCTGGAACAGGATTCCCCTAGGTAAGCCCCCCCCATTGAGAACCCCCACATTCGGGACGGATAGGACTCCACCAGGGTGCTGCAAACCCCCCTATATAGGATAAGTAGGGTAAGAAGGTGGATAGTACAGAACTTAGATTGAGAAGATGTGCCACACTGAGTCCAAAGAAAGAAGACTCTGTATTGATCTTTAGATTAAGAAGATGTGCCATACTGAGTCTAAAGAAATAAGACTCTGTATTGATCTTTTAACACATATGCTTGCTAGCAGAGGAATTAAGGTTACTCCCAGTCAGACAGAACGTTTTATACAAGAAGTATGTCCATGCTTTTCTGAGGAAGGAAAGGTAAATGTAAAGGCATGGGAGGAGGTTGGCCCAAGGAGCCTTATCCTTAACCCCACTGCAGCCTTTCCACCCCGGGAAAGTGCAGGATTGGCAAGCTCTCCCTGGGGTGATAGATCAGGACTCAGGTAATAGCAGAAAGCGCCAATCCTACTCTTAAAATGGATACAAGAGAGCATTTCGGGTTTTTCTTTTTAATGCCTGATTTTAAAAAATAAAAAAGGGGGAATTTGCCGGGAGCCGGTCCATGCTTGCTGTTTCAAGGGACCTGGCATATATGGCATACTGTTCTTAATATGTTTGCTCACCTTCTTGGCACTATGTGTTTTAACCAAGGTCTCTGAGAAAGGTTGTTTCCCCAGGTAGGGATTTTCCCCTGAAGTTAGGGAGGGAATAAAACCCCTTAACTAAGTGCCAGGCGGGTAATTAATCACTTTAACTACGAACAATCATGCTTAAGCTACATAATCTTTACTCCCTGGAATGGAGATAAGAAACGCCCTAACCTTTGTAATAGAGATTGATAGGATTGAATCAACTGGTATAAATACAGATGTAACAAGACAGCAAGACTCAGAACTTAGAATACAGAGCTTAGAACACAGAACTAAGAGGCACAGAACCTACACAGAACGTTCTCTAGAGATAGAAGAACTTTGCTGGAGAGAACATGGCAAAAGATCCTGGACAGAAACTGGCCTCAGAACCTAGAGACAGAACCTAGCGAGGGAACATGGCTACAGAACCTGGCTGGAGAACCTGGGAACCTAGCAAGAGAACATGGACACAGAACCTGGCTGGAGATCCTAACCAGAACTTCGCTGGAGATCCAGAGCAGAACCTCTCTGGAGATCCAGACCAGAACTTGGCTGGAGATCCTGGCTGGAGATCCTGGCTAGGCTGCTGATCAACTGAACACTGTCTCCGTGTCCTTCCTTCTTCGCCGACTCCGTCCACACCTTTGGGGACCCCTGGACCTTTTGGTGCTGGACCCCAGCAGTTCAGTGCTTAGAAGAGTTACAGGCAACTCAGAAGTTCATGGATTAAGGGTCGTGATCAAAAACAAATGGAGCAAGAAGCCTACTTAACACGGTTTTCACTGGTGTTGCTTTTAAGAAAAAAAAAAAATGTTAAAGGAAACGTCACCATTCTACCTAACGCATTTGTTAGAAAAATGTTAAATTAAGTCATCTGCAGTCAAAATGAACAAATTGGAGGTCTGCCTCGGTGCACCCGTGCCTCGCCCGACATGCGTTCCAACGACGCGTGGTCTGGCTAAAGAGATGGCTAATTGCCGATTGTTCCCGCCGCCGCTTGTCCATGAGGAGAAATCCGGCGTGCGGACACTGAACTCTCCCAGACAAAGAGCCGCATTAATTTTGTGCGTGGAGGGCGCTTAATAAATCGGACACCGTCTGGTGGTTTTCTTCCTCCGAGCCCACTTGACAGCACTGTGATTACAAGTTTCAGAGCATCTATTTTCCTGTGTAAAATTAACAGCAATAAAACAAGCTAAATGGAATATGGCCAAGCCACAGAGCCCGTCCTATCACGGAGCTGCAAAACAAATGCTGAAAGCAGATTAGAGAGGATTCGCGGCATACACATCAGTTCACCGCGCGGCTCTGAATCCGGGCGCTCATTCAGTATCACACAAGCATGATGCCGCTTTTTTGCAGAAGCAAGCGGTATGCCTGTCACCGCGGAGCAGCCTTGTGTGGCCGGTCGGGGCTTCGCACAGCAAATGCCCAGGACTTTTTCTTTCTCAGGCTGACATTTGTATCAAATCAAGCAAGTTCTTCCTACTTTTTCCTTTTCTAATGGATCTCCCCAACCCCCCATGTGTGTTTGCAAGGGGGAAGAAAAGCAAAGGGCAGCAAAACCAGCTTTAAGTGCTTGGCAAATGATCTTCCGGAGTCTGGACCTCATAAATCCTACAAAATGTGATATTTCAACAATAGGCTGGCAAAGCTTTTCTCTCTGCAATGATGAAGCCTGGCTTCAGGATTTATAGTTTCATCTCAGAAATGGACTATAAAGAGAGACTGACTTAGCTGTCTATCAACTACGCCTGACAATAGCAAATAAGGTGGGAGCCTTCAATGTCAAATATATATTTAATATTAAAATTCTCAGATTAGACATTGCAAAGGGGTTTCCTTTGCAGCACAGGCTGACAGGAGTGGTGATGGATGGAGCCGGGGTTGTCATAGCAATGTCCAGACCCTGGCGTGACATTTCTTTCATTATTCGCTATGAGGGTCTTATTTTTCTAATACTGCCTCTTAAAAGGGACGCTGTTCTGTTAGGGGTAAGGGTGAGTCGATGAAAATAAGATCCAAATAGATGTGGCCTGGTTCAGCGCGTAAAAGAGCCAGGTGTGTAATCTTTCATTTGTGTCAAGACAGGTATGAAAACCTGCATCCAAATATGTCTTGATAAACCCAATAGACTTTTTTTCTTTTTTTTGAGGGAGGAAACAGATTGACTCAAATAACTATTCCTGCTGGTAATGGAACAGGGCTGAGGCAAAATGAAAACTTCTGATGGCAATTTGGAACAAGCATGAGTTTCCTTAAAAACATCTAACCTTCCTAGGAAGCTAAGAAGTTTAAAGTGAAGTGATAAGGTACTATTTTTTCCATCACGAAATTAGCAAAAACTGAAGGGAGGAAAGATAACAGTCAGTGCTGCCAGGTATGGGGTGAAGAGTGTTCTCTCCCACTTTGTGGGGGAAGCATTCTTGGTTTCCATTTTTCTGGGAAATTGTTGGCAATATGTTTCAGCTTCAGTCCCTTAATGCATCATTTACATTCTAGAAATCTTAAGAAGAAACTAATCCAAGCTTACAGCAAGATATATGCACCAAGGTGCTTGTCAGAGAGTAATTTATAACAGTGAAAACTCTGAAATACCCTAAATGTCTACCATTAAGGAAAGGTTACATAAATTAGTGTATAGTTATACAATGATAGTTTATGTAACCACTAAAAGTGAGGATTTAAAAAAGATTAATTGGCATAGAAAAAGACCACAGTAGTAAATATGCAAGATACCAAAGTTTATATAAGCATGTAAATATTGTATATGTATATAATGTATGAGCACTATTTACACATAAATTTTATATACAGTGATAGACACAAACGACACTGGAAGAAATACTCTAAAACATTAAGGATGGCCCACTCTAGATTATGGGAAAATTGGTGATTTGATTTCTGTTTTTTGCTTTGACTTTTTGGTTACTAACTTTAACATAAAGTAGTTATTATAGAAAATTTAGCAAAGAAATATATCCTTGCCACTAAGTCTAGCTGCTGGGTGCCTGAACAACTTTGCTATCATCAGTAAACAACAAACAATAAGTATTGGAGAGGATGTGGAGAAAAGGGAACTCTCTTGCACTGCTGGTGGGAATGCAGATTGGTACAGCCACTGTGGAAAACAGTATGGAGTTTCCTCAAAAAAAAATTAACAAGGACCTGCCTTATGACCTAGCAATTCCACTTGTGGTAATGTATCTGAAGAAACCATAAACACTAATTCAAAAGAATATATGCACCCCTATGTTCATAGCAGCACTATTTACAATAACCAAGATTTAGAAGCAGCCCAAATGTCCGTCAGTAGATGAGTGGACTAAAAAGCTGTGGTGCATTTTCACAATGGAATACTACTAAGCCATAAAAAAGAAGGAACTCTTACTCTTTGTAAGAGCATGATGGACCTGGAGAGTATTAAGCTAAGTTAAATAAGCCCATCAGAGAAAGACAAGTACCATATGATTTCACTCACATGTGGAATCTAAGGAACAAAATACACTAACAAACAAAACAGACACAGACTCATGGATACAGAGAACAGACTGACAGCTGTCAGAAGGGAGGAGGGTTGTATGGTTGGGTGGAAACGGTAAAGATATTAAGCAAAATAACAACAAATACACAGAAAACCTCATAGACACAGACAACAGTGTGGTCATTACCAGAGGAAAAAGGGGGTGGAGTAAGGTAGAAGAGGGTATAGCGGGATAAATGGTGATGGAAGGAGATTTGATTTGGGGTAGTGAACACACAGTACAATGTACAGATGATGTATTATAGAATTGTACACTTGAATCCAATATAATTTTATTAACCAATGTCATTCCAATAAATTCAATAAAGAAAGGAAACATATCTTTAAGTAACAAAAATCTAAAAAGAAGATATATAATATTGGCGCCAGAACTAAGTAGACTAGGGTAGAAATTTGGTATTTTATTAACTTGCTTGTTTATACTTTCGTTTCTATCAGATTTAGCTTCCTTATCCTCCTTATTAGGAAGAAAGGTTGTGGTGAAGATGAAATGGGATCTGTACCCATAAGGAAAGCTACAAATATTAGTTCAAATTTAACATAGAAAGAGGAAAAGAGCATTTCATGGGGGACACAAGAGGTTGACCATTAAGCTTATAAAAATATAAGTTGGTAGTAGAGGGGTCATTTAAATTTAACTAAGAAAAGGATATTTCCCCACTCAAAAGATGGCAAACTAAATTGCAAATATAAAAACATATACACAAAATGGTGTATTGGGAAATGCGTAGGAAAGAAGCATTGCAGTTAGTACATGCCGCCTTCCTGTTGAATTTCATCTCGGCTCTTCCTAACAATGTAAGACCACACCAACATTAATGAGTGAAGCGTGCCCCACTGTCAGGCAGCAGAAAACCAGCAGCGTATAAACAATTTATATTGTGAAATACTCTAATGGGGCTTAATAAGGGAGCCAACATTTAGACACTACAGGGCTGGGACAAGATGTGACAGCTACCGTAACACAGAATCTCATTACTTTGTTGGTCGTCTGAATCATAACCAGAATTTTAAGTTTGTATTTCTCATAACTGAGCCATGAAGAATTAACCTGTGAGTTGAAAGGTAGAATATTGCAATGGGTAAAATGCCAAATTGATGGAAGCAATCCTGTTTTAATTCGAAAAGGGGAGTTTTTAGAGGTCTGGCAGTTGAAAATTATCACGGGAGATGATTACAGCGGAAGACTATGGAGATGATATAGTGGGGAAACTAATATGGGAGACCTCCCAACCCAGGGCTCTCGCTTCTGAGCTTCTGAAGGAGTTGTCAGCATTTGTCACAAGGTTCTGGCTCTCATGGGCCACTTCGGCTTTCATTTTTTGTCTCTTTCTTTTTTAAAAAAATATATTTTTATTGATTTCAGAGAGGAAGGGAGAGGGAGAGAGAGAAACATCAATGATGAGAGAGAATCATTGATCAGCTGCCTCCTGGATGTCCCACACTGAGGATCAAGCCTGCAACCCAGGCATGTACCCCTGACTGGAATCGAACCTGGACCTTTCAGTCCACAGGCTGACGCTCTACCCACCGAGCCAAACCAGCTAGGGCCATTCTCTTTCTCTTTTTATTTTTGGTCATTCTCTTTCTTTTTTTATTTTTATCTTTGGTCATCAGTTGCCATGCCCTCTAATCCAGGTGACTCCCCATTTCTGTGCCTGCCTTTTTCTGTGTGTAACTTCTCATACTCTCATTTGTCTTCCTTCTGAAAAGCACAGAATCCTAGAATGAGAAGTGAGGTCTAGAACTCATTCTTCTCTCCATGTATTTGGCTGGCCACGAATACTCAAAGTTGATGACTCTCTAAGGTTTCAAAGGGAGTTTTGCAGAATCTGAGAGCTGTGAGGGCCATTTCGCAGCCTCATGCTTTGCCTTGTGTGGCTTCTGGTTCTGGGAATTACGCATTGGGTAAGTTTTAAGAATAGAGAATTATTATTCCTTAAGAATGCAATAGGTAAAGTCTCGACATACATTATTGAACGATGGCACAATTATTACAGCATCACATATATGTAGTCCAAAATATTTATTTTATCAACTCAATAAAATGGCCTCTATGTACTCTAAAAACAAAACTTCATTGTTTTATCAATGAACAAAATTTAACCTATATTATTTGACTGATTCTAGAAAATGTGTACATCTTGGTTCTAATCTTAATAAAACCAAGACAACTTTAAAAGGCATTAAAGAGGAAGAGAGAGAGAGGGGTGGGGAGAGAGAGAGAGAGAGAGAGAGAGAGAGAGAGAGAGAGAGAGAGAGAGAGAGAAGAGAGAGAAAGAGAGAATACATAGAAGGTTTCCTTATTTTTCTTGACTTTTTTTTGACTTCATGAGTTGAGCAGACAACTGAAATGGCACAGTTTACATGCCCTGCATTATCTTCAGAGAATAACAGTATGCATTAATCTATTTACACCTTTCAAAAAACAGCACAGGAAAAAATCAAATTCGAGGACGATAAAAGCCTTGCTGGCTAAAGGGAAGCCAAGCTAAACAAAGAAGCCCGCAGACACACTGAGCGCACACAGAGCCCAAGCTGCTCTTTTGTTCCAACGAGGCTGAGTGACGACCCCTCTTCTCTATGAATGTGTATCACTGGGTTAGTGATGCTTTTGTAAAGAGGGTTTGACAACAATAGAGAGTCTCCTGCCAGCTAAACAAAAAGTGACAACTCCATTTGAAAGCTGTCCCCAGATGTATTTTATGTGCAGAAATTACCTGTGACAGTCCCGATCAAAATAGAGTTTCATTGCACATGGACATAAATGGACGATACAATAGGTTATCTTGAATGTTATCATTTTGTTCAATTAATGGTTAAGGTATTTTCTAGTGAGTTTCTCATAGGTTACTATTTTTAAATGAAAGTAGGCTTTTACTGATAATGCCATTTTTAAAAAACCAATGCCGTTAATTTAAGAAAACCATGTATGTAAACAAAGAAATATGGGTACATCCACTTGAAAATACACGTGTTTAAACCTAATGTACAATGAGAAATCATGTTCCTATTGATGGATCCACAGATGTATCTGGGCAACTTTGCTCTGAGACCTTTCAGGTCACTTCTAATATCTGGAACCCACCTTAGCAACCAACATCAACATGGATGCACCTATGAAGACAAAACTGTGAACAACACTTATAGCCTCTAAATTAAAGGGTATGTGCAAGGCCACAAACTTGCAATTTGTCAAATGTCAGACTGAAAGGATCAATTCTCCCTTCTGATGTCTGACAGACATCATTTCTGGCTTGAAAAATCACAATGGACTTTGTTTTAAAGAATACTTTCATGCCTACCTGTCTATCATAGGCCATGGGGCTAAAGAAATCTATTGATGAGATTCCCAGGATTCTATTTTAAATTCCATACAATTTTTCATGCTATTTAATATCGACCTAAACATTATTTTCCCTGCCTTGTTCCACAAAGTATCCTATAAACCCCTTGAAGGAAGGGGCTATCCTGGCTTGAAACTTCATTAACTATAGAGGTAGGTTTTCAGTAGATTCTGGGCCAGAGAACCTAAGTGAGAAAAGGGATTGTTCTGAAAATATTGAGTGACTCACCTGAATTTTTGTAATATCTATTTTTATTGATTTCAAAGAGGAAGGGAGAGGGAGAGAGAGATAGAAACATCAATGATGAGAGAGAATCATTGATCAGCTGCCTCCTGCATGCCCTCCACTGGGGATTGAGCCCCTAACCCAGGCATATGCTCTGACTGGGAATCGAACCATGACCTCCTGGTTCATAGGTCAACACTCAGCCACTGAGCAACATTGGCTGGGCTTGCCTGTATTTCTTTATCCCATTGTCCTTGCCCCTCCTTTAAAGATTTTGATATTATTATTGAATGAAAGATTATCTTTTATCTTTTTAAGGACATTTCTGCAAAAACAAAGTTTATAATAGCATAATTAAAAATTTTGATATTAAATTGGAGTGAGGAAAAATTACAAAGTATGCATGTATATATATTTGTGTGTGTGTGTATGTGTGTGTACAATTCTATTGTCAAAGGCTATTTACAAATCTCACAACCTAAGTTCTCATTATTCAAAGACAGGACCACCTAGAGGACAGACAAAAGATTTCCAATGTGAGAATTTAAAGAAATTCAGACTAATGTTCCAGTTCCTGAAATCTGGGGTCAGGGTGAAGCATTCCTGCAGGGGTGAGCAGAGGGGGTTTGAGAGTGGATTCATGGGCACTCTGGGTAACAAAGAAGGTAGCAAAGAGGTATGAAATGGGAGATGGGGAGCTCAAAGAGGCCTTGTGGAACAATTGATGAGATTAAAGATTAATTTTTGACTTAATTGTTTAAAGCTACTTTGAAAAGGAATAAGAAAGGAGAGTCCGCTACCAGGAGGCGATGCTTTGACATGATAACAGCACCAGAGAAAAGGCAGAGCAACCTGAACTCCTATTTTCCTTCCATTAAAGAATCACAGAACCATATAATTTTGGAGATGGAAAGAAATGCTGAGACCACTTAGTCCCACCCTCCTGTCTTTATAGATGAAGAAAGATGCACAGAGACATTAAGTGACTCACCTGACATTTCCATCAAGGGAAGGCAGAAAAAGGCAGAAAAGAAAGGACCATGGGAGGGAGAGAGAAAATACAGGGTCCAGGATGCCTTGAAAGGCGTTCTGGTTCCTGGTACTTACAAACTGCATCCAGGGTTTTGAGAGAGCTGAAAGGTATGCCCCTAGAAGCAGAGTTGGTATTGTTGAGATATTATAAACAATGGGATAAGTGTCCAGGTACCAGAAGGTGAGCAAATAGCAGTCATTTTTTTAAATGGGAAAAGTAAACTCTAGGAAAACTAGAGAACAACAAGTTCAATGGTCATTTTAATCAACATTCTCTGGAACGTAACAGTAGAGGCGAGTAGAGATTATCACCAGGAGCCAACAGCAAATATCAGGTGTGGGAAAATTTATCTGCCAAGGAGAGCCATTTTTCTTGGTAGAACAATCAGATTGGGATGATTGTAGCTTCGGAATGGTAAATGCTACCTTATACCCTTAGGAAGCTTTTGAAGCAGAGACTAGATGGGGGAAACCATGACCTGTGGTGTCTAGGGAAGTCTTTCATCTAGGGGTGCTTGGCTAGGAGGCATTTCCTGACAGAACAGAAATAGGACATGTCACCACAGTGAGAGCCAAGGACCAAGAGAAACCAGCAGAGTCATTGAACCCCACAAATCTGAGCAGAACAGGGGAAGGAGGCAATCATAGGGAGGCTATGCTGACCTGGAGGCCAGACAAGTCATATTACCCTGGGAGGCTGGCCCATGAAAGAGTGTGACGAGGAGGCTGTGTGATCTTCAAGTCAGGCAGCTAGGAGTGGAGCCACTTGGCTTCATTCATTCATTCAAAACATACATATTTATTGGTAGCAGATGCTGCAGGAATTATGCTGAGACTAGAAGTAAAGTACAGCGCTTGTGTCAAGATCTCTCGAGGAAACAAACAAGTACCAGTTAATTCCAATACTCAATCCATCTGTGGTACAGGTCTCCATGGAAGCTTTGGGAAGATCGCTGAGGGCGGGATGCTGGGCTAAATCCTGAACAGCACATAGGGCTTAACCTAGAGCAATGTTCTTGAGTCATGCAGCTAAGGTTGGGGTCCTTAGAAAATCAGAAGGAGGGGGTGGGCGTTAGCAGGAAGAACGCTGAACAGAGTTCCATTTTGAGAGGCATTTATCAAAGACAATGCATGTAGGGGTACAGGGCAAAGCTCTCTAATATGGGGACCCAACACTGTCTCTCATCCAGATGAATGCAGTTGCAAAAGAGAACGCACCATGGACCAAAGCAAGTGGTCGAGGCCACCTGGACCCCAAATCATTTCCTCATTGAAGAAACACAGGGCACGGACATCAGAGCCAAAGCTACCCATTCCTCTGGATCCTCCTGGGAAAGAGTCTGGGTGTGTGGCTAAGGGGGGTGGAAGCCTCCAGGACCCCCGGATTGGTGGCTTGAGCAACTAGGTGAATAATGGGGCTACACACTGAGGTGTCATAGGCACAAAATAGCATCAACACTAGACAAGAAAGGCCTGGAAATAAAAATGGGTATTAATAAAGTGAGCACCCAGTTTGTTGTTATATATACATCTACAAACATGGCATCTTAGGAGGATGATAGTTTACTGAGAATAAGAGTGTGACTTAGGGAAAGAAAAGGTTCTGTCTGCAGCACTGCCTTTCATTATTCCTGGCTGGAATGACTACCGATTGGGAAGGAAGGAAGGATTTGTAGTTAAGTGAGAAGCACACTGGTGTCATACTTTTGTAATTAGTCACGCATATGCCTGAGTTAGTTGCTGACAGAAACGTTGTATGGGAGGACTGCACATACTCCCCATCTGAAGCCAGGCTTCACTCTCCTGTCTAAGGTGGAAGCTAGGTCATTGGTTCTGTCTTCTCTCCTAGGCAAGGCAAGGACAGATCTGGGATGGGATCGGACCTGCTGAGGTGGCCTTGGCGCCACTCAGGTCACCTTGTCTAGCACAGTCCATGCTGAGGTTACCGCACGATGCAGGGGCTGGTGCCTAAGTGAGGGGCATCTCTCTGGAGACGGAGAAGGTAGGGCTGGCAGATCTGTCTGTCCCTGGGAGTAGGAATGGATTGTTTACATGTCTTTTTCTTACTCTGCCCTGTACATTCTGCGAGAGAAGAACAGTGGTGCTTGTCTAGCAGCAGTTTAGAGTTGAACATAAAAAAAAGCTTTCTGCTATTGGAGAAAGGATAGGGTCCTCCCATTACCCTGAACTCTAGTATCCAGAAAACTTCATGCTGAAGCATCAGCCACCCCTGAGAGTATGTTGAAGGGACTCCAGTGCTGTCCATCAGGGCGGCCAATAGCCACAAGTGTCTACTGAACACTTGATATGCTGCTGGTCCCACTGACACATGCGGGAAAGGGGCAATACACACCAGATATTGAAGACAGCATGAAAAAAAGAAGGTAAAATAGTTCTACGATATCTGTTTTGAACGCATGTTGAAATTATATTTTGCATATATTAGTTTAGATAACATATTCAAAGTGAACTTTACTTTTTAAAATGAGGCTCATATAAAAATTAAAAATTACATGTGTGGTGCCCAGCCAGTGTGGCTCAGTGGTTGAGCATTGACCTATGAACCAGGAGTTCACAGTTCGATTCCCAGTCAAGGCACATGCCCGAGTTGTAGGCTTGATCCCCAGTGTGGGGCGTGCAAGAGGCAGCTGATCAATGATTCTCTCTCATCATAGATGTTTCTATCCCTCTCCCTTCCTCTCTGAAATCAATAAAAATATTTTTAAAAAATGATTCTTTAAGAAACTTCGTGTGCATGGTTCACCTATTTCTTTTGGACCGAGCTGCTTACACTGAAGTCGAACAGGCCCACTGTCCTCCTACACCAAGCGGGCCGCAGGGCCTGTCCTCGATTCTGGTTACCCACACAGAGAAGAGAGTCTCGCTAATTGAGAACATCTTCCCATTTATTGTTAGTTAGTGCCAGTCTATAAACTCACACATGCACTGATGTGTAGCCCAACCCCCAGAGAGAAATTCTTGTTTTCTCTCTTTTCATTGTTACAAATGGCCCCAGAGGTGTCAATTTGTTGTTGTTTACAAAGAGAAACGGGTGGCTGATGCTTCAGCGTGAAGTTTTCTGGATACCAGAGTTCAGGGTAATGGGAGGACCCTCTCCTTTCTCCAATGGCAGAAAACCTTTCCTTATATTCAACTCCAAACCGCTGCTAGACAAACACCACTGCTCTTCTCTCACAAAATATTGGCATTCCAACCAAACTCTATAAAAAAAGACATACTCTGGGAACCTTTATGCTTGTTTAGGATGCAGATCAATGAGGGTGAGGATGGTAGCCTTTATCAGAGAAGCTAGTGTTGAGTTAAGATAAGACGAATTTAGCTAAAATAATACCCAGGCACAAGTATTAGCTAAGTGTAATGTAACTGGCTTTGAATGAAATAATGGAATAAACAGAACCATTGAAACTCTTAATTGAATGGGATGTGGTGGAAAAACGGATCACTTATTTGTAATGCTAAAACTTCTCTTGGCAGGTCTGTAATAGAGCTGGAGAAAAGAAATTTAAATTTATGCCTGTTCAACTGTGGAGACAGAGCGTGTTGCTAAGGTGCAGCACGAGGTCAGAGCAGGGACACTGGTGCAGACGGCAGCATTTACAATACAAACCGGACAAATAGAGAGCCACGCTCTCTCTCTTCCAGGACACAGAACCAGAGCGGCACCCAGAAGATCCCGGCCGGTACAGCACGAGCTTTCTCACACCTCTCACTGGTAGGAGTAAATGGCCCCTGAAACTTCGGAAGGCTATGAAAAGACATTCTGCATATTTATTAAAATGATTTTTATAATCAGTAACCATTAAGCACTGCCTTGCTATAGTCTAGGCCTTTGCTAATCACAGTGTGGTCCCTGGACCAGCAGAGTGAGTGTCACCAGGGAGCTCGTGAGAAATGCAGAGTCTCAGGGCCCACCTTGGCTCTCTCCAATCAAAATCTGCATTTTAACGAGATCGCCAGGTGATCCCAATGCAGGGGTTTGAAAAGCTAAGCCTTTCCTTTGTGGAAATACACTTCTCAGTCGCAGCGGCTTACTTTCTGTATGAGGAGCCCCCTGGAAGGTGGCCTCCTGCCTCTCGCTCTGCTTATGAAAAGAGCACCTGAATGTTAGGAATCCTGGTTGGAGGCAGCTTTCAACCCATCACTGGTCAATTAATGCAGCTTTTAGCTGCAATTATTGGACATCACTGCTCCCCACATGCTCCTGGCATCTGCACATAGGTTTAACCCCATTCCTTCAATGGGGCAGGCTTTCTCCCAGAAGTACCTATTTTCTTTGCTTTTGCACCATTCGATTTTCAGCAGAAAGGAAAAGCTTTGAATGATCCGTTTTTCTAAAGCGAGCCCCTACTGCCTTTCTTAAAGTGGAATGCACTTGCCACTCCGCGGCCTGTAATTGAGGGAGAGGTGCGGCTGACCTGGGACTGCTATTGGGCGGAGTGCTGTTCTGCAGGAAAGTTTATAGATTGAGACTTTATACACACGAGGGAGAAAAAAGAGTCCAAATAATGAAATCAAATTTCAGAGAAAGAAAATAATTTTTTAGAAAAGAATACAGTAGTCAACACAGCAGAGTGGTTAAGTGGCCGGGCTCCGGATGCAGGCGAAATGGGTAGGGATCCTGGCCCACCCCTGAATGCATGGGCCAGCTCCTTACAACTGAGGCTCCTCACACACACCTTGGGAATAGCAATAGTGCTACCTGGGAAGGTGGTCGGGAGGATTAAGTGACACTTGCAAAGCAGTCAGCACAGTGCCTAGTGGTGGTAAAAAATTCTCAATAATATTCAGCATTATTATGAACAATCCCGAATTTTCTTTCTTATCGAAACATTGCAATTTGGTTTCTGAGTTACATGACATTAGGGCCATCTCCATTCATATTTAACTAAATGTGTGAATAAAAATATAATAAAACAACTTCTTTAAAACGTACTAAAATATCAAATTACTCTCCTTCTCTTTAGGCCAGGAAGAAAACGGAGTTGACCACGTAGAGATGTAACAAAATCCTACTATTACTACAGTGCAGGCTCAGAGCCTGGCCACTCCAAGGCGCAGCGTGGAACCTAGAGCAGTCCAGTGTGGACTAATTAACTTCTCAAGGCTTCCAAGGGGTCCCATGGGTATTTCACAGGTCCCACCAACCCATAGGAGGCTCAAGGAGAGGAAATAGGATTAGCTTCTTGATGAGAAGGGTGATTAAACACTGGAATAGGATACCCAGGGAGAGGGTGGGATTTGCATCCCTAGGGACCTTTTAAACAAGAGACATTAACTGTCTAGCTTATGTGATTTGGGTCTTCTGCCTGGAAGCAGGAGACTGAACTGAGTGAACTGATTATATATATTGCTAATTTTAATGGGTAGAATTAGTTTTCTCACAATTTTATAGGAAATGACTACATGCCTGACTGTCCCCAGCCTCACCCTGAGATTCCTAGCTCCCCTCCTAGGCCACGCTAACTATTCAGCATGGCTGTGATTTACTTGTTGACATGCCCGGGTCTCCTCCACTAGATTACATGGTCCTCGGGGCTGGGACATCGTTATTACGCAGCCACACATTAATACCTGGTGCAAGAGAGGAGCAGGGCAGCCTTTTAGTAAGATAGATGGAAAGGCATTTAAGAACCACAGATATTCTACTACCCAACTGTTAGCTAAGTCATTCATTCATTTCTTTATGCAACATTTATGGAGTTGAGCTCTGATAAACAACTTCAAAAAATATTTTACAGCACCTCCTATGCACAAGGCAGACCCTTCCCCAAGGAAGCGAAGGTAGAGCCAAGCCCACAGAATCCATGTTTGTACCACCAAGAGGGCTGGCAGCCTCAGACCGAAGGAAGTATCCACTACAGGTTGAAAACAACATCCTGCAATTCCTCGTCTCTCTGAAGAGGAGCTTCTTAAGCACCTGCAGGTTCTGCCTACGCTCACCCAGGACTACGCAGCATGCGGGAAGGAAATAAAATATGCCTGGTTGCCCGGGATGAAGGCGCTAGTGAAGATCCCTTCAATGAAATGCTTTTCGAGTCCGTTTTCCAACTTGCCAGCTTTTACTCCAAAGACAGGTCCCTGAGGCTGCTGCCACGCAGGGCTGCACAGTGTGCGAGAGGGTGCTCTGTTCAGACACTGTTAACGGAAAGGCCACCATCTATCAGGGTTTCACTTCCAGCATTCAAGCGCCCGGCCTATAAACATAATTTTTAACAGCTTTTCTTCAGCAACTCTGACTGTTTAATTAATCTTCAGCCATTAACCATTCATTTAAAATGCCACTTATGAAATCTTAATTTTGCACATTATCAGCTGGTTCACAAATAGCTAACCATGAGCAGAAGCGTAATGATCGCTCTCTCCCTGTTCTTAGAGCTCACCAAGCTTAGAGCCAATTTTGGCTTCTTAATTAACCATATGCATATTAGCATTTAAAATTAAACGACAGGTTTTTTTTTTTAAAGAATTAATGCGCAGTGAAATGTTAACACTAACCTCATTCTGCTGCCTTCTGAAGGGCCTGATGGCAGGGCCTGGCCAGGTCGCAGCGACCGGATGCCCAAAGGCGATGCATGCGTGGGAATGTTTCCCCTCAGTTGAGATGCCATAAATGAGTGCACATTTGAAATGATAGCTTGGGTCCATTGTTCAAATTCTACAACTTTTATGTTTAAAGAACAATTAGAAATACCCTCCCACCAAGATATTTCATTCTTTTTCGGTGGTTGACCCCAATTAGGTGAGTTAGTTGAAGCCAAATAATAGGGCAGGGAAGGATATTCAGGGTCAAAAAAGAATTGTTAGCTGATCCTGAAATGACTTTTTCTCTAACTAGGACTCTGGTTATTAGAGATGACAAGGAAGTCACTTGTAATTTTACAGGTGTCAGCTAGGGTCAAGGTCCAAGCACAAAACTGGGCACAGAATTGTTCGGGTTGGTTTATCACAGCACATGGGAGTCTTAGACCCATGAGCCAGTGCCTGCGTCACATCTGAGATTGGGTAGATGGTCGCATCAAAGCACCTGCATACTTCAGGGATTAGACTATAAGTCTCTACTCCATGTGACTGGTGACAGTAATTACACACATTCTATTTTGTAGAATTATGGTAATCCTGGGCACTTTTCTTTTTCTTTTACCCAAATACAGAGATTCGAAAGACAACCATAAACAAAGAATCACAAATGAAAATAATGTTGCATCATCTACTGAAACTCCATGCTCTGGGAATGAGAAAAATTGTTAGAAAGTTCATTAAAAATGTTTTACATTACTGTGGGAGTGAAAGCGGGAAAAATAGAGACCATTTTCTGAATCACAATATGAGTCGAGGTAAAGCATCTCAGAATTCATTAGACACTGAGTGTAGGTGACACAGTGGTGGCTCGGGGCCTTGTTGTAGTTACATAATACCTGTGCAAATTGCAGCTGGTTTTGACTGAGACTTCATGTGCAGGTGTCAAAAAAAACAAAACAACAACTAAAACATTAAGACTGCAACTAAAACCAGATATGTACTGACTGAAGAAAGAACTGACAACCAAACATGCACGTAAACAATTTGAGTCTCAGTAAACTTGGCATTTTGTAATCCTGTTAGCAATTCTTTTTTTAATCCAAGTAAGTACTTAAAATGCAAGCATATTTTGAGTCTGAAATTTCTGAGACTGTGTTCCAAGAGAATGACAATAATTTATTCTCCTAGAAGGCCTTTTAGACTGAAAGGAATCATGAGAACTTTCCAAAGAATGATGTATGAAATCCACTGAGCTAGATCCATTTTGTGGTTCCTTCACTGATTCAACTCATTTAACAAACATGCATTGGGTATGTACTATGTGCTAAGCACTGGGGTGCAGATATTTAAGATACAAAAAGGTACAGTTCCATTAGACCAGGGGTGGGGAACATTTTTTCTGTCAAGGGCCATTTGGATATTTATAACATCATTCGAGGATCGTACAAAATTATCAACTTAAAAATTAGCCTGCTATATTTGGTCCAACATTTAATTAACTCACCCTAATGTCTTGGCAGGGCCAGACCAAATGATTTTTCGGTCCTTATATGGCCTTTGGGCTGGATGTTCCCCACCCACAGCATTAGACAAATATGGCAGTTACCCACAAAGTTTAGTTTTGATTTTAGTATTTTCCCTTTGGAAAATGCTCCTTGTGCATTTTTCTTTGAGTTAAGGAATAAATGATGATTGTTAAGCTGCTAAAAGAAGAAAGACACCTTAAAATAGTGATTCACCAAGTAAGAAATCCCTGCCAGCAATATCAGTAGCACCAGGTAGCTTCTTAGAAATGCAAATTTTAGGGTCCTATCCTAGACCTACAAAATCAGAAACTCTGTGGGTGGAGCCCAGGTCTATAATTTAACAAGCCCTCTTGGTGATTCTGACTCAAGTTCAAGTTTGAGAACCATTTCCTTAGACAATTAAAGGTTGACCTTTTACTGCAGACACATACATTTATTATATTAATAAGGAATCTCATAGCTCTGAGAATGAGTGAAGGGGTGAGAAATTGATTAGATCTCTGGAAGCTAGAAGGTACATGTCTCCATGGATAGGCTGAAAATAATGGGTACCTTGAGATGTGGTAATGAAGAAAATGGGGAACCTTTTCTATCTACATATATAAAAGCCTAAGCAACTGTTATGACTGGTCCACCGGTTGCCATGACGTGTACTGACCACCAGGGGACAGATGCTCAGCGCAGCGGGGCCAGGATGAGTGGGAGCAGCGTGGCACCCAGCCCCAGCTTGGTCTCCTCCCTGGCTGCCTGCCACTTTGCGCACTGCTACATCCCTCTGGGGATGTCGGACTGCCAGTTTCAGCCCGATCCCCGGAGGCTTGCAGGGGATCAGCCTGAAACTGACAGTCTGACATCCCCTGAGGAGTTCTGGATTGCGAGAAGGTGCAGGCCAGGCTGAGGGACCTCTAGTGCACCAGGCCCCTAGTATCTATATATTTGTGGTAGGGCATATTTCAAGGGAAGAAATGGATAAGACGATATCATGCAGACTGATTAACTCATCCAATTACTAAACTCTGGCCTGGGTGTTAATCACAATACATCATCAGTGGTTCATGTAAATCCCCTCTTTTTATATGTTAAGATATTTCTATTAGTTACATTCTTCATCTGACTGGTCTACTGAAGGGCATCTTGACCAATAATGGTAGAAAAGTGAAAAAACAATAATGGCTAAAGTTTGCTGAGAACTCAATATGAGCCAGTCACTGAGCAACAGATTTAACATGCATTAATTCTTCAAGTCTCAGCTTCACTCCAGAAATAGAGAGAGGCTGGAAGATACTATATACTAGGATTTATCCCAACTTCAAATTCCATGTGATTGACTACTAGGAGAAAGACAATAATCTCAAGAAAAGTAGTAAATAGATAGTTATACACTGCTTAAGAGGCAATGAAATTTAAAATGTAAAAGGTTTCAATTCTGGGCATATATTAGGTATCCAATGAATACTATTATTAACTATCATCATCATCACCACTATTACCAACTTTAGTCTTAAAAATCCTTGTATACATTATGCTTCTAGATTCTAAAACCCGTATCTGAGCAGATTCTGGAAATACTGTTTGGAGAAATTCCCTCTCAGAAATAAATGACCCAAAATAAAATTTATGAATTGAGCTTCTTCAAATCTGCTTATAGTCTCAAATGGTCTGAAATTACTATTGAAATCTACTATTTTACATTGAAGTCTACTGCTTTCCATTTTTTGTTTTCTAGTGAATTTATTTTGAGACTTAGCTATCATACACACTCAAAAAATTTGTTTCCCAGACTTTAAACTCAATTTAAGCACGTACTATAATGTCCCAAATTTCTGAATTACTTAGATCTAGTTCTGCTTCTCTCCCTTAGCATATCATAGTCTTCACTCACTTCAGCACCCAGATAAGCCAATTCATAAGACAGCTGCCAATTTTCACCAATCCTGGCCTCACTGTCGAAAGAAAAAGGTGGGAACAAAGCTGCAGAGAGTGGAAACTGGTAGAACACAGGAAAACAGACGTTGAGAGAAAGGGTTGAAGTGGAGCGCCAACAGATTAGTTATTCTCTATGGAACAACACTGAGACATGAGATGAAAGAGAAGAAAACAAACTTGTCCTCTCACCTGCTAAATGTTGTCCCTCAAATGCTGAGGTTGCCCTACAGGGTCTCTAAGTGAGAGCATGGTAGGGAGATGTAACCCTTAGAAAGGTTACTAATTTAAAGTTCATGAGATCAGCAACTCAGCATCCTGAGAGTGACTGCTGTTCTGTGGGGCCTCAACCACAAAAGACCAACATGAAAAAATTAAATGTTACTGACCAAATCTTTCTACGGCTCTAAGGATGGGCCCAGGCCACCTACTAAGTTTGACATACAAAATCTACTTTGTCTGCATTGAAGAGAATATCCCTCCTAATCTTGTGATCAGAGGCCTTGCCAATTTGGAAAGTCAGAGACCAAGTAATGGCCAAGCTTGAGGGAATTCAGAGTGCTTGCTCAGGATTCACTGGAAGTCTGTACAAAAACTGTTGCTACTGAGTTCTGTTTCTGGATGGTTTTATATCAATGCTCAGTCAGTTCTCCAGAGGGGAGGGGAGTCCACAGCACATAAATATTAAAACATCTCTTTAAGATGTTGGGTATTTATGAGTACTAACATTAAAACCATCTTTTATTGCCCTTTTTCATCCCACTGATTATATATTGTTTGAAAAGATAAATACAAGTAGACAACTGAGCTAACAATGGCCTATTCTTGATTATATGTTGCATTAAATACAGAAATTATAACGAGGGCACTTTTGAATCTATCTTTAGCATCGGCAAAAGTATGTAATGAAAAGGTATGTGGCTTTGCCTAACAGATTAATGCAAACCACAGATCACAAGAGGCCTGGAGTAAGTGAGGTATATCAACACAAACTTAGAACTTCTACAGAGAAGTAGGTCAAAGCCCAAGGTTTCTGATTTGTCTTTGTGTCTCTATAGCCTTGAGTAGGGTGCTTTGCACAATGTAGGAATCTAATGTTTTTAATGGAATGAATGAATGAATGAATGTGGGAGAAAGAGAGGGAAAGATGTCTGGCAAGTAAGGAGCAACATACATGCTCTTTGTACATGCTTACTGGCTTCCAACTTGTTCTACGGCAATCTGCAGTGAGAAATGCATTTTGCATCATGTGCCAGTACTCACATACATACCTTGTGTACATATGCACATGTATACATTTTATATACACATATAACTTATGAAATAATTCTTACACTCATTACAATCTATGCAATGATATTTTCTATTCTTTTCTGTGCTATTTTTTAAAATGGTAGTTTTGATTCCACCAAATTGATTTCAAGATGTATTTATACATTACATCCTGCAATTTTTAGAAACCCGCACTTAGCTAGAAGCTAATGCATGGATTTTGGAGTCAGACCTGGGTTGAAATCCTGACTCTGCCAATTTATTACCTGTGTCATCATAGGTAAGTTTCCTAATTTCTCTGAGCTGCCAGTTTCTTATTTGTGAAATACAAACCTACTCTGTTATCTTTCCAAAGCATAAATCTCAACATGCCATCTCCATTTCAAGGGTTCCCTGTCGCTCTAGAGCTGAAGACTAAGTGCTTTATCTTTGACTAGTGGCCAGGTGCATGAGTTCATGCACATTGAAAGGAAATTAATTAGAAGAAATATTTTAATATTGCTATTAACCCTTTCTCTATAATAGAAGTGTCAACCAAATTCATGATCGATTACAATGACACATCGAAACACAAATGTGCGATTGGCACCAGTGGGAGCTTTATATGTATCACACATGCACGAGTCAGCTTAGCCTTTTATAGATATAGAACAGTGATGGCGAACCTATGACACACGTGTCAGAGGTGACACACAAACTCATTTTTTTCGGTTGACTTTTCTTTGTTAAATGGCATTTAAATATATAAAATAAATATCAAAAATATAAGTCAGTGCTTTACTATGGTTTCAAATATCAAAAAATTTCTATATTTGACACGGCACCAGAGTTAAGTTAGGGTTTTTCAAAATGCTGACATGCCGAGCTCAAAAGGTTCTCCATCACTGATATAGAATAAACTTGCCTAATTAGACTTGCTTTCTGATTTAGCTAAACTTTTTCCAGTCCAGTGAAGCACCCCAACTTCTCTTTCAGGTAATTGTTAGCAACACAGCAGTAAATATCAACACAAAGTAGATTATAGGGAGAACAAAGGGTAAAATATTGAACTGCAGCAGTGTTTGACTATATTTTGTGCAGTGAGAAAACCTGAAGTCATTTTCAAGGTACACCATTTCTTACTTCTTTTCAGTTGGGTCAAGTTTCTAAGCTTTCTAAATCTCCATTTTCCAGCTAATGAAATGAAAATAGGATTCCACCGAGTCTCCTACCTACCTATTTCAGGACTTCTGTGTTGATCAAATGAGATGAGGCACGGAAAACGCTTCACAGACATTTTGGTTAAAGTGTCAAATATTTGCACCTGGCTATAAAGCAAGTCGTGTTCCTGGGCTGAAGAAAATGGAAGGAGGCTAGTCGCTAGGAAGAGGAAGCCGGGCATTGCTACCTGATGTTATTACCCAGAAGGTTGGACACTTAGCATATTAGCCTTTTATATATATAGATAATGCGGCCTTTAACAATTTGGCCTGTGTTGACCTTCATCTTTTTACTTCAGGTGACTCTTATTTACATAACACACTCCACCTCTTCTAATATATAAAGTTCCCTAAATGTTTTCTCTTTGGGCCTATGTGCATGCTCTTCTGCCCAATTGATTAATTTCTACTGTTCTTTAGGTCATAATACAGAGTCCCTCAAAAACTTTCTTTGACCCCCCCAGATCTGCCTTCAGTGCCTCTCTATTATGCTCCTATAGCATCTTTGGCTTACCCTTTTCATAGCATATCACCATTATTGTTCCAAAATATAAGCTGCATCCTCTAGAAAGCAGAAGACTCTGTATTCTGCTCTATTCTCTTTGTGTTATTTATATTTCTAAAAAATTCTGTATACTTCCTCCCATCTCCTCCTAGTAAACAGAATAAGTTAGATGAATATATCCTAAGGATCGGGTAATTTGTTTGAAAAACAGTCAAGTCAATGCTTAAGTGACAGCTTTAAGATTTATCAGAGCAACCCTTTGGCCAGCACTCCTCAAACATGCTCACTTACTCCCAGTGACTGAGGATGGCAAGGGGGCGGAGGCCTTGGAAATGGATGGTCATTGAGGACCAACTCTCTGCCTAGATCATGTATAATAAAGGAGAAGGTTGTCTACATTTGTCACCCCTGGAAGCTGACAACTTAGGCAGACATAAGTCTAGCATAGTCCCAAGAGCAGGGCTTTCAGAAGTTGAAAAAAAATTAATGAGAACATCAAGTTTGTAAGAGGGGGAATGGAGCAAAGTAGAGTTAATGGTATATCAGTTACTATTAGCACTTATCTGGTCATAGAGATTCTTTCATTAAGAGATTTCTCATTATTGTTTAAAAGTCACTTAAAAATCGATGGTAATATGTTCTAAGGGAAAAAAAATCTGCTTGCTTTGTTCAATTGATGAATTTTAACTCTCTATGGGAATGGCATTTATCATTGGGATTCCCCAACTGAAATGATACCGCGTTGGCTCTGTTTGGAGAAACAAAAAAACCACATCTTCAAGTAATCTGTAGTCATTCTTCAAGGGCCTACGGACAGCCTCGCTAAACTGTGAGTCAGAAGTGACAGCAAAAAGCCTCACTTCAAAAACACTAAAGTAAAGTTAATAGGAAAAACCACTGGAGATAGAGATTGGGACAAACACCCACAGAGGTATGAGCTGTGTACGACAAGACTGTGGCTCAATGAAATGCACAATCTCTGAAATCAAGAAATGAGATTTCAGTTTCCTGCACTGCCCCAATAGCACAAGATATGTTCACATCCAGCAGTTCACGCCTGTCTGTGAAGCTTTCCTGTTAACACTTTGTTGATCCTTCATCACTGTTAAATTCAAAGTTCCCAAAACACAATTTTTCAGTGATCACAAAAAATAAGAATGTATGTCCCTGACTTGCTTTACTTAAGTGATATTAGAAATATTTTTGTCTCAGCTCTAAAAGAGGGTCTTTGTAATAAGGATAGCCTCCTACAGGGAGTTAATAAGTATATTTGAACAGAGTGCTATATGGCATTAATCTTTAACTTTTACATTACTATGGGGAAGTGGGGGAAAAAGGGAGAGAAGTCATCTAGAGGTAATCTGTTTGTGCTGGAGCCCATGGAATGACTCCCGCAAGCCACTTCGATTCCTTCCTCCCTTGCCTTTGGGGTATTATTTCTCAGGATTCTTTTACAACTGGCAGAGACTTTTGAAAGGACTTTTTACCAATAAGAAGTTGTCCTCTAGAAAATGTTCTGAAAGGGATAAACTTGACTGACATATTCCACTGGCCATTTGCCCCACTCTCCTTGGAGAGTGAACATGAAGCCTAGAGCTGCAACAGCCATCTCAGAATCGTGATGCAACATGAGGAAAAGGCCCAGACACTAGAAAGCAGAGGAGAAAAATTAAAAGAAGCCACTTTATGAGGCCAGGGTCACTAAATTCCTTAAAGGATGAGACAAATATATCAATTGAGTTTTCTGTTGTTTACAGCCAAATGGGGTCTGCCTTGACATGTTGTTATTGACAGTTCTTCTGGGGCTAGTCCATTCTGTGGACAACTGTTGAGCCCAACTCCAAACCATATGGACATTCAAGTGACATGGCAGGAAGAAAGTGTTGGTTCTAATGACCAGCTTAGGGACAGCTAATGAGCTATGGTTTTTAACAAGAAATTGACAAAAGAGGTGAGTAATAACTGTTCTTCACTTACGTACATGATATGATTGATCTAAGAGAATCGGTGCTAGTTTTTTTTTTTTGCCTTTTGTCCCCTCACTTTGCTTTTGTTTCTAATGATTGAAATACACCAACAGAAGTTTGGGCTCCAATTAGGTAACCATTAGCCACATATCCATGGAACAGACAGAATCTAATAGGTTCCTATACTCACAAATTTAAGACTCAATAGCTAGATATAATCAATAACTTTTCTAAATAGTTATAGTTAGTTCAATAACCTTATTAATATATAGCCCAATAATATGTATCATAGTCTAATAGTTTAAAGTATAATAGCCTTCTTAAATAATTATAGTCAACACTTATTAAACTAGGTACTGGGATAATTTTATTTAATCCACAAGCAATTAATAGGAAATAGGATGCACTGTTGTCTCCCTATTTTGCAGTGAGAAAACAGAAACTTTGAAAAATTAATACATTTGAACCAAGATTCTAAAAAGACCAAACCTCAGGTCTTCCCCAAATTGAATGTATATGCAATTTCATGATTTTTACAATATATTCTGTATACATCTCTATTCTAATAGAACACATTATTCTGTGATTATTTTTATATGAGACAGTTTCAGCTCTTAGACTAAGTTCCCTGAGGGTAAAGATAGTTTCTAAACTTCTTTGTATGGCCTAAGAAATATAGCAGATGCTCGATAAAAGCTTTCTACAAACATTGGTGAATATCTTCTGGGAATTCAAGGCTGCTTAACTGTAGTACCGAGGAGCTGTGTGCCATTTGCCACTTTAGTTTAATAGCTGCTGCGTATCAGTCAATAAGTATTTAGTAAGCATATACTAAGTGCCTAAAATCACACTGGATCACAGAAAACCTTATTTTGCATAATTAAGTCTAAATGGGCACATTATTTATGAATATGTAGAAGAGAAAAAAGTTATTGATAGGATTCCCAAGAGCAAGTAATACCCTTTTTCTTGTCCGGATTACTGATTGCTGAATCAGGAGATACTTGCAAATATGGTGTACCTTAATATCAGTAAGGTATTTGACAAAGTCCTAATGTTCGTGGATGAACTGGAGAATGCACACTAGATCACAGTAGACTGGATTAATAGCTAACAGTGTTGATTAATGGAGATCTTGAATGATGAGTTATGGGGATTACACTTGACTTTGATCAAACGATCTTTTAATGACATGGATGAGTGCACAATGATTAAATATACGGATGGCATAAAGTTATGAAGGATGGCTAATATATTGGAGGACAAAAATAAATACTTTAAAGTATTTTATTGGCTACAACAATGGGCCAAATCTAATAAGCAAATATTTAACTTAAATAAAGAGAATATCTTACATCTAAAAAAATCATTGTACAAATGATTGGATTTTTCACAATATATTGAGGAATCTGGTTTGATAACAACTCAAGTGAAAACAAAATATATAAAAGTTAAGGCAACTGATATAAAAGTTGTCCATTTTAATAAGTTTAAAGGATTAAGGCCAAAAGAGGCAAGAGTCCTGTTGATTGCTGTGCCTTTTTTTCCTGACCATACCTGAGATATGGTGTACATCTCTCCATGCCATGCTCAATAGGCGACAATCATAAATTCCATAAACTTAGTAGTATTGAGTGTTTTCAGAATGTGGTTATCAAGAATGCTACAGGCTCAATTATAATATGTGACTAAGACAAATAGAAGAATTTATCCTGAATAAGTTATTATATTTCTCAAGGTTATGTACATGTTTTCTTTTTCTTCCTCGTAAGGCCAGCTCTGAGCACGGAGCCTGGCACATGTTTGGAGCTGAATAAATGTTTGTTAATGAGGAGGCCACGCAGTCAATTCAGATATCTGAAGAGCTACTAATGAGGCTCACACCCTGTGCCCAGGTAGATCAATCTAGGACCTCTGGTAAATGTTACATAGAAGCAGCTTTTGGGTGGAGGCAAGTGGGCATGTGTATATCAAGTAGAGTGATTTGAAAGAGGAAAAGGATGCCTCATGAATTCTTGTCACTGGAATGTATGGGTCAGGTGACATCCTGTGAGGGATTTTGTGGAGAAGATGCCTCTGCTGGATGGGACATGAGACCTGACCATCTAAGCTCCCATTCAACTCTAAGATTCTGTCAAAGCATTAATTAATTATTTATTGAATATAGATTGTTCTGTAAGGAGATAATGGTGAGCAAAAGCAGGCAAGGTCCCTGCTCCCAGGGGTCCTGGAGTTGAGACTAGTGGTCTCCAAAATGGGCTGTGCGCATCCCAGTTGAAGGGAGGAAGAAAATATTAGAGCTATTACTTATTAATTTAAAATCTTTTCATTCTTTTGTTAATTTTTATATTTTCTATCCTATATAATAAAAGGCTCATATGCAAACCGACTGAACGGCAGAACGACCAGAGGAACGACCGGTCACTATGACGTGCACTGATCACCGGGGGGCAGACACTCAACACAGGAGCTGCCCCTTGGTGGTCAGTGTGCTCCCACAGGGAGAGCATTGCTCAGCCAGAAGCCAGGCTCACGGCTGGAGAGTGCAGCGGCGGCGGTGGGAGCCTCCCCGCCTCCACAGCAGCACTAAGGATCCCCCAAGGGGTCCCAGACTGCAGGCCGGGCTGAGGGAGCGCCCCCCGCCCCTCAAGTGTACGAATTTTGTGCACCGAGCCTCTAGTATGTTTTATAATACATATGATACCTCGAATATCATTCAGAATCAAATACATATATTTTGGGGAATTAACACCCCAAAACATTTTAACTTATACACTGTGTGATCAACCAAGATGCTAAATAATCATGTGAATGAATTGCAACCACATCAAATGCCACCACTTCTATTCCCCTTTGTGGGACTAATCTGAACTCATTCAAACATAAAGCTTTAAGGTTCATACACTGTGGAGGCCCTTGAGCTGCTGCTGCTGCCATGGAGACTAACATATTGTAAACCCTAAGCAGTTGTCAGGCTTTTGGGACAGGACTTAGCCCATGCTATGTTCACATCCTGGAAGGATCAGTACTGTGAGAATCCAGGCCTATGATTCTGTTATAGTGATAAGGATTTTTTTTAACTACCATCATTTACAGATGAATTCTTTATAAGCCAAGCTTTTCTCAGAAGAGCTGAAAGTTCAGTGCCAACCCTTGAGAAGCAGAGATAAGAGGCAGATGTTGCCTCTATTAAGAGGCCACTGTGGGACATACTCATATGATATATTCCTGTGATATAAAGATATATGGACAATAGAGGTTTGTTTCATATAGTGGCACAAACGCATGCAAAAAAATTGGAATATAACCTCCTCTGGACTGGAACCTTATCTTAGTTATCTTTGTATCTTCCTTGGAGCTTACTAAAGTAGCTAGAATACAGTAGGTACCAATCAAATATTTATTGAAAGAGTGAAAGATTAAACAGGTGAAAAATGAATGATGTGCTTTTAGTTGTACATATAGTAGGTTTAGAACTCATAGTTCTCAATTATGGACACTGTTAGGGAAGATCCCACAGCAACTATCTTCTTAGACTCACCTGGTCCCTGGCATATCAGGAAAGTTCATAATGTTATCGATAAAGGACAGTAATAATAACAATGATAATGATAATAGCTAACATTATGAATGCTTATTATGTGCCAACACAAAAACTGCTTGCTTTAAAATTTAAAGAACAAGGAGTAGAGCAATCATTAAATATAATTAAAGGACAGAATAAAGTAATTCAGAGTATAAAGAATCACACTTTGATCTCTTATCCAAAAATATGGCACCTGTCTGAAACTCCACTGAAAGAACTTTAGATCATTGATTAATCAGTTAACTGCCACAATATTTTGAATTTAATTAAAAAAGGTCTGTCGCTTGCGTCTATAGACACTTACTAGTATGGTGTACAAATTGTTAATACAAAGAGGTCAGAGTCAAAGGAAAGACTATTGCTTGTACACATGTCTGGGCTGGGCAGTAAACTGCATATTTTTTCTGACATCATTCTATTGTGTCTCCAGTTATGATTATCCTAAGAAATTTTTTTCCTGGTCAAATCTACATGGGTGCAAATTAGCTTCAGGATAGTGTCTCCCAGTGTCCCAAAGAATAACCTCAAGATCTGGGGGGAAGTAAGCATTAGGTGACAACAGTTTGGGGAGTGATAAGTGCTGAGTGTTTTGTGCTCCTCTTAGAGACTTACACTGCACATGAGTATATTAGAGATGAAAAGACCACAGTAAGGAAACTTGTTCAGTATTACTTAATCCAGAATTCTCCATAGCTTTTGACAAGTAAACAATTTTTCAACAGAATGCTTCACATATATTTTCTTGGAATTAGGGCTAAGGAATACTGGCTTTTAAAGTTCCTAAAAAGAGCTCTGTGCTGGGATTCTAGCAGTGGACACATGGAAAGGGGATCACTATGAAGACCTATCTGATTTGGAGAAAGTAAGGTTTACTATGGTCTGGGCCAGAAAAGACTCTTGCTTGGTATTGTTATTTATATGACAAAAATGAAACCCAAAATAAAGACTTGGGAGAAAAAGACCAACTTTTAATCAGTTGTTTGAATGCAGAGTTTAGTTATTATGGCGGTCTCACACAGTCATAGAAATTTATATTTTCATTTTATCCCAAAGAAAAACTTGACCATCTTTCTTTAATACTATCAACCTGGAAGCTTGACAGTAAGGATTAAAAATTGCTCCTTCCTTCCCACTTGGTTATTGGAAAGGCTCTGAAAGGTAATCAGTCTTGTGAAGCTACACTTTACAGTCTGCATAAAAATGCCATGATTTCCCTACCTCTCCCCAACCTAATTGAAAGTGCATAATATCCCCCAGCTGGGGAAATGTAAACGGTAAACATACGCAATATATCATGCTCCCACACAAAAGCTGGTTACTAATAGGGACTGGGTGGTTGTCAGGACCAAAAGGAACCTGGAAAACAAGTCTTTTTCTTTTTCTCCATCTAGAATGAGAGCTCTTTGTGTCTGCCACCCTCCCCGCTTCACCTCCTCCCTCCAGACTTCAAGCTGCAGCCAGATTAAACCAAGGTCAGTCAACTCATTCCCTGCCTGTGTAATTCTAAGGGTCACCTAACAATGTATATTGACTAACACGCTCTTATATCAGCCTTTCAAGAGATGAAGCATTTTGCTTTTGGCAGGAGGTGGAGCTGGAATCATCTTGTTTCCAACCTACTTCAATTGTGTGACGGATGGTCCTATTATCTCTTGCCTTAGCTGCTATACCTAAAGATCCTTGGCCTTGTCACCTCTTATCTTTTTCTATTTCATCAAACTCCTATTGCCAAGATGTTCTCCTTTCCTACTGTTGATCAGCCATGAATATCTGTACAGAATCACATGAGTATAAAATCTCAATCTTACTTTTCAAAACTCTCTGCACCTCTGCAGTGATCTATGATTCCACCTCAGTTATGCCTTCTTATAAGTAATCATTCTCACCTAAGACTCCTCATCTCTTTTCAATAAGACTTTCACAGTAGGGTTTTTAGCTGAAAGTGTTCACTGTATTCCTTCAAAAATCACTCCCTGTTGTACCATGAACTCAACTTCTACTACTCATTCATGTCATCTTATAATGGGCTATTGTTTTATTTTTGATAGCCAATACCTTACAGGTAGGTCAAAGCATAGCACTTGTCAAGGGTACTGTGTCATTTCAGTTTTAATAGATTGAAGGATGTGTTTTTATATGCTTCAGAAGTAGAGATAATTTCAAACTTATTAAGTTAAAACTACATTCATCTTTCAATAAATTACATTACCTGTCAACTGGCACCGGTGGATGGTATGGCTTGTTGACCTTGGCATAGAGGCCCTCTAAATGGTCTCTCTCTGGAGAGAGTGGACGGCCATCGCGAGGATAAACCAGTGGTCCAGCCCGAGGGGGAGACGGAGACCTATAGACATTTGCTGATGCACATGGTTCCCGGAAGTGGTTCACCCTGGCATAATTGGGATCCATTTCATCATCGTCCATATCATGCAGTGATCCAATTGTACCAGTAGCATAATCAACAAGACCTCTTGCCTGCTTTTCCCTTAGCTCCTGATGTTTTGCTCCAATCCTGAAAAATGTAGAACAGGTAACAGACATCTGTGAGTTTATATGCTAGTACAATGATACACTCTTCTGACTCTGTTAGTTCCTCCTACTCGGTCACTTAGCTGTCACTTACCTGTATACTCAAGACCACACCATAGAGAAATGCAAATAGCACAGTCCATGGGATTAATTTTATATCTATGGCCTTTCTTTGTTAAGGAGTCTTTGCTATTATAGCAATGCTGTAGGTACTTTGACATCTTGCCCACTGATGTCTGGGATGATTACAGAGTTAGGCTAATTTTCATTAACATTCCTTTCCTATAAGTGGGATGTGCTCATGGGAACAGTATATCTTTGATGTGATACTATGGAAGCCGGCCTTGGAACAGGGATGCATGTTAAACAGTCCATCGGAATCTCATACTTTGTCTATGATGTCACTACTTGGCACGCTAGAGTTCCAGTGTATTCTTCTAAAGAAAAGAGTTTGTAAAAATTGATTTGAATATGAAAAATAAATAAAGAGGCTTTCTGGTTACTAAGAGCAGTGGGATCAGATGTAATTTATCAGAGACTCTAAGTTTTTTTGGTTACATAAATGGGGATCATTATGTCTCATTACATAGGAACTAGGGATAGAGTAAAATAGTGAAGAAATTAATAGACTCCTGACAGAGATGAATTGGCACATATAAATGAATTAAACACTACTACTGGCACAACTCCACAGTGCTAAAACCTTAAATGATATTACTGCTGATCAGTGTACTGTGTAGACTACTGGGAATGGGAGCAGAATAGTATACTTAGGTGGATTCCAAATCCATCAGAATTTTGAGCATTTGACATTTAATCTGGAAAGTGTTAGATCAGCTCTCCTAAATTCCCAGTTATGTGTTCAAATGGAAAGGTCGCTGTGTATCTTATAGGACAATGGCGATCTGATGGTGTCAGGAGGCTTTCAGCGCTAATGAGGAGAGAACGTAACCTTACACATCACTGGGCCAGCAAGGTGTATTGTGTACAGGACGAGAGAAGTAAGGTGATGAAAGAGACTCTCAAGAAAGGATGGTGACAAATCCGGAGCCCTGGACTCAGAGAATACGAGAGGGCTGTGGGCTAGAAGCAAAAGATCTATATTTGCCTGGAGATATATATCGAAGGCTTAGATGAGGGAAAACAAAAACTGAACTCTCTCAATATATTCTCTTCAAATAAAAACAGCTGTTTTTGCACATTGCAGCTAGCTTTATTTTACTGAACATCAAACTCTTTGTAAAAATCTTTAAAAGCCATGATCTTTCAAGGTATTTTCTCTTTAGGCAGAATGGCTATTTTTTTTTTTTTTTTTTTAGTAGAGAGGAGGAAAGGAGAAAAAAAATATGAAGAAGGGACAGGATAAAAAACCAGCATCTATCCTCAAGTCACAACAGATGAAAATAAATGTCAGAATACTTTACTGCATCTCTCTTTGGACTAGGTCAAATCGTGTACCATACACTGCATATAAATAATTAGGAGAATTCATATTTTTGCAAAGGGGAGTTAGAATTTCCAAGGGATTTTGAATTAAGATAAAAGGAAGATTACTCAGCAGGGTACCTGTTAAGAGGCCCTGCCTATCCTCTTTCAATGCATGTTAGCCCTAGATTCATGGATGTTTGTTTTGAATAATTTTTTGATAAAGGAGATAAGCTGCAACAAAACAATCTTCCCAGGGACAGTGCCAACTGGATTATCAGAGAATGCTTGCTGCCCTGGGATGATAGGGATGGATTTCCTTGCAAATAGAGTGCAGGACATCAATAAAGTTAGGGGTGGGGTTCTGTGTGGTTACCATGCCTCCTAAGTGGGATGCCTTCAAGAGGAGTCATTCAGCAGAAAGATGAGCATCTCATGGCTGCCATGTGGGGCTACACTTGTGCATTAATGAAAGAGGAAAACACCAAGCTTGGTTTTTGGATATCACAGGAATAGAACACTAGTATCTGTGTTCCTTATTTTATCACTGCTCTTTCTTTGAGGCTTGCTCATTAATATGAGCATGCAGAGATTCTTGGGTGAAAAGTACGCAAGCAATATTTTGTCCTGTATTTTTCCTTTCTAAAACAAAACAAAATTTCTCCTTGATCCTCTCGGTACCACTAAGTGTCGCAGTAACTAATGTCATGTTAATCCCTCAGTATGTGAAACAGAAATTTCTCTGAACCATCATTATTATGCCAGATATGAGGGTCTCTCCAGGAGGCAGAGGAAAAGGCAATGCTTGCAAAGGGGAGTATGGACCTCCTGCTCCAATTCAATGTAAGAATTCTAATTGTTTATAGTCATTTCCCCTTGGAGGTCTCCTTATCACTGGGAACTCAAGCTGTAAAAATATCAATTTTTCAAAATAGTCCTGGATAATATAGCGTTTTTATTGGGTGGTACCACCAGTTTCCCCATTCTCCCCAGTACTCTGCCTTTAAATTGTTTAAATCTCCTTTTTCCCTTTTCCCCTATAAAAACATTGTTTCTTTTTTTCATTACACCTCTTGGATATCCTCTTCTGATTCAATTTCTTTAGTTGCAGTCTAGTGTTTAGGTTTTATATTGCCTACATCTGCATTGTCCAGTATGGTGATCATTAACCATATGATTCTATATAAATTTAAATGGGAACAAATTACCATTACATAAAATTTAAAACTCAGTTTCTTGACTTCACAAACCACACTTCAAGTGCTGGTTGGAAAAGGTGGCGAGATTAAGCAAAAAAAAAAAAAAAAAAAAAAATCTCACAGACACAGATAATAATATGGTGATTACCAGAGGGAAGGGGGTAGGGGAGGCAGGAGAAGGTAGAGGGGGAATAAATGGTGATGGAAACAGATGACTTTAAATGGTGAACACACAATACAATATACAGATGATGTATTATACAATTGTACACTTGAAACCTATATAATTTTATTAACCATTGTCACCCCAATAAACTCAATAAAAATTTTAAGAAAAGAAATAGAATAAAAAGAAAAGGACAGGCAAATGAGAGAAAATATTTGCAAAATGACCCAATTAAAACTGGGCAAAAGACTTAAACAGACACAACACCAAAGAAGATCTAGACATGCCCAATAAGCAAAGGAAGTGTGTTTAACATTGTACAGTAAGTCATCAGGGAAATGCCAATTAAAACCACAGTGAGATACTCTGACTAAAATGAAAGAGAAGGATAACATCGAGTGCTGGAGAGGCTGTGGACCATCCCGAACTTTCACGCACTGTGATGGCATAATCCCTTTGGAGAAACGTCTGGGAGTTTCTTGTCACACTACACCAGCACTGAAGTCGTGACAGACAATTTACCTCCCAGGTACTCCTACAAGATAAATAGCTACATATGTCCACAAAAATTGCTGAAGAACATTTGGTAGCAGCTTTATTGATCATAACAAGAAATGGAAATCATTGAGATGTCCATCCATAGGAGAATGGATAAGCAAGCAATGGAATGTTCATATAACAGCCTATAAATGATCAATAACACAAAATAAACTCCTGAAATACTCAACCATAAGGATGAACCTCAAAATTCTGATGCTTAGCGAAAGAAGCTGGACATAACAAAAGAACTTACTACATGCTTCCAATGATAAGAAACTCCAGATCAGGCAAAAACAACCTCATGGGGACTGAAATCAAATCAGGTGCTTCATGGCAGGGCTCCACTCAGGGAGAAAGGGCATGAGGGGACATTCTCGGGTGAAAGGAAAATTCTCCACCTTGATATACGTTCATCAAAATAGAACAGGGATAGTCTTCTCCTTAGTTAAGACCTGAAAATTTCACTGTATGCAAATTATACTTCAATTAAACAACTCAAAAGAAAAAATGAAAATTAAATTTTAAAATGCCAATTATGCTACGTACAGGGTGGGGCAAAGGTATGTTTATAGTTGTGAAACAGTTTATTCTTATATTATTATTTATTAATTATTGTATTATTTTTGTATTAACAAACTTAGCCTACTTTTGTCCCCACTCTGTATATACCCTTAAATCCATGTGATAAAATCTAAAATACTTGGAATAATTTATTATAAATGTACTTATATATAATTCTCCTTTAAAATATATCACCTAAAAATAATTATCATAAATTAACAGAATGAGTGTGATTGCTGGGAAATAATTTAAATTGCTTAAGGAAACACAGCCCTTTTTTTTCAGGCAATTTAAACACTTTCCAAGTACTAATTTACAAGCCAGATATTGATTTTGATAAATACATATCATTCTTATTAATCCATAAACACATCTTCTAAATACTGGGTAACTTGTTTAAGTCAATTACAAGATTCTGCATTTATCGTTCAACAAATATTTATTGAGCATCTACATGTTTTAGTTTGTTCTTGATACTGAAGATTCAACAGTGCATACAAATTCTTGCCCTTATAGAATTTAAATTCTAGTGAGGGGAGGCAGTAATGGACAACAAAGTAACTAAGTAGAATAAAAAAAAATGATGTTAGATGGTAGTAACTGTTATAGAGGAGAAATAAACAGGGGAAGGTATTGGGATGGTTGTGGGTGGAATGGGAGGGTTATACTTTTAAATATGTGACAGGAAAAGGCACTCCTGAGAATATTGAATTAAAGCCTTGAAGAATAAGAGGATGGAACTGTGTAGCTAGCTGGGGGAGAGTGCTTTAGGCAGAGCGGGTAACAGGTGTAACAGTCTTGAGGCTGGCAAGTGCCAAGAACAGCAGAGGCCAGAGTGAGAGAGAGAGGAGTTTGATGGCCAGAGTGGGAATGGGGGCCTAGATCCTACGGGGCCTTGAAGTCCACGGTAAAGATTTTGGCTTTTACTCTCAGAGAGGTATGTAAAAAAAAACCCCACCACATTTTATTATATAACAACAATGCCATCATCTCACTTAAAAATGAACAATGGCCCTAGCTGGTTTGGCTCAGTGGATAGAGCTTCAGCCTGTGGACTGAAGGATCCTGGGTTTGATTCCTGTCAAGGGCACATGCCAGGGTTGCGGGCTCGATCCCCAGTAGGGAGTGTGCAGGAGGCAGCCGATCAATGATTCTCTCTCATCACCGATGTTTCCATCTCTCTCTCCCTCTTCTTTCCTCTCTGAAATCCGTAAAAATATATTATATAAAAAAAAGAACAACGTTTTTAATGTCAGCTAATACCTAGTTTATAAACAAATGTCCCCAGGTGCCTAAAAACGTCTCTTTCCCAGTGGATTTATTTGGATTTGGCTCCAAAAGCTAATCACACATTAAATTTGCTTATGTCTTTTCAGCCTCATTTCCTATATAGAACCATACTCTTTTTCCTTTTCTTTTCTTTTCTTTTCTTTTTTTTTTAATTTTCCATGCCATTGAATTGTTGTAGAGACCAGGCAGATTTTCCTATAAGTGGTCCCACGTGCTTCTTCATGATGTGATTTCATTTATTTCTCCATTCCGCCCCCCCCCCCCCAACACACACACACTTCCTGTTTATGAAAGGCAGTTCTAGAGCAGCACTGCCCAACAGGTCTTCCTGTGATGAGGGAAATCTGTATGTGGCCTGTCTCATACTTGACATGTGGCCAGTGTGACTAAGGTACACATTTTAAAACTTAATTAATTTAAATCTAAATAGCTGCATAGGACCAGCGGCTACTGTATTAGGCAGCTAGGGGCTCAGTTACATTCAGGTACTGCAGTGGGTTGAACATTGGCCCCAAAAGTAGGTCCATATTTCCCCCCTATACTTTGCTTTCCATATACCAGTATCCAGAAAAAACTGCATGTTAGTGAAAGAGATCTTTCTCATTTAAAAAAGAAGTTTCATAGTGGTCTACTGTGTGAACAAGCTTTTGTTCCAATGAGTCCCATGTTCTTGGACATTCGGGTATTTCCAATTACAAATAATGCTGTAATGACAAATCTTATGCAAAAGTCAGTCCATATTTTTGCCATTGTGGTTTTCAGATGAATTCACAGAAGTAGGATTTCTGGGTCAAAGAGAAGTCACATATAATATTCCTAGATTACGACAAATTTCTTTCCATAATTGATCTATTTTGCATTACCACCTGCAATGTAGAAGGATGCCTATTTCTCTGCAGTCTCACCAACAGAATATATTGTGGAACTTTGAGATGTTTGATAAACATAAGTGAGAAGTAATATTTCAGTGAAGTTTTAATTAGCCTGTCTCTTATTATGTGATGCTGAGTATCTTTTCATATGTTTAAGGGCCATTTTCATTTCCTCTTCTGCGAGGTATCCCTATCTTTTGCTGATTTTTCTATGAGATTGTCATTTCCCCCCCCTCGATTTTTCAAAGACCTTTGTGTAGTAGCAATATTAGCACTTTATCTGTGAAATAAATTGCACATATTTTTTCTGTTTGTCATTTGCCTTTTATAAGTCCACTTAAAATGATTGATTTGCATTTCATACTTTATACTTTATCCTCAAAAACTTTATAAAATGTTGCTAGTTTTGCGTACTATTTCTTTGATTGATTTGTCTCACTCAGAAGGTGTAAGAAGTGTAGTTCGGATTGACTTGACCAGGGCTACGAAAATGTAGCCACTGGAATCCTCTTTGTTGCTACTCTGTGAGCCCAAACAGCAGAGACACAGATGAATAGATAGTAGAAGAGATGATTTGCTACCTGCAGTGGTGACAGTAGTTGGGGTCAGAAAGGCTTTTCAGGGGAGAGCTATGGGGTAAAAGAGGTAGTATCATTAAAAGACATTACGAACTACCTGCTATACAGCTTCCTTTTTTGATGGTGGAGATAATTTGTCCTGCTATCATTTCTGCTTTTATAATAGAAGCTGCAATTAGGTCACTACAATTATCCTTTGTTCCAGCAACCAGGCCTAGTTTCTTCAGCTTTTTCTTATGAAAAGCCACTTTAAGCTGCAATATACTTGGTCAAGAAAAATTATGGCTGCTTTATTATGTTTATTATTATTATTATTATTATTATCATCGAGTCACCTGCAATATTTGTGATCAATGTTTCAATTTGTCAACAAGACTATTTTAAGTGCATTCATATTTTTCACTACTTACTCATTCCTGCCTTGGTATCTATAATATTTTCTAAATGATATTTTTTTCCTGTGCATTTTTTCTTATCCTAATCTAGACCTGATGTGGTTAAGGGAACTACATTGATGGAATAATCTATCACTTATCCTGTAATAAACACATTTTCTGGAAAGTAAAACTTACATTCTACAGTACTGACATGCAAACTCTTTAATGCCATTAATTGAATCTTTTAAGTAGACCTTTTCTTCATGTTTTTCTTTTTGCACACAGACACACATCTAGCATTTCATGATTTGCATAAGCAAATAATACTGTGCCTTGCGGATATTGTGCTTGACTGGGAATATTGTATGTGAATTTGTGCCCATGGCTTGCCAAATGGCATAGGGCAAGGGTGATGCTGATGCTGATTGAAGCAGGTTAAGGCAGTCAAGTCTGGGAGGCCTATGAGGTCAGGTGTGGTTTCAGGACATTCTGACCCTGGAGATCCCTGAGCGGCTCACCAGTTCTTTGTGTAGGGGGGTTGACCAAGAAAAGATTTCCATATCCCACCTGGTCCAGCTCCTACCGAATTGCCCACATCAAATGGTTTTTACCTATTTGACACTGAGTGCATTTCATATTCTACAATCATGGCGGTCATTTGCAATCCTCACCTATTAGCTGTATTTCTTACTATGTCAAAGGGCAAGATTCTCTAGTAGTTCCCCATTGCTACTAAATACTACCGTTTGGAGAGAATTGCCATTCAGTGAAGACTCTCTTAGTATTGCAATTTACATTTTCCCTAAATTTATACCTTTCCCAGACCCATTACACTTCCTCCATTGCTAATGTGCTGAGTTCCTGTAATTTGTTTTCTCATAATGTGGACCAATTTCTCAGAAGTGCTTAGTAAACATCCTTTAGTTTTCACTGGAAAATTAGCCCCAAAGAGGGGGCGAGGGGAACAGATGACAGAGTGCTCACTATCTTCTCTGATAATGCATGGCCCCTACCAAGGGTCTCATTAGGCAGCGAAGACATGAGGTCCAGGTTGCTGGCCTAACACTGAAGAAAGAGCCAGGAGACTCTGCCCGTGAGAGGGCTCTGCGGGTTGAATAAAGTTCCTAAGTTACTGATGTGCTTTATTCTTGTTCATTATGCTTATTGTTGTGACATCTGTATGTAGCAAAAAACAGCCTTACTTATTTTCTATAATTCCCCCCATTTTTGGGCATCCACTGTGGAAAGCAGAGGGTGAAAGTAAGTTTTCTGTATTAAAATGATCTGAAATACAGCGCTTTTCAATCCTAGGACCTGCCTGGGGTGATATCTACACAAATAAATGGCTGGTTGTTGACATGGTACTGGTTTTCATCATATGGAAAAGAATGAGAATAAATCCCGAATGCTGACTGTTTGAGTTACTGTATATCTACATAAACTTCCTGGGGAGGAAACAGGAAGAATCCAGAGAATAAAAGGAAACTAGCTACATTTCCTTTCCTTTCCCTTCAAACTCTTCTTTTCCTTCCATTTGTCACCTGGAATTTCACACCTGCCAGTGCTCCCCTGGACGTGCCTTTGATCTTTGTCTCTAAAAGCTTTTCACATAAAAATGTGCTGATGCACAGGGAAAGTGGACATCCACACAGCAAATGCGGCTCTACTTCCTTTGTTTTCTTAGCCGTAAATGCCAGATGTCTTCTTGGGAAGAACTCTGGTTTTAGGAAGAGTTCTGGAAGGACTATCAACCTCCACAGGGCCTGGACACACCAGGTGTGGAGCCACGAAAGTATCTGAGACAGGATAAAAACACACTGTACACCTAACATCTCCATCCAGCCCAATGTGAGGGATTCTCTTATTCTGATAAGTCACGTGCCCTGCAGGATAAAGCATTTTTTTTTATTGTTTAAAGTTTCATATTTGTTTCCTTTCCCCCCAATTGAACCCCCCCTCCCCCAATCCCACTTCTAGAACTATATCTCAAGAAACCAGAAACACCAATCAGGAAGGATATACGCACCCCTATGTTCATAGCAGCACAATTTACAGTAGCTAAGATTTGGAAACAGCCTAAGTGCCCATCAGCAGATGAGTAAATTAAAAAACTGTGGTACATCTACACAAGTATTTTAAAAGAAGCAGAAAGTGCAGTCTCCCCCCCTCCCCTGATCTATTTATACATGAGACTATTTAAACAGCAAAAATATTGTACTGAACCACTGTATTATCTGCAATGCTTGTTAGGATTGTTATTCTTGCCTTTTCAAGATGTGACTTTGTCCTAGAGAAACCATATAGATCAGTGGTCAGCAAACTCATTAGTCAACAGAGCCAAATATCAACAGTACAATGATTGAAATTTCTTTTGAGAGCCAAATTTTTTAAACTTAAACTATATAGGTAGTTACATTGTTATTAACTTAATTAGGGTACTCCTAAGGCTTAGGAAGAGCCACAGTCAAGGGGCCAAAGAGCTGCATGTGGCTCACGAGCCGCAGTTTGCCGACCACAGATATAGGTTATTCTCAAAAATCTAGACACATGCCAAAAAAACTGACCCTGTCAATCAATTTGGTTTCTTAGGTTCCAACATTTCCTGTTTATTAGGTACTCAGAACTGTGCGGGGCTACATTACAAGGATAGGGGATATTGGAGTGACAGGTGGAAGAACCACAGGCTTGCCCATCACATCTGCAAACTAAGTCCCCTCCTAATTCCAAAAGGGGAGTGACAAGGCCTCCTTAATAGGGGTTCAGATCTAAGATGAACTGGCGGCAGGAGGACACCTGGCCTCCTCCATGTACATGCTAAGAATGGGACAGGAGGAAAAGCCAACCACCACCTCAGATGATCCCCACCATGCAGCCATCAGGAGGTCCAACAAGCTAGTCCAGGAGGCGCCCACTGTGTCTACAGTGATTCAGCCAACGAGCTGTTGGACAATTAAGTAAGCAGACAACTAGGAGGAGTCACCCCATTCCTGCTCCAATGGATGACAAGGAGCAACGTTCAACCACAACCACTGGTTTCCACCCGCGTGTAGCTTGAGGGAGGCTATTTGAGGAACATATGCTACATGCACATGGTCTTGAGAATGGCAGTGAGGATTTTTATTTGACACGAGGGCTTATGGGTTTTCACACTAGGGATTCTAATGTCGATCCATCCTCATTTGTCCCTCCACAATGACCAACAGACATTATGTCAGACATACTCTTTTGAGTTGTCATTCTCAGTTCTGACCACAGCATTCCAGTATTTGACTGGCTCCTTATTCCTTGGTCCACCTGGTGCCTCTTTGCTCCAGGTTATGTTTAGAGTTAATATAGGAAATCTCTTAACATTTGAAAAGAGGTTTGGTTGGTTTACCTCTTATTGGAACCATAAATTCCCAACGTGACTGTGAAGTGTTGGGAATAAGGGAGAGTTTGACTTTTTTATGTGGTTAGCAGGGTATACTAGTGGTCTGAGTTTTAAGATGTGGGGAAAACACCCTTAATTCCCTTCATTACTACCTGAGATTTAGATATTCAGGTTCCATCTATTAGCAATAAAGAAGCATACTTTTTGTTTTTTAAGTGGAGGAAGGGTGTGGCTAGATCTGTCCCTACAGGGAGAATCCACTCTTTAGGACTGCAGTCTGGATGATCGCCTGAAGAATGAAAGTTTAACTGCTACTCTATGTAAAAAACTTCCATGTCTTTTACATTTAGATAACATCCGGCCCATGAGGCAATGTCATCAGACACAAGCCCTCCATGACTTTGGCTTATGCCACTGGGTCTTAGTTATCAAACTTCCATCACGTGCCTTCAATGCCTTGGGCTTGATTAGCACTTGCGGCCCTTTCTGTCTGCAACCCTCTGCCTCCAGGGCTTCCTGTGGCTGGCACATCACTGTGATGTCAGTTACCCTTCCCAGTCCCTTCTCCCTGTCATCTCATCCTATTTTCTTTTCCTTATAGTTCTGTCACTACACGGCTTGATCTCTCCCATGGATCTGTTTACAGGAATGTAAGCTTCGCAGGAGTACAGACCTATTCCCTGACTATGGATATGACTCCAATATCTAGCACAGTGCTTGGCACTGGCAAATATGATGGAAGCAGAGCCTGAGAGAGTAGACCATGTGAGGCTGGAAACACAGTGGGAGAGATGTACTTTGAAGACAGAGGAAGAGACCATGAACTGGAGTTGAGGCAGCCAAATAAAGGCAAGGACAAGGATTCTTCCCTAGAGTTTGCAGAAGGAATCAGCCAGCCTACAACTAGTCTTTATTGCAATGAAATTGATTTCTGAATAGTGGCTTGAGAACTGTAAGATACGCAATCTGTGTTGTTCAAGCCACAAAGTTTGTGATAATTTGTTACAGCAGCAATAGAAAACTAATACAGATTATAAAGAAATGGAATTGATAAGTTAAAGTATTTAGGTGTGACCTATTTTCTCTCAGATCATAGGGTGGTGTGTCATGTGAGTCTTTCTTGCGATGTAGAAATACAAGCAATGAAACCAACCTCACACTCTGTAGTATATAAAGAGACAAAGTAAGCCAAATTCTGGATGTTTTTGTACTGTGAGTCATTAAAAGATTAAAAATAAAAATATATGTTTACCGTGGAACATAGAAGAAGGAACCTAAATGAATGGTTCTAAATGTCAACATAACAATTATATTGGGGACCTTATTGTGGGCCCAACATCTACCCAACGTGGTCCTGCAGCTGAATCTGTGACACAAGAGATGACCCCCCTGAAGAAGAACTGTGGGTTTCAAAGAGCTGATGTCAGGGCCTTCCTACAGATACTGCCCTATCATCGCCCCAGATTCGTTATAGAGTGCATGTACTCTTTTGCATTTTAAATAAAGCAAAACTTCCAAATAAGCAGCAGTCTTTTTATCCCCTCTCTTAGAAAATCTACAGCGACCTGCTTGCAAATATACAGTGGAAGTATCCCAGAAGAGCCCCTTGGTTCATTAAAATAATCAGCATATTCCAACATGCATTCGTCCCTGAAATAATAACAATTCACTTTCCATAAATTAATTATGGTTTTAATGAGGGAGATTTGCATGTAGACTTGTGCCTTCAGATCTGCACAGGAGGCAGCCTCCGCACCTTACAGCTCCACTGAAGAAGGCCTTTTTCCAATAGCCCAGCCACAGTGGAGGGTATGCAGCACGCTGCTGTTTGAGAAATGGAGAAGCAGCATGGCAGAAGGAGCCAGAGAGCCTGGGTTTGGAACCGAGTTCTGTCTCATTCTAATTTTGAGACCATGGGCAAATTATTGAACCTCTCTGTCACCTGTAAGATGAGAAATATAATAGTATCTACCTCACAGGGAGAAGGCTAAATGACTTAATACAGCTAAAGCTATTAATATAACTAAAAGCTAGTTTTCAATCCCTGGCACATAAGTGACAGAGATTGTTGGCAAGAATAATAATAATCCTGCCCTGGCTAGTGTGGCTCAGTTGGTTGGGCATCGTCCCATGCACCAAGAAGTTGCTGGTTCAATTCCCAGTCAGGGCACATGCCCAGGTTTTGGGCTCAATCCCCAGTAAGGGATATGCAGAAGGCAGCTGATCAATGCCCCCACCCCTCAAATCAATAAAAACATATATATTTTTAAATAAATAATAATAATCCTCCATTTCTGACATAGCTGAGGGGGAAGTAGCAATTTCACATGCACACACCCCTAGGGGTGTCTGCAAAGCATTGCCCAGTTCATCCAGCTTCTTCCTTTATACTTGGAACCCTAGACAGAGTAGCTACTTTTAATAATTGCTATATGACCTGCATTGGTGAAATACACAGGGGATGGGGATGTTACAGCTAATTAAATTTTCAGCTTGATTGAGAGCAAAACAGCAAATGCTTCTGGCTTGAATCTGTTGGCTGCAAATTTTTCTAAAACATACTAATCCTTTAACTTGTCCTAACTCAACTCACTGAATAGAATTTCTTTTAGACGACTTAGTACATGCATCACTTAAAGACCAGCCTTCTCGGCTCCAATATTCATCCTTATAACACCTGAGATACTGAAGAGTCACAATGGAGTAACGAAACATTAGCTGTAAGTTTACTTGATACATTTCATCCTCATTTGCTGAAGGCCTAGCCTATGCCTGGCATTGGGGGGCATGGTTTATTCTCTTCATTCCACCTCCCCTCCTAAATGAAATGTTCAAAAGAATTATGAAAGAACTAGTGGCCCGGTGCACAAAAATTTGTGCACTCGGGGGGGGGGGGGGCCTCAGCCCGGCCTATGCCCTCTTGCAGTCTGGGACCCCTCGGAGGATGTCCACCTGCTGGCTTAGGCCCGCTCCCTGGGGGATTGGGCCCAAGCTGGCAGTCAGACATCCCTCTGGCAGCCTGGCAGCCCTTGGGGGATGTCCACTTGCCAGCAGGGAGCAGGCCTAAGCTGCAGTCAGACATCCTTAGCACTGCTGAGGAGGCAGGAGAGGCTCCCACCACCACCGCTGTACTGGTAGCTGTCAGCCTGGCTTGTGGCTGAGCAGAGCTCCCCCTATGGGAGCGCACTGACCAGCAGGGGGCAGCTCCTGCATTGAGCATCTGCCCCCTGGTGGTCAGTGTGTGTCATACTGACCAGTCATTCCCAGTTGTTCTGCTGTTAGGGTTAGTTGCATATTACCCTTTTATTATATAGGATAGAGGCCTGGTGCATTGGGTGGGGGCTGGCTGGTTTGCCCTGAAGGGTGTCCCGGATCAGGGTGGGGGTCCCGCTGGGGTGACTGTCCAGCCTGGGTGAGGGGCTGATGGCTGTTTGCAGCTGGTCACACCCCCTTCAGGGTGGGCGTCCCCACTGGGGTGCCTGGCCAGCCTGGGTGAGGGGCTGATGGCTGATTGCAGGTTGGTCAAGCCCCCCCCCAGTGGGGACCCTTACCCCATGGAGGTTTGGCCAGCCTGTGTGAGGGGCTGATGGCTGTTTTCAGGCTGGCCACACACCCTTTTTATGGGGGGTCCCCATTGTGATGCCTGGCCAGTCTGGGTGAGGGGCTGAGGGCCGTTTTCAGGCTGGCCAAGCCTCCCGGAGATGAAGCTCCCAGCCTCTCCTTTTTTTTCTTTTTTCTTTTTTTATTCTGGGATTTATTTACCTTCTATAATTGAAACTTTGTAGCCTTGAGAGGAGCTCAGAGCCAGCCAGGGCAGGCGGGAGGGGAGCCTCCTGCTCACTCCAGCTCCGTGGCCACAGCCGGCTGAAAGCAGGTATCTGGGATTTATTTACCTTCTATAATTGAAACTTTGTTGCTTTAAGTGGAGCTCAGAGCTGGGAAGCTTGGCTTCCTCCATCATTGGGGCAACCAAGCTTCCTGCTTGTTCCAGCTCTGTGGCTGCCGGCCGCCATCTTGGTTGGGTTAATTTGCATATAGTCGCTCTGATTGGCTGGTGGGTGTGGCTTAAGGCATAGCGAAGGTATGGTCAATTTGCATGTTTGTCTTTTATTAGTGTAGACTAGAGGACCAGTGCATGAAATTCGTGTACTGGGGAGGGGGGTGTCCCTCAGCCCAGCCTGCACCTTCTCCAATCTGGGACCCTCAGGGGATATCTGACTGCGGGTTTGGGATTGAGCCTAAACCAGCAGTTGGACATCCCTCTCACAATCCGGACTGCTGGCTCCTAACCATTCTCCTGCCTGCCTGCCTGATCAACCCCTAACCGCTCCCTGACGGCCTGATCGCCCCCAGCTGCCCTCCTCTGTCATCCTGATCGCCCACTACTGCCGTCCCCTGCCAGCCATCTTGTGATGACATGAGGGCACGAGGGCCACCTAGGCTTTTATTAGTATAGATCTGATTAGTTAAGTCCAGATTAATGAAGTTTTGGTATAATTACTAACTTGCAAAAGTTTAAAGGGTAAGTGAATTGTAAGAAACATGGCACTTGCTTGTTCAGGTAGCTTGGGTTGTCATATCTGTTGCCAATATGTAAGACAAAAGGAAAAAATGGCCTTTTGTTACCCAAGTTGATTTTTTTTTCAGTTGTTCAAAACTGTAACAAAAGTTCAATTTGCTCCATCTTTAAAAACCATATATCTATATCTATATTGCAAATACTAGTAGACCTATACACAAATAGATAGTGTGTAAACCCCCTATCAACAGAACTATTTTGGCAAAACTTTCACACACTACTGGAAACTGACGTTATCTGCCTGACTCAACTAACTGCTATTTTCCCAGAAAGTTTCGCCCTAAACTTTTCAGCTCTCTCCTCTGTCAGCTTTGGAGAAAGAAATTATAATTAAAAGCACCCTGATTGCTTGGAAAACCCCTTAGATTTCAAATGAAAAATCTTCCTGAGACTTAAATTCCTATCTAGTCAGCAGCAAAAATATCATATATTATTGATGTGTTTAAGAATTTAAAAATCTCTTTCAATATGTTGCCCAGTTAAGTTGTACTTTCTAATTGATTTTAATGATTTCATTGCAAGTGTCTATTATACTGGGTGATAAGGAAGGTCTGTCCTATTGTCCCACCTAGAAAACTATTTATTTGTGGCTGCCTTCTCTGTGATCATACAGCACTTTTATAGCCTGTTACAGTATTTACCAGAGTTTAACTTCATTGTAATTAGTTGTGTATTGTTTTCTCTCCTCTCTCTTAATCATGAACTTGTTGAGGGATGAGGTAGTATTCTACTCATCTTGCTATTTCCCCTAAATGCCTAGCTTCTCAATTAATGCTTGCTGAATTATTGAAGAGTTCAGGCCAAAAATAATTAAAAAGTCAAAAGTGAATCATAGCAGAAAGTATCTACTCGAGTCCTCTAAGTGGGAAAATTTCATATAAGTATAATTTAACTTCAGATTCGAAGGCAAGATGGTATATCCTGAGGAAAAAGATTCAGGGATGTAAAATAGATAATTAGTTCCACAGATGATCAAAAATATTAAAAAATCATCAGAACACAAATCTTTCTCATGTGCTTTTAGAACTGAAATCGGAAACTATTCAAATGAAGTAACCAACTAAAGGTGACCTATCATATGAGAAATGTGAAAAAGAAAGAGTAAAGGAAAAAAGTGTGAATACAAGATGGTAAAGATTAGCAATAGTTTATCCAAATAAGTATTGCCTGTTAGTAGCATGCTTGTTAGATCTTAAAATGCACATCTTAAGCCTCCAGCGTACTTCCTGTCTGGATGGCACCCAGGGCTGTTACACACAGAGCAGCCAGACACATTTCTGCACTTCAGTGAAAGGTCAGGGTGGCTGAGTTGATCCTGCAAAGATGGCTCCAGCACGTGGGGTTCAGGTTGGAGGGTTACAAGGAAGAGATGCACTCAATAGGCTACATGTGGGGTGAGACTTGCCACCTTTTGTATATACAGGTGACATGCTCCAATGCCCTCCCTGAAAATAGGGTTCATTTGTTCCCTCAGCTTGAAGGCCTCTGTTTGAGAGAACACATTTTAGATGTTCACCTGGGGTTGGAGGTACCGTTTGGATTACTCATAAGAACTACAAATTGCTTGATGACAAAGACCTCCTTTCCCTGCTTTAAAAAAAATACTAATCCGAGTCCTTAGCATGTGTTACAGTACTTGGACCACAGTGGGAACAAACTGATTTTTGAATGTATCAATTTTCAATAAAGGGGTATAGTTTATATAGTATCAGCCTTATTAGCATATTACCTTGATTATCTGAGCCAACCAGCTGTTTTCAGTGAACAAAAGTCTACTTTTGCTCACAGGCAGGTGCAGGCCTTCAGGGGCATTTCAGGGAGGTGGCGTGCAAGAGGGGGTGGTGGCTTCCCACCTGTTGTCCACTCCCCGCACTCTGCTATTTCTCTCCTTTTCAAGTACCCAATGCTCCTCACGGACATCCTTTCCTATAGTATGTAAACTGATGTTATACAATAACTGATTTTGAAAACTTCTGCCTGGCTGGTGTGGCTCAGTGATTGAGCTTCGACCTAGGAACCAAGAGGTCGCGGTTCCTTCCTAGTCAGGGCACATGCCCTGGCTGCAGGCTTGATCCCCAGTAGGGGGCGTGCAGGAGGCAACCGTCCATGATATTTCTCTTTCATCCATCCACTTCCCTTCCTCTCTCTCTAAAAATCAATAAAAGCCGAAACCGGTTTGGCTCAGTGGATAGAGCGTCGGCTTGCGGACTGAAAGGTCCCGGGTTCGATTCCGGTGAAGGGTATGTACCTGGGTTGCGGGCACATCCCCAGTGGGAGATGTGCAGGAGGCAGCTGATCGATGTTTCTCTCTCATAGATGTTTCTAACTCTCTATCTCTCTCCCTTCCTCTCTGTAAAAAATCAATAAAATATATTTTAAAAAAAACATAAAAAAATAAAAAATAAAAATCAATTAAAAAATATTTAAAAACAACAACACTGAAAACGTCTACTTTTCCAACCAGTCAAGGACTGCTTATTAAATGCTTGAGTGGGGGCTAAGAAGTACAGTTCCAAGCACTTTTAAAACTATATGCATAATATCTATCTATGTAATCACCAATCTCACAAAGAAAGACAGTCAGACACAGACACACACACACACACACACACACAGCCACTTGCAGGGGTTACAACATTACAGATATTCCCGCAAACAGTGAAACTTTCCAACAGCTAAGGTCTCTTAATATCAGAAAGATATCCTCTAAAGCCACAATGTAATAAAATAAAACTTAAGCACTCCTCAGCTAGTCTATGTCTGAAACAGCTTCTCAGATTTTGTTAGATGAAAAAATTCCTTTCCTATGTCATCTGATTATGAGGAAATATAAAAATGAGTGTGTAAATAGAAGCATAAGCATGTCTATATAGTTTCGAATGTTTTCAAATGCTCCAGAAAAGTTGTGAAAACATACTATACATTTTACTTCTTATTTGTGGCATTTGGAGATCTTTCTCAATTTTCCCTTCTTAATTGGCATGCTTTCAACATACCGTGTTCCTCCTCTCCTGCTTAGAAGCAAAATCTAGAAGTATATTTTTGATAAGTTGAATTTCTATTTTGGTTCACACCCCATATTGGAATATTGGGTCACTTTTTAAAAAATTACTTGAATTTAGGCAGAGCCAAGCTTATGTAAACCTCAGTCGTGTGAGCCATGGTAATTGATATATGCAGGAGGTTATTTCGGATTGATCAATGTGGGTTGCATGACTAGCTCCAATAGAGTATATTTATTTCCTCTAACTATTTATCATTTGATGATATGAATTGGTCAATGACATTAGGCATCCATTTTTATCTTAAGTAATATACATATTTGAGGCAGGGAATGTTTTAGCATAACGCCAGTTTTCTTGGCATTGAATTTTTGTGTGCTGGTGTAAAGAATTATGCTTTCTCAAGAACTGACTGGCCATTCCTTAACATTTTGTAAAATGTTCTAGTTTCATTTAAAGCCTTTGTTAGGTCTTACCTGTCCATCCTTTTGAAATTGACAAAGGCAAAGCTATAGCCATTGAGGATAGAACTGATTGTTAACTAGAAAAATTACTATACCAAGTTTTTAATCTGCTGTGTAAAAAAATATCACAACATATTTAATTGAATATCAAAGCAGCCAATTATAAGACAAAAGCGTTTTATTAAAGCTATGATCTTGTTTTTCCAAAGTGGAATATTTAATGGTCACTGCATAATTTTTTTCAATATGCATTCATTTATGTGACCGTTACAAAAGGCAGCTCTGAGATTTAAAAGTTCAAGTAGTAATTATCCTCTCTTGACTTTCTTCTTACATCTACTATAAGCAGATTAAAAACATATGAATTACACAATGTATTTCTTTGATTCAGTGATTTTTTTCTTAAACAAAGTCAACCCACTAAAGTGGATTGATGCTCACTCAGCAAAAACATTATACTTTTTTGAAAAGACACATTATTTGATCTGAAATATTTCTAAGTGGCTGGGATATATATATTTTTAGCACTTTAAAGTTTCTCTGGCTATCATAGTGTCTATTAGAGACGGTGAAACATTTTAGGATTATTGAACAAATATCAATTATCTCTATGTCCTCAGTGTCAATCTGAATTGAAAATGTGCCATCTTTTATATCTTCACTAATAGAATTTTTAATTAGCTGTTGATACTGTCATTAATAGAGTCTGCTATTTTTTTTTAAAGGATTTGTCTAAGCAACTTCTTCTCTAGTCTTTTGTTTTTTTAATTTTTTCTAACTGGTGCTTACTATTATAATCAGGCTAATTTTTTTTTAATTTTTTTTTTTAAGCAGAACACTATACTTTCAAAACTAGACAAGAAATTTAGGCAATCTTTTTTATTTTACTTTATTTTTTATTTCTTGAGTTTATTGGGGTAGCATTGGTTAATAAAATTATATAGGTTTCAGGTGTAAAATTCTACAACACATCATCTCTATATTGTATTGTGTGCTCATCACTCCAGTCAAGTCTCCTTCCATCACCATTTATCCGCCCTTTACCTCTTCTACCTCCCACACCTCCCTTTCTTTCCCTTTGATAATCGCTATACTGGTGTCTATGTCCATAAATTTATTTTATTTTTTTTTTTGCTTAATCCCTTCACCTTTTTCACCAAGCCCCCTAACCCTCCTCCCCTCTACCAGCTGTTAGTTTAGGCAGTCTATTTTAATACATGGTTATTCATTATTTTCCTTCTGATTCTTAGGAGTTTCTTATTTTTTAAAATTTTATAAGTAACTTCTTTAAATCTGATATTATTTTATACTTTCAGGTCAACCAGGAGTTTACTAAATATCTTCTCTCTACCGAGAGGTAAGGGAATGAAACAAGTAGTAGTTGCAATCTGTGCCTCAAGAGAATTAGGATCTAGACAAGAAGAAAAGGCGCGAAATTGCAGGAGAATATATAATAAGAAATTATAAGATAAAAACTGTAATTTAACGGTAATGTGGACTCCTAATTATGCACTTGGATTTTAGTCATAGTGCCTCCCTAAGAGAGCAGCTCTATGGCATCCTGTACATCACCAATGGCTGCTGCCATTTTTCCTGAAACTCCCTTTCCATTACAGTTTTTTATGCTTGCTCCCTGAAACGTTATCTGCACCATGAATTCTGATTGAATAGGCACAGCATGCAGTACAAAAATAACCTTCTTTGATGGAGAATAAGCCAAGGACAGTGTGTATCATCTATACACTCAAGTTCAGTTTTCTCTAGAAAGACCAACCTTTCCTTTTCAGAGATTGGAATGAATGGTACTTAAAAATAATTTCAACTGGTTAAATTTAAGCCAATGGAAAAGGATGAGGGCAAAAGCCCAATTAAAAAACAAACAAACAACTCTCTAGGCCACGGCATTTCCATTTGTGTGTGAAGTGGATAAATTTCATTCACTTTAAGGTCTTGTCTGGTAGGATCTGGCTCAGTGAGAGGAAAACAAGTGCTGATGGTCCTGATGGGCTGGCCACTACGCTTCGCTGATCCATGTCCACAGTTCTACTGCTGATTACAATTGACCTCATTCTTCTTGACACCATTTCATAGCCCAAGGGACAGTCTTCTTCTAAACTCTATAGCTTTGTCAACCATTGATTCTGCTTATTCTGCCCCTTGGTTCCATTCTAGCAGATATTAACTTGAAATGTAAAATTAAAATTAGTACAGTTTCATATTCATCCATCCATCCATCCATCCATCCATCCATCCATCCATCACTCAACAACTGCTTATTGAGTGCCTACTCTGTGAAACAATGTATTAGATGCTGAGAGAAATAGAAAAATGATTATAATGTAGTCTTTGCCTCAAGGAAATTACAAGAGAGGGAGAGAAGGCACGTTTGAAATCATAAACATCTACAATTCAATGAAGCAAAATAACAACAATAATAACAACCTGTATCTACCATATGCCAAGACCTGCTCTAGATGCTTCAATTATTTCATCTTATATAAATTTCACAGGAACTCTGACAGCTAGATATTATTTCTCCCCTTTGAAAAATAATTTCCAGACGAACTGGCTGAGGCTCCAAAGGTTTCAAAATATGCACGAATGCACAGCCAATGCAGAGAAGAGTTGGGTTTGGGCTGCAACACTACTTGATTTTAATTTTCATTCTCTTTCGAATAAATGCTCTAAGAAAAATGGTAAGTTTACCATTTATTGAACATCTCTATGCCTGGCACTATTCTGAATGCTTCACTTCAGTATCTCAATCCTCACAACAATATCATGATGCCACAATGACTATAAACCCACTTTGCAGTTAAACAAAGGAAAGATAGAAACATTAAGTAACTTGACCCAGGTTATTCAGTGGAAGAATTTTCTTTTAACTTGGGTGGTTTGGGAAGATACAATGGAAGAAGTGAGTTTACTGAATTTCCATTGATTTGGACCAATTGAGGCAGAAGTAGGGTTTCCAGGAAAATGGTCTTAAGAAAAGTACAGAGATTGGAAAGGGTTATGGTCATCTCAAAAAAATGAACATTCCAGAATGGCTGGAGTATACAGGTCACCTTGGCCAGAAGTAAAACTTATAATTTGAAAGCTTGGCTACTGTCAGGTATTAGGCCAAGGAGTGTGAACCACATACAGTAGACAACAGAAAGCCATGAATAGTTTTGAAGAGAGGAATGGCTGATCAAGGCTATTATTTCCTAATTCGCTCTTCACCAACCTATTGTATTTAGCAATTTCACTTCACAAAATCACTATTCCACAAATGATTATTTACCTAAGATCCTCCCAAGAACACGAATACTTACAGCTTCTACCTAAACAGCCAACTGTTACTACTGTTGTTGAAATAAAAAGGCTCTTTTAAATGACCTCTTAGAAAAGCAGACTTTGATGCCACAGCCCAACCCACTTCAACCTCTTTAGACTTTCTATACTAAAGTCAAACAAAGGGCGCAAAGCAGAAAGAGGCAGGAGTCCGAGCCTGGGAAAGGGTCAGGTTCCTTTGGACATCAATCTAAAGTCAATTCAGAAGCACTATAAAGTCATTCAATAATTAACCTCCCAGAGCAAGGACAGGTGGGTGGGAGAGAGTGAACAGGGAGAATATGGACATGTTTGCTCCATTTCCACCGAAGACTGGGTCTGAAACATTAGCAGGCCAGAATCACCCTCCCAACCAGTGTAACAAATACAATGAAAATGCAAAGTGAGGATTTGGTGGATTTAATGACTGTGGTTACAAGTGCTTTCTGCAGCCACATGCCCTGTGGACTTGGAAAGGCTGGCAGGCAGTCACCCATGGCACTGGCGCCCCTCCTCCCAGAACTGCTCCCAGGGCAGCCCAGCACTGGCTGCAGTCAGCTCTCCCTCGCTGCTGTGCTGCCATCTCCTGCCAAGATCACTCTGCGGCTCAACTTCCAACAGGTGATCAATAAGAAACGAGGAGAAGCTTCTTGAATGGAATTACCTGGCACGACTCCCAGCTGGGCAAAGCCTGCATTCAAGTTGGCCTTCTTCCTCACGACAATATCCAATTCAGCAATTTTCACAGATGGTGTGTCTCAGAGCCTTCTGGGCTCCCGAAGGCTACTGAAGGGATTATCTGGGGTCTTTAATCCCCAGAGCTGGTCAGAAAAAAGCACTGAGCACCTAGTGAGCCAGGTGCTTGCTTCAGAAATACAGCTTTTCCCAACCGTCTAAAAGACAGACTTCTCATTTAACAGATCAGAACAGAGCGGCTTGAAACAGTTGAGTGGCCTGACTGTATTCATGCTGAGGCAGGTCTTTAACCTAGCTCTGACCCTCTCCCAGGCCTTGTAACCTCCCCACCTGGCCACATGCCTCCCCAGGTCACCCCCTTGGCAGTTGATCCCAATCACAGTTATAAACAACAATCATTTGGGAAAAGGCTTTTAAATGCACATCCTTAGGTCCAACCATAGAGATTCTACATATCTACAGCACACGTCTGTCTATATCTGTACATCTATATCCATATTATACAATTATCTATTTCTCTAAAACAGGGTTTCTTCACCTTGGCACAACTGAGATGTAGAGCCGGATAATTCTTTCTTATAGAGATGCTGTCCTATGCATTGTAGGGTGGTGAGAAACATGCTCGTTTTCTATCTACTAGATTCCAGAAGCACCTTCCTTTTGGTGGGATAACTAAAAATGTCTTCAGACCTTGTTGAATGGTCCCTGGGAGGGAAAAATCACTCCCAGTGGAAAAGTGCCCAGGAAATTTGGAAAAAAGCATATTCAAAACTTAGTGTTTGAAATCACAGGCCTAGGTTAGGATTTCTATATAAAGAATGCAAAAGGGGAAAAAGCAGACTCTTGAAGACAATAGGTCGAGTGTCCTTTGAACCTGCAGAACTTGCCAACCTGTGTGAACAATAATCTTGGCCTCCACAGTGGGTGCGTTGTCATGGGAGCTGTCCAAAGCAGGATGCAACGTAACATATAGCCAACAAGAAATGAAGGCGAAACACTTTAGAAGTCCTAGAAAATGCCATTTGACTTAAAAAAGTTTGATTTGCCCACATCTGTCAGAGCACTTTCAACAAATTATGTTTATTTGTACACTGCCCAGCCTGAGCTAGTTCACAGTAAATATGCTGGATTCACTTAACTTTTATTTTTTTCCTGTTTTTTTCCCTTCCAAGGAACTTAGCAGTTAAAAAACATTTTACCCAAATAAAATGTATAAAACTGAGGTCTTACAGTATTATTACTACCATTTTATTTCAAGGTAATAACAAGAGGGTCTTGAAGAATACATCCTCAAAAGTGGTTTATCCAAAGGCATGGAAACAATTGATAAAATAAGTGTTGGACTCTTATTCCTAAATTCTAGTCACCAAATGGCCTTCTACAAGTTACAATGACCCAAAGCTTTCATGGAAAATGCTATTTTCAGATTCTGCCAATGCTGTAGGTAACCTTCATCAAACTAAATCTATCTAGACCTCTGATTTGCATAAAGTTCAGTGCAAACCAAAGTTAATTAATTATGTTGAATATATTTTTGTGTGTATATTAAAAGCAAAATACAGATAAATAGAACTTTACAAAAAATTTTTTTTAAAGTAAGTCTTGGGGCAAGCCCATACGTTAATTTTTAAAAATATGTTTTTATTGATTTTAGAGAAGAAGGAAGGAGAGAGCTAGAAACATCAATGATGAGAGAGGATAATTGATTGGCTGCCTCCTGTACTTCCTCTACTGGGGATCGAGCCCACAACCTGGGCACATGCCCTAACTGGAATTGAACCATGACCTCCTGCTTCATGGGTCCATGCTCAACCACTGAGCCACACCAACTGGGTCTGACTTTAAAAAAAAATCATATCAGGTATTCTATACATTTCCATGGAATCACTCTAGATAGATTAGTATAATTTCTTTTTAGAATGTATTTCAATTGCACTATAATTGAATACAACAATATAATATGTCACTCCAGGGTATTTGAATTTAAGAGTATCCTCTTAAAACACTTTTTAAAAGAGCTGGTGTACTTTAATCTTAGAAGTTTGTCTGAACGACTATTGGAAAGCCTGCCAGTCAAGTGATTCATTTTATGTATTAATCCAGCTCGGCTGACAAGGAGTTGCTAATACAGCACTTCTAACATTGATTCAAGTTCCATAAAAGGATTTTGGCTCATAAAAAATGCTGGCGCGACAGTAGGATGTAGGTGATCCCAGCTCTTGTCTATAGGAATACAGTAATGTGCCAAATTTTTTGGTGACCACAAGCATTTCTGAGAAGATAGGTGTTACAATGATCAAATAAACGTACGGATATTAAAACCACCAGCATCCCCCTCTGCCTTCTAAATTAGAAGTAAATCTTGAAAGATGGCTTCTGAATACGGGGTGGTGGGGTGTAGTGGCCACTATGCCCTGTGTCTTTGAGTGTTCTCCCCCACCCCTCTCTCTTCAATTCCTATTCTAGGAAAGGAGGCATCCTTACTGCAACCCAAGCATCAATAGTAATTACTGGGATACGGCAAATCTCTTTCTATTCACTGAGATGGTTAGTACTATGAAGAACCGAAATCTGATAGCTTCTTTCTGTCAGCATAAAATGAGACCATGACCTTGTCCTGAGAAGCATCGTCTAGTAATATGTTTCATAACTTCCGTGCAGTGATGATCTAATAAGAATCTAAAAGTAATTAACTGGATCTCGGTTAGCCACCCAAAGCCTTATTCAAATACACATTTTTATCAGGACTCTAAGGGAGCCATAAATTGGGGCATTTTGAAAAACTGGGATCTAATCCAGTCCATGATCTGATCGGGGTTCAGTGGTAATAATAAATTAGGACTATTAAAACTGGGAAGCATTCCAAAGTTTTATTTTGCCCACACCACAGGACCTAGCAAATTCTACTGCAAAAAGACAGGGATCTTCAGGGAGGAGCAAAGCCATGCTGAATTAATCATGTGAGTGTGATCATGCCAAATCATGGGTGTTTTCAACAGTTAAATAATGCCAACGTTTAAGTTCAGTAAATAATTAATTATAGAGAGTCTCTTGGCATATTAAAGAAACCAGCCTTCTGGTATCTTTAATAAAGTAGGCACTCTTTTTTGGATACAATAATGAAAAAATTCCTATCAATTCATTTGTTGCTGTATGTATTTAGGAGGGTAATACTTATGGAGGTTACAAGTAAAATGTTAATTTCAAATATAATACTTTCATTTCCTTTCTAAGCATCTTCATTTTGCAGCATGAACAAATGTTGGATAAACTCTAGCCTTATTCTGGTTCTCATTTCAATTTCCAGTAACATAAAAATCTCCCAAAATTAAATAAAACGCTGAGAGGCTGGGAATAGATTTTCACTCACTTGTATTCTCAAACTATAAATGGTTTCTGAATGTTTTTATTTCTCTAAGATGCATTTCGTTTATGGGGGGAACTTGCAGCTGCATAATTAAATTTCGGTTTGCCAAATATCAAAAACACATGTATTGATTTAAACGAAGGGAACAGGCCACAAGCAGCCTGGCTGATAAGGCAAGGGAGAGGACTGTGCGTTCTTGGAAGGCTTCCTACCAGGAAAGAAAACTTAGAACCTTGAATGCAGACACTGAAACAGACGAACTTCCCTAATCTTAGCTTCACTCTCACTTAGGCATTCCGTTCAGGCCACTGGTTGAAAACAAGAGCCGTATGTTTTCATGCTTCTCAATCCTGGACGGGACAAGTCACCTCTTTCACCTCCTCATTTATCCTTCTAAGAGTCTAATAAGATCTACAAAAACGTCTCATTAACACACTGAATAAGCTCCCTTGCAAAATAAACTCTGATAATGGTACATAAGAATAATAGAAAATCTTGAACTGCAAACTCCTGTTATTAAACTCCTTCTCCCACTCCATATTAGTAAGACGTTTCATTTAATGAAATGTTATTTCAGTGATATGGGGCTTTAATGGAAGACAGCCTTTGATGTCAATGGAGATTTTTTTCCTCCCTCAGTACCATAATCCTAGATAAATGAGGAAGCATATATATATATATATTTTTTACCTAATCTCCACCTGACTTCTGACAAGGCATTAACAATACAAATACAACATGCATGGAGTTAGGTGTTTTATAGGTTTAAGACTTTGGTTAATTTCACACTTTGTAAAAGGTTATCAATTTAAGTTCAAGTCATGGAATAAAACAAAAAGATATGTTCACTGACTGGCTAAGACAATCTCTTGCTTTCTGTTCACTGTACGAATTTACATAATCTGAATGTTTGAAAAATGCTAATTTAATTTAGCCTGATAAAAATTTCTATAAGAAATAATCTTTGAATATAATATTGAATTCATTCTCCTAGCAATGCACGTAGAAATTTAGAACTGATGTTTTAATATTTCCAATCTTACTAGAAAAAATATGAGTTTGTTTAAAACAGGGCTTCACAGCAGCGGGCTGTTTGACGTGTTTCAGGAGGGGACACATGACCAGCTCAACAAATCAAATAGGAGACAAAGAAAATCCTAGTGCACAATGTTGAGCAGGAAATTTGAGCTTATACACTCAGATAAGAATAGTGCATATACAACTGGATAAAAAAGTTGTGGTACAAGATAAAGATCACATGATCTCACTCATTTGTGGAATATAATGAGCAACATAAACTGATGAACAAAACAGATCCAGAGACAGGACAGCATTGATTAGACCGTCAAACCTCAGAGGGAAGGTAGGGGAGGGTGGGGGTAAGGGGGAAAGATCAACCAAAGGACTTGTATGCATGCATATAAGCCTAACCAATGGACACAGACAGTGGGGGGTGGGGGTGGGGGTGGAGTGGGGGGTGGGTGGGTGTGAAGGCATGAGTGGGAATAAGGACACATATGTAATATCTAATCAATAAAGAATTTTTTTTTTAAAAAAAAGCCGTGGTACATTTACACAATGAAATACTACTCTGCTGTAAAAAGGAAGAAAACTTTACCCTTTGGGACAGCATGGATGGACCTGGAGGGTATTATGCTATAATAAGCCAGTCAGAGAAAGACAAGTACCATATGATTTTACTCACATGTGGAATTTAATGAACAAACTGAACTATCAAATAAAATAGAGACAGAGTCATAGATAGAGAGCAGGTAGACAGCTTGGGGGAGAATTTAGAGAGGAGACTGAGCAAAGAAGGAAAAAAAGAGAGAGAACTCATGGACATGGACAACAGTATGGTGATTGCGAGAGTGGAGAGGAATGAGTGGGAGGTAAAAGAGGGGACAAAAGGTGATAAAAAATAATAAAAAGAATAGTGCACATACTACAATGAACCAATGCCATGGCAATTTCAAGAGAGGCCACTCTAGAAAGTTCAGGGTAAATGCTTCTATACTTAGATATGTACATACTAGAGGCCCAGTGCATGAAATTCATGCACTCAGGGGGTCCCTCAGCCCGGCCTGCACCCTCTCACAGTATGGGAGCCCTTGGGTGAGCCTGGCTTCTGGCTGAGCGGCGCTCCCCCTGTGGGAGCACACTGACCACCAGGGAACAGCTCCTGCATTGAACATCTGCCCCCTGGTGGTCAGTGCATGTCATGCAACCGGTCGTTCCACTGTCGGGCCGAAACTGGCTCTCAGACATCCCCCGAGGGGTCCTGGATTGTGAGAGGGTGTAGGCCAAGCCAAGGGACCCCACCAGTGCACGATTGGGGCCCAGTAGGGACACAGGAGGTTGACCAGCCAAGGAGGGACCATGGGAGGGCTCCAGGGTGTGTCCGGCCCATCTCACTCAGTCCCGATCAGCCGGACCCCAGCAGCAAGCTAACCTACCGATGGGAGCATCTGCCCCCTAGTCGTCAGTGCATATCATAGTGACTGGTCAAGTGGTCGACTCTCTGCTCCCTTGGTGGTTAGTGCATGTCAAGCGGCCTTAGTATATCATTAGCATATTACACTTTGATTGGTTGAATGGCCAACCAGACAACCAGACACTTAGCATATTAGGCTTTTATTATATAGGATTTCTAAGACCCTGAGATCTGGAGAAGACCATTGAGATAATCTAAGAACAAATGCAGCATCAATGATACACAAAAAGATTTTTGATGTTATGTGGCTTAATGTATGTAATTACAGTAACTTATGTGATTTTGCACTTATATATTTTATTGATTTGCATGTGTATAAATATAAATAAGACAATGAAGGCAATATATCAATGACTGAAGCTTATGAAACTCTGACCTAGTCCAATACTTTCCTAACACACTAATTGTTTCTCAATTGGTTCCTTATTAGACATTTCCAGTGTCGATAAACTACTGCGTCATGAGGACTGTGATTGTCAGAATGTTTTCCCTTCTATTAAGTGGAAGGCGGAAGCCCATCTCTCTTAAAATAATTCCTCACTAGTATCTTCAAGAAAACAAATGAGTGGATGAATAAAAACAGAGACAGAGAGACAGAGAATAGAATGGATGGAATGAAATATGCCTAATTCCTTTTCCACAGGCAAGTCCTTCAATCATGTGAAATCAGCTCCCTCCTAACTCTGCAGACTATGACTCACCGGTCCTTCAACGTTTTCAAACAACTTGGACTTGGCGCTGCCATTCTTCGTGTGTGAGAGAGCACAGGAGGCTCCAGGTATTATCTCAGCTGCGTAAAACTGGAATTATTGCTTCTTTCTTCGTTTTGTTTACGGGCTTGCAGTCATGTAACCTAGGACTAGATGAACTTTTTTGGCAGGCACATCCTCATATTGACTCATGCTAAACTTTCCCTCAAAGAAAACCATCAGGCATATTTTTCATATATTTGGTATTAAGTCAAACCTTCCACATCTTGTGTTTGTACCGTTCAGTTTTGGACCTAAAAGCTAGACTTTATATTTATTCCTATTAAGTTTCTTTGTGTTTGATTCAATCCATTGTTCCAGATGATTCTGTCATCTGACACATTATCAAACCCTGCAGCTTCTTGGCATTCAAATATGACCCACAGGCACCATCGTTTGATGCCAATCCTCAGCAGGCCAGCGTTAAAAATAAAATTTGAGACAAACTTTTTTTCTTGCAAGCTTATATGGATGGGATCACTAGCAGTCTTGGGTACAGCTTCTCAAATAGCTCATAATCCCTCTAGGGTTATGTCATCTGGTGTATATTTCTCTGTGTTATCCACAGGACATCATGAGACAATCAATGCTAATGTCCAGGAAGGTACCTTCTCTTTGTGAAGTCCAGAGATTAGAACAGGGGTTTTCAACCTCCACACTGACAGTTTGTGTAGGACAAGTCACTTGTCTTGTACATTGTAGGATGCTTAGGCCCATCCCTGACCCCTACCCAGGACATGGAAGTAGCAACTCCTTCCTTGCCTCCTATCCCCTCAAAACTGTGACAATTAAATGTCTCTAGATACAGCCAAATGTTCCTTGGGGAGCAAAATTACTTTCCCTGTCCCTCCACCCCCCACTGAGAAACACTATTCTGGACTCTGCATTCTTCCAATCTAATATAGTAACTCAATCCACCTGTTATGGTTTTTTTTTGACCGTTTCATAGCTCTAGTTATGAGTAAACTCTTCATATATAGTAATATAGTACCAAATAGTTTCATATCAAAATTTAGATATGTAGATAATAGTGAGATATGGAAATCATAATAAAATAATGGGAGAAATGGAGAGGTGTGATATAATCCTAAAATTTAGAATTAAATTTAGATTAACCCTTAAACTAAACAGTTACAGGGAAATTGAGCCTCCAAACAGCAATTCTATGATTTGAAAAGGAAATCTATAAAAATTTTTGTACCCGGTGCTCATCAAGAAATTACTATTTGGGACAGTGAAAACTGGAAACTCTACATGTTTGACAACAGAAGATAAATTATGGTATATTGATCTCACAGAATATTGGATAGTCATCAAAATTACATATTTTTGCCCTAGTTGGTTTTGCTAAGTGGATAGAGCATCCCGGGTTTGATCCCAGTCAAGGGCCCATACCTTGGTGGGGTGCATGCAGGAGGCAAACAATCAATGTGTCTCTCTCACAGCGATGTTTCTCTCCCTCCCTTAAATAAATAAGTAAATTTTTCAAAACATCAGTGAAAATGCTCATAATATAATGCTATGAAAAAAGGTAAGATACTATATATAGGGCATCTGCAAAAATGTGTACATACTTTAACAGCCGATAACTCACTTAAATTTTACTCCTTTTCAGGTTTAACTGATTTGAAATAATGGGTGAACAAAGAAAATTTATCCTAAAGTGCCACTAGACTTTTTTTATGGGGATACATAAAAGATAAAGTTTACAGTACAAAACCCACAACAGTCAACGAACTGAGGGTATGCAAATGCCCAACAAAATGATTATTGCTGCTTATGATTCTACTGCTTCCTGTCATCAGCAGTGCCTGGACCAGAACGGTCATCAGCTTGAAAACAGGTGTTGACAAAAACATTATTCACTTTTGTAGATACTTTTAAATTTTGAAAATGAACGTATGTTAATGAACGCTGACTTTATAATCATTCAAAATGCATGTACATCTTTTGAGACACCTTGTATATTCTGTATGAATACCAAGTTTTCAAAGAAATAATACACATAGTAAAAAGATTCCACAAATATTTATAGAAGTAATGAAATTATGATGGAATTACGCATGATTTTAATAGTCTTCTTTACACTTTTTTTTCCCAAAATTTTCTTAATGAACTTATAGTTTTTCCATGTTTTTTCATGCCTGGGAGGTTCTGGGGAAAGTGATCCGTCTTCTCTTAGGCATGAGCTCTGGCAAGGGTTTCCCTGTGTGTGCAAAACAGTGTGCAGGGAGGGAGGCTGTTACAGAGAGGATGTATGAGAAAGATGACTATATTTTAGACTGGGTTATTCAATCCTCTTGGGGAAAAAAATCTGTGTATCCGTTTTTTTATAGAATAAGAACAGTTTAATGTTCGAGCCAAACCCCGCACCTCCAAGTCAGTGGTCCTCTGACATGAGAATGCTAAAGAATCACCTGGGCTCACCTATTAAACACAGTCTCCTGGGCTTACCTCCCAAGGGTCTCATCCTGCACGGCTGGTGTGGGACTCGGGAATAGTCATTTTTCATAAGCATCTCCAGTGATTCATTTTGATGTAGGTGGCCCATGAACCACACTTTGAGAAACTCAGCTTCTATAGGAAGTCATGTGCTTTGATTTGGATGAGTATTGTGTTCTTTTGCCTCTATTTTTGATAATTTCTTCCTGGGTACTCACTAAATAGAGTTGGTATAGCCCCTCAGCGGTGTGTTGGTAAGCTGCCTCTTTGAAAAACTTTTTGCATTTGCCAATTTCTGTGGAGTAGTAAACATTCTCACCATAACCAATTTCCAGCTACCAAGGATTTATCAACTAGAATGGATTTATCACAGAATTCTTGAAAGCTTAATAATTGTCTCTCACACGCTGGTACAAGCTGGCTTCAACACTGTATGGTATATATTTTATGTAAATGCTTTAAATCCTTTGTAAAAGGGATATGTTAATGAAAAACTACGAACTCGATATCTAGGACAAAGCAGTAAGCAATAGGATGGCTTGAAACATCATAAGGTAATAAATTCTAAATGTATTAGGGAAAAGGACAACTTTATGAACTTGTATACACTATTTCTTATTTTGCTTTATGTTTTCCATGGCCATGCCATGAAGAGTGATAGGCTCACTGAGTTCTTTAAGAGTTGTGAATTGGTTTCCTATGGATGATGGAGAGCCAAGAAATGGGACTCCAGGGTTGGGAGTAATGCCAAGTGTTCAGCCCCCACCTCTACCCTCCGTGGCCCTGGGCCCCTGAGCTGTTGAAATGCCCTTGGTCATTCATTCTATAGCACCCAACCATAAAATCAACTCCTCCAACTTCTTCCCCTCACACATGATTGAGACAATGTTGTCTCTGGGAAACCCATATCAGATGCGTTTTATGTGTTCATGTGTGGGACGTGGCCTAAGTGAAGGCTAATAGCATAGTTCTTTCAATATTTTGACCAGACATATTTTTTTAAAAATTGGACCTGAAGCCTATACAGCCAGCTGAGGCAAATTTACAGCCTTGCTTTAAGAACAAAACTCCCTCAGGCACCGGCTTCCTAAAAGCAAAACCAGAAAGGAAATGAACTCTTGCTTAAAGACAACCCACCTTATTTTATGGGTTATCAATTTTCTAGCTGGCACACAGTTCCCTAGCTACTATGACTCTCTCTCCCTTTCCCCCCACCTCCTGCCCCAACCCCAAGCAAATATTGAGCCACAAAATATATGAAGTCTGCATTCTAGCAAACAGCTCAGTTTCCAGAGGATGAGGTATAGGATGTGGTGCCTCGGTAAGTAAAGCCAAGGGAGCAGCACGCGGTGATGCGGCCTCGCCACACTGATGTCTTTGCCAATACATGCGTTAAAACCTTAGCCCGAAGCACATTCTATATACGGGGTTACTGCCGCTTGGGCGATGCTGGAGAATTCATCTTCCTTGTCTTTGGGGCAGCTCTGCCAGGCGAATTGTCCACAACAATGCAATGCACTCGATTTCCTTCTAACTGCTCCACTGACCCTGGGTTGGAGCCTATCAACTCCTCAAAATTGAGAAAGGACTAAATAGTTTCTTCTTTTTTTTTTCCCTATTGATAAAGTCAGCCTTCCCAATGGGAATAGACTATAAGATAGGGGTCAAAGGTTAACTGTAGATACTCGTAGTCTGCTCTGTGCTAGAAAACAGTAAGTATGATTTTCTTAGTATACATGATAGAGTATTAAAATAAGTATGAGCAACTCTAAAGAAAAGGGGGGGGGGCTGTAGTTACTAAAAAGCAAGTGGAAAGTTGGACAAATCTGACCTGATACAGAATGACGTCAGAATTGAATATTTAAAGTTATATGCTAGTTTTGTCAAATCTCAGACTTTCTCCAAGTTTCATTTAGTTGTAAAGGCGCAACTAAGTATGGAGAAATATGAATATTCTACTACATGTTTCAAAACCAAATATCTACGCATCTACTTGGGATAAATGCCAGAGTTAACATCACAGATATGTAAAGGACCTCTTGTCCAAATGGGAACATTAAGCTCCTCAAACCGGAGAATGCAGTCCTTGCAAACTGTCATTATTTCAGTAAATGGAACCGGTCCTTTAACAGATGGGCGACATACTTTGCAACTTGCTGATAGGCTAATAAAAGACACTGGCTTTTAAAAAAATGAAGGACATGTTCTTCTCAAGTTACAGTACGCAAATGGATTTAGCAGAATAAAATTAAGAAGGCATACAACAGTTTGACAAAAATTGGGAACAGACTACGGAAATATGATCATTCTAAACATCAACATCAAAATGATATTTTTTTACTTAAAAAAAACCTGGTTGTTTAAACCATACAGAAAATATACACTGATAAAGTCAAAACCAGGGGTAGCATATTATGAAATTATAAATATTGACATAACAAAAACATGAAGTTAATTTCTTCTCAAAATATAATAAAAATCCCCCAAGACAGGCAGTCCCCTTTTCTATCAAGTACTTTTCCATTTGTATCAGTCAACCTCTTGTGCTTCTTAAAGTAAAATTTCTCCAGCTGATGGAAGCAATAACCAAATGAAACCCAGACTATGGCTCACATGCAACAGGGCCAGCCTTTCTGCTCACCTTTCCCGTTCCTCTTTCATCTTCTCCAGCTCTTCTTCTCGCAGGCCCCCATGCTTCACAGGACCTTTCTGCTCAGCCTTCCCACCCTTCTCGTCTTTCTTCTTTCCAAATCTAGTAAAACATGAAGGGGAAGATGGCTGTTAACAATAACCGTGTTCTTGTTATGGTGAATTTAAGATATTTATGAGATGAGTCCATTAAACCATAATTTCTTATACTAAGTAATACAAAATCATTTTGCATAAAATGGAAATAAAGTAAGGTATTGAAAGCAGAAAAATAACATAGTTATTGAATTCTCTTCTTTCTACTCTCCCTCTTTCCACTCATATATTGATTATGCAGCATGCATAAAATCATATGGTTAAAGACTAAAAAATGTCAAACCATTAATTCAGTAGAGATTAAAGAACTGAAAGGTTATCATTAAAAATAAGTAAAACCTGACCAACCTCTGAAACAGGACTCCAAAGCTCCAAGTGACATGCACATTTAAGGTAAAACTCATGGGATAATATAATGATGGTGTTGCAAGGTACCTTACTGAACACCTACTTTAATACTGTCATTTTACAGATGGAGAACTGAAAGCTCTGAGAGGCCTTAGGCCTTGACCAAGACCACCTAACAGGTTCCATACAGGGCTGGGGTTAGAACTTGGGTTGCCTCCTCCACAGCCCTCTTTCCTTCTCAGCACATTTAGTCCCCTACAGAGCCACAGGCTTCCTAAGTCAGCCCAGGGTGAGTGTGCTCTGAGCACTCCTTGGTGTCAGGCACATTTGTCGTTAACTGGACACAATGGCACTTACGATACCTTATGTTTTTTCTCTACCTTTATTGAGATACAATTGACATATAACATTGTGTAAATTTAAGGTGTACAATAATTAATATATAATAATACAAGAATAAACTATGTTTTGCATACTCACAACTATAAACCTACTTTTGGCCCACCTTATATATACCACATCTTCTTTATCCATTTGTCTGTTGATAATACACTTAGGATGTTTCTATATCCTGGCTATTGTGACTAATGCTGCAATGAACATGAAAATGCAGATATCTCTGCAAGATCCTGCTTTCAATTCCTTTGGATATATATCCAGAATATAATGGATTCTGGATTGCTTGGTCATACGTTAGTTCCAGTTTTAATTTTTTGAGGAACTTCCATACTGTTTTCAATAGTGACTGTACCAATTTACATTCCCTGCCAACAGTGAGCTAGAGTTCCATTTAAAAGAACAGTGTGTTTCCTCAGCATTTTGAGGAAAATAAAATTGCACATTTGAAATAAAAAAGCTATTAAATTATTAGCAGGACACATTCTTAAATGACAGACATTTTTCCCAACAAATATTTTCTTTAGAAGCAGTCTCCCATGGTCTTGGGATCAACACACATAAAAAATAAAAAGACTTGATGTTCTGCTGATAAACAGAAAAAAAAGTCACTCTGACTAAGGACATTTTTCAAATTACACATTCTTGGGCTGACTGCCTCACCCCCACCAATCCCGCTCTCTGTCCCCCAACCTCCTGACAAATGCACAGTGAGTCAGAATCTCCTCACATGAGGACCTGGCTTATAAACTTGTAAGGAACTCTGACTTTCATGCAAATGGGTTATATTTGTTTTTTTCTAGATTGTGTTTCAAGCTAAAGCAGAGGTTGTGCCCTAGCCTGTTTGGCTCAGTGGATACAGCACTGGCCTGCAGACCAAAGGGTCCCAGGTTTGATTCTGGTCAAGGGCATATACCTCGGTTGCTGGCTCCTCCCTGGCTCGGGCCCTGGTTGGGGGTGTACAGGAGGCAACCAATCAATGTGTTTCTCTCATATCGATATTTCTCTCTGTCTTTCCCTCTCTCTAAAAATCAATGGAAAAAACATCATCCTCAGGTGAGGATTAAGAAACAAACAAAACAAAAACAAAAACAAAGCAGAGGTTGTCAGTCAAGGGGCAGCTCCTAGTATCGCACATGGAAGACATCACCACTAATATCTACTTTCTTGTTGTTATCAGAATACAGATGCATCCTACTTTCCTCAGAGTCTCTCCCAATTTGGACTTTTCTGCATATTGTGCAATTTCTAATTCCAATTAATAAATCCTCTTTCATGAACTTTCTCTCTTCCCATTGCTCTCTCTATCGGCCTCTGCTCCTACTGCATTTCCCCCTCTGTATTCAGCCTAGTTTGGGGATGTTGGTTGATCAAGTATCAGCTTTAACTCCATCATCCCCAGCCTTTTTCCTATCTCTCTCTTTCCTGCCTTCCTTTCTGCATCTAATTTTTTTCCCTCAATGAAGAAATGACCTGATGTCATTTATAGACGTAAATAAGGAAGAAAGAAAAATACAAAATTTAAGAACATTAACTTTCAAATATAATTGAGATTTGCTGATATATTCAAGGTCTCTCTTAAACCTAAAAAGCAGGAGATATCTCAATAATGTGTGTTTCCATTAATATATTCTTTAGTTTTTCAGACTCATGCAGAAAAGTCTTAGAAGTCAATATTATTACTCTAAAATTCTTTATGAAAGAATACCTTAGTACATCACATAGAGAAACAATTTTCCCTCAAAATGTCATCAGATATAGTAATATTTGGGCAAAAAATAGAAATTGTGGGGAGTGAGGATAGAATAATGCTTCAGGAAGTTGATAAGGGAAAAAATGTTGCCCAAAACTCTATAGATATTTTCTCTGTGTCCTAAATATCTTCTTCTAAATTTGAAGGTTTTGAATTGTTTGAGACAAAAGTAGTTTTGTTTTTTAAGGGTAAAACTAACCTATGTCCTAGTATACCTTGATCTTTATTACCACAACCAGTTAAGTGTTTTTTCTTCCTGCAGCTAAAGTATTTCAATTTTACTGCAGCTTGAGAATAGCTTACTATACTCCTGCCCTAGTGGAACATGTTTGGTCAGAAAAAGGTTGGTTGTAAGTAAATTCTGCAAAGCATGTTCTTCTTAGCAAGAATCATTAGTCATAAACAAATCAACCAATTCCACAAGTATTATACATGTTTTGAATCACAGTTCATGATCATTTACTAAAGTTTCCAATAAGAAGGGTGGAAATAGCTGAGAAATTTATTTCATTAACCATAAAGAACAGTCACACATTATTTTATAAAGTTTGGGTAGGTTCAAGAACAGAATTATAAAACAATAATCTTTAAAAGGACTCTCATATTGTTCAGAGGAGGAAATTAAGAGCCAGAGAAGTTAACTGCATTTTATATATTAACACACATAATTCTTTATTCCAGTTTTGCAATCAGACAACTTAATTATCAGTGGTGGTGGTGGTGGTGGTGGTGGTGGTAGGGAGTTGGGAGAAAAGCATCAATTGGATGAATTTTATAAGCCTTTGTTCTGCTTTCCAAAGCAGCCTCTTTGGGGGTCATTTCACAGCCATTCTTACTTTCTCTGACACACAGGAAGAGGAGCTGGGGAGATTCGGATACCTTGATTCACTTCCCCATTAGCTATTTTTGTAAGAAAATTCATGAGGACCCTAAACGGCTGAAATGACTGCTTTGCATTCTAGGGTTTCAAATATCCACTGCATTCCAGGCCTCCCATTATCTATTACCTCGGAAATTTGAGATTGGCCATTCTGGGCTAGGTGCCTTAAGGAAATTGCTTACAGGTCAACCTTGCTTTATATAAAAGATATTTTCCTGAAGAATTCTGTGCGAACATATGCTTTCAATCAATAAAATCTTATGTTCCATGTACCTGGGAAGCCTGTTTAAAGAATTTTATGATGGATCTTTTTGTAAAGTGGAAAAATCACCTTTCAACATGCCCTTTATGTAAATTTAGATTTTCATGAATTATAAGTTTGCTTAAAACACCTGTCCCTGTTCATTTCTATGGAGAGGTTATATGAAACAGCTTTATGGAAAACTAGCTTGCTAGCTTTCTTCTTCGCTCCTTTATGAATTTGTTTTAAAAATATTTACTAGGCATCTCTTCCGTTACATAGTACTTAGGTGTGGTACTGTATTGGGCACTACCTCATGGAATTGACATTCTAATAGAGGAGACTGTTACCAAACAAGTGTGTGTGTGTGTATAGTTGTAAGTTGTGAAAAGTGCTATGAAGGGTATTAAGAGGGACAATACTAGGATATTATTGGGGAAGTACTCAGTGAGGAAATAACATTTAAACTGAGACTACAAGGGCGAGAGGTCCAGACAAGCAAAGAAAGGAGGTAAGCCTTGTGGGTGGATGAATCGGCACACACAGAGGACAAGAGGTGGGAAAGGCCTGGTGCATCCCAGGCAGCAACAGAAGGTCAGAGTAGCTGAAGGAACGAGAGCAGAGCAGGTACTCGCACAGGATCCTGAGGGCAAGAACGGCAAGGACCACAGAGTGCAGGTCTGAGAGAAGCTCGGAGTTTAGTCTAAGAGTGACAGTAGGCCATTCCTTAGTAATTCAAGGAACAGAGAAGCTGGTCAGGGAAATTGGGAGATTTAAAGAGTGTTAGAGGAGAAACTAAGTCATTTTAAGTGGAAATGACACAATGTAACATACATTTTATTGTAATCTTCACCCGAGATATGTTGAGAGAAAGAGAGAGAGAGAGAGAGAGAGAGAGAGAGAGAGAGAGAGAGAGAGAGAGAAACATTGATGTGAGAGAGAAATATTGATTGGTTGGCCTGGAATACTGCTGAGAAGTCCAGAGAAGTGAGGACTGAATAGTGTCCACTAGATTTGGAGATTTGGAAATTGGTAGCCATTCATCATCTTGGCAAAGTTCAGTGGAGAGGTGTAAGCAGAGGCCAAGTGATCTTAACAATGAATGGCAGATAAGTCTAAAATTTTGTGTGTCTGTGTGTATATAACCATTGCTGGTAGGATGGGAGCTAGAGGCAGGGTGGAAAGTTCAAGAAGGATATTTTGAATTTGGCTGATATTGAAAGACTTTTGTTTGCTGAGAGAAAAAAAAATGCCACAGAGTGTGAAAGGTTAGAGATGGAACAGAGAAGAGAATAAAGTTATTTTTTCACCTTGGTAAAATACACATAACAAAATATACCATTTTAATAAATGTTAAGTGAATATTTTAGTGGCATTAAGTACATTCACATTGTTGTGCAACCTTGAACCACCATCCTTTGCCAGAATACTTTGATCACCCCCTGACCGAAATTCTGTATCCACTCAGTAACTCCCCATTTCCCCTTCCCCAGCCCCTGGTAACCACTATTCTACTTTCTGCCTGAATTTGCCAATTCTAGGTACTTCATGTAAGTGAAATCATACAATATTCATCCTTTGGTGTCTGACTTATTTAACTTAGCCTAATTTCCTCAAGGTTCATCTATGTTATAGCATGTATCAGCATTTCCTTCTTTTTAGAGGCCGAATGACATTCCATTGCATGTACTTACTATATTTGCTTATCATTCATCTGTGGATGGACATTTGGGTAGGTCCACCTTTTGGCTATTGTGAATAATGCTATCATGAACACTGGTATAGGAGAAAAACGTTCTTGATAAGGGAAGAGGTCAGAGATATACAGAACTTCTGAAGGGATTGGCTGTAAGCAGGAGGAGATTCAGGAAAAAGAAATGGCTAGGAGAAGAAGCTAGTTTGTTTAGAGAGTTGATAAAGGGGAAGTGAAGGTGTTCCCAGGTAAATAATTTAGCAGATAGCATGATACAACATGTGTAAGAGAAGTAGTTTCTATCGATAAAATGAGATTTCTTGGCAGAAATGAAGAAATCAAAGGAAGTAGAATACACAAGGTGGAAACAGAAAGGGTTACAGAAAAATACCAAAAACAGACCTTACTTACATTGTGATTTTGCCTAGGTTGGAAGTCCCTGAGCAGCCATCTGGGAAAGTAATGGCTTATTCATTCATTCAATCATTTACTGAACAGCCATTACACATCATATGGTTTATATACATATAATTTAACCATTAATAGCATCAACTCTCAGGTAGTATCTAACTTAACAAAACAAGCCCTGGGATCCTATCACTTTCCATTTGATAAAGATTTTAAATACAGTTCTAAGTAGTTATCCCCTAATTTCTCAGCAAATATTTTCTTCTGTATCTTTCATCGAGTTTTCTAGATAATGATGACATTCAAAACCTTTGCAGATTCCCAGGAAGGATGGCAAATGATCCAAATTCACAATATGTTTAGCTCCATCTCTGGCTTTTTCCATGTCTGGTCTCTCATGTAATTCACTTCATAGTTCTGCTAAGTACTGTCTACAACTTTCCTCCTAGATCCCATTGGGCTGTTTAGGCAGCTATTAGCATCCACTCTTCTTCCACTTAAAAGCAATCCCGAGCAATGGCTTAAGATGATTAAAAGATGGGCAAGAAAAAAGTTCAGATAATCTTATTCCAAATCAATGGTGACCTATGAACCCAAGGATAGTTGGAAGTTTGAAATAGAATGTATTTCGCCCCCTCCCATCGGAGAATACCTTTAGGTGTCCATGATGCATTTGGAAAGGCTACGAGATCCAGTCCCCATTAATACTGAACTTGGAAATCTATGGAATGATGTCAGATGTAGAAATGCACAAGCCTCACGGTCATGTTTTGCTGGCGTTGGATAATGGTTCATTCTCCCTGTAACTAGCTGACTTACAAACCACACATGATATTGTCTTAGCACTTTATAAATTATACAGTTTGAAATAGCTCAAGCAAAATACGGGAGGAGAGAAGTTCACAGACCTTTGACTCTATTTCCATAGTTTATTCCGAAATTCACCCATAAAAGGGTTCTGTTGTCGGATGTATTCTAAATTGGCTTGTGAATTAGCATATGCATATGCCAACAAAATTAGTTTCCAGGCATTGCAATCTCCTACGATTTTGTGCACTTCAGCTATTGCTTCTCTCTAAAACGTATGTCACAGAGGTCTTTACTTGTTTACCTCAGATGGCTCCCACTGTATTTGAGAGTTAATGCATCTGATAAAAATTCCGTGAAAATTGACCAATTAGAGAGTTTTCCCTCCTTTTGGTGGGTACCTAAGGGCATCGCCTACTTTTATGTTAATATTATTGATAGAACAATGAACACATTTGCGTTTGTTGGAAATCAATCTTGATAAAGCAAAAAAACAAACAAACAAACAAACAAACAAAAAAAAACCCATTCAATTTTATTTTTAGCCTCCCACAGTATGTAGGATTGCCATTGTTAATGCTGGTGACTTTTCAGGAGGGGGTGGAATGCTATCACTCTCTATGCTTTCCCAAACAGAAGCATTGATTTTAAAAGTCCAAGTCCCCTCCATGGCCTGTGAAAGGAGACAGGGATTTGCTTCATAGGATGTGTTCACAAGCAGCACATGAGCTGATGCTTTTTAGTAACTGAAGAACTCAATCTTAAAAGTCGTGTTAACTCCAATTGGGCCAAGCAGTGGAAGCCCTAAAAATAATATTTCTAATTAATATTTTAATTTCTGGTATATGATTTAGACATTTATTTGGGATACATTTATATGTTTCCAAGATGAAGGCAAACTATATGAAAACGACAAACATGTTTAATCCCACTGATATCTTTATCTACCACTTCCTTTGAGGCCAACCTTCCCGTCTACCCTAAAACAACTACTTTCCTCTGGGCTGTTCTTAATTCTAGGATGTGACTCCTAAATTGGTGGTCATGGCAACTCTTCATTCTCAAGCAAGAAATCTTCAGATCTCAAATAGGTTGATGTTTGTTTCGGGGATTAAAAAGCAGAGAGGTCCTATAACACTCTAAGATTTCTCTAAGTGGATAAAACACCTGCTGGGTAGAGTCTTAGGCAGCCCACAGGCTCAATTCAAGTGACTTGGGAATCCTTGAGCTAATTTGCCTGCCCTGACTAAGGAGCCAGGAAACACATGAATTTGGAAATACCGAATACATTAAAAAGTAATTCTAGCCGCAACCAGTTTGGATCAGTGGATAGAGCGTTGGCCTGCAGACTGAAAGGTCCCAGGTTCCATTCCGGTCAAGGGCATGTACCTTGGTTGTGGGCACATCCCCAGTAGGAGCTGTGCAGGAGGCGGCTGATCGATGTTTCTCTCTCATTGATGTTTCTAACTCTCTATCTCTCTCCCTTCCTCTCTGTAAAAAATCAATAAAATATACTTAAAAAATAATTCTAGAGGATCCAGGAAATGCAGTAAAGCAAAATGCACACCACCAATAACCCATCTTCCTACAAATAACAACCAAGCGAAGAGGCCCTCTAGAAGACCAACTTGTAAAAATCAGTTAAGGAATTTGGGAGCTACTGGAGAGTTACTTTAAAAATATATATGTTTTTTAAAAAAAATATGTTCTTAATGATTTTTTAGAGAGACAGAAAGGGAGAGGGAGAGAGAAATAGAAATATCAATTATGAGAGAGAATCATCAATCAATGGGCTGCTTCCTACACGGCCCCATCCTAAGGATCGACCCTGCAACCAGGACATGTGCCCTGACCAGGAATCAAACCATGACCTCCTGGTTCATAGGTCGATGTTCAACCACTGAGCACACTGGCTATGCTGGCCAGTTACTTTTGATGAGTTTTTCTTTTTGTAGCAAATGAAAACTCTGCTCTGAGATTATTAAAGCATCACTCTGTTAGGAAAAAGACGGGAAAATATGAAAAGAGGCCAGAAATAAAAATAAACCTGAGTGAGTGAGCAAGAAAGATAAAGTTACTAATAAGGTATGATTTTCAGATCCACACGGGGACTATAAAAGCGTATTAGCTGTCACTACCACACTGGGTTTTAAGTTATTCTACCCTCCGCTTTCCAGAAGGAGAAAACCTCGTCAGGAGCACCGTGAACTTGATTAATCGCTTTCATACGCTCTCGCTGGCTCTGAGACATCGTAGGCAAGAGCCTCAGTGATGCAGACTAACTGCTTAGGATTTCTGGGAAATATATTTAACAGGAGCATTAAAGAAATAGATCTTTTTTTTTCATTCTTATGCTTTCTTACTAGTTAGATAGGCTTGTCTTTTTATTAAATGTTTAATTATTTCAAAGCAGGATACATGTGGTTTCTTCCTTCTTCTTCCTATTACTTTTAAGTGGTTCTTGGAGCATCTCTGAAGGCTGCTGGAGTGCACAGGCGTGACCCAAGGCCTGTCCATAAACCCCAATACTGAGTCGGACAGACCACACGCTGGAGTTCCGACCATGGCTAATAACCAGATAGCCCTTCTCACTCTCCCACCCACAGCATCTCCTGCTTCCTCTTTCCTTCCGTTTTCTCTACCTCCTATGCCCCAGAAACCCAAAAACAAGGAAAGAGTGTTCTGAGACCAAATCACACCTCATGTCTAAACATTTTCTACCAACTATGGGAGGTTCTCCCAATGGCAGTGCTTTCCTCTGATCGCCCTGCTGGGCTCCCCCGACACTGACCAGACTCATCCTGCAGAAGGAAATCGGGGCCCTGCACCGCAGGAAATAGCTCTGAGGTTCATTCCCTGGCAGGTGGGGCCATTTCAGCAAAGGGCCTGGGAAGGGAAAGACTGACTGACTCATGTCAATGAAATTAACCCCAGGGAGAGCTCACAAAAAAAAAGTGCAGTAGAAATCAGAGGCCTCATGTATAGTCTCTGAATAAAACATCAAATACAACTTACATTCCAACATCACCAATGCATATATGTGTAATTTGTATAAAATCTATTACCAGAAAAAAAATGAGGGTGCCCTTAACTTGTTGCGTGTAAAGAACAGAAGGACAATGTTCAGAAATGACTGATATTTTGGGGGAGGGGAGTGGACAATGACTATTCAAAGGACTGTTTTTAAAGAAAATTCTGGATGTTGCCTCTCCATCTTCAGAAGTTCAGATAACAGGGCACATTTTCTCTGGAATTCATCTGCACTGGATAAGAATAAAATGATTGAGCTCCCAATCTAGTCTAATGGGGGTAAAACTTATCTTTATAGCTCTGATTAAACAAAAAAAAAATGATCACTTCTTTGATGCCCAAATTAGCATCTTTTCTCTAGCATACTGAATTAATTAGCTGAGTGACAAAAGAATTAGTCCATGTAGGATCAAAGCTGAAATCATATTTATCTGAAATTTAAAATTAAGAACACAGCATTAACCCTCTATAGCTCATGTAATGTTCTTTTATGTTCTATATATTCTAAACCTTCTGCATGTCACATAAAGTATAACTTGGGCTTTAAAAAATATTTTTTCTTTTTAATATATAAAATATTCCTTTAAAAGACAATGAGAACATCACAGATTCTTTCCCCCTGCGGGTGGGAAACTTTTCCATTGTGCCATAAAAGTCTTAAATTAGGTGGCTTCCCCTCCTCCCCCCAGGATTTATTGTACAAGTACAAAAGAAGCAAAGTAATTAATACATGTGAGAGCTGGTAAGAGAACCTTAAACAATAGAAAAGAGTTATTATATTGATTTTCAATAAGTGATACTAAGTTTGAAATTGTTCTTAAAAGATGGAAGCTCTCTTAACTGGGCTTTTTCCTGTAGAAGAAAAAGCAATTTTGAATAAGGGAGAATTGTTGGAGGTTATTTTCTGGGATGTCCCCATCGACTATAACTCACATTTAAAGGTCTTTAATTTTTTTGATGTGCATAACATTTTTCCTATTCAAAACAAACTTGAGTAGGCATATGTATCTTTATTCAGGATAGGATGGAGAATGGATTCAGGGAAGGTTACAGAGAGGAGGAGGGCTTGTGCTGGTACTACCAGCTGTATTTGGGATAGGGTACTATTTTAACCATTGCTTAAGCATGAGCTCTTCCAGGGCTAGGACTGAGTCTCTATATGTTTTGTTGTTTACGCCTTCATGCATTCATTTAACAAATACTTATTGAGTACCTACTTTGTGCCAGATTCTCTAGTAGATGCTAAGGATGTAAGTAAATTAGTCAAACATGGTCTCTACTCTCATTCTTAGCGCCTAATACATAGTAAAAACTCAACAACTGTTGCTGAGCCGAATTACAGATGAAGTCTGGATTTCAGGGAATATATTGCTTGTCTCCTTTTTTCATAGCCTCTATCCTAGAAGGAGGATCCAATGGTTCTTCATAAATCAGCATGTTATTCCCCTACAAAGCTCCCATGCTAGAAGATACTGTCCCTATAAACACGCCAATCACCATACTAGCTCAGTGTAGGTGTGAGAGCTACAAGGTAGGCACAGCCTGGGTGTCTATAGTCAGCCATAGCAAAATTAAACAGGGGACAGACTGTGACTCGCCTAGGAAAGGCAATGGACAGGACGCCTGGCTATCTAAGCATCATGGGGGCCCTGAGTCACCTTAGGCTTCTATCTCTGATGACCAGTTCTTTCATGTTGTACAAACACCTTTTTTAAAAACACCATGCCAGGTTCTAAAATGAGATGTAAACCCCAAGCCATCATTAAAGATGATTAATCTGCAAGATGTCACCTGGAAACAAAAAACATGATGTCTATGTACTTAGACCTTTAATTTCAGCCTCAGAAATTATGGCCTCTTTAATCTTAGGTTTCAAATAAAGGTATGTGTGAGGTAGTTGCTAGGTTCTCCTTCTCTAGAGATTTGACACTGCTTATCTTTGTCATTAGTTCATCCTGTCTTTAACGAAATTCCAAATAATAATAACCTCCATCTGTGCTCCTTAATAAAGGAGTTCTTTTAGGAAAAAGAGGTTATTAAAAAAAATTGAGCCATAACTTAGTTTATAAGGCAAAGGGTCAGGTTTCAATATTTTTATGTTAGATTTAGAGTAAAGTTAACTAATATCCTTTTTATTTGATAAGTCCCTTAAGAGCAGGTCATAAAACTGAATTGATTCTCAACTATGAATGGGCTGATAGGAAAACAATATCCATCCCTAGTGTCTCACGAGAAACTGTACATAATACCTGGACTCATCTAGGGCATAAAAGTCACAGGTCTTATGAAAGTTTTCAAATCTGTGTTGCTTACAAGAGTCTCTACTTCAGTTTTTTTCAAAGTCTAGAAACTCCCTTCCTCTAGTTACATTTGAGTTTGCGACCCATGGGTTGCCAAATTCAAAACGCAGTGTAATTTGTTATTTTTAATAGAATTTTTGTTTATTCATTAAGTCACACAGTAAAGATTGTAGACACCCTCCAGGTCCCAGAACACCTTATCCTGAGGAGCTCTGCCTAAATGACAGTCACTCAAGGGCCATTGAGCAATCAACGTTTCCTTTGTCCAGGGTGGGGCGGGGCAAAAGACAGGAATCTTTTACATAGGAATAGGATTCCCCTGGGATTGTAATATCATTTTATAAAAATGGATATAATCTCATTCTCAGCCATATAACATCACTAAAGAAAGTATATCCAGGATTAAACAACAACAGCAATTTAATTTCTGACAAGGTTTTCTAATCACCTATAATTCAGAAAGAGCTATTACTAGTAACACACAATCATAAATGTATGCTTTCACCTAGAAATGTGTAGTAGCTTAGCACACTGATGATTTACAATTTGACCAAAGAAATCAGAAATTGATTTATAGTCTGTCCAAAGCATCAGGCTCTTATTTGCTTGTCCACTAGACTGTGAAACTACTATTCTGCTATGTAAGTATATTTTCTTGTTCCTCTCTTTCCAGTACCAAAGGCTAATTTTTCTTTTCTTCAATATCACAGATGAATAATTCCCCCAGATTCCTGATACTATTCTACAGTTCAAAATGGCTGCTATAGTTGTCACAGAATCATAAAAGAAACCAATGCTAGGAATTTTGTGTATATGTAATTAAATGCACAATCCTATAAAGCACATAATTAAATAAAGCAGAGGGTTAATCCTCTGAGTAGAACATTCCAGATAGAATTTTTGGTGAGCATATCTTAAAAAAAAAGTGGGCAATTCAACCAAGTAAATTAACCTGAGGGTGTTTCCTTATCTCTGTGGTTATTTTTAAATATTAAATCCATTTTGGACATCACATACAAGGAATTATATTGGAAATGTTACTTTTGCCCAACTATGTGTTTTCTCAGATGACAGAAGTGTCTCAGAATCTGCCTGTGTTTCAGAAAGGCTTTGGGCGGTACAGGGCCCATCAGCAGCGGCACTCGATGATGCTGGGTTGGCAACCATCACCCAGCACATCTGCAACCTGTATTTGGCTTTGGATTTAATGCTTCTGGTCTCTCCAGGTTTAGTGTTTCTAAACTTCACCACCTAATATTGAAGCAACTTCCAATAACTCATCCTTTTCACAAACATTACAGTCATATTTGATTCTGTAGAAACCCTCAGTATTTGTGTTTTTCATTTTGCAAGGTTATCTGGAAAGCCAGGCCAATGTATTATTTCAAGTGTGACTAAGCTGTTGTCATTCATTTTACACCAACCCTAAGACTTTCTAGGTCCCATCCTGAGCCCTGTGGGCTCACGGATCTAGCCAATCCAGTGATGTAAGAATCAGATTGGATAAAAGAAGAATATATCCAGCCATTATCTCAGTTCTATAAATGTAATATTTGAGAGCATGAGTAACAAAGAAAAGAAAGAAGAACTGGAATAACGTACAATTTGGTAAGGAAAGCTGGAACTTGACATGCTTCATATAAGTTTAGCAAGTTAAGGAGAGGAGAGTAGGTCTAAGATGGTCACATTAATAGACAAAAAAAATGAGAAGATTCATGAATATTAATCCTAAAGCAATTAATTAATATGTTGCATCTAAAATAATGATTGGATAAATTGAAATTTTTAAGGTAATTATAAGTGCTTTAAAATATAAAATGCCATTAATAACCTATCATGTAATATATAAAACCATAGCTCATTTATGTATTTATTTATTGGATTTAAATTGGATTTTGGTATAAAATATGCATATTACATATCAATTTTTACAAGCACCAATATATTTTAAAAATAAGTTTGTTCAATAAATATTTTTGAATATTACTTATTTAATTATCTCTCTGTGGAAAATATTCCATTTGCATTTTTAGCTATAAAGAGATTTGTATGCAAAGTGTTCTGATTGGTTCAAAAATTGTGGAATTATAGAAAGTTGTGTACGCCAGAGGGATCTTTGCCATCATAGTTATGCAACCCTCTCAAAGCTCAGAAAGTCTACCGAATGGCCTAAAGCCATTGGTAGTTGGGACCAAACAGGGACTTGAATCCTTCAATTCATTACAAAGTCTTTCCATCTCGTGATGTTCCCCAATTGTTTGTACATATGTTATGAATTATTCACCAAAAATTCCAAATCTTTAAAAAAGAACCCTATTCAATAAAATTTAGGTTTTTGGGTTGTTTTTTTTTAAAGTTTGAATTGCCCAGATATGCAATTAGTTGTAATGACAAAGTCCAATTTAGTACCTACTTGGCCAAATACAACATGCCAACCAATGTGAGGGCTTGATAACTTTCCCATTATCTTAAGTTCCCTTGTTCACTGACATGCTCACCCTTGTCCACAGACAGACCCTTAATATATGCCAGCTGATTTGGTCAGATTGCTAAGAAACAATTACTTATTATTTAGCTCCGTTGGCTAGAACACTGTGGTAATGGGGTCGAGGTCATGGGTTGGCTCCCCTGTGTGGGCCAGTTAACTTGGACCTATTCCATAACCACAGGGTCTACCACCAACGCAGACAGTCTTACAAATACGTGCCAGTGGTCAAAAGGGCACTTGCCAAGAATGTGTGGATGGAGCAGCATAAATCCATCAATTCTCCCAGAAAAACAGCTCAATGTCAGTTTTGTTGAACACATGTGGGTTAATAGCAACGTTTTCACAGGTGAAAGGCAGAACATAGTTTCAGAGTTTGTAACACCACAGAACTGCAAGCATGGAGTTCAAAACAAATTTTTAGAAAATAGGAAAGCCTTTGGTGAAACTTAAATTCAAGCAAGCATTTGAAATTTACAGGAAAAGTTTCAATGTGAACCAATGATTTCTACCAGCTTAAATTTTTTTTCCCCCACAAATTTTGTCCCATGTGAAATATCCTGATTTTAAAATATTGGCTCATTTTTAATTAAAAAATAATAATCTAAGGCCCAAATGTAAAGTATCTGTGAACCAGATTCAGGCTGTGGTATCCCATTTTGCAAACTTTGGTAATATATCTAAATACCTACGTATTTATATCCATGTTATGTCTATATGCATTTTCATGACTGTAGCCACCTGAAATCAGTATAATTGATTGAGCTTTCCATTGATCGATGCCTACTGCTTAGCTCTTGGCTCGTGTTGAACTGTCATCCCTCAAATAAGGACGTACCAGTTTTAAATAGTACCGTTAGTATAGAAAACAAAGATTATTGTGGGTTGAAATTGTTGGTGACCGCCTTGTAGAAGAGAGGATCACCCACGTCTCTAAAACTCAGCCCTAGTATATATTTTTGAATACCAAAACACAGTTATCGGTGTTTTCTTCAGAAAGCCCCCTATAGAAATTTATAAATCAATAGGGCTAGATAGTCAATTCTGCATAACAACACAGTTTAGACCTTGTATCCAAAGTTTTAAAAAACTGAAATAAAACTTTTTTTTTAAGATTTCACACCTCAGAGTGATCTTTTCAAACTCAGTCAAACCTGCCCTCCCTTAGGTAATAAAATATAGAGGGAGAAATATATTTCTGTTTCTCACCAATGCAGGCCACAGTGATTCAGGAAAGGGAGGCACATGATGCAAATACAAAAAGTACTAGAAAAAAGTACTGGGGCCCAGCTGTTCTGGCTCAGTGGTTGAGTGTCAACCCATGCACCAGGAGGTCAGGGTTCAACTTCTGGTCAGGGCACATGCCTGGGTTGTGGGCTCCATCCCCAGTAGGGGGTGTGCAGGAGGCAGCTCATCTCTGTTCCTCTCTCATTGATGTTCCCATCTCCCTCTCCCTTCCTCTCTCTCAAATCAGTAAAAATATATTTTAAAAAGGTACTGGGTATACTCACTACTATTAGTGATTTACTAGCTAATTAATTGATATATGAGAAAGCCTTATGGATTCTTGCAAACTAATTAAATTACATGTATTACAAAACATAGGCCAATCAGATTTCTTATAGAAATAGACTAAAAAGCCCTATCAGTAGCCTAAAAAAATGGAATTCATTCATAAAGTTATTTATCAAACACCTATCATATATCAGGCTCTGTTCTAGGTGCTGGAGATACAGAAAGACAAAGGTTCAGTGCTTTCTCCTATGGAATTTACAGTGTAGTCAATGCTTCTTGAGCTTGAATGAATGTTTCTCAGACTAAAGAGACAGGATATGAGGGCTTTCAGGGTTACCATGTCAATTATTAGAAGAGTTGGGTAGATGATCTTTCTGGTTAATTTTGCCGTTTTGAAAATCTGATTCAAACTGAGGTCCTTCCTCCCAGGAAATGTGCATACACTAATATATATAATTTCTAGAAGCTCACAGATTCCTAGAAGACTATCCATGTGTGCCTATCCATGGGCGTAAGTTATAAATATCTGTTTTAATGCAATTAAGATTCTCGCAGTGACACCAACTAATGCCACACTTTGTAGTGAAGAGCACACAGATAGCTGCAAAAGACAATAGAGCTAGGAGGTAGGTACTTTCTAAACAGGAATATATTCCTTTAGGTAGACTTTCAGGACAGACCATAAGTCTATCAGTGAATCGACAAATGCCAAACATTAAATGGAAATCTAAAATAAGTCAAAGATACATAATCCCTACTCAGATCTATTTTATTAGAATGCAATCAATTCTCAGTGACACGGAGGCTTTTTATCTACCATGTAGATTACCCACAGCCTCTGCTTCCCCTTTTCCTCCACCTTCCTGTTTTTATGGCCACCTGGGGACTCATTAGTGCTTCCACCAGAGGATGAGTAAAGGAAGGCAAAAGACATAAAACTGAAAATGAGTCAATTCTGCTACCTTTAAGTAGTTGGGGGGAGAAGTAGCTATTACAAGGCTTGTATTTTACATGAAGATTTCAATTATTGATACTCTCCTTGTCAATCTTACCAAAAAACAATTAAAGGTTGGTTCTAACCCTCCTTAGAATGTTAAAGTGATTGATGGTTGTAGAAAATCACCAAAGTAAATAACAGGAAATGATGCAAACTTTGTGCTAAAGAAAGATAAAAAACAACATACTTTCAAAGTCACAATTTCACAGTCCCAAGGAGCATCAATCCAGTGGGCAATTTTATGAATATACATAGTATATGCATGGACAAGGATCTCAAATTATGTCATGAGAAGGGAGGACAGCATCCACCCAGTGGAATGCTACTCACACAACAACACAGATGAACCTCAAGTGCATTGTGTTAAATGAAAGAAGCCAGATTCAAAAGGCTACCTACTGTTTGATTCTATTGATGGCATACTGGAAAAGGTGGGACTTTGGAAAACAGATCCGTGATTCTCAGGACTGGAGGGGAGAGTTTGTGGTTATGGAACTGTTCTACATCATAGCTGTGGAGACACGACTCTTTGTACTTATCCAAACCCCATGAACTGTATACAACAAAGAGTGACTTTTACTGTGCACTGTCTTAGCCAACAGGTGGGGTGAGGGGACCCCAAGTAGGAATACAGCTATAAGAAATGAACCTAATTATATTGCAAATAACTAACATAACCACATTGAAGGGCCTGGAAATAAAAGAACTAGCATAAATAACATTGAAAAACAGTATTTTTACTGGCTACAATAGAGTGAGGACAGAAAGAATTATATACAAATATAATACTTTAGTTAGCACAAGGCTAGGAGTTTGAAATTCTGAAACAACTTTAGGTGAATACTAAAGGGATAAACAAGGAAGTAAATATATTGTAGATAATGACTGCCAGCTTTTTTCACAATATGAAAATAAATTAGCAATAAGAAAAGGGGGAAGGCTATAACAAACATTATGGTGTTGAATTGGAAGTGGTAGTATCAGCATAAACTCATAGTTTTAAAATGTATATACAGATTCAGAGATATAGATGTGTGTGGATGTACAGGTTATTATCTATAATAATAAAAGTATAATATGCTAATTAGACTGGACATCCTTCTAGATGACCTTCCAGACAAAGCCAGGACTGTGAGAAAAGCCTGGGTCCCAGGTGCTTGCCAGAGGGAAGCCCGGGTCCTGGGTGCTAAAGGGAAGCCAGTGCCGGCAGCCGGGGGAAAGGAAGGCCTACTCTTGCACGAATTTCATGCATTGGGCCTCTAGTAAGTATATATATTTCTAAGTCCTGTTTGCTGAGAGGGTCTAGAAGCAATGGTTCCGGCAATGAGCACTCCTAGCTCAGATCCTGGTTTCTGAATAGAAGTCTTAATAAAAGGAACTGGACCTCCTAGGAAAGTGGTTGATTCCCTGGCGGTGGCAAGGAAAATATGAGATCATCCTGGAATACCACATAGAGCCAAAAAATAAGAAAGTTCTCAAGAAGTCTTGACAAAGCAAAAGGGAACAGGAGCGATTCTGAAAGAGCTCCCAATAGCCAGAGCTGGGATAATTTGACCAACAAAATCATGATAGGACTGGATTATAACCCATGGAACAAAATTAACTTACTATAATGATATAAATATTGAATAAATAAATTGATGGCAAAGAAAGAAAGGATATAAATATTGAATAAATAAATTGATGGCAAAGAAAGAAAGGATAGCTCTTTCATAGAGAATTCCAAGTGTTGAATGTAGAAGGAATAAACACAATAAAAATGATTATTGGAATAGCACAGTAATAATAGCTACCCACAAGATCCACTGATAGATGCTGACATTAGTGGGTGAAAGTATTGAGGAGAAATAGGATATTTGCATATAGTCTCAAAATATCTCCCCCAAGGTGTGTGTTAATTAAAAAATAGTAACTGTGCAGTGAAGAAACCAAATAGATACCACTTTAATGAGATGAGCAAGATTAATATCACCAGTTCTAAAACATATGGACATCATGGGCCCCTTGAGAAGGGCACATCACTTCTGTGGTATTCTGGCCAAAAATACACATCCTCAATCTAATCATGATAAGTCATCACGTAAACTCAAATGAGGGATGTTCTACAAAGTAATTGACCCAAACTCTTCAAGGTGTCAAGGTTGTACAGAAACAAGGGCAGACTTGTCCCAGAGCACAGGGGATCCAACGAGACGGAATATCATGGAATCCTGGATTGGATCTTGAAACAGAAAAAGAATATGAATGGAAAAGCTGGTGAAATACAAATAGGTTTGTAATTTAGTTAATAATTTTGTACCAATGTTAATTTCTTAATTTTTTATGTGTGTTATATTTATGCACTATCTTAACATTAGAGAAATTTGGGTGAAAGATATATGGGAATTGTACTACTTTTTCCAACTTTTCTGTAAGTCTAAAATTATTTCAAAATAAAAAGTTGCAGAAGGAAAAGTTTAAGAATAATTAAGAAAGCTAGAAGGGAGAAACTAAGATGGCGGCATAGGTAAACACCGGGAAATTGTCGCCTCACACAACAATTGAAAATTACCGCAAAGGACTGAGCAAACATTATCCAGAATAACAGAAAGGCTGGCTGAGTGTAAATTCTACAACTAGAAGGAAAGAAAAGCACGCTGAGAGCCAGAGGCGCTGCGGAGGTGAAGTGCAGAGGTACGGCGGCTCGCGCGCACGAGGAAAGGGGGTGGCACCTGAGGACGCGGCTGTCTTTTTGAATCACAAGCTCCCGACTGCTCTGAACTCCGGTTCCGGGAAGTCTCTGGGGACCCAGGACTCATACGGGGAGAAGCTGGTCTGTCCGGCAGTGGGCGAACTTGAAGGCGGCTTTCCCTCAGAGGTGCTTGCAGCAATTAGCGGGTCACTGAGTCATCCGCGACTCCAGGCGGAGAATCAGCCATAGCTCCTTGATCCGCCCTTGGATTCCCTGAGACCCCGCCCCACCCAGGCTGTGGCAGAGGCTTTTGCATGTGAATGTACCTAACTGCAGCCAAGCCAGGCAGACCCGGAACTTCCAAGAGAAGGCCCAAGGCCCCGCAGCGGCTTGCATTGCTTCACAGCTAAGCCTCTTCGTGGCTCCTGCTGTGTGGCCTCAGGCAGAGGCTGAATTAGCACCTCCTTAGATCCAGGAGCCACTGTACCCAGTGGTCAGAGGGGGACCATCCAGACTGCAACTCCTCAGATCCATAAGGGACACACTCAGGGAGCAGACTCAGTGAGCACCAAAGCCCCACTGAAGCAAGTCTTGCCCCAGAAGGGTGTCTTCAGCACAGAAGTTCTCCCACTTTAGACACAGCTGATTCTCACAGCCAATTGGCCTGGAGGTCAATTCCTCCCAGTGATTCTACAACAACCAAGGCACCAAGAGTGCACCAAGAGTGTCCACCCCAGGTAACTGGGGAGGCTGAGCTACTGGGCCCTACAGGACACCTGGCGCGCAGGGCCACTCTATCAACACAGGGAAGCTGCCAAAATGCGGAGACAAAGAAACAGGTCACAAATGGCAGAAATGGAGGAAAGCAAACGATTGGATATAGAGTTCAAGGCCACGTTTATAAGGTTTTTCAAGAATTTTATGGAAACCGCCGATAAATTTAATGAATCCCTCAATAAGTATAGTGAGACCATGGAGGACATGAAAAAGGACCAACTAGAAATTAAGCATACACTGACTGAAATAAAGAATAATTTACAGAGATCCAGCAGCAGAAAAGAGGATCCCAAGAATCAAGTCAAAGATTTGAAATACAAAGAAACAAAAAATACCCAACCGAAAAAGAAAAAAGAAAAGAGATTCCAAAAATATGAAGATAGTGTAAGGAACCTCTGGGACAACTTCAAGCGTACCAACATCAGAATTATAGGGGTACCAGAAGGAGAGAGAGGGCAAGATATTGAAAACCTTTTTGAAGAAATAATGACAGAAAACTTCCCCTACCTGGGGAAAGAAATGGACTTACAAGTCCAGGAAGCGCAGAGAACCCCAAACAAAAGGAATCCAAAGAGGACCACACCAAGACACATCATAATTAAAATGCCAAGAGCAAAAGATAAAGAGAGAATCTTAAAAGCAGCAAGAGAAAGACAGTCAGTTACCTACAAGGGAGTACCCATACGAGTGTCAGCTGATTTCTCAAGAGAAACCATGCAGGCCAGAAGAGAGTGGCAAGAAATATTCAAAGTGATGAATAGCAAGAACCTGCAACCAAGATTACTTTATCCAGCAAAGCTATCATTCAGAATAGAAGGTCAGATAAAGAGCTTCACGGATAAGAAAAAGCTAAAGGAGTTCATCACCACCAAACCAGCATTATATGAAATGCTGAAAGGTATTCTTTAAGAAGAGGAAGAAGAAAAAGGAACTCTTACCATTTGCCACAGCATGGATGGAACTGGAGAGTGGATAGATACCACATGATCTCACTCGTTTGTGGAATATAATGAACAACATAAGCTGATGAACAGGGACTGATCCAGAGACGGAGAGGCATTGATTGGACTGTCGGGACTTGGAGGGAAGGTAGGGGAGGGTGGGGGTAAGGGGGAAAGATCAACCAAAGGACTTATATGCAAGCATATAGGCCTAATCAATGGACATGGACAACGGGGGGGTGAGGGCATGAGCGGGGAGGGGTGGGGGGGTAGAGGGTAACGTGGGGACAAGGACACATATATAATATCTTAATCAATAAAAAATATATTAAAACAAAAAGAAAGCTAGAAGGAAATACATATATATATATATATATATATATATATATATATATATATATATACACACTAGAGGCCCGGTGCATAAAAATTTGTGCACTCAGGGGGGGAGAGGGGGTCCCTCAGCCCGGCCTGTGCCCTCTCGCAGTCTGGGACCCCTCGGGAGATAACGACCTGCTGGCTTAGGCCTGCTCCCAGGTGGCAGAGGGCAGGCCCAATCCCTAGGTGCAGCCCCTGGTTGGGCTCAGAGCAGGGCCAATTGGGGAGTTGGGGCGCCGCCCCCTGTCACACTCAAGGCAGGGTCGATAGGGAAGTTGCGGCGCCACCCCCTGTCACACACAGAGCAGGGCGGATCAGGGGGTTGGGGCGCTGCCCCCTGTCATGCACAGAGCAGGGCCAATAGGGGAGTTGGGGCACCGCCCCCTGTCATACACAGAGCAGGGCGGATCAGGGGGTTGGGGCGCTGCCCCCTGTCATGCACAGAGCAGGGCCCATCAGGGGGGTTGGGGCTCCATACCCTGTCACACACAGAGCAGGGCTGATCAGGGGGTTGAGGAGCTCCCCACTATCACACACAGAGCAGGGCGGATCAGGGGGTTGGGGCGCCACCCTCTATCACCCACAAAGCAGGGCCGATCAGGGGGTTGGGGCGCCGCCACTGTCACACTCAGGGCAGGGCCGATGGGGAGGTTATGGCTCTACCCCGTCACACACAGAGCAGGGCCCGTGGGGGGGGGGGGGTTGGGGCACTGCCCTCTATCACCCACAGAGCAGGGCCGATCAGGGGGTTGGGGCGCTGCACTCTGTCACACACAGAGCCGCAGGGCGATCAGGGGGTTTGGGCACTGCCCCCTGTCATGCTTATCCCGGTGCCAGGAGGCATATTACCCTTTTACTATATAGAATAGAGGCCTGGTGCATGGGTGGGGGCTGGCTGGTTTGCCCTGAAGGGTGTCCTGGATCAGGGTGGGAGTCCCCACTGGGGTGCCTGGCCAGTCTGGCTGAGGGGCTGAGGGCCGTTTTCAGGCTGACGGGTGACTGAAGCTCCCAACCGCTCCTTTTTTTCTTTTTTTCTTTTTTTCTTTTTTTCTTCTGGGCCAGCTTTAGCTCTGAGGCCTTGGCTGCTGAAAACAGGTTTCTGGCCTTTGTTTACCGTCTGTATTTGATACAATGTTGTGGTCCGGCTGGCTGAAGCCCGGCTGAGTAAAGCAGGTTTCTGGGTTTTTTTTAGCTTCTATATTTGCAACATAGTTGCTTAGAGTTGCAGCTGAGAGGCCGGCAAGTCAGGCGGGGAATGTTGGAGTCCTCCGTCACTGAAGCAAGCAAGCCTCCCTGTTCGCATCAGCTGCCGGGCTGCAGGCCGCCATCTTTGCTGGCAGTTAATTTGCATATCTCCCTGATTAGCCAATGGAAGGGTAGGGGTCGTACGCCAATTACCATCTTTCTCTTTTATTATATAGGAGATATATATATATATATATATATATATATATATGTATATAAATATATATATAAATTGATTGCAGAGAGAGGAAGAAAGAGAGAGAGAGAGAAACATCAGTGATCAGAATCATTGATTAGCTGCCTCCTGCACACCCCCTACTGGGAATCGAGCCTGCAACACAGTCACGTGCCCTGACTGGGAATTGAACTCTGATTTAGGCTATGTATGATGAGCATATTTAGGATGGATGACTTTATTTTGACTGTTAAAGACTGAGGAAAGACAAATGTTAACAGCATGTGCAATGAAAAAAAATTGAATTCTATGTGTACAATATTCCACAGAAAAAAGACATCCACCATATTTTTTTAAAGTAAAATGATTTAAATATGAGTTCTCAGTCTAATGCCTGCAAAATAAAATCATGTATGAGGCCACTATTTTTTCTTTTCTTTGCCAATTACTAGGATTTGACACAAACAGGAAGTACTCAGGGTATGAAATGATGGAGAAGGCATTTGTGAGAGTATATTTTTAAATAGCAATATAAGACAATAGTTGGTGCTTTCTCTTTGCCAGTACACCTGTTAAAATCAGATGCTGTGTTTGTTTAAAAAACAAAACAAAAATCCAACAATAACGTTAGCCTTTGCCATAACCTTAGACTTTGGGGATACGCTCTAGAATCATGCCTAAAGGGTCAGCTTGCACACAGACATTTCACTCAATAACGTTTTCCAAAAGCTTAGGTTTACCAGAGACCAATTCATGAAGCTCTGGGAGGAGGGCTATGTCTGCCTGTCCATACAGCGGCTATACATTCCAGCTGCATTTGATTGTCTCTAACAGTTTTGATGGTGGCGGGGATTTGAGGCAAAACCAGAGGCCGTTCAGTGAAGTTGAAGTGAACTAACTGAATTATGGAGCCTTTGAGAGCGACCATTGCTCATACACTTCAAATTCACCACAATTTTTCAATCAAAGTCGGTGAGAATCAGCACTTAGCCTTACGAACTCCCCTCCATAGTTTTTCTCAGATGCTTTTTCATGGCTTCCTGCCTCCCGACTTTGAGGGGACCTGCTTGGCTACAGCCCATCAGCAGCTGCCCGAGAAGTTCCCAGAGATCGTTCTCTCATTGTTTTTCAAAATCACATCTCTTTTCTGATAACTTCTGTCCTCTGAGCCCTTACAAGCTGTGCTCCTGAGCGGTGCACCTGGTGAGCTCTGGCAACAGAAACACATGGAACTCCCACTTGGCTTTTCCGTCCTGAATGCGGACATGTCAGCCCTCGGACTTCTTAGGTAAAACGAAGAAAAATTAAACGTTGGTTTGAACCCTTCCTCCTTTTTCCCTTCCATCTCTCTTCCCTAAGGAAGGGCGTTCTCTCCAGGTACCTGGTACCTGGTACCTGGGCCTCCAATAGGCCCCCGTCTCTTCCAACTGTCTGTTTCCAACTCTTAACTCCATGATAGTATTTCCCAAACTTCTTCAATAATGAAGAGCTTATTTAAAAAGTGCTTTCAGAGACCATTCAAACTTTGACTCGGAATTTCCAGAATCAGAATCTGTATTTCCTAGGAACCCCAGGGGGTACCTGGTTCCAGCAAGTATGAGAAACATTGACTTATGAACTCCCCATTCTAATTTTTCTTCTAAGTCTAAAATTGCAATTTCTTATCTCTTCACTAAAACCCTTCCTACAACTCTTTCCTTTAAGTGAAACCTGGCTTGGCTCGTGGCCCTCACAAATGGAAGCTGTGGTTCTCTCAGTGATCTCGTTTCATAGACTGGTTGCAAAGTGTGTAGAAAAGCTCTAATATACCCTAAGTGCTCAATTAATATTAGCTATTATTTTCATCTCTGGACCTGGAGGTTGTTCCAGCATTTTCCTGCCTGTTTTAGTACTTAAAGAGCTTGTTCTTCCAGACTTATGGAAAAATACAACAAAGGATAAAAGAGACCTCTCTATTCTCACTGACATCTACTTTCCTCCAGGACTCCCATGAGTGCATGCCTGCTCCCCAGGCCCGCCGTCATCCCATAATGCTGCAGACACCGACACACAACCTCCCATTCATTTCCTCCTGCCTTGGAACTGCTCGGTGGTGGTTTTACTTACTCCTCCTCAGCTCCCATTTACATTCCCCATGGCAGCGATTCCAGATTTTATGCTGCCATCAAACGGCATGCACACCGCTTCCCTCCGGACTGCATGCGGTCCTTGAACGCCTCAGCCATGATTTCCCTTAAAGTTCCTGCCATCACCCTTAGATTTATCTACAGCAACTGGTAGACCACCAAAGCTAAACCTCCATGCCTCTCCACCCTCTCCCAGGACCACATGTCAGACTTCTCTCTACTCCTGGTTTGCTTGGACTCCCCCACTTCTCAGCAATTAACACCACCCATGTGTCTTTCATGTTTCCTAAGGGTGGTTTGACTAATTGGTCCCCAGCCTCTGTCGCTCGGCCCCACCAAGTCTTGCTTTCTCTGCTTCCTCAATTCCCACATGTTCCCTGACTCATTACTCTGTGTGGTAAGGATGTGCATGGGCGGTAGACTCTGCCTGCTTTGATCCCCAGCCCTCTCTACCTAGTGGCCTCCCATGGTACTCAGCCCTCTGAGCCTGGTTTCTCATCCAGTGGAATGAGATGAGAAAGTGGAGATAGTTATAGAAAATATATCATAGGATTGTAAAAAGAGTTAAATGAGATGGTAAGGTGCTTGGAATAGTATCCAGCACATAAAAAACTCTCAGTAAGCATTTATTATAAATGGTTGAGTTTTATCTCATGAACTTTATTTTAAGGTATGTTTTTTATTGACTTTTAGAGATAGAGGAAGGAAGAGGGATAGAAAAATAGAAACATCAATCAGCTATCTCTTGCACAACCCCTACTGTAGATTGAGCCTCTAACCCGGGCATGTGCCCTGACCTGGAATCTAACCACTGACCTCTTGGTTCATGGGTTGACACTCAACCACTGAGTCATACCAACCAGTCCCTCACGAACTTTATTAAACTGCTCTTGCTAAAGTCGTTGATGACTTTCGTGTACATTTTCAGACTGTATTCCCTGCACGCCAGCTGTGGCCAAGCATTGTTGAGCACTTTATACTTCATGAAACGCTCATTGCTAACAGGGCAAGCTTCTTGGCATGCAGACATTTCCTCCTTAATGTCTAGAAGGACTCTTTCTCCTTGTCTCACTTTCACCCTACTATTTAAACACAAGACCTCTCCACCAGTGTGTCCAGACACTCCTCAAAATCGAGTAAAAGCAGAGTTTATTATCTTTTTCTCTAGGGCTCTTCCTTTTCCGACTCCTCTGGAGCTTACCTCCGCATGCATCCATTCTCCTAAATTACAAACAGAGGAGTTCCCTCCCTCTGCCAGTGCCTCTATCAGGCCCTTATCTTTACTCTCCCGGCTTTTCCATCAGTCTCCTGCTATCTGGATGTCTTGCCCCAAATCTCTCCTGCTTCAGTCCTTTCTCCTTACAGTCCTCAGCATGGTCATTCTAAAACCATTTACTAAAGTGTAGAACTATTTAAGTCTTGCTCAAAGATCTCTGTTGTCTTCCTATTGTCTCTGAAATCAAGTTCAAACTCTTTAGCCTGGTCTGTAAGACTCTTCCCAACCTTTCCCCCAACTCGCCTTTTTAGTCTTATTTTATATTACTCTTGTAATAAATAAATGAATGAATGAGGCACTCATCTCTAAGGTCACTTGAAATCAAAAACTATATCTAAATTATCTGTCCTTAATATTATATTTTACAGTTCTTTACTCACTGTGAGTGTTAAATAATAATTTCTAATAAGGAAATACAAGAAGTTTCATTTAGGGGAAAATATAATCCAGTGCAGTTGAATGAAACAAGTACCAAGGTAATACTTGATATTGAAACTAATTATAAGTATGCGAAAACTAAGAGAGGGGGAAAATTGAAAATTCTGTTTGGCCATGTAAAGGTATCCCTAATTATATTATGAGATTACCTATGTCAACATTCATCTCTGGACCTAGAGAGTAATTTATACATAATTACCATAAAGGCCATTAAAATTTTGCATATAACTAAATGTATCACATTAATTTAAATGTTATTAGATTATAAATAACCCATTTCTCATCTATTTTCACTCTTCACTGTGCTTTGTTCTTATGCCTGGTGAGTTGCCCAAACTTTGAAGAATGAGAAGTTATGTCCTAAAAGCTTTCTCTTAATTTCCTTGGTTTAGTTCTCTTTATTGTTATACTTTTAATCTACCTTCTTTCTTTGTACACACTAAACACTGTCATACTAATGGACACTGATGAAATTCTGTTGCCTCCATTTGATAGAGTATTATATAGCCATTAAAAATGATAGATGTGGAAAATATGAACATCATATTAAATAAGAGTAGAAAATATGATTATATACAAAAAGAGGCAAAATATCTAGACAAAAGGCTGAAGGAAAATATTAAAGTGATTGTGTTATAGTAATGGGATTATAAAGTATAGGGCATCTTATCTCTTTTTGATTTTTCCCTAATTTTATGTAATGTGGATATATTAATTTTAAATGAAAAAACACACAAAAAAACCAAGATAATGTCCTCTTTCCTCTTTGGCCACTAAACATTTATTTAGCCTCCTGGCCTTCTTATTTCACCCCCCCACCCCCCGCCAACCATCAAGGCCCTCAGAGTATATTTTCTGTACCTATACTGTCCAGTGAAGTCGCCACTAGCTGCCTATGGTTACTGAGCACTGAACTGTGGCTTGTCCAAATTGAAATGCGCTGCAAGCGTAAAATACAGACTGGATTTCAAAGATGTGGTACAAGAGAAAGAATGTAAACTATCTCATCTCACTAATGATTTTTAAATTAATTACACATTGTATTAGTTTGCTGGGACTGCCATAACAAAGCACCAGAGACTAGCTGGCTTAAGCAACAGAAATTTACTTTCTCACAATTCAGAAGCTAGAGGTCTGAAGTCAAGGTGTCAGCCAGTTGGTTTCTTCGGAGGCCTCTCCTATTGGCTTGTAGATGATCATCTTCTCCCTGTGTCGTCACATGGTCTTCCCGCTGTGGTTGCCTGTCTTCAAACTTCCTCTCCTTATAAGCACACCAGTCATATTGGATTAAGGTCCCCCCAACTAAATGGCCCACTTTTAACTTAATTAGTTCCTTAAAGAGCCTATCTCCAAACAGTCACATTCTGACATTCTGGGAGTTAGAATGACAACTATTTTGAGTGTACAAAACTCAGCCATGCACATGTCACAATGATATTTTGGATATATTCAGTTAAATAAAACATTATTAAAATGATAAAGACTGTCATGAAAATCACTATTGAAGGTTATTGTTTCCTCTCATTTACACATGCTTAGTACATATTAATTATGAAAAAGTCTATAGAAATAGGAATAAGAAACAGGGCCCTGAAATAGACCTAAAGATAGACCTTCCCACTAGAAGATTTTGCAGTGATTAAACATTACATCTTTCTAACATGCAGAGATGATCATCTCATTACAGGAGTCTATATGGACAGAGCAAAGAGGAAAGCATCCCAATTATCACACTGATAGAGGTGGGCACCTTTTACTGGATACTCACTGGGCTTAAACGAGACCAAAAATATCAATTCAGAATAATCATCAATGTACCCAAGGATTAGATATTAACTCTTCTTTTTAAAAGATTTTATTTATTGATTTTTAGAGAGAGAGAGGAACGAGGAAGGGGAGAGAGATCTTAAAACTGAATATTCATTTCTCTCCAAACAACAATATTTAGCTAATACAGTAATGGAACAGATTCCCACATTACTGAGATGATTTCCAATTATGAGAATAACAATTACCAGTACACTGATCTATGACTAAGGGTGTCAAACACTTGATCTTTGTAGGATAAGGTGCCAACAGAAAAGCTAAATAACACCACAAAATTTGGTTGGGGGACTTAGCAATACCAAGGTGCCCACAGCTCTTCCTCTAGGGCCATGGTCGGCAAACTGTGGCTCGCAAGCCACATGCGGCTCTTTGGCCCCTTGAGTGTGGCTCTTCCTAAGCCTTAGGAGTACCCTAATTAAGTTAATAACAATGTACCTACCTATATAGTTTAAGTTTAAAAAATTTGGCTCTCAAAAGAAATTTCAATCGCTGTACTGTTGATATTTGGCTCTGTTGACTAATGAGTTTGCCGACCACTGCTCTAGGGGTACTTGGGGTTAAAAAGAATAGATCCAGAGACAAATGGCAGGGGAGGGGGGCGGTTAGAGAGCAACCAAAGGACTTGTCAGCATGCATATTAGCGTAACCAATAGACACAGACGTTGGGGTGGTGGGGCTTGCCCGGGGTGGGAATGGCTGGAGGCGGGGAGGGGGTTCAACTGGGGAAAAAGGAGACATATGTAAAACTTTAGACAATAATAAAAACAGAGATATGTACAAGAAATATGGAGTGCAGACCACCCACAAGCTAAAGGCAACACAAGACACACCATCTATAGATGAAAATAATTTTTAAGTTGATGGTTGCCATGCCAATGCAAATATTACCTTACCACCCACTTCACCATCAACAGATTTCAATAAGTAACCAAGATGACAGAATGCCATTAAAGCACTCTTTTCTCTCAAAGTTAAAATGCTACTGTCATCTGTTGGTACTTTCAGAAATCCTTAAGTAATGGTTTGAATTCAGCTTTCAAGAAATAGGCTCCCTATATTCAACCCTAGAGCAATTGTCAGAAGTGGAAGCACCAGGAGGACAGAAGGAACTGTGTCTCCCTCCGGAAATTGATGGCTCATAAGGTCGATCGTGAGCAGCAGGAAGAATCCTCCTCGCTACTCTTCCTGCCCTTCGGTTGCCCTGCTGTTTACAAGCCATCCCTTCCTTCTCTCAGAAACAGTACACACTGCGTGTTATCTCATGCCGGTCCAGCAACATAATGAGAAAAATAAGCTCAAGTTCACTTCATGAAAGTCTCACTATATTCATTGAATTTAAGGAATTCTCCAGTACTCTGTGATTACATCCTCCCTATTCTGTTAATATTTTAATTGTGCTTTTCCTTATAGAACAATGACTATAGCAGATATGGAGTTTTATTTATGTATGTTCTTAGTGGATGAAGTAAAAACTTGGTTGCCTTATGGTGACCTCCCATTTTTTTTTTTTTTTTTAAAAAAAAGCTGATTAGTCCATGAAAAGTTTGGGAGCAGCTCTTCTCGGAAACAACGTGAAACTCTAATCTCGCAACATCATTGAGACAGCTGGGGAGCAAGGCGAAAAATGACAGTGTGTTCCTCCTTCTTCTCCCTAAGGGCCTCTCTGTTGTCTGCAAGGGTCCTCGTGTCACTCTGAAGGCACATCCTTGGGGGACTGAGAAAAAGATGTTCTTGGGAGCAGTCCAGCAGGCAGGGCTCTGGGGACAGAGTCTCTAGGAGTTCTCAGGAGCCAAGCAAGAGAAATTAAGTCTGTGGTGTGACTTGCCGCTAACTAATAACTAGTCCACATACTGCCTGTTTATTTTAAAGGCATCTAATTTCTATCTTATTCTAGGCAATTTTATTCATTAATGTATTAGCTGAACAAAACCAATTTACTTCTCAGCCCAACCAGCGTGGCTCAGTGTTTGAATGTCTACCTATGAACCAGGAGGCCATGGTTCAATTCCCAGTCAGAGAAACATGCCTGGGTTTTGGGTTCCATCCCCAGTGGAGGGCGTGCAGGAGGCGGCCAATCAATGATTCTCTCTCATCATTGGTGTTTCTATCTCTCTCCCTCTTCCTTCTTCTCTGAAATCAATAAAAATAAATTTGGGGAAAAAAAATTTACTTATCAGCTAGTATGTTCCAGGCTCTGTCCAAGGTGCTAAGGATATAAAAGTTAAGGCCTTAAACAGCTCCATGTCCCACAAGGAGAAAGTTATGCAAACAAATAATTACATTGGGATTGTCTGTGATGGGGAAGGTGGGGACAGTTAGTTCTCACTGAGTAAGGCAGAGAAGCCTTCAGAGGATGGAGTGGGGGACTTGATGTAGATATTTAAAAATTAGAAGAATTTGTTCTTCAACCCCATTTTCCAGACCGAAAAAATAGAATGTGTAACTGGAGAATAAACTGAAGATGTGGTGAGACAAGCAGACAGAATCAGAACATGAAAAGGCTCAGAGCCTGTCAAAAGAATTTACATGTCATCCTTGATGTGAAGGCAAGCTACTGAAGGATGGTGGCATGACCACTGGGATGTGAGAAAGCTCATTCTTGCTGTCAGGTGGAAGACGGAGCAAAGGGGAAAGATGCTGGGTGCTGGCAGGCCAGTTAGGAGCCCCTGACACTAATGCAGCTGAGGGAGAACCCATGTCTGGATTAGGAGAATAACGGTGGTGAGAAGAGGCTGGATATCAGGCCCGTGTAATGGTAAGAACCGGATATGGAGTACTATCCAAACTCACAATTAGTCCATGATAAATTTCACCATAAGCTGTGGGCATTAACACGAATGTATTTCCCACAATCCTGCCAGTAGACAGCTGCATACTCTTTAAACTACCTAATTTTCTTGCAACCACAGAAGAGAGGGCAAAGCATTTGAGTAGGTAAAGCGCTATCTACACTTGCATTATGCAACAGAGTCCCATCAAACCTAACAACACAGGAACTTACATTAGAGTGTCTGCCAGGAGAAAGGACTGAAGGATGGGCTATGAAGCACACTAGCTTCTGATTCAGCCTCTGAGTCCAGAGCAAGACAAGCGATGAAGGAGAGTTATGAGGGCTCTTCAACGTTATGGGTTATGGTTTCTTGTTGTTTTTCCCCCCAAGCTCCCAGAATTGAGAATAGGTACATAATTTGCATTACAAAGTAGACAAAGTGCCTCTCTGAGAGCAATGACAAGCCTAACAATCTAATGTTCTATAAATATTTTAGAAATATTACAGAGATAAAGGTAAGACCACGGTGATATTAGTTTTGTGTCTGAAGTATGTCATTGTTTATTTTTCAGATGTGAATTTATTGTTTTTATTGTGGTATAATTAACATACAGCATTATATCAGCTTTGGCTGTACACCATAATGATTTAATATTTGTATATATTAGGAAATGAGCACCACAATGAGTCTAGTTAACATCTGTCAGAATACATAGTTATAATTCTTTTACTTGTGATGAGAACTTTTAAGATCTACTCTTAGGCAGTTTTCAAATATGCAAACAGTGTTACTGACTATAGTTACCCTACTGTACATTACATCCTATATCCTCAGGACTAATTTATTTTATAACTGGGAGTTTGTACCTTTTATTACCCATTTTGCCCATACCCTACCCTTTGCCTCTGGCAACCATCAACAATCTGTTTTCTGTATTTATGAGCGTAGAATTTATTTTACTTTATAACTTTTTAAAACCTGTTAATAAGAGATATTTATATATGCTACAGAAAACTTGAAAGACAAAAAAAAGTCTCATATGAATATACAAAAGTCCTTGTTATTCAGTCAGCAATATTCCATTGATATAAGTATATTTGGTACCAGATTTTTGTTTCCTTATATGAAGACTTTTGGAATCATGCCATGGATATAGTTTTGTATGCTATTTTTTCCTCCCTATATAAAGCATTTCTTCAGGTAATTAAATGTCCTTGAAATTTTTTAATTGTAATGACTCCACTATATTTTATCATACGGACACACCACTGTGTAGAGGTACCGCGGTTTTTCACACATTACTGTGTGATACCTTGTGTAGATGTACCGCGGTTTTTTCACACATTACTGTGTGATACATTGTGTAGATGTACCGCGGTTTTTTCACACATTACTGTGTGATACATTGTGTAGATGTACCGCGGTTTTTCACACATTACTGTGTGATACATTGTGTAGATGTACCGCGGTTTTTCACACATTACTGTGTGATACATTGTGTAGATGTACCGCGGTTTTTCACACATTACTGTGTGATACACTGTGTAGATGTACTGCGGTTTTTTCCACACATTACTGTGTGATACATTGTGTAGATGTACTGCGGTTTTTTCCACATTACTGTGTGATACATTGTGTAGATGTACCGCGGTTTTTCACACATTACTGTGTGATACCTTGTGTAGATGTACCGCGGTTTTTTCACACATTACTGTGTGATACATTGTGTAGATGTACCGCGGTTTTTCACACATTACTGTGTGATACATTGTGTAGATGTACCGCGGTTTTTCACACATTACTGTGTGATACATTGTGTAGATGTACTGCGGTTTTTTCACACATTACTGTGTGATACATTGTGTAGAGGTACCGCGGTTTTTCACACATTACTGTGTGATACATTGTGTAGATGTACCGCGGTTTTTTCACACATTACTGTGTGATACATTGTGTAGAGGTACCGCGGTTTTTCACACATTACTGTGTGATACATTGTGTAGATGTACCGCGGTTTTTCACACATTACTGTGTGATACATTGTGTAGATGTACCGCGGTTTTTCACACATTACTGTGTGACACCTTGTGTAGATGTACCGCGGTTTTTCACACATTACTGTGTGATACCTTGTGTAGATGTACCGCGGTTTTTCACACATTACTGTGTGACACCTTGTGTAGATGTACCGCGGTTTTTCACACATTACTGTGTGATACATTGTGTAGATGTACCGCGGTTTTTTCACACATTACTGTGTGATACATTGTGTAGATGTACCGCGGTTTTTCACACATTACTGTGTGATACATTGTGTAGATGTACCGCGGTTTTTCACACATTACTGTGTGATACATTGTGTAGATGTACCGCGGTTTTTCACACATTACTGTGTGACACCTTGTGTAGATGTACCGCGGTTTTTCACACATTACTGTGTGATACATTGTGTAGATGTACCGCGGTTTTTTCACACAGTAATGTGTGATACATTGTGTAGATGTACCGCGGTTTTTCACACATTACTGTGTGATACATTGTGTAGATGTACCGCGGTTTTTCACACATTACTGTGTGATACATTGTGTAGAGGTACCGCGGTTTTCCACACATTACTGTGTGATACCTTGTGTAGATGTACCGCGGTTTTTTCACACATTACTGTGTGATACATTGTGTAGATGTACCGCGGTTTTTTCACACATTACTGTGTGATACATTGTGTAGATGTACCGCGGTTTTTCACACATTACTGTGTGATACCTTGTGTAGATGTACCGCGGTTTTTTCACACATTACTGTGTGATACATTGTGTAGATGTACCGCGGTTTTTCCACACATTACTGTGTGATACCTTGTGTAGATGTACCGCGGTTTTTTCACACATTACTGTGTGATACCTTGTGTAGATGTACCGCGGTTTTTCACACATTACTGTGTGATACATTGTGTAGAGGTACCGCGGTTTTTTCACACATTACTGTGTGATACATTGTGTAGATGTACCGCGGTTTTTCACACATTACTGTGTGATACATTGTGTAGATGTACTGCGGTTTTTCACACATTACTGTGTGATACATTGTGTAGATGTACTGCGGTTTTTCACACATTACTGTGTGATACATTGTGTAGATGTACCGCGGTTTTTCACACATTACTGTGTGATACATTGTGTAGATGTACCGCGGTTTTTCACACAGTACTGTGTGATACATTGTGTAGATGTACTGCGGTTTTTCACACATTACTGTGTGATACCTTGTGTAGATGTACCGCGGTTTTTTCACACATTACTGTGTGATACATTGTGTAGATGTACCGCGGTTTTTTCCACATTACTGTGTGATACATTGTGTAGATGTACCGCGGTTTTTCACACATTACTGTGTGATACATTGTGTAGATGTACCGCGGTTTTTCACACATTACTGTGTGATACATTGTGTAGATGTACTGCAGTTTTTCACACATTACTGTGTGATACATTGTGTAGAGGTACCGCGGTTTTTCACACATTACTGTGTGATACATTGTGTAGAGGTACCGCGGTTTTTCACACATTACTGTGTGATACATTGTGTAGATGTACTGCAGTTTTTCACACATTACTGTGTGATACATTGTGTAGATGTACCGCGGTTTTTCACACATTACTGTGTGATACATTGTGTAGATGTACCGCGGTTTTTTACACATTACTGTGTGATACATTGTGTAGATGTACTGCCGTTTTTCACACATTACTGTGTGATACATTGTGTAGAGGTACCGCGGTTTTTCACACATTACTGTGTGATACATTGTGTAGATGTACCGCGGTTTTTCACACATTACTGTGTGATACCTTGTGTAGATGTACCGCGGTTTTTCACACATTACTGTGTGATACATTGTGTAGAGGTACCGCGGTTTTTTCACACATTACTGTGTGATACATTGTGTAGAGGTACCGCGGTTTTTTCACACATTACTGTGTGATACATTGTGTAGAGGTACCGCGGTTTTTTCACACATTACTGTGTGATACATTGTGTAGAGGTACCGCGGTTTTTCACACATTACTGTGTGATACATTGTGTAGATGTACCGCGGTTTTTTCACACATTACTGTGTGATACATTGTGTAGAGGTACCGCGGTTTTTCACACATTACTGTGTGATACATTGTGTAGATGTACCGCGGTTTTTTCCACATTAATGTGTGATACATTGTGTAGATGTACCGCGGTTTTTCACACATTACTGTGTGATACATTGTGTAGATGTACCGCGGTTTTTTCACACATTACTGTGTGATACATTGTGTAGAGGTACCGCGGTTTTCCACACATTACTGTGTGATACCTTGTGTAGATGTACCGCGGTTTTTTCACACATTACTGTGTGATACATTGTGTAGATGTACCGCGGTTTTTTCACACATTACTGTGTGATACATTGTGTAGATGTACCGCGGTTTTTCACACATTACTGTGTGATACCTTGTGTAGATGTACCGCGGTTTTTTCACACATTACTGTGTGATACATTGTGTAGATGTACCGCGGTTTTTCCACACATTACTGTGTGATACCTTGTGTAGATGTACCGCGGTTTTTTCACACATTACTGTGTGATACCTTGTGTAGATGTACCGCGGTTTTTCACACATTACTGTGTGATACATTGTGTAGAGGTACCGCGGTTTTTTCACACATTACTGTGTGATACATTGTGTAGATGTACCGCGGTTTTTCACACATTACTGTGTGATACATTGTGTAGATGTACTGCGGTTTTTCACACATTACTGTGTGATACATTGTGTAGATGTACTGCGGTTTTTCACACATTACTGTGTGATACATTGTGTAGATGTACCGCGGTTTTTCACACATTACTGTGTGATACATTGTGTAGATGTACCGCGGTTTTTCACACATTACTGTGTGATACATTGTGTAGATGTACTGCGGTTTTTCACACATTACTGTGTGATACCTTGTGTAGATGTACCGCGGTTTTTTCACACATTACTGTGTGATACATTGTGTAGATGTACCGCGGTTTTTTCCACATTACTGTGTGATACATTGTGTAGATGTACCGCGGTTTTTCACACATTACTGTGTGATACATTGTGTAGATGTACCGCGGTTTTTCACACATTACTGTGTGATACATTGTGTAGATGTACGGCAGTTTTTCACACATTACTGTGTGATACATTGTGTAGAGGTACCGCGGTTTTTCACACATTACTGTGTGATACATTGTGTAGAGGTACCGCGGTTTTTCACACATTACTGTGTGATACATTGTGTAGATGTACTGCAGTTTTTCACACATTACTGTGTGATACATTGTGTAGATGTACCGCGGTTTTTCACACATTACTGTGTGATACATTGTGTAGATGTACCGCGGTTTTTCACACATTACTGTGTGATACATTGTGTAGATGTACTGCAGTTTTTCACACATTACTGTGTGATACATTGTGTAGATGTACCGCGGTTTTTCACACATTACTGTGTGATACATTGTGTAGATGTACCGCGGTTTTTCACACATTACTGTGTGATACCTTGTGTAGATGTACCGCGGTTTTTCACACATTACTGTGTGATACATTGTGTAGAGGTACCGCGGTTTTTTCACACATTACTGTGTGATACATTGTGTAGAGGTACCGCGGTTTTTTCACACATTACTGTGTGATACATTGTGTAGAGGTACCGCGGTTTTTCACACATTACTGTGTGATACATTGTGTAGAGGTACCGCGGTTTTTCACACATTACTGTGTGATACATTGTGTAGATGTACCGCGGTTTTTTCACACATTACTGTGTGATACATTGTGTAGAGGTACCGCGGTTTTTCACACATTACTGTGTGATACATTGTGTAGATGTACCGCGGTTTTTTCCACATTACTGTGTGATACATTGTGTAGATGTACCGCGGTTTTTCACACATTACTGTGTGATACATTGTGTAGATGTACCGCGGTTTTTTCACACATTACTGTGTGATACACTGTGTAGATGTACCGCGGTTTTTTCACACATTACTGTGTGATACATTGTGTAGATGTACCGCGGTTTTTTCCACACATTACTGTGTGATACATTGTGTAGATGTACCGCGGTTTTTTCCACACATTACTGTGTGATACATTGTGTAGATGTACCGCGGTTTTTTTCACACATTACTGTGTGATACATTGTGTAGATGTACTGCAGTTTTTCACACATTACTGTGTGATACATTGTGTAGATGTACCGCGGTTTTTTCACACATTACTGTGTGATACATTGTGTAGATGTACTGCGGTTTTTTCACACATTACTGTGTGATACATTGTGTAGATGTACCGCGGTTTTTCCACACATTACTGTGTGATACATTGTGTAGATGTACCGCGGTTTTTCACACATTACTGTGTGATACATTGTGTAGATGTACCGCGGTTTTTCACACATTACTGTGTGATACATTGTGTAGATGTACTGCAGTTTTTCACACATTACTGTGTGATACATTGTGTAGAGGTACCGCGGTTTTTCACACATTACTGTGTGATACATTGTGTAGATGTACCGCGGTTTTTCACACATTACTGTGTGATACCTTGTGTAGATGTACCGCGGTTTTTCACACATTACTGTGTGATACATTGTGTAGAGGTACCGCGGTTTTTTCACACATTACTGTGTGATACATTGTGTAGATGTACCGCGGTTTTTTCACACATTACTGTGTGATACATTGTGTAGAGGTACCGCGGTTTTTTCACACATTACTGTGTGATACATTTTGTAGAGGTACCGCGGTTTTTCACACATTACTGTGTGATACATTGTGTAGATGTACCGCGGTTTTTTCACACATTACTGTGTGATACATTGTGTAGAGGTACCGCGGTTTTTCACACATTACTGTGTGATACATTGTGTAGATGTACCGCGGTTTTTTCCACATTACTGTGTGATACATTGTGTAGATGTACCGTGGTTTTTCACACATTACTGTGTGATACATTGTGTAGATGTACCGCGGTTTTTTCACACATTACTGTGTGATACACTGTGTAGATGTACCGCGGTTTTTCACACATTACTGTGTGATACATTGTGTAGATGTACCGCGGTTTTTTCCACATTACTGTGTGATACATTGTGTAGATGTACCGCGGTTTTTCACACATTACTGTGTGATACATTGTGTAGATGTACCGCGGTTTTTTCACACATTACTGTGTGATACACTGTGTAGATGTACCGCGGTTTTTCACACATTACTGTGTGATACATTGTGTAGATGTACCGCGGTTTTTTCCACACATTACTGTGTGATACATTGTGTAGATGTACCGCGGTTTTTTTCCACACATTACTGTGTGATACATTGTGTAGATGTACCGCGGTTTTTTCACACATTACTGTGTGATACATTGTGTAGATGTACTGCAGTTTTTCACACATTACTGTGTGATACATTGTGTAGATGTACCGCGGTTTTTTCACACATTACTGTGTGATACATTGTGTAGATGTACTGCGGTTTTTTTCACACATTACTGTGTGATACATTGTGTAGATGTACCGCGGTTTTTCCACACATTACTGTGTGATACATTGTGTAGATGTACCGCGGTTTTTCCACACATTACTGTGTGATACATTGTGTAGATGTACCGCGGTTTTTCACACATTACTGTGTGATACATTGTGTAGATGTACCGCGGTTTTTCACACATTACTGTGTGATACATTGTGTAGATGTACCGCGGTTTTTCACACATTACTGTGTGATACATTGTGTAGATGTACCGCGGTTTTTCACACATTACTGTGTGATACACTGTGTAGATGTACTGCGGTTTTTCACACATTACTGTGTGATACATTGTGTAGATGTACCGCGGTTTTTCACACATTACTGTGTGATACATTGTGTAGATGTACTGCAGTTTTTCACACATTACTGAGGTGAATCCCTTCATGCTGCATATTTAAGTAGTTCTAACTTTTTGCTAATATAAACACCATAGTGACCATCCTTTATATTTATATATCATTTTATAAAAGTGAAATAATTTAATCATGAAAGCATTAGCATTAAAGCGATAGAAGGAATATGAAAAAAAGGATCAACTGGTTAAACTATATAAACTCAAACACTCTGCGTACACGTACGCGCACACACACACAAAACAAAAAAATCCCACTGTGATATGCAGCTTGTTTTAAGCTAAAGGCAACTTTAGCCAGTGGCTCAACAGAAACTTCTGCCTAGAAGTTTAACCACCCAGAAGAATTCAAATTAGGGGCCCTTCCCATAATAAGCTATTATCAGAGGTGACCTCTTTTGACCTGTCTATAGGGCAGGACAGACTTCTATTTACTAAATATCTGTTTTCATCCCACAGTAACCCTTCTGAGTCCCCAGGTGCATTACCTCATCCCTCACTCAAAGTGTGTTATATATCCCAATCTCCCTTTCTACCTCTGACCTCTCCTGCACGTGGGGTCTCTGACTCTCTCACATACGCAGGGTTCCCATTCATATGTATGTGTTAAACTTGACTATTATCTCTTGAAAACGAACAAAACTCCCACACCATTAAAAACAAAACAAAACGGCAGAACCACAAATTGAGAGAAATGCTGGCCTTCTTAGAAACTTTTAGGCAGGTCTCAGGACAAGCTGACTTCAGCTGGTGATTGTGAAGTTGGTTATCTGGAGGCTCAAGATGGTTTTAGCCTCTGCAATGTTTACTGATTGGCCAGTGACTAAGACCCCCAACTTCCCTTGTTTATCATAGGACTAGAAAGGACCTTAGAAGATAACCTAATCCACTGAGAGGCTTTTAGTGTTGTCTGTTCTCAACCACATAGACACATGGGGATCTACATTGTTTTTAAAGGTCTTTAGATAAGAAGATTTCATAACCTCTCTTGATAACCCATTCCAGGGCTTAAGAATCGTATTGTCAGGAAATTCTTTGTTATCTAACTTAAATCCCCCATGCTTTAGATGAAATCTATTTCCTTCCACTCCCCTCATTTAGCAGAGGAAAGAGACCATCTGATCACCACCCTGAACATAGTAACTCATCACATAAACACCACCAGTGGGGGATTATTACATTTCTTCTTAGCTTTCTATTCTCTCGACTATCTAACCCTGGCGCCTTCACCTTTGGGGATGGTTGGTCCTAAATGATTTGTTAAAACATCATTTAATCAATCCTACTGCACTCTGAAAGGGCTCCACACTGTACCAGCTCGACACAGTTCTGATCGTTAATGAAGACACGATTCACTAAATGTGGCTGTCCGGAAAGGTCCTACAGCTAGAGGCCATTTTTCTAGAAGCCACCATTTCACCGTGGAGGAGGTTAGGAGAGCTCAGAATTCCTGGTAGAGGAAGACGCTGGGAGATGTTCCCAGAAAGAGGGAGGGCTGTGTGGAACCAGGGATTTTGCCTTTGCAGCTTCCCAGATCTAAATGTGATAGTTGAGCCTCCATGCCCCTAGGGCATCTGTGACAGCAACTAAAACCTAGACCCAGTTATTACTGAGGCCACCTTTGCTAGTTCAGCATCAACCAGTTATTAGTGGGGAAGGACATGGGCATAGGGCCACTTAGAGTGCCCTCAGGTGCACAGATGAAACTTCAAAGGACAGGGAATCAGATGGTAGGCAACTAAGTGCTAGATATCCTCCTTGCCTCTGTCCATTGAGGTTCAGCCACAGTTAAAAAAAATCCATTGTGTTAATAGAGACCATTATAAACTTTTGAACAATAATAGATACAGAGGCAGAGCTGCCTCAAATAGATTGTCAAACTGCAGCGGGAAGGCCGGGGAGGGTTGGGGGGCAGGAGGGAGGGGGGTAAGAGATCAACCGAAGGACTTGTATGCATGCATATAAGCATAACCAATGGACATAAGACACTGGGGGGTAGGGGAGGCTGGGGACTGTCGAGGGGGGGGGGGTGGAGAGGACACATATGTAATACCCTTTGTAATACTTTAAGCAATAAAAAACAAAACAAACAAAAAAAAATCCATTGTGTAGATGTACTGCAGTTTTTTAACCCACTCATCTGTACAATGAAATACCACACTGTGGTAAAAAAGAAGGAACTCTTACCATTTGCAACAGCATGGATGGAACTGGAGAGCATTATGCTAAGTGAAATAAGCCAGTCAGAGAAAGATAAATATCACATGACCTCACTCATTTGTGGAATATAATGAACAACATAAACTGATGAACAAAAACAGATCCAGAGTCAGAGAAGCATCGATCAGACGGTCAAACCTCAGAGGGGAGGTAGGGGAGGGAGCGGGTAAGGGGGAGAGTCAACCAAAGGACTTGTATGCATGCATATAAGCATAACCAATGGACACAGACATCAGGGGGGTGAGGGCATGAGTGAGGGGGTGGGGGGGGGCAATTGGGGGATAAGGACACATATGTAATACCTTAATCAATAAAGAGAGGGGAAAAATGGAAGTCAATCCAAATATCTGTTAAACTGGAAAAAAAAAATCAGTGAATTTAGCACTGAGAGGAGACAGATCTGCGTGTCATGATGTGCTGACAGGCAGCACGATAAGATAAAGCGAAACCTGGAAGTTTCTGGCACTAGCTCTGTCCCTCAGTCACGATGTGACATTTCTATTCCTCTGGGTCTCCACACGTAAAATGTGGCAAATTGCAGAATCTCTTAAAGCCTTCAAAAAAAGACACCTCATAAATATAAGCTGCTGGAATAACTAGCGATAGAACAAAACATTAAGTTGTCATCATATGTAAGTAGGGGATTCTTCACCCTTCCCATTGAAGTACTGGATAGCAAATTTAAAAGTTGAATCAACATTTGATTATTAGTCTTTGGGGATTATTCAGGAAAAATTTAAATTTCTAACTCCACCAGACAAAAACAAGTATAGGCTCTGTCTCCTTTCCATCAGCATTGGAGTGCTTGTGGGATATACAACTAATTGTAATGTCTCCTAAGTTGAATATAATGAAGGAAAACAAACAAAACAACAGTTTTAAAGGAATTCCCGAGTCCAGCCCAATAAATATAGAGAGCTGAGCAGATGGATGAATGGATGGGTGGATATATAGATAGAAAAGGAGAGATAAATAGACAATCTCTTGCTTTGCTTGCTCTGGCTGATTTTGTCACCGACTTCCTTCCCCTCAGCACACCAGCTGACCACCCTCTGTGCTTATTTCCCCTCCACCCTTTCAAAAGCACCCAGAAAGCTTTTACTTGAAACCTTACTGAACAGGCACCCCGTGTTCCACACATGCCGTAAGATAGCCAAATGCCATTTTTCTTCATTGGAGTTTATTAATGTACTCATTCAAAAACTACCTTAGAGACATCAGTGTGAATAACAAAAGGAAAATACTAAAGGGGACAAGTAACACCACACTATGCTTGCAATGACTCTGCTTCTACAAAGATAAATGCCAGTTGCTGCCTCTAACAGGCTTGGGCTCACAGATTACGTCCCCAAAGAAGATAATTTAATGAAAGCAAATTATCATGAAGCAAGTTTTCTTTCCTAAATGATATTTTTTCCTTTCAAGTTTTTTTTTCCTTTCCCGTAGATTAAGAAAGCAAACAAACCAACCAAAAAAAAAGGTGCTCTGGGCAGATTTGGCCCTGATGTGATACCCGGAGGGCAGAGACAAGGGGAAGAAAGGAGGGACTATGCAAACGGACTGGGTGCCATGCGGCTGAAAACAATGTTATAACCTGCTAGACCACAGCAGACTCCCAGAGAAAGGTCTTGGGGTGGAAAAGACTTAAAAGCTGCTGATGGAGTGAGCAAGCTTCATGCTTCTTGAGAAATGATTACATGTGAGGAAGGTATTATAATTAAAGTAATTGTCGGCCTCCGTCAGGGCAGCCACAGCCACTTGACATTCTTCCCTAGCGGGTAAGTGTCTTCATTACAGAGCCCACGGTAAGTGTGGCCCCTCTCGAGGCATCCATACACTTCAGTTAAGCATACTCCAGTCGACAATAAAAATCACACTCTGCCTTATGTAACATGATAGTCAAGAGTTGCACACAAAACGAGTCTCTGCAATTTTGAGAGGGTTAATGCCAGAGCTTCCTCCCCAGGATTAAAAGACAGAGGGGAGTGAAGTCCGGGGGGGGGGGGGGGGGGCGTGACCAGCCCCAAGCAAGCTTGTTCGACAGGCCGGAACCTGAGAACCTGACTGCATCAAAATGCAAAACAAGTGCTGGTTGTCACCTGTAACAAGGAGGCCTCAGATGTAATTTCTAGGCTTGAATGATAGGGGACAAAGAAAACAGTACACTGGGGAGTGCCAGGTCTCTTACCTACGTCAGGACTAACCGAAGAGGTGGAGAGGAGGCGATCCTGAAAATGAGTGGGTCTCCAGGAAGGTCACCCAGGAAACCACTACCGGTGGGGCTCTAGGATCTTGAGGCTCAGGCTGAAGTTCAGTGCATTGAGCTCTGAGTGCCTATGAGTGTTCCCACTCCTGCAGTACAGTCTTCCTGGTCCTGCTACTCTGTGTGGTTGCTTTGCCTGAGGATCTCTAAGGACTCCAGAGTCTACTCCAGTCTGGAGCTGACAGGTGCATCTGACCTCAGAAAGGGCGTCCAGCCTGCATTCACAGCGTGGCTGGGAGATAAGGAGAGAAGAGGCTCCAGAAAACAGGCACATTTTGCTTCTCGGCCTTTCCATGTATTCCCCCCCCCCCCCCCCGCCACAACCCCCCACAGGAAAAACTCTAATCTCTGTGCAGTTATGCCCTTCCGCTTTGCTTTCTTACTTGCAGAGATGGTAAGGGTTTACTGTGTGCTGGGTACTATACTGCATGCTTTATATGCCTTACCTCATTTAATTGACCTGGTCTTCCTCTTTTTGCTTTGATAGATCCTCCTGTATGAAACCAGTCTTGGGGAACCAGGAAGTGAGCTGGAAGGCCCTTCTCCTTTCAACGCTCCTCCCCTCCTGCTGCTGAGCCTCCATCCAGACACCTACTCTGGCGGCCCTGCTGGGAGCAGCTCTGTGTTCTGGAAGGAGTGTGATGCTTTGGCTTCTGTTGAAGCTTTCCTGGTTCCTGTCCCCAAGGTCTCAGCTGGACTTGGGCTGACCTCACAGCATGACCAGAGGTGCATGCTGATGGCTCCCTGCATTCACGTGGCTGTGAGTGCAGCACGTCCATAGTGTCTGTCAGTGCTCTGGGCAGAGGGAGAGGAACCCTGAGAATAGAAAGCACCACAGCTTTGGCAAGAGTTACAGAGGCTTTCTGACGCCACCAGGGTCAGTACTTGGTGGAAGCCTGCTTCACTCATAGGGATCTATCTACAAGGAAGGTTGTTCTAGATCTTTCTAATGCTGGCATGAGTGGGGCCCTGCAGAGCCCGGGAGTCAGAGCCTTTCCTAAGAGAACAGCTCCATCGTCAGGAATACAGTGCAGAGGCTCTGTGGAAGGATAGACGTCAGGAGAGCTGGCTTCCAATTTCAGTCCCTGGTAACCATAACCTTGGGCAGGCCCTTTATTCTGCTGTCAAAATACAATAGCTATTCATTCTTGAACGTATGTCACATAAACTAGCTAGTGTGAGCTAATGAAGGTGGCACTTAGACAAGTTAAAAGTATATAAGTGTAAGCTACCAATATGATTAAAATTATAGACCTTGGTTATGTCTGATAGACTATCTAAGGAATTATAAATGTCTGAATTCTGATAACATAGAGGAATAACAGAGGCGGGTGGGACATCTTCATTTGTGACCCAGGCCCTTGAGATGCTCCGGGGAGCAGAGCACGCACCATGCGCCCTGCCTGCTTCAGTTTACCTGACACAGCATGATGACTGATTGGGACGAGACATGTAATGCTATTTAACTGTAAATTTGTTGCAGAACCTATTGAGCACGAAGTCAAAATAAGTTATGATTGAACAATAGAAATAAATAGCTATAAGTACAATGGCAATGTGAAAATCAAAATAAAGTAGACTATTATTTTGTTCTGACATTAATTGTATAATAATACCTATATTTAAGGCCATGACTCAATTTTGTGTGTCAAGTCAGAGAAACAATTGATATAAAGTATCTGAAACAGCAGTGACTGCTTTTCATTGTCACTAGCTTCTTCTAGCAAGAATCTTTGGAAATAAAGTTTGATGCTACAAATATGCCCAGGGTCATAGGTTAGACAATGGTTGTCCATGGCAAATGGGTTTAAATGGATTGAGAAAAAAAGGTCTAGCTGTTTGGACATCCCAGCCCTCCTCTCCCCAAATTTATTCTAAAGATTGCAATTCTTTGTCCCTCCCACTCAGACAGACCCTATGGTGCCAGCAGATGGGCACTGATTTAGATAGAGAAAGATAGGCTTGAGGCCTGGGGAGGAGACAGAGGTGGGAGAGATGTGGGGAAGATGAGGACGATGGGGAGATGAGGAAGATGGGATAGATGTGGGGAAGAGTATGGTGGAGGACTCTAACTGGGGACTAGAAAAAATGTGTTTGGGAGGAAATTTATTGGCCAGAGAATACTTTAAAGGGGAGAGTGAAAAAGTAGCTAGATAAAACAAAACCCTATTCTATGTGGCCATGATGTACAACATGGAGAGAAGCAAAGGGGGCACTGGGTTATCTCCTGGACTTGGAAAAAGTGTTGTCCTCCTAGATAAATTAGTAAAATCACCTATATTGCATGAGATTGGTAACTACCTGAAGATGTCACCTTAAGGGGCAGGATAAAATCCAGGGCCTAGAAATCTAATCAAGGCATATGTGGCTGGAATGTAGGAAGATGGTGGAAGCTTAATCAATGGTGCCGATAAGCCTGAAGGAAGATGGGCTAGAAATAATGTGTTCTGTTGAAATTATTTCGGGGGAGTGGGCAAAGAAGAATCTTCTGTGTGATCTCAGCATATCCAGAGAAGGGAGTGTCTGGGTAATTCTACTGCTCTTTGCCTTGCTTGGCATGTGAGTATATCTTCAGTATGGGGCATTATATTGTATAGTATGTGTATGTATCTGGCTACATGGTATGAGGACATTGGATTGTCCATCTATCACTCTCTCTAGTTCCATGAGCTCCTTACTCTAAATGCTTTCCAAATATACCCTCTTGCACAGGTAATCAAGAAAACCAAGTACCTACGTCCGTGGGGAAGTTATAGATCTCATTGCAAATTAATACATTTATTTTTTTAAAAAAATATATTTTATTGATTTTTTACAGAGAGGAAGGGAGAGGGATAGAGAGTTAGAAACATTGATGAGAGAGAAACATCGATCAGCTGCCTCCTGCACACCTCCTACTGGGGATGTGCCCGCAATCAAGGTACATGCCCTTGACCGGAATCGAACCTGGGACCCTTCAGTCTGCAGGCCGACGCTCTATCCACTGAGCCAAACCGGTTAGGGCACAAATTAATAAATTTCATTGGCAATTTCTTTTGTACATTAACTTCTTCCAAGACTCCCCTCCACTCCTTAGAGCAGCTGTCCAACCTATACCTAACTAAGAAAATGAGGAAAAAGTAAACTTTCTCAGTCTGCAAAACTGAGGAGGTAATTCTGGGTTGGGGTAGTAAAAAATAAGTGAAGATAAAGAAGAAAGAAATGAGGAAGTTGTATATGAAGTATTACAAAGGCATGTTTATAGCATATTCTGGTACCCCCCCCCCCCAATACTAATAAAACTGAGTAAAGAATAAGGGAACTGCAATAGATCCATGTAAAGCCATGAGCTGCTTAAAGATTAATACATTCTGAGAAATGAATCATTAGGTTATTTTGTTGTGCAAAAATCAGAGTACACTTACACACACCTACGTGGTTAGTGTACTACACACCTAGGCTATATGGCATAACCTATTGCTCTTGAGCTTTAAGCCTGTACAGCATGTTACTGTACTGAATATTATAGGCTATTGTGACAGAATGGTAAGTAGTTGCATATCTAAACATAGAAAAGGTACAGTAAAAATACATTATAAAATATTTTTTAAAATGGTACACCTGTATACCATTTGGAGCTTGGAGGACTGGAAGTTGCTCTGGGTGAGTCAGTAAGCGAGTGGTGAATGAATGTGAAGGCCAAGGACTACTGCATACTACTGCAGACTTTATAAACACTGTACACTTAGGCTGCACTAAATTCATAAAACAACATGAGATTAAATCAAGCACAAGAGAAAACGATACAATCAAGAGATAAGGTAAATAGGAGATGTATGAGGCTGTTGCCAATGTAACACAGCATACTATTTCACAGCAAACTTTTTTTTTTTTTGGTAAGTAGAAAGAATTCACTCTAAAATAATGAAAAAGAATAATATAGTAATACAGTCACATAGAAATTTATTATCATCATTAAGTATCCTGTCCAGTGCATAACTACACATGCTACACTTTTCTATGAGTGGCAGCGCAGTAGGCTTGTGTACGTCAGCACTGAGATCCTTGGGCAAGAAGAAATTTTTCAGCCCCTTTATAATCTTGTGGGACCAATGTTATATACGCTGTCTGTCACTGAAACACCGTTGTTCAGCACATGACCATATACTAGTATACAAGAACCTGATAGATAATAACAAAAAATGAGAGTGTTCAATGTGTCTGGACATCTCATTTCTTCCTGGGACTGTTAGGTAGTTGTCTACGTCACGGAGGTGGTGAGCAACAGGGTGTGATTCAGACCTGGGTGGGGTCCGGCCCTGGAGCCCATGCCTCCTGACCGCTGTAGGGCACACCTCCCAGGACACTGAAATCCTCAGGGGAACACAGGTGTTGTTTAGCGCTGGTGGTGGGAAAATTTCCTAACTATATTAAAAAAAAAAAAAGGCTAGATTTCTACATCCCTATTTATACTATAAACCAAAGTGGAATGCAAATGAATTAAAGACTTACATATGAAAGGTCAACCAAATAGAAGAAAATGTAGGAAGATATCTTTATGATGTAGAAGTAGAAAAGAATTCTTAAGCCTTAAATGCCCAAACTGTATCCCGATTCAATGAAAATAATATGGTGGATGGGACCAGTACAATATTAAGAACTTCTTTTTATAAATGACAAATCAAATAAGACTACAAATTGAGAAGGACATGGAACACCCAAAAGAATAAACAAAATAGTAACTAAAATGGACAAAAGGTATGCGTAAAAAAATTACAGGATGGAAAGTCCTGAGAATTAACAATTACAATTACAGTTATACAAAGGTGCCCAAACTCACTGGCAATGTGAGAAAACCATATTAAAACACTTTACATGGAGTAAATATGGAGGAGAAAGGAACAGGGGTGTGGATTAGGAATAAAAAGGGGAGAAGAGAAGTTCAAACAAGGAAGGATTTTTGTGTAGAGCAGCGATTTTCTGGGGTGCTGCAAGAAATTTTAAAACATGCAATTCCTGACTATTTAGCAGGGGCACTGACTTCTTTTCCCTTAGACTATCAAATAAAAAAATGACAGCAGCCAACACAATAATAGCCATCTGGTGTAAATGAATCAAAATCATACCTATTTTTTTTTTTCTCAGATTGGCAAAAAGTATAATATATTTTTGGTGTACCCCAGAATTTTGGTAATTAATATGTGTGCCATGAGATGAAAAAGGTTGAAAGTTACTGGTGTAGACTAATGATGATAGAACTATGAACTGAGAATTAGTATTCACTCAACTCTGCACTCAGCCCCCCAAAAAGAAGAAACAAAACCAAACTCACGTGGCACAATTCTACAGGAAATACGTTACAGACAACCTAGCCAGCTAGAGGATAAGCACAATATGCCCCTTATATTTCTCATATTTCTTATACCATTATCATGGAGGCAAGATATAGTAGCGTTTAGAGAAATTCAGGTTATTTTCAAAAGCTGTATTCTTCTAAAAGCAGGACAGATGGATTATTAATTTGCTGAACGATTTAATTTTTCAAAACTTGGAGGGGTTAATCAGAGTAGCTATTGCCCTGCATCAGTAAAGCAAAGTTAAAGTGATGGTACACTTGGAAAAAGGGCTATGAGAGTAAGGGAGAGAAGTGCTATGCAAAGTCCTTCCCAAACATTACAGACCTACTAATCACCAGATCACAGGAGCCCCCCACGAGCTGCTGATTCCTGAGGCCTCGAGAGGACCCAGAATTGTACATTGTAAAACGAGGTGCACCAAAGACCACAAAGATTAGGGTACAGACATTTCTAAATGTTGAGAGGAAAGAATGATGGCACTCCATGACCAAGAAAACAAGGTGTTCAACAACCAAATGTTGACAATAGAATGGAAAATTGTATAGATGAGTCAGAATGCCACGGAGGAAGTGAGAATGTAAAGAGAGGCATGTGGCTGATGAAACAAAAGGGAAGGGAAAAAAGCACATAATCAAAAACCAATACAAAGAGGCTGGGATAAGAGCAGTGTCAGGAGGGGTTAACTCTGAGATGAGCTCAAGCTGGAGAAAAATGCAGAGGACAATAAAAGGAATTATTAACGTATGTTTAGAGTGAATGCAAGGAATGATTCACATCCCCCTGGGGGCAGATGTTATAGTATTAGCAGATGATAGTAAGAGCGAACAGAAACTGTTAGCATTCTCTTTGCTCCCACCTTCCCTATCAATGAGAATGATCTTTAAAGGAAGCCACAAAACAAGGGATTAACAAGGGACTGAAGCCCGCGAGAGGTGATAAAACTAAAAGGCAGCATCTAGCTCCTTTAGATGAGTTCACATCTCTAGGCCCAAGTGAATCTTATCCAACTTCCCTGGAGAAACTTGCGGATGTGACCGTAGAACTTCTGTGGGGATCTCTAAGGGAGCCGGGAAAATGTGGGAGGTGCAAGAGCATGCACCCGGGAAACAGACTGCTGTGTAAAAGGGGGGTTGGGTATAAGGAGGGGAGACATTTTGAAAACAGCAGAAAAGTGGATTTCAAGTTCCCGGATAAATAGTTAAATAGATGTTTTATCGGAACTCAAGAGAAAAAGAATGAAAATGGGATCGTTGCTCTATAAGGGCTCTAATAGCAGTGTAAAGCAAATTCACCCCCCCCCCCCTTTCATCTCTGAAAAATTCCCCATATGAGGTGAGGGATGTTTGAATCCCTATATTTCAAAAGCTCACCAGGTGATTCTGAGGGTCAGCTCGATGTGGGCACATTGCTAAACCACCATAAGACCCCTCCAAAGGCAGAGATCCTGGTACAGTGTGATTCCCCCCCATTAACTTCGCCGCATCAATGGCTTCTAGTTGTATCAGTGTTCCTTATGCTTTAAAATTTCTTAGACTTTCCCGTCATCTTTGACAAAGAGGAACATTAAGCCCTAGAGTCTTTTCCTTACTTTCTGCTCTAACAACTCCTGGAGATGCCACACCACCTTCTCCCTTCTGTTTGATTTGAGAGCAGTTGGCATAATTACAACCTATAATTAATTTTTTCATAAAACTCTGAGATGTTCTTTCATTCCAACTAAAACTTTCCCTTGGAACTTCAGAATCTTTCACTTCCCATACGTAATATTTTCAACTCTCTACTGGTATTTTTCTTTCCTTTTCTCTGGTATCATGAGCCCTGCTAAAATAATCCTTCCGTTTCACTCACCCAAGCCAGTGCTTAACCTTTTATTAAACACACATCCGTGCCCATGTCAGCCCCTTTTCTTCCCTAACTCCGGTCCTTTGAGTTCTTAACATTTATAAGCCAGAGAGTAACTCTGCTATTCTTCCAAACTGAATTTAATCCATGAAGTTTTCGTGGAGTGTATTCTGTTCTCAACACCACATCCAAAGTGTGTAAGACACATTTGTCTTCAAATGCTTCAGCGTTACCTAAGAAGCCCAAACACACACACCAAAAACTCCCAGGGAACTACCAAAACTAATTATGATTAAGGAGTAAAATATATCCTCCTCACCTCCTCCCCCACACTAGGCCTAACATTTAGCAGGCACTCAACACTTTCCTTTGTTTTATTAATGAATGGGTGGATAGATAAATATATGTGGGTCCAAATTCAGTATTAGAGAAGTCTGGAAGAAAAAAGATCACAGTGAAGCGAAGGTGGAAAGCAGCCACATGGTTATTACTCAAATAAGAAATAATAACATTTATAGCTTGGGTCTAGGGCAGTGGTTCTGAACCTTCTGGCCCTTTAAATACAGTTCCTCATGTTGTGACCCAACCATAAAATTATTTTCATTGTTACTTCATAACTGTAATGTTGCTACTGTTATGAATCGTAATGTAGATATCTGATATGCCGGATGGTCTTAGGCGACCCCTGTGAAAGGGTCTTTCGACTACCAAAGAGGTCGCGACCCACAGGTTGAGAACCGCTGATCTAGGACAAGAGAAACTTTCTTCCCAGAATTTCTTATGTTTATTGTTAATGGATGGATATTCTTTTATGTGTACACTCAGCAGAGCTGCCCAATGAAGGATAATACCTAAGTAAATTTTAGAAATAATCCCAGTAAACACTTTCCCTATTATTGTTTTAATATATGTGATGAATAAAATAAAAAAGATAGAAAAAGAGTATTCCAGTTTCTTCTTCAAATTTTATGTCAGACCATTTCAAGATAGAATTGAGAAGTAATATAAAGTTTAATAAAGAATCCACTACAAGGCGGGGCAAAGGAGAAGGAACTTCCAGGCACCGGGCAGCTGTGCAAGCTCAAAGCTTCTCACTGCTTTTTTACTGGCCCTTTGACATTTCTGGGTAAATAAGCAAGTTATTTAGAAGAAAAATATGAACTTCACCCACATGAAGCTCTCAGGATTGTTTACTCAGAATCATTTTCTCAACATAAAAAGAAAGATCACTTACCCTGCATATTTGAAACAGTCTGCAAAGATTCAGGATAAAGGATTTAATGGATCATCTCAAAAATTCTAGTACTTAACATATGATCACTTGTTGATCATTAAAAACTTCATCATAATGAAGAGCTTTACCAGAATTACTTTAGATTTAACATTCTTGCTTAGTTTTCATTTCTGGGACTACCTTTGCAATCTTCTCTATTTTTTTCTTCTTCCATAGAAAGTATGCATCACGGTTCAAAGGTTTCTCTATCCTAAAGAATTAATCACTTGCAAAGGAGGAAATATATCCCACATCATTAGAACAAATGGGCAGTGTCCCAGTCTCTTAAGCAGAACTGGCTACATCATTTTGGGGGCCAAGTCGAAAATGAAAACAGGGTGCCTACGGTTCAGAAGTTATGAAGACGTTCAGCAGGCGGCCTCAGAGCATGAACCTAAGTGCAGAGCCTGACGGTGCAGTGCCCTGCACAGCTGGCTCATCCACACGGCCAGCCCTGCTCCCTGAGAACAGTGGACGGCAAGCTCTTGGCAAATGGGAAGGGTGGATCCACTAAGCTGAAAAGTAGCTTCCCAAGACTGTTAAACATGATGTTATTTTACATCAAAAATGTCTCCTCTCTTTTGTACCCTGACCATACACATCTATCATTTCTTAATGTGCTTGTGTTCTGTATTTTATTTCCCCCGCCATTTTAAAAGTTCTCACCTTACTGACCTCATTTTACCCCAGGAGACTAACATCCTGTAACAACCTGTAGCCTACCTTCCTTCCCATTCCAAACTCACAGCCTATCCAATCCACAAAAAGTTTCATTTCGAGTGTTCTAGAAACTACCCCCTACCCCCACCTTGCCCAATTCTAATAGTAAAATCTTTGTAATCTCTGGTATAAACTCTCCTTGGCACTATCAGTCATTCTCTCAGCACCAGTAGGTAGCCATGTAAAAAGCAAGAATGCTCATCAGAAAATCTGGATTTGAGTCCTAAATCCTGGGCAGGCCATTAGCTTTCCTGCATCTTAGCTTCCTCGTTTACTAAATGGGATACTCTCTTCCTCACTGATCTCATTGAGAAAACACAAGAAGCAAGTGAGAGCGTGTTTATTAAAATGCTTTGTAACCTCCCAAGGGCTTTGCACACATACAATATTATTCTGGTGATTTCCATGCCGGCAAACGATAGCCAGCTACCAATTCATAGTGAAAGAACTTTGAGGTATAAATCAGGACATTTGGCCTTAATTTCTGCTGCCAGTGACATGCTGTGGGATGGAGGGCAAGTGCCTCCATTTCTCCAGGCCCCAGTCTTCGCATCCATGAAACAAAAGGTTTCAATCATATCACCAAGATGCTTAACAATTCTAACATAATTTTATTTTATTCAATTTCCTTCTTTGACAAAATATTTGTTGGGTTCTTTCTATCTACCAATTAAAAATTCCTAGAGCCCTTGGGATACAAAGATAGGCCATTCCCCCCCACCCACCCCCCCAGGAGTTTACTAAATACTCAGCATGGTCCAGAAATTGTGCTTCATGTTAGTGGAACATGGATAAATAAGGTCTGGTCTATACTCTCAAGGAGCTCAACAGGGAGATAATGAGTTAAATAGAAAATGACAATATCCTGTGATGATTTGTTCTAGAGAGGCTTACTCATATGCTATAATAGCAGGAAAGAAGGGTCCTTGCCCAGCGCAAGGCTGGGGCTGGCGATGTGTTCAAGGAAGGCTTTCTGGATAAACTAGCACTTTTTTCCTTACCCAGGAGCACATTCATTTCTTCCGCATATGCTCCTGGGGGTCCTCTAACTCTCTTCCACTTACAGTTCATCTGCGGAACACATTAACCCCAAGTGGTGGCACAAGCTGGACCCAGTAACAGTTCAAAGGAATCTGCAGGATCAGAAGATGCTAGTCTACACACGTCCTGAGTGGATTATATATGGGAAACATATTGCTTTGCAGGTTAGCAGATTCTGTTCTGGTTTTTGCCTCAATACATTCTAGGAGACTTAAAAAAAAATAGATGAAAAATTGAATTTTTTTTTTCCTGTATGATACTTCCACTGGTGGGGATTTATCTTTTCTACCATCATAAGACATTGGTGAGTTATGTGATAAAATGAGGACAGGTATTTAGGAAAATAAGAAAAGTAGATGAATCAGCCTGGCCGGTGTGGCTCAGTGGTTGAGTGCCAACTCATGCACCAGGAGCTTGCCAATTCGATTCCTGGTCAGGGCACATGTATGGGTTGAGGGCTCGATCCCCAGTAGGGGGTCTGTAGGAGGCAGCCGATTGATATTTTTCATTGATGTTTCTCTCTCTCTCTCCCATTCCCTTCCTCTCTCTGAAATCAATTAAAAAACATATTTAGAAAGTAGATGAATCATAATCACAAGTAGCGGGTCGGGAGCATGACAAAGGGGTGGCTCACAGCTGCAAAGTTAGGTGCACACTTTAGGTGATGAAGAGTGAGGGGACGAGTGACACCCAAGGCTGTGCAAGTCTGGTGCTGCGTGTATATCTCTAAGGTCTCATATCAAAGACTTTAAAGCAACTTGGTGACCCAACAGAGACCAAATGCTGCCTGTGCATCTGAGCTAGAACTTTTACTCTTGAGTCCTTTTCATTGTTGTAGTGAAATATTTAAGTGAAGGAATGCAGAGGTAAATCAAAGCAAATATTCAGTCGTCTTAAAGGTATTAACCAACCTAATGAAATCCTATGTAATGAAATAAACATGACTTCATTCTGTGAGTGGCATAGATCTGACTTAAAACTGTGAAGTTCATTATCTTCAAAATAGAGTCCTTCAGGGTCACCCGCTACCATATGAAACCCATTTACAAGACTCCCTATAATCCAGGACATGAGAAACCACAAAAATCTGAAACAAATATCCAGCCAGCAAAGATAATCCATAACTGTTCAGTGCAAAGAACAGCTCACTGTGTTTCTTTTTTCCTCCTTCACACATGGTTTAAATATTCACTCCTCCATGTTCACTTGATGTAAGATTCTGTTATCGTTATGAAGGGAAACCTATAATATGCCAACTCGACAAAGAGTACTAAGCTCAATTACAAACACCATCTTTATATACACACCGAATCCCAGGCTCTTACGGATATCTGTGTAATGAGAGCAAACTGGGGAGAATTTAGCAGCTGTAAGACTATTCATCTCCAAATTCTCCACATCTATTTTAGTATCAGAGAGCTTACTACTCCATAAAAAATGGTTCTGTTTGAAACAGTTGGCTTTGGTTGTGTTTCTTCAGGACTGTGCATACATCTGTGAGGCAGGAGGTTTGACAGAAAGACATTGGGTGCTACTTACGAAAATAGATCCCAAGGAAACCATCATACACCTCTGTAAGGGAAGTCTCCATTCCCTGGAAATCAACGTTTCCACTCCTTTCTGCCCTCCATTCCACCCATTTCAAGAACCTTGAGATAGAGTAGCAACTAAACTTACTCCTAGAGCTACACTGAGCTATTCTAGAATTAAAACCATTAAAGAATTGGATGATATCACCAGAAGCAGAATAATTGCCTCCAATTTCCAAGGCAATTGCTCCTATTGTGGGGCTTCTGGTGGCACAAGAGCGGAGAGCTCTGGCGATGGCACCTTCTAATTTGGTTTGCTGCATTCTCATTTCTTAAAACTTATTAAGTTACGGCTGTAGCTTCCTCCCTCCAGGCCAAATTGCAAACTCTACCACTCACTCAGTTTTAGGCACAGTTGGCAAACTCCCCCCTCCAAGCTTAGGGTGTCCTGTCACAGTTGTCTGAACCCTCAACACCCTGCCCGAAGGAGAAGATCTGGGCTAACTCTATCCAGATTAACAGAGAAGGAAAGAAAAACAAAACAAAACTGTGAACAACCAGGATTAAGAGATTAGTCACTGATGCAACTTCTCCTAGGAAAGATCTCATCAAAACACTGATGTTGAAGATTTTCACACCATAGTTGTGGGGGGGGGGGGGGGGGTAAGTGGGTGGGTGGGAAAGAGCAACGTGAGATAAGAGAGAATTGTGGCTTAATAACCATTATCCAAACACCAACAGCACTGTTTCCAATCTAGTGCTATATTTTATCCTAGAAAATAATATTAACCTTTTGAAAAATAATAGAAAAATCTGACCTAAGTTGAAGAGAAAAGCAGGAAGGTGAACCAAGAATATGGATAAAAAAGGTGTTCTTAGCATTCATTTGATATACAACTCGTAAAACTTAATCAATGCTAACTGCCAAAAGGTGTATATAGTTTTTAAGAAAACATTAAAGTCATTAACTGTATAAATAATTTTAAAAGAAAAAGGGCAAGAATATTACTAGAGACAAATCATTTCAGAAACCATGACAAGAGGCTAGTGTACATGCTTTAACACAAGGTCAGAGATTTTGATTTGTAGAAATATTAAAAATACTGTGGGAAAATATACACAAGTATTTTTTGGGACAATCCAGGGACCCCTTTTTCTTTCAATACCATTTGGGTTATAGAAAAGAAAAATACTAGAGATAAGAAAGGGCCACTTGTGATGTTGCCTTAGGCTAGTAAGATCCCATAAAAACATGATTAAAAGTCATACAAATACAATAAAGGGAAATCAACAAAAAATAGTATTTTGGGAAGTGCTTATAAAAGTGGTGATGGAAGGGAGCCTGACACAGAAATAGCAGCACTCCGGAGGGGAGGGGCGTCATATTTGGAACAAGATTATACTCTCATAAAGTCAATGTTATTTCAGTGCAATCAAGTGTATCACTAATGTGCAACATCTAACTTTATGAGATGCAGCAAAGCAGAGGAGAAAGTTGCCTTTGAATGATTACTCTGAAAGTCTAATCAAAGACATTCTTCCATGTTATCAAACACAGATGTGCACACTAAGGAGGCTACAAATGGTTTCTTATTGAAAAAGGTTGGCAATAAGATTGAGTACCTTGAACTGAATTCATCTCGTCACACGGAATCCTGAGTATACCTGGGAGGCGCTTCAAAGTCTACGCACACAGAATAATGTCCAACACATGTTTGCCGCGGTGCATAAGCCAATCCAGCGGCGCACAGAGACTACTGACCTAACCGGAGAAGCATTCAGATGCTGCAGAGGGCTGAAGAGAAGCAGCTGAAGACCATGGCGTGCTGTTCCGTGTCAGCTCGGGCACATCCAGGGAGGTTTGCTGTGTGTTTACATGCTGGGTAGAAGAACTCGAACATGTCTGTGCTCCATCAAATGACATAATAAATAAAGCACTGTGGGACACAGTATCACACATATCCCTCTTTCCTCCCTTTGTTTAAAGGAGAGAAAAGGAAAGGGATATGCTTCCCTCATTTTTGACTAAAATATATCTCTTTCATAACATCCTATTTTATGATTGGGAAGATGTCGGGTATCTGAGTGCTACCGACTTGCTAATGGAGCCTTGGTTTTCATTCCAAAGTTTAATTATATCTTCAATTCTATGTCTGTAAAATGCTAATGGAAGAAATTCTTAAATACAAATGATTAATTAACGCCCACGTATTTCTTTTTAAAAATTGTTTAATTTAGTTGAAGAAACCCTGTGATGTTGTGATGGTTGGGTTCCATAGGGAAGTGATTTCCCTTCACTATTTATCTATATTTTTAAAGGACACACCACTAATTTGACAAGAAACCACAAATTGATTATTTACTACTTAACTGTGGCAGACCTCTCCCTGGCCAGTAGAATTTAGAGAGGCAGGCTGGGTAAGGACCGAGGGAGATTACCTGTGAAATAAGAGTTTTTGGTATTTCTCTCTCATTCTTCCTAATTCTACCCCAAGGATTGAGTTGTGGCACCGATGTTACATTTCAGATTCCCCAGAAAGACAGCCAAAGTAACAGCATGAAAGAGCAAAGCTAAAGAGATTACCAATTCCTCTATTTCCTGCAGATCCTTTTTCCATCTTTCTGCCCCAAAATGCAGGCCTCATTATTAACAAAGGACAGAAGACAAGGACATGCAGGAAAGGCCAGTCATTCAGGAAATAGCTATCATTTGGTAAATGGCATAATAAACACATTATGATCTTTGATGCAGTGGGTAATGAGCCAGTATATATACAATATCAATGCTAAGATTATTCTCTATCTCTATATGCATTTTTCCTTATTTTACCTGAACTTCCCTTTTCTATCTGTTTATATTTCCCAGAATTCATCAAGTCACTTTGTAACATCATCTAAGAGTTTTTATTATTATTATTATTATTATTATTATTATTATTATTATCCTTTGTATCTATTCTACTCTGAAATGAAACCTCCCTTATCTAACTGCTTTAGTCTATCAGTTAGATGACAATGTCAAAGGTGAGATTCAGTGTTATGAGAACTGAAGGACTTTGCATGCCTCTCAAGACTAGGGTTCTGCCTTAAATCCTGCATATGGATTGGGCACCAAATTGTATGCTTAACAATTGTATGCTTAACAATTCTAACATAATTTTATTTTATTCAATTTCCTTCTTTGACAAAATATTTGTTGGGTCCTTTCTAACTACCAATTAAAAATTCCTAGAGCCCTTGGAATACAAAGATAGGCCATTTTTCCCCCCGCAAGGAGTTTACTAAATACTAACTCTTGCCAATCTAACTCTTGCCATGATTTTCAGAGTACTAGGAGCTAACCATCATCAAAGAGGCAAAGTCCATCATTTTGTGTAATGAATGGGGAACATTTTAGAACACCCTGGCTCATGTCTGATTCCCTGGTCACCTGTCTGTCATATCCTTTTCAGCTTCAGGTGGCATCAGGGCTCGGTGAGTCTCTTTCCTATCCAACTCAATGCGGTTCCTTGCCCATCCCTGTCTTGCACATTTTGATCTTTAATCCTTCACCCAGCTCTTGGGAGCCACTTCAGGTGTTGGTGACATCATGTCTCCTACGACTATATCACTTTGATCCAGAAGAGTGGAATTTTCAGGTGTTGGTGAAACACTGAGAACGAGAGAACAGGAATGGCAAAGCCACCTCCAAAGATTGTTCAGCAACTAGAGGAACGTTCTGTGTGCAGCGATGGAGATGCACTGCTTTCATCTCCCTTCAAGAAATAACCTGTCACTCAGCGGCACGCAGCACAGAAGTAGCTGACAGGCTCTAGCCACTCATTGTTTAGGATCCTCTTCAGCTTTTGACTAAAGGCCACTCTTTTTTTTTAATTTTTTTTATTTCTGTATTGATTAAGTTATTACATGTGTTCTTTTCCCCACATTACCCCCCATCCTCCCCACTCATGCCCACCCCTCCTGTTGTCTATGTCCATTGGTTAGGCCTATATGCTTGCATATAAGTCTAAAGGCCACTCTTTCAAGGTAGCCACCAGTCAATGACTGAGCATAGTAGGGTTCTGGAGTCTGGCTATTTCTGCCCAGTGTATGATTCCTCTACTAGGCAATCTTTGCTCTGGAGCTCACGTTGGGTTGGCCAAGACATTGTTGGATTTGTACTGTGGTCAAGGCTCTCCCTGCCCAACCCTGCTTTTTTATTTTTCACAGGTGTTACCCTCTCAATTAACCTCTTGTGCTCCTGCTCTGTTTTACCCACTGCTTCCTGGAGGATGTGACTGGGAAATTTTAATTCCTATTACTCAACCCTAGAAAGCTTCCCGTGCTTAGGTAAAGCTCCCAAACTCTCCCTAAATCACCTGGCAACAGGCTTGGTAACAAATATGTATATGAGATGACAGAGACAAATAAGTTAAACAGTAGTAATGCTTGCCAGGACAAATGAAAAGGAAACTCACAGTGTTCCTCAGATTATCCTGAAATTGACAAGCATACTTCTCATTAATCTTATTACTTTCCTGCTGTTTGTGCAAAGGGCTCTAAGTAACATACCCTTAGGATTCTTCCTGATCCACGTTCCCTCTTCTATTATGGCTTTTCATTTCAGATTATTTGGCATTTTTATATAGGAGACTAACAAATAGTGTAATTTTTTTTACATCCTAAATGTTCTTACACAGGTTGGTTTAACCATGTTTACTTAATAATAAAATGCAGATTATACTTAATTCGGGCTTCTTAACTACTTTAAGTAATTGGTTAATTCACCTAAAGGTTTTAAAAAAACACCATTTTCAATGACTCACTGGTAGTCTTAAATAGGACACTTCCTACTATTCTGCAGAGATTGGCCATCATCTATTTTATTTCAAATTTTACTGACAATGACTTGAATGAAAAAATAGCATCATTAAAAATGTGATAATTACAACAATTCCAAGAGAGGTAACCAGCACCTTTGACAGCAGTAGAAAAATTAAAACCTACTTTGATCAATTTGGAAAAGTGTTTTGAATAAGAAATGGGAAATTTAATGGAAATAACTGGAGGGCAAGGCACTTAAGGCAGAAAACCCCCGTGCATAAATACAAGATGGAAATGTATTCACTGTGCTCAACCAAGGTAGACAAATACACAGGAGTCACAGAAGGCCACCCCTGAGCGTTAGCCATCAGGATAATGGCAATATTTGAAAAGAAAGCAGGACACCGGGATGCAGGGACCGGAGTAAAGGGGGTGAGAGCTATGAAGCAATCAGCAGATAGTCATTCTCCACTGATCGGGCCCTCACTGTGTGGAGAGAGAATATGCGAAGATCGAGAGTGTGTGGGTATGATCAGAAAAGTGAAAAATAAGAGCTTTGGAGACAGTAATTTGGAGAAGAAATAGCTGCAGGTGACAAAGTTTATAAAACTTATAAGAAGGACCATATGAAAGATGGTTTCGTGCTCCTAAAGGAACTAAAAAGCTTGTAGCGTGTCACCAGGGATTTAAGGCAGAAAACTTAAGTGCCTTGGAAGGCAGGCAGGTAATCTGGTAAAGCAAGCTAGGAGAAACCCACAGTCCTCTGGGAATCTCTCTCATCGTCCCACTTTAAATGGAGGCATGAGCACACACGTGTTTCTCTTTGTAAGATGACCCCATAATCATAATGCAAAATAACACCTGACATTTAGCCTCAGCTGCAGAGAGGCAACAGGGCAGGGTGGACGCTGTGGCAAGCTGGAGAGCGTGTGCATCTGATGAGTGGGGTGTGCCATACTGTCGGATGGGATGTGGTTCCAGGGGGCCAGGTGGTTTAATTTTCTAGGGGAAGCCAGGAATCTGCATTTATGTAAGTTTTTAACCTAAACTTTTTTTTTAATTTTGAAAAAAGATTTCATGAAAATAATATGTGCACATAATTCAAAATTTTAAAAGTTAAAACATTCTACAAGCAATATCTCCCTTGCCCACTCTGAAGCCAGCTTCCCTGAGGCAACCCTGTTGAGAAATGCTTTAGCTGATACCCACACTTCTAGAAAATGAGCTGATAAAGTTATTTCTTAATAAACTTTTGTCACTAATTGGTATCCTTTGGTGATGACAAATAAAGATTTAACTGTCTATGTTCTTCATCCTCCTAAGCATTGCCATCCCATACTCCTAATAGAGTTATGCCACAATTTGGCTTAAAATTACTCCATTTAATGTTTCTATTATTACAACCCTGCAAACATTGCTCAGTGATGAGCCAAGTAGTGTACTAATGATCGTTTCTTCTTTCTTGTTCATTTTTCCCTGAAATTAATCATTGCCTCTTTTAAAAATTTGCATAAGTTTATACATTCTTACTAATGCTTCCTGGTCACTCCAACACTGCCATTGCATTCCCAAATTTGTCAATTCCATATCTTTCTGTGGAGTTATCACTCCTGGAGCCTCCATCTTATTGTGCCACCATCTCCCTCATCTTGCTGTCTCCCTCATCATGCTTTCTCCCCTGGGATGGTCGCTGCTGTCTGGCCGGCTTCCCTTCCCTGCAGCTCTGAGCGTTCCCCTTGTTCTCTTCCAGATTGCATCCTTGCTTCTGGATCTGGCATCTTCCTCCTTCTGGACCTATACTCCTTCATTGGGTCAAGCATATGCTCCAGTAAGTCCTGAGCATGGACACATGTGAGTGCAAAATGCCCTAGAATTTTCAAATAGATACCCAAGCATTGCCCAGAAAGACCTTAATGGCAACCCTGCAGAAATAGAAGTGGTGGCTCCTAAGACATGCCTTTGGGTAGAACCAGAAATGCTCATTTTGTCAGCTGAGGTACTGAAGACTGTGCTCAGTATCTCCTAGGGATACACAGAGAGAAAGTCTGAAGTCAGACATGCACCATCAAGGACCACCTGGAACAGGTGGGACTTGTGAGTTCTCTGTTGATAGTAACCCCCAGATGTGCTGAGTAGATAGTCTGTGAGTCGCCCACAAGGGCAGAACTAGACGGCAGCACAGAACTCACCTCCTGACCCGTTGTCACTCTCCCTCCAGTGTGTCAGGCCCGCTCGCCTCTCTTCAGAATGTCACTGGTAGGTCCTCACTTAGTGTGTGTCTGTGCAGCCCATTCACGCCGTTTCCACATGCCCCTCTTTCTATTTCTTTTGGTGGTTCCACAGCTAAGGGTCTCTGTGGCCTCCCCTGTGTACCTCACAAAACCAAACCAAATAGCACCTCCAAGCTCTGCTTTCTCACCATCTCCCATGTTAAAAAACAGTATCAGGCCCAGTGACAACACCACCATTAAAAGATCAAACATTGAACATCCACTGGAAGCTCTCATTTCTTGAATGTTCTTTCCTTAACCCCGTACTACTTTCCGTTGCCACAAAGAAAATACCCTTCTCACTGTGGGTGCTGTTCTTCCGCATTTAAAAGAGAAGAAAAGAGAGTTCGTGGCCGGCAACTTCAATTTCCTTTCTCTTCCATGCACTTAGAATATTAAAACATCCTCTATTATAGGGGGCCAGAGCAGGTGTGAGGAGTAGGGTCAGGCCTGGGGGTGAGTGTGGGGGGCTGTTTCAGAAAAGACAGAGGAGATACTGGGGTGGTCAAGAAGGCAGGGGGCCGAGGCACAGAAAAGAAAACACAGCCCGGGCGGCTCCCACACAAGCGTGCTGCTCTCCACAGCTGTGGGCCAGGCCCGGGGGCTGGGCTGTGCTTTTATTAGGAATGTGTCAGATGCTTTGTAGTTACTTCTTAATTTTACAGATGGTCAGGGAAAGTGATTATGTTACTTGCCTAAAGTTACCACCGAAGGCTGATTAATACAAGATGTCCTGACACGGGACCCACGTGGAAGGCAGAAGACACAAAGCAAGGAGCACAAGTGTCCCTGCAGGACCCACAGTTCGACGTTTGAAGCAATGAGAGCAAACTGTGTCTGAAGGCAAATTGGCGAAGATCCCTCATGTCAGAGCCATGGAAGTGAAGCATCTAAACAGCTCTCTAAGCCCACTCGGCGCTGGCTTTCCGAGAGTCACACCATTTCCATCCCCTTCATGCTTGGAGCGCGTGTCATCGGCTATCTGCAGAACGCCGGGAAGGCGCCCGAGATAAGCCGGAGCATGAAGCTGATGCATGCAGGGCAGTTAGGAGATATTTGACAGGAAAGCTTTCTTCTGGGGGCGGGGGCAGACAGGGGAGCTTTTTCCACTTGGTCATTTGGCAAAGCTTTCATTCGAAATGAATGTAATATAGAGAACCGAAATGACCCTCCTCATAACGGAGATATTTATTATAAATAGACTTGAGGCACGGGAGATTTAGCACTGAGGACAAGGCTGATAGAAATGAATTTGGGGAGTCTCCCTGCTAATGAAACGCCAGATGAAAGAAAGGCGATTTAGTCACTCTGTGTTGCCAAATTGGTAAAAGCTTTTGAGGACAAAGTAATAATATAGATATCGCCTGGGCAGCAGACAAAGAGATTCCAGAAGAGATTGTGAAAAGCAATTTTATGTTGAATGAATCCTGTTTTCCTACTGACTTGCATTATAAAATCAAAGATGTGTGGTGGCGAGAGAAAAATGTTGGCACCTGGATGGAATAAGGCTCAAAATGTAGAGTGACTCACATACAATAATGTATTTCAGGTAAAAATTTTAGGCCAAAAATAGTTACAATAGTAAATATTAACACATTACTTATAATACTATGCTGTAATCAAACAAGTCACAAAAGGAAATACTGACAAAGAAATTATTCCTGAATATTCTCTCCTAATACAGATGTACGTGTTGCCCTGCCTCATATTGTTCCCATTTGCGGTCTTACGATCTCCAGAGTTTGGGTAATTTGTCCAAGCTTTTCACCAGCCCCATAGCACCTAAGGTTTTTACCTCATGTCCAAGGTAACATTAAAATAAACAAGTGAGGTCTCTATTCCATTTCGGCTTCTATCTAAACCCTTCAAGTTGGCCTGGTTGATCTTTAAGGTATTGCGAAGGTGTTCACTTCTTCAAAGATGTGCTACTCCAGTGAAGACATCTGGTTCATGGTCTTCATCCTCTTTCTGCAAGAGCTACTGAGAAATTCTTGGGGCTACGTAACCCCATGGGGACATGAACTTTGAGAGCTGGAATATTAATCTGTTTTGTTCGCGTATGTCTCCCTAATTCCTACATGAGTGCCTGACATATCAATCGGTACACTTTAATTAAATATACTAATGAATACATTTTTCAACCCTCCCTCCTGTCTAGTCCTTTCTTCCTTTAATCACACAAGAAACATTGTCTGTGAGACACTGCGCCGGGGCTGAGGTTAGGCACTCGGTGACTTAAGCAGACAGTCCCTTGCCAGATGGGACAAACACAGAATACCTTTTAAGATTATTTTGAAATTATGGTAAAAATGTGACAAGTGTCTCAGGGTGAAGTTCAAAGTGCTTGGGGAACTTTCAGCAGAAGGACTGGTCAGTGGTTTTCCAATCTCCCTTGAAAACTCCCAACAATATCACTCTCTACTTACAGAAAAGGGAAAAGCCATTTCAGAACACACATAGCTGTTCCAAAGTTCATCTTTATATTTAGCAAGGATATACCTCCCCAATTTATTGTCTGGATTAATTGCTTCATTTCTGCCTGCTTCTCACCCCTCTTCCAAGGGACTGCCCTTCAAGCACTGAACACAGCTATTACAACTCCCCTGCTTTCTCTTCACCAGGTCAAATGTTTCCATCTTTTTCAATTACTCCTGCTATGAAATTGGTTTGAGCTGCCTCATCGTTCTGGTCAGTGTCCTTGACATGTGCTCTTAAAGTAGAGTGCCCATAGCCAAACCAAGTGACCAGAACAGAAAGTCTGAATACCGTCTTCTTCTTGATACCGCATGTTTATCAATGTGGGCTCTGATCAGTTTTTTTGTTGGGAGACATGTCACATCACTAACTAAAATTAACCTTACATTTTACCACCCAATATCTCCCAAACTTTCAGCTGGATGCATATCAATGGAGAATGGGCTATAACTCATGTTAATCATCAAGCCTGAGGTAGGTTCTGAGATCATTTCTAACAAGCTCCCCAGGGAGCCTCCACACTGTTGGTCCACAGACCACACGGTCAGTACAAAGAACTAAACTAAGGCCAAACCAGTAAAATTCTCCTTTTAAGAATAAATTCTCACTTTCATATATTTCGATCTTGATTCAACAATACTGCATATGATCTAATCCTCTTACTTCTAAGGTTGGTGACTTAACTCTCACCAAAAAAAAAAAAGTATTTTCCTCATTGTTAATACGGATTACCACTTGCTGTGAGGTATCTCTTGGATGATGAACTGACATTCAGAGTGCAGCACATCCTAGAATAAATATAAATTATTATTATTGTGCCAAAAATGCTTCAAGTTTATTTCAGTGCATCAACTTGAAAGAAAATGGTGTTCAATAAACTCTGATAAATTTACCTTGATAAATTTTACATATTGGTAGCAAGTACCAGAGATACACAAATATTTAGGGTAGAACCCATTTCACTGGACCATTGGTTAAATTCTATCCCTCCACCCTCAAATCACAGGATTTCTTCCAGACTTATTTTCCCAGAAACACCTGCTTAATTTGTTATGGTCTTCCTCCTTGTGCAAAACATGAAATAAAGAAGTGGGAGAGGTCCAATGCTGGCTTAGCTGTGGAGCTTCACTTGATGTCCTCTGGGACAGAAAGCTATTTGGAAACTCACTACAATTCCACAAAAATTAGCTACGTACAAGTTGGGTCGGTAGAATTCTATTCTCACTTGAATAAGTATGCTGATGGATTTTTTTCCTTAAGAGACACAAATTCCATGGCCAAACATCCTGTTTTTACACCCACTTTCAGAATTCTTGTGAATTAAGCAGGAGTAATTACCATGAACTGATTTGCTACGTGATCATACTGAGACACAGAATAGTGAGATGGATCAGCCAGAGTAGGCTGCCTGACCTCAGAGCAAGTTGAGCTAGTTAAATTAGCACACTGCAAGCACTACATTACATGTCACCGCGGTTGCCAGAACTGGATGTGATATAAATAAACTCATGTTTTCCCAGGGTAATAGTCTCCATGTAACTGGAGTTTAACAATTTAACTGGAACTGAAAATAATATAAAAGAACAAGAGCAGAGGACAAAGTGGAAACATTAAGAGGATGAGTTAAAACATCTATAAGCATATATTGGGAGGAAAGTTTTGATGTGAGACCAGGATAACACTACAACAGAGTCTTCCTTAAATCTTCGGGTAGATGCTGTAAAGGGGAAATCTACAATCACTCTCCATCATAAATAACATGCCCCAAGCTTCTTCACAAAGCTTTTTGTTGTCTTAAAGCAAGTAGAACACTAACCAAAATAAATGAACTGGACTATATAATAAGCCAGCTATTCTTGACATAGGCCTTCATTAACCTCATTAAAAAAGAGTTAGTAATGCATATCACTTAAACACCAATACAGAAAATAACTACATTTAACTTGAAAGTAACAGTAGGGCATTGTTTTTTTTAGTGGCTACACTATAAAAACTGTAAGACAGTGAATGAAATACTTATTAAGTAAACCAAAACAATCTTTAAGTAATGTTAGTACTCTCATCAGAGTACACCTCTATCTCTAATAACCAAAAGTGAAAGAGTTTAGGATGGATCAACTTTAGCATTTCAATGTTAACAAAAATCTACCTAATAAATGATTTATAGATAATGAAAACATTAACTAATGCCAAAACATTCTTTTCCAAATGCACATGCTTTCTATCATATTGGAATTGTGAAAATATCTAAAAAAATATGTTCCTAATACATGCACTCAAGGACTTAGAAGCATAAGAACATAAGGATGACAAAATTGAAATCATGTTAATTATTGCTTATTAGCTACAATAAACCTCAAGTTACATAGACACTTTTAAACAGATATGTTTACACCAGCTTATGTTGCTGAATAGATTTAGTTGTATTTCTTTTAAACTTGAAATTATCTGTATAAGTATTCTAATAAGATACCACTACCTTGGCAAAGATGGAAAGTCATAAAAAATCTAACAACGACATTTTAAAAATGACACAGTTCAGGTTAAATTATAAAAGATAAATTAGCATTAATTTTTTTCTTACAGCATACAGCTTAATAAAAATGTTCCACTAAAGAAAGATTCAACCCTAAAATATTCCTGAAGATAATGACAGGATGGCTGAGGAGCAAGCTGAACTGGGCCCTAATTCAGTGTTTATGCCTAAATCTGCCTCTTGGTTCTCCTGAGTGGTCATTGTTCGTCATCCAACTAAGGGATTTGGGGCCCCACACACCTTCTTCTCTTCTTAAGGGCTACTGTGCACTGGACTTAATTACCAGTTTATTATTTACCTTTTTTTATTTTTTATCACAAAGTAAGTTCATTAAGAGCAAGGTCTATGAACTATTAATTAACATGTCTCAGGTGATATTATTTCTAGGAGATAATAGGCACTTAGCACATATTTGATGAATGAATGAATGAATGAATGAATGCTTTCCAAATTCATCAGACTGCGGAAGTCAGCAACTAGGTCAGACTATCTCTTGAGTGTGAGCTAATTGCGCAACAAGTTACTGGTTTAAGTGGAAGTTAAAGGCAAGTTCAGGGCATACATGAAGAAAGGGAGAGAGAAATAACTTAAAATCAAGTAGCATAAACGCCCTTTTGGAAAACAAGAGCAGTGAGTGTAGAGACAGTGTCAGAATCAGAAGTGGAGCTGCTCCTTGTGCGCACAGTGGTTCTACAGTGTTAAATGCTAGAGGCCCAAGGAATAACTGTATATCACCTTGCCTACTGTGATGGTTAGTTTTATGTCAGCTGAGGCTAAGGGATGCCCAGATAGCTGGTAAAATGTTACTCTGGCTGTGTCTGTGAGCGTGTTCCTGGGAGAGATTAGCATTTGCATCAGTAGACTGAGTAAAGATGCACCCTCACCAGTGTGGTGGGCATCATCCCATCCACTGAGGGTCCAACAGAATAAAAAGGCAGATGAAGAGTGTATTTGCTCTGCTGGCTTAGCTGGAACACCCGTCTTCTCCTTTGGGCTAGGACTGAGTCTTACACCATCTGCCCCCCTGGTTCACAGGCCTTTGGACTCAGACTGAATCATACCACCAACTTCCCTGGGTCTCCAGCTTGCAGATAGTGGATTGTGGGACTTCCCAGCCTCTGTAATCAAATGAGCCAATTCCTACAACTAATCTCCTCTTATGTATGTCTATGCCTCTCCTTTCCTCTTACCCCCTCTCCTCCTCTCCCCTCCTCTCTCTTTTCCTCCTCACCCCTCTCCTCATTGTGTTTCCCCGAAGAATCTGGACTAATACAGATTTTAAGTGAACTCATGGCCAAATGGTATGATGGTCACATTCTCATATATTTTCACTCATGTGAAATTTTCTACTAATTACTTATGCTGGTTCTTAAAGAAATATTCTTAAGCAAAGAGAAGGGCTCTAGCCCAGGGTCAGAGGCAAAATGGAGTTTAGGAGTCACCATCTCACTTCTGATATTGAAATCCATATTCACCATATTTTGTAGAACTGTGGGTAGATAGAGTTTGGAAGAAAAATTATGATAACCAAATTTAAGCTAGTTATAAATATAATACCTCTAAACCTGAGAAGTTATGTGACTGACAAGGTGACCCCATGTGTTGGTGAAATAGCCAAGTTTAGAACCCAAATCTCCTGCCTCTTGGTGCCCATGATTTCCCCACTCCAGCTCACTGCCCCTCAGGACATGGAGGAATGCATAGTTCATATGGCCTGTAGGACTGGGGGTCATGATATACGCTAAACACATAACCCAGCAAAAAAGACTATTAACATGTTTCCCAATTCTACAGTGAGTATAATCGGTCCCTGAGAGCAGGGACTTTCAGAGAGCATGATGGCAATCCTTGAAGATAAGTGAGAGCCAGTAGACCTGGTAGACATTTGCCATCTGTAACTTCCCACTATGTCCCAAGGGTGGGGCAGGCATCACTATTTGGAAATGACTTATTTAGTGGCATGGGTACCAATGCTTATAGTCAGATTGCATTGAAACGACATAGGATGTAAATTTCATAAAAGGGTCTTATTTCTGTCTAGAATCCCTACAACATGTAGCACTGTTGGTGCTTTGAAAAGGGAAGAAGGAAGAAAATGAGGGAGGAAGGAAAGGATGGAAGAACAGAGGGACAGAGACGGGGAGGGAAGGAAGGAAGAGTGCATAAACTACGGGCTTGTTACTTGTCTGAAAAGTCAGGTACTCTTGCTTTTAAAAAGATGGCAAAGTAAATGGTGTATCTGTAAGTTCAAGATAGCATTCCTTCCTTTTTGATCATGGAGAAATGTATAAAACCCATATTTGAGGACGGCATGTGTCAGTTATGTTGTATCACCAAGTGTGCACATCTGCCTGAGGTAAAACAGACGCATGAGGAAAAAATTACTGGATCTGGTATGTTCTCACTTAGGCACCGTCCTTCACCAGGGTGTGATCTACGGATTAACATTTTGCAGAAAAATGAATTCAGCTAATGATAGGCGAACGTTCTCACATCTGAATGTCTCCCTTCCATGAAATGTGTAAAAATTGTCAGGGTGAAATTAACAGGCTTTTGGGAGGACCAAGTGGAAAGGTCACAGAGGAAGAAAAACTCTAAGGCTTCCAAAAGCAGAGATGAGATCCTAACTGAGAAACTGTCTGCTCTTTATCTTGGGCCCCTGTATCTACTCTCGGACAACAAACACATACAAATACCCCTTGAGGTTCCACTGCTGTTTCTGGTTACAGTTAGTGTCAGGGAAATCAACGGCTTTTTTTCACAGTATGCTGCTTGTTCTTGCCTTCCCTCTATTCACGTCTATCCCTCTCAAAGTTAATTCATGGTATGTAATCAGGTATGCGACCATGTGTTAATTTTATTTGGAGGAGGGTGATTAAAATGGTCAGGATCATTTATTCTTAAGAAAATAACATTTACAAAGTAGCTAAAAAGCTCTTCACTCAGTTAGCAGCTGGATTTATAGCAAAAACAATAAGTGTGTGTGTACACCACACAGGCGCGCGCACACACACGTTCACCCAAACATGCACACAAAGCTATGAGCTGAAGAGACGTCAACACCCTTTGGAGGTTACAGGTTAGCTCACTGGTTAAAGAAGAATGTGCTGAGTTGAAACTGATCTTTACATAGGTAAATACATATTTCCACAAGAGACCACTCAATCATCCTCCAATCGCTGTTGCTAAGGGTGGGGGCGGGAGGTCTACATTTTCCAGAAGAAAAAGGGTTCCCTAATAAAGACCATCTGTAACTTGGCCCTCCATGCTATCAATTAGGAATACTTAGAAGACATTCCGTGGCAAATAAATTTCTACAACTTACAGAATAGGGGTACAATTCCACTAACAAATAAACTTTGATGGACTCCCAAAAGAGTAAAGAAGAAAAGAGGCCTGTTTGTATCTTCCTGGGGATCACAGACAGGTCTGGGTGCCCCTGGTTATGCAGGGCGCAGTGACAGGGAATGGTGAACGTGTATGAGTTTGTTCTTTTTATGCTACATCTGAGGGGGATGGAGGATGGTCTGAGACTCGAGTTGCCAAACATTTTTGGCTGCCGGTTCTTTCCTTTAAAGAAGTTCACAGTCAGAAACCTGATTTGATAAACAAACAAATAACGAGTTTCTCAGATGGAACTAATCCTTCTTCATCTCTGGCTACCCCAGTAGGAAGAAGTTCAGGGTCACTGGGAACCCAGTTTGAAAACCTACGGTGTGGGACAGTGCTGTCCAACAGAGCTATAATGTGAGCTTCATCAGTAACTTAATTTTCCATTAGCCATATTAAAAATGATAAAAGAAACAAGTGAATTTAATGTAATAGTATATTTTAAGTCAACATAGCTGAAATAGTATCATTTCAGCATAGAAGCAATATAAAAAACCTTGAGATACTTTCCATTCCTTTTTTCATACTAGCTTTTTGAACGTTCATCACAACACGCATAAGTCCCCCTCCATAAAGTAGCTGCGATGATAGAGAAAAGGTGTTAGCTAACAAGGTAAGCAAGGGCGGGAGGCTGCGAGGGGGTCCGCAGGGAAGCATCTTTAATCTTATGATAATATCAACCCCAGTATGTGTAGAATGGGGGTGGAGGGCGGCTGAATTCTTTGTCAACACTAAAGCAGCACTGGGGAGAGATTGAATGCTTATCTCTCCCTCTCTCTCCTCCTCCCTCCCTCCCTTTTTCTTTCTCTCTCTCTCTTTCTTCTCCACAGAGGAGGAGAGAGGAAGAAACAATAAAATATCATTTGGGAGAAGTCCCTGGCTGTGGACTAGGTTTGTCCATCAGCAGCCCTGGACAAAACTATGTCTGTTTGGGGGAAAAAGAGTAAGGAACCTAAATATAGTTTAGAAATTAGCACCCAACTCTTCGTGGTGTGTAATGAAATAATATATTCTATCATATGTCAAGTTATCCACTGTCTGAGCTAAGGAACTAGCTTGGTGACATATGATAAAGGTCTTGTCCAGGCCACGTAGGTGCTCATCCTGGGTTGGGAGTGGGTAACACAGCCCAACACTGCTCTCCCTGCAGGGCGAGCCACTGCACGCATCCACTCAGTGTGCCTTGAGCACTGGCTAGGTGGACATACACAGAAAGCAAAATAATGTTAAGTTGCAGTCTTTGGAGATTCAAGACACAGACACCTGGAAAATAACTAATGATGCAAGGTAGTCAGTGACAAGCTACTATATTCTAAGTTCTCCGAGGGTAGGGCTGCCCCTCATTCATCACTGTACACAGTGCTGTGCATACCTGGTGCTTAGCAAATATTTATCAGGTGAAGGAGCGGCATGCCAGAGAAGGACAGGGGGTGAGAGGGAGAGCAGCTTTGCCATTAGGGTCATTTAGGGAAGATGAAATGTCCCAGAGGAGGGGGTCTGCGGGCTGGTGACTGGTGGAAATGCACTGAGGAAAAGGTCTGAGAAAAGAGACACCATTTCGTGGTCTGTTATGCTACTTTATATTCCTAGTAGCTGATGAATCTCTGGGGCCCATTTAACCAGAGCAAACAAACAAAACTTTAATATACTGACCTTTCCGGAGACATGTGATAGATTCCCTGATTTTATATAACTTCCAATTACTGGAGAAGGGATGGTTTGTGTTGCTTATAGGCGAACATTCTGAAAACCTAGCTCTGCAGTGATCCCAGGCATGTACTTTTAATTAAAAAAGGGGGGCAGGGAGCTACAATATTAAAAAGTAGAGTGAAATTTAAAAAGTATAGAATGGGCAACTTTTACATTATAAAATTTCTAACACTAGTTTGAAATTAATGAATTCATTGGGTGTTTGAATATTTACAATTACTCTAGTATTACTCCATTTTTGTTGTTATGCATAATAAAAATTTTCTACTATTGATTTTCCTGCTCTGATAATTTCATACCAGTATTAATTTATAAAAACCATTAAGTTGCTTATTATCTGCAAGACAAATCAGTGATGGTTATACAAGATAGTTAAAAACATGAATTAAGGTCTAATACGACTGAAAATTGCAGATTGTAGCAGTTATTACCATAACATTAGCTGCATCTAAAGCTCACAAGGCTAAGGTGACAACGCAAAATGATGATATAATGTCAGTCTCATAATACAGCAAAGAGAAAAGCAGGGCATGATCACTGATACAACGATACAATAGGTTTCGCTTCCACTCTCCTTACAGTCTGTGCTCTGGAAACACTGGCAGTTTTGACAACTTATAACATTCCATGGACTAGCCTATATATTTCTAAATTTCTAATTTAGTGGCATAATTGCTGTAATAAAGATTTATTCTTTTCTTATTATAATAACTTTTCCTCTAACCCGATGAGGATGGCGTGTGGTCGTTTGACCCCTGCACACAGTGCTCTCAGGAGAGAGCCCGAGCTAGACTACTGGGTCCACCCTTTCTCACGAGCTTCTCAGCAGAAACAATGGAACAGGGAAGGATCAACTTAGTGATTCTGAGTTATGGCGCTTTATTACTCAGTTCCTTCGCCTGACATTTGTCACATGAAAATAATAATAGTAACATGAATGCTTGCTATGTATCTGTAACTGAGCTAAGGACTTTATAAATGTCTAAATAATTCAAACCAAAATCTTATAAAGGTAGAACTTATCTTATTAAAAAAATTTGGACAAGGAAAGTCAATGACTGAATAACTGTAAGGTGACCAACAATGGCCGGGTAGCAAGGAGTCAATAAGTATAAAGAAAAGTAGTATGGAGGCAGGTTATTGGGGTCAAATCACAGCCACTCTGCCCATTCGGGATATATTTTTCCATGGGCAAGTCATCCTTTCTATAATTCAGTTTCTAAATCTGTAAAATGGCTATAATAATAGTGTCTACTTCATAAATCCTTGTGAAGAGTAAATGAATGAATGAATGCCAAGAACTCAGGACTGTGTCAGTACTTATATAGCAATAAGCCCTATAATATAAAGGTTAGCTATTATCACTGCCTCTGTGATATACCAGGCACTGGTACAACCTTAGTTAGTATAGGAAGTAGGTACAACAATGGGAAGATGCAAGTTATAGTCATATCTTTATAAACATGGGGAAATGGAATGAGAGGTACAAATTAAGGACTAAACATTCAAGGTTTCGGAAAGAGATGGGAGTGATCAGAGTGGTACTAAACCCTTCCAGCAGCTTAATCTTGGGATATCCAGGTAGAAAATAACACACATATCTGTTGAAGTTCTTCAAAGAGAAGTTTCATATTCTTCCTAAGAGGACACACAGAGACAGAGCTGGACATTCTGACAATCAGACTAAGATACAATATGTTAAAGATCTTATATTAGAGAAATATGGGGTGTCAGAAGCAGAGAATGTGTAACAACGACAACAAAAATACTAAAGAGAACAGCTAGTGCTTGAGGGTCTTCGGCTATTATCAGAAGCATTTGTCTGCTCTGATTAATATTGATTTTTTTCTGTCTTGCTACAAGATAGTTCTGTTACAAGTATTTACTATTGTATAAGAATGTACCAATTATTTCACCTAACGAAGAGCGCATTTCCAAGCCAGCTGGGTGCTACAGTCAATCTCCTCAGCCTTGGGGTATTCAACATTGTTCTGCACAGATTTGGCCTGAGACCTTAAGAAATTATTAAAATACAGAGGTAACATGTTTCATTATTTAATTATACCAAGCTTCAGCATACTGAGATTGTTTGTAATTCCCGCCTCCCCCCTTCCCCCCACCGCCCCAATTTTCCTCAGTAAAATAATATCCCTTCTGCTACTTTACAATTGAATAATGTGTGGCCATGAAAATGGCAACTGTTGACTAGCGCCCTCATTCTAGCTCTTAGAGGTAATGCTTTTACCACTATTCCCTGACTTGGTCATCTCTTTCTTCCACTTTCCAGGCAATGCTGCCCTAAAAAGATTAACCTCCTCTATGGGGTTGGAGCCAATTCTTTCAATGGATGCCAAAGGTTCACCAAAAAATTCAATTGTCGAATTATGTCTCTAATGGAATATGATTTTTGTTTACTTTAGATTATGCAGTTGAGAAGTTGTGGCTAAGTACACTGGCAGAATATAAAGTGTCATTAAGACGTGGTGTCACTGTTTCCTGCTTTGCTACATAAAATGCATCCACCTTTGCAAAGCACTCAATATGTATCTCCAGCACACAATTTTTAATAGTAATTTTCAAATAGGAGCTATAATAAAGGCCAAATCCATTTTGTTACAGCAGCAGGAAGTAACACCAGTTATCCGCTCAGAGCTAGTAAGCTACGCCAAATCGGTTTCCACCACCTACGGGGAACAGCACACTTCACATGCAAATCAACAAATTAGGCAGTTTTTACAGATCCTGTCCCCTCAGATTTGAGGCTTCATAAAATACCACATGATTTTCACATTAAGACACACAAGCAATGGTGTCTAAGATGGTATTATGCGTTTGTGTTTATTTGGCCTCATAATTACAGGTAAATTACAATGGACTGTGAAATTCAAAAGCCTTCTCAGGAACCAAATTCCTCCAAAGGGGAATCAGTAAAAGTTCTGGTCTCAGTGCAGGATGTCTAACTATTCAAAATAGTGGGTGAAATGAATGGCCAGCACTGAGTTAGGAGAGTGGGTTTCAGAAAAGACTTCCTAAGAGGTAGTCCTGGAACTCAGTATTGAAGTAGGACCAGGCATTGTCCAGGGGCAGAGTAAAGGCCTAAGGAAGGGGGAATGGCATTTTATTCACAGGAAATAGAAAGGGCCTAGAACATTGACTGGCTTAATGCTCTCGCGGTACATTGTGGTAACTGCCTGTACTTATCTATGGCTGCAGAAAAGAATAAAAGAGGGGTGTTGTATGCCAGCTCACAAGTCTCAGCACTTCAAGGCACTGTTCAGCCACTGCAAGGATTCTGGCAGGAGATCAGATTTATGTTTGGGAGGATCATGTGAGTACCATTGTAGATGGTGGGTTGGAAGAGAAAGTGAATATTGCTCAGAAGGCTATTGCTTTAATCTGGTGTAAAATGAGGAGAATCTGAACCAAAAAAGTTCAATATAAAGGAAGAGAAAGAATTCAGATACTTAGGAAGTAGAATTCATAGGACTTGGTAATGGATTAGATTTGAGGAGTGAGGGGAAAGGACGCATCACTCTTTTGGCCTCCTGGATAGCCTTAGTAAGGGCAGAAAAGTAAGGTTAATTCCACAATGTTCCATCTGATTGGGGGTAGAGGTGAGGGGGAAAGAAAAAAGGGTGAGAAGAGAGGACTAAATATAGGGGTCCAGGATGTTAGCTTTTAATAAGAAGCTAGCATGAGGAGCTAGAAGGAGCAGCCAGAAAGCTAAAAGGAATATGTTGAGAGAGCAGCATTGCAGAATGTAACAGCAAAAATAGTGTTAAGGAAAGAGTGATCTTGGTGGAAATGAAAGAATTCATTTTAAACATTACTAATTTTAAAGAGAAGGTCGAAACATTAAACTACAACTGTCCTTGTATCTCTAATTGCCTGCCCTTTCAAGAAAGGAAATTCCTGTTTCTTTCTTGAATGGTAATTTGTGTCAAATAAGATATTCTTGTTTTTTGAAGATATATCAATTTGGGGGGGGGGGCTTTACTAAAACCTAGCATTGCTCTACAAGGCTAAACATAAATTATTTCATTATAAAATTAAAATTTATGGGTAAATTTTATACATATTTATTATAGCCACTTCTTATTTTAAGTACATTCATGTTAAAGTTTTTAAATGTACAGAATTGATAAATTACTAGAATAATTTATTTTATAAACTTGCAAGTCTCAAACTCATCATTTTTCAGTTCGGGCCTTAGTGTGCAATGTAGCAACATCTAATGGCCAAGAATGACATTACAGCCTAGTTCTATTAGACACTAAAAATCCTGACAAAAGGCGAAGGTGTGGAACGCACTCCTAGTGATATGAAACACAAGCTTCTCATAAACATACTTCAAAGTTTCATGGTCTGAGTTGTGACAGCAGATAGAAAATATCAGTATTTTTAAAAAAATCACAGACCAACATAAACATAGAGTCTCTCCACTGAAAAGAGTCATAATTCTTAGGTTGAGGAAAGCTGTATTTGGTTTGTGCTTGGTTGAAACTAACTAGGGAGTACTAGAGAGAAGACAGCCTTTAATAAACACCCTTCCATGGTGGACAGCGTTGCTTCCCACGACACTAGACTTAGGTGGGTATCTCTCAACCAGGCTCTACCTGAGGAGGTCTCTGAGTTATAAAATATGTTAAGATGGACACTCTATACGTCATTATTCCTCCCACAGAAGGTGGCATTCCTACTCCACTGACAGAGAGTGTATCCAACAGAGTTGAATATTGAAATTAATTTGCGAAAGGAGTCAGAAGAAACAAGAATACCACCTACTTGTCAAGCAGAGCACACGTGGCCACACAGAGGCTGGATTCCATTACAAAATGGTCCTTAACTTCTCTGTAGTAACAAACCACTCTGAGAACTGGAAGGAAATTATGAACTCTCTCCATAAAAGCATATATACTCATTTATAGTCAAAATTTTACATGCACTTTTTACATAGTCCCAAGGGCTGTGCCTTGGGAATTTAACTCCACATGTTCTTCATAAACACTGTCATTGCATGTGGATTCTCCACAAGAACAGAAAAAATAAGATTTGTTTTCTGGGAATTCTTTACCATAAACCTTGGTAGAATATAGTTAACCTAGGCAGTAAGGAATAATGATGCATTAGCATTCACAAAATACCTATACAGTGGGGCCTTGACTTAAGAGTGTCCCGACTAACAAGTTTTTCGAGATAAGAGCCGTCTCTCGCAGATTTTTTGCTTTGAGTTGCGAGCTAAAATTTGCGTTACGAGCCAGCTTCAGATACCCCACCGCTAGTTGACGCAGCAAACGTCACAGTGAACACCACAACATCAGCCCAGAATCACGTGTCTCACTCGTTCACTTTTTGATTTGGCATACGAGTAATTTGAGTTATGAGCTCTGTCACGGAACAAATTAAACTCATAAGTCAAGGCCCCACTGTAATAATGTTTTCTACCAATTTAATTTTAACTAAGTTAGAAAGAGATAGTAACGATAATATAACAACACATACTACCTTTTGGCTCAACGTTTCAAGGTGCTTCATAAAGCTGTACTATCTTTTCTATGGAAGATATTTGGTCATAAACGTTCAAAGACATATTCAATTTACAAAAAGAACAGAGTAGATTTCAGCCACTGTGGCTAACTAAATCCTGACAGACAGAAAGAAGCCAAGGATTCGGTAGAGTGTTTACACCATTTTGTACCTTTTTGTCTTACCCAGAACCAAAGTATCTCCAGTTAGCAATACAGACAAATTCAGTGGAATGTGGTCATGAGCACAGGAAGGTTTCTATCACTTGCATTCATATAATCTGGGAACAGACCTGTGATGAGGGACACTCTTGGGTATCGCTGCTTCAGTTTCTGTCTAAGCTGGAATAAATGTGTTCAGGGAATCAGGTATTTTTTTATTTAAGTACTGATCCTCCACAGATGTGTATCCCCACATCCTCTAACTATATCTATGCATCATCATATTATAGACCACACTTATACTCCTGGATCTCCTCTTCTCTCTCAGGACACCAAAGCTTAACCAACATCAGATACCTGTCCAAAATAAAGCATCCATGGGGGTATAGCTCAGGGGTAGAGCATTTGACTGCAAAATAAAGCATCCTGAATGCCTCACAACTGTGATAAAAAAGACTGACAGAATATACCAGAGTTTTTTCTCCAGATTTCCCCCTCCTGATTAGGCAAATTATAAGTTTTGTGGATGAATTTAACTCCACTATTGCTATGTCATAGTACCAGGGGTACCGGTTAATAATGAGGATTTTGTGATCAAAGAAAACATGATAATTTCAAGAGAAACATCAAAAGTGCTTTATTCAAAGTAATGTCCATCGCTAGCTACAACTCCCCCATCTTTCAGGTAATTTGTGGATACCGTCCCAATAGAACTTTTCTTGTTTTGAGGCAAACCATTCAGAGACCCAATTTCCCACGTCTTTGTATGATTTGAAGTGCTGCTCAGAAAGTGCGTGTGCCATCGATCGGAACAAGTGGTAATCTGAAGTAGCAAGGTCTGGTGAATACGGCAGGTGGGTTAATACTTCCCAGGCAAGATCTTTAACGTGTTTTTAACTGGTTTCGAAGTGTGTGATGGTATGTTATTATGAAGCAAAATTACTTAGCCATGTCTTCTGGCCCATTCTGGTCATTTTATGATCAAAGCGTGGTTCAAATTGATTATTTGTTGTCAGCAGCAATCAGTATTTACAGTTTCACCTGGTTTTAAAAACTCATAATACACCACACCTTCCTGATCCCACCAAATGCAGAGCATTGTCTTCTTTCCGAAGCGATTTGGCCTTGCAGTCGATGTTGACGGTTGACCTGGATCAACCCATGATTTTGTGCATTTGGGATTCTCAAAATAAATCCACTTTTCATCACCAGTCACAATTCGATGCAAAAAAGACTTTCTTTCGTGCCGTTGAAGCAACATTTTACTGATGACTTTTCAGTTTTCCATTTGTCTTTTGTTCAGTTGATGTGGCACCCATTTTCCTTCCATTAAAATCTTTTCCACTGCTTGTAAATGATCAGAAATAGTTTGGTGAGCAACGTTTAATCTTTCTGCAAGTTGTTTTTGAGTTTGACATGCATTTTCATCCAATAATGCTTGTAATTGTTGGTCTTCAAACTTTTCTGGTTGACCTGGATGTTCTCTTTCACATCGAAATCATCACTTTTAAAGAGTTTAAACCAGCATTCACAAGTATATTGAGATGGAGCATGTTCACCATAAGCTTCCCGAAGTATATGATAACTTTCAGCAGCACTTTTCTTCAAAATAAAGTAATGAATTAAAATTTCCCACAAATGCTCTTTTTTGGCATGAAATTTGACATTTTTAAGTATAAAAATATCTATGATGTTAACACCTTCAGCAAATTTGACATATGAAGTTTTGAAGCTTGCTGTCAATACAACAAAATAGCATACATATCAAATCGCATATATATCAACATATGTGTAACTCCGTCTATTGAAAAAAATCCAAATTATTAACTGGTACATTTATCTTTGTACATTTTTGTTTTCAAAATGTGTTTTCCAATGCACAGTATTGATAAGAAAAGCCCTAAGGTGGTCAAAGACTGGTAGTACTTCCTAGTTCCCACCTCCAGTCTTATCAATAAATCATTTGCAGCAAAATAAAAAGGGTCAGAAGTCTGAGAGAAAGATAGAATTGGATTTCTCAGAATCTTTCTGCAGCAATTTTAATAATAATCAGCAGGACATTTTCCTATTTACCATCTCTTTCAAGCATATTGTGCTAAACTCAGTGGTTAATGAGGCCTCATCACAAGGATGAGATATTTGCACCTTTTTGAAGAGGTTTTAGTTTTGAACTTTCATTAACAGTCAAAGAAATACACCTCACTCTTGGAAACGTGTACTCATTTGTCAGAAGTCAACGCTGACTTAATTTAGATTTTTAGATTACATGGTGATAATATAGCCCACAAAAATAAAAGTGACATAAACTGGTTTTCTTGACTAGTAATCATATTTGAAATTATTACCTTCCTTGCTTTATAATTTCTAATTTCACTAATTTGAGGATAACTTGAGGCCAGCTCTTTACTTTTCCCAAATACAGGATAAAAATGATACAATGATGCAGTCCCAGCTTCAAAGTCAGTTTAGGGGTAAAAGGTCATCAGGTTTGAAAATATTCTCAAAGAATTTGGACAAATTATGCAAGCACGCATGCAAATATACACACACATCCATCTGGAGGGAAATAAAAACAGAGAAAATGCTTGAGCTAATAGGTAAAATGTTAACATCTGAGGAATCTGGATGAAAGGTTTTGTACTATTTTTTTGTAACTTTTCTACAAGTCTAAAATTATTTCATAATAAAAAGATTTTAAAAATCTAAGTAAGTTCTGAGTTAAAAAGACATAAATGGGAAAAGAGATCAAAGAATTTATAGACATGGTACATAAGTATGCTCTCAGACACAATTAGTATTGGCCTCAATCTTGTAAATCAACAATCAATACTCAAACACTTACATTGTTTAAAGTCACTGGTCTATTGGCAAGATGCAGTAATATACATTACAAAAACCATCATCCCTAAACGATAGTAATGTTTCAACCACAGCTGTCATCAATTATTTAAGACTTACTTCCTTAAGTAGGTTCATAGGCTAAAAGGTAAGATTGGCAGAGAGAGGAGTGAGAATTCTGAAAAGAGAAGCAAAAAATAATTTTATCCTAGTAGGAGCATGCTTTCTGAGCAGTCTAGAATCCTGTGTGTATATACATAAGGGACTATTTTCATCTGGTGGCCTATCCACCAGATACAGCAAAATTTTAAGACTGCCTAACAGAGGAGGCTTCTTCCCCCCTAGGCTATGTATGCCAGCAAAATACAGGATCAACTTATTGAAATATTGGCCCAGCTAGACTTTCTTCCATTAACAATCAGTTGAGACACATTTTTAAAGCAACAGCTTAAATGAATGGCTGCATGTCTGTAATAATTTTGACTTAAAATGTCAACTGTATTTGAGATGCCATGTGCATTTAATCAATGTCTCCACATTGTAAAATAAATATGCTTCAGTGTGACTGCCGTGCCAGTCATAAATCATAATTCACAAAGACAAGAACATTTTATCTTCTCTATTGATAGTTGTTAATGACAATACTGATTAAAATGGTATCTGCCTGCCATATTATTGTTAAACAGCTTATTAGAATTTCTATTACATCCTATCACCCACCACTATTTCTCTTTATGCTGATGCATCACTTGTGGAATAAAACATGATAGTTAGATTTAAAGTTTAACACTAAAAATGCAAAACTGGAGAGCAGAGCTGCGCAGTAGGTTTTAACCTGTATTTCCAAAATTAAGAGCATTCCTTCTGTTAGAGATTCTATTGTTCAAAGGACTTATTTCTTTTGGGATTAATACTTGAGTTTTTTTCCAGATGAATGAGTTGGATTAAACACCCCCCCCACCCCCCCCCCCACACACACACATACACACACACACGAGAAAAAATATCAGTTGCCATTTAAAAGTCACATTAGTCAATGAAAGCAATTTCAAGTACAAACTAATTGTTAGCTACTCTTTCTAAAATGGATTTCTTGGAATCAAGAATTAGCTCAGCAATCCATTGCTGAATGCATACTATGGCCCAGGAAGTAAGCAACAGCAAATTGTAGTCAGATATTCCCAACACCATAGGACCACTGGGAATGGGAATTCGATAGAGACCCACTAACTAGGATGGGTGATGGCTGGAGAATTCACACAAAGGCATAGAGTCTGACTTACTGAGGTCAGCTAGCTAGTTTAGAAGTGGTCCATTCAGGCATATTTCATCAGCAAGACAGGCCATGGTAGTGAGGAGAGCAAGTGACAGATAAATACTTTAAAGTCAGATAAGATACATGAGGCTCAAGAAAAAATGTCCTGTAACTAGACTTATGGGGCTGGAGATGGAGCCAGAGCCAGTGTACTGGGTGTGACCTATCAGAAATAAGTTCTACTATAACAGTGCTCTAGCCTAAGATTAATGGGGTTTAAAGTGGGGACTCCATGGGACTGTGGGTTCTATGCAATTCTACCAAACAGACCTCAGAGTAGAAACCAGCATGTTAGGAAGGTAATATTTGGTTGAGTCATGATTGCTCCGAGCTCCACAGGTTTAGAGTTCTGTAGTTGGGGTGCCAGTTGTCAAATGTGAAGAGAATGTATACAAAGCTAACCAGGGTCAGAGGAGAGACTGCTGATAATAATTCTATCTCTGTGTTTAGTTAAAAAACTAGGACCAAGAGGGACCAGAAAATTGGGTTACAATTATGAGAAGATATGAGGAGGTGGCAGTGTCAGGAAAATGGAGGTAAAGAGGCAGAGGTACTAGGGAGAACACACTATTCAAAAGACATGATTCTTGTACTCCAGGTGGTTACAAAACCCGTGGAAAATACCAAGATGATCCAGACCAGCTCTCAGGCAAGTCTAGAGTAATCAGACCTGGCCAGGGCCTTTTCCATGAAGTGTGGCCCGAGCATGTTGAGACCAGGAAGATGCTGGATGAGATGAGTGAGAAGGCTGATCAAAGGATTCTCCCTGTCAGGGGAAGGAGTTCAGTCAGCCTGAAGGAATGAGAATGACCTACCATGCCCCCACTTCTGCATTTGTTGCAACAATTCCTTGGGCACTTAGCTTATTTTTAACAATGGAAGCATTAGCATCTGTATAAATGCCTAGATTTTTTTTTATTACTTTACACACGCACGCTTGTGAGTGTGTGTGTGTGTGTGTGTGTGTGTGTATGCGCGTGCGCCTTGTGCACGTGCATGCATATGAGTTTCTTCCTTCACTTCCTTCCCCTCAAGTCACAATATAGGGAAATACACTGTAACTGAAAAACAAAATTAAGGGGACAAGATAGGATAAATAGGAAAACTATTCTGATAGCAAGTGCCAATTAACTTGCCAAAGAGTCTTTACAAAAGTGTGTCAGTAATCATATGCCTCTAGACATTAAATACCCTAGTAGAATGGGAATAAGGGAGGCCTGACAGAGACCTGGAGATGGCATCGTAGTCTGGGGAAGAATGTTTGGGTCAGAGTTCTAGGAAATTGGTCAAAGCCTCCCCTTTCATTTCACAGTCCATCTTCATCATAAAAGCTTTTCCTTCACATACCCTGAAAATTCCAGGAGGCAGAAGGAAAGCAGAACAAATCTCTGATATTGATTTTCTACTATACATTGACTAGAGTTCAAATTTAAAGTGAAAAAGTATAGTCCCTGGGGAGGGAGAAACCCATCAATGGGAGAAACTAATATGAAAAGCCCCAGAATTAGGGTTTTTACTGCTCACTGGTGATTTTGTCTGTAATCAGAGTCACACCGTTATTTCTGGTTGATGTGCCTCTTGCTCTCTCTTTCTTGAGTTTTAAATTATATATTATTTTAAAGGATTCTTTTGTTGGCAATTGGGGTGCTGCTTTTAGTCATTCTCTGCTGAGACATTTCTACTTTGATTTTTGGAGCTTTGTGGCTTTTTCAGATACAAAAATGCATTAGGAGACTAGATGGCAACTCAGGTGAATGCAAGCACAAAACTAAGATGACAAAAGAGCTCACTTACTCAATTTTCTTTTATACCTTCTATTCTATTATACTTTTTAAGTTTGTATCATAGACTTTTTAAGGTTGTGGTATCAAAAATGATAATTACTTTTAAAATATTTTTAAATTTTCCAAAAAATTTTATGTCTATATAGTAGCACATAAACAAAGGATGGGAAGGGAAGGACTAAACACCCTGGGAGTACTAGGGTGATTCACTGTCCTGATTTATTTACAATTGAGGAGCTTCTCTGGGCATGGAATTTTCAGTGCTTAACTCAGGATAAGAAGGTTACCCTACTGCAGACCAAAGGACATGCTGAGTATGAATAAAGGGGTGGGAAGAAGTAGGTTTCTAATAATAATAATAATAATTACAAGAATAAACTGTTTCATGTACCCACAATTGTAAACCTACTTTTTCCCCACCCCTGTATGTTTAAAAGCCAAAGTTGTCATATATGCCTCTAGTTAAATTTTTGATTTTGGCAAGTTAAATGTTAATAGTCTGGGTGATTTCCCTCAATTCAGTGTCATTTCACTTGTGAAACGGACTTTTTTAGATAACTAACCCTTATCTATTTTAATCTACAGACACATCTACACTAGAACCATTTCTAGCTGATGGCCAAATAGTTGGTGACCATAAAGACAATTTATCTACCTACTGCAAATGTATACAAAGTATGAATTTCCCAGGCAAAGAAAAACATCCATTCAAGAAGGCAGTTACACAGCTGAGTTTACATATCAAGACATCTTACTATTCAGTATCTTTACCAACTATGCTACAAGTGGCTTAACCATAGTTTTATGAAGTCAGGGATGTTCTGGTTACTTAAAAGGAGCTTAGTCAATTTTATGTCACCTTAATATTAGAACATCTATGCCCCACCACGTTTTGAGGGAAGGTTACAGGTAACATGAGAACACATCTGACTTGTTTATTGTGGATATCTCCGAACTGAGCATTAGGATTGCCACTTATTAGGCAATCAATCAATATTTGTGGAGTGAATGAAAGAAGATGCCAGAAAAAAAGTAATAAAATATAGGCTGTATTCTTATCACAACACTAGAGGCCCAGTGCATGAATTTGTGCATGGGTGGGGTCCGGCCGGCCTGGCCCCAATTGGGGTGGATCAGGGAAGGCCTGTTGGGAGAAGGAGACAGAAGGAGGTTGGCCAGCTGGCCTACCCCGATTGGCCTGATCAGGGCCTGGCTGGCTAGGGGGAGGAGCTGTGGGCAATTGGCCGTGGGCCCTGACCCCAATCGGGGGGGGATTGGGGGCATGGCCGGCCATGGGGAGGGGCCGAGGGAGGTTGGCTGGCCAGCCTCACCTCTTGATCCACCAGTTCACTGGCCGGCTTGCTGGCCACAGTGGGCGTCATAGCATGACCATTGTTCTGGTCATTATGGCATTTTGGTTGCTGGCTTTTTATATATATAGATACTTTTCATGTAATTAGCAGTTGCTTGCCCAATAATATTGAATAAATTATTTCAGAAGAGATTGAGGATACTCTACTCAACCTAGAAAAGCAGCTTGGAAAGTTGTTGAAAATTCATTTATTTAAAACATGCCTGGAGTGGAGTTTTTAGGGGTGCAGAGGGAGAGAGTACTTAGAAGGGATACATCTGAATTGCAACCACAATTATGGTCACAACCTCACGATTTAGATTTTAACTATAAATCCTACTTTCATTGCTAATAATCTCCTATTTATGGGTCATCTTAATCAGATAGTGAGCTTAAGTGAAGGGTTCATATTGTATATTCTTTCTTGGCTTCCCCAGAGTAGCATTTAATAGATATTCAAGAAATGAACTGGCTGACACATTTTTCCTATCATTTTCAATGATATTTATCCTTCCTACTTTTAAAGTACTTTAGGGAGGTCAATTCCACAACCTGTTCACAAATCTCATTCCAGTGCTTAACAACTATCTCTTTTTTTATATATAACCTCATTTTTTCCCCCTGATCATGATTTTGGCCCATTTTCTCTAGCACTGTCCTCAGTGGAGATGGGTAACAGCTGGTTACTACTACCAGTTAACTCATCCTTCAACCTTTTCTTCAAGCAGAAATTAAAACATTAATAATAATTAACTCCCAATGCAGTTAACCCTCTTTCTTGTTTTTGAACCACTTCCACTGTTTTCATTATTTTTAATACTGTTTTCTCGAATGACTAAAGGGCACAACACTTTAATATCCAAATAAGTCTATTCCAATTAGCACACCGTATAAGCCAGTTAGTCAATCAGCAAAAGCTTATTAAGGGCCCACACTGTAAAAAGCATTGTGAGGAGGTCCCTTTGCTTAAAGGAATTTACAACCTCACTAAGGATATGAGACAGACATGTAAAACCCACACTAAAACCCAAGCAGGCGGATGGGAAGCACTAAATGAGAAGACAAAGGCTATAAGAGTTTTGATGAGAAAGACAGTAATGGGGGTCAAAGGATTCCTAAAGGAGATAGGGCTGAGGGTGGGTTTCAGAAGCCTAACAGGACTGCAAAGAGAGAGAGGGGAGGGAGGGGAAGAGAAAAGAGGAGGGAGTAGAGAGGAGGGAGGTCAACCCTAGAGAGGGTGCAATCTTAGGGTTTCACAAAGCATGTTTTGGGTAATAGTAATCTGGTTAGACTGGTTGTGTATGCAGAAATGAACAGTAAAAAACAGTGATAGAAAAATGAATTGGTGTAAAAATATAGAGGGCATTAAATACCAAACTAAATAGTTTGAACTTTATGAGTTAATATTTCCCAAATAGCGGTTCCTGGGACTGGCTGCATCAGAATTCTCTGAGATTCCCAGACCCCACCCAAAATCTAATGAAGTAGAATCTTAGACGATAAGGTTCAATGATCTTTAATTTTAACAAGCTCCGTAGATGTCCCTAAAGTACAGTTGGGTTTTTGAGAACTACAAGGTAATTGGGAATCATCTTAGCTCCTGGAGCAGAATACTATGCTATGTGCCAGGCATTTTCTATAGATATAATCTCATTTACACTCTAAGCAACATTATTAGGTAGATGCTATTATTATTCTAATTTCACAGAAGAGGAAACTGAAACACAGAACAGTTAAGCAGTTGCTAAAGATTGCGGGGCCAGCATACATCAGTGGTTGAGCACCTATCTATGAACCAAGAGGTCACAGTTCAATTCCCAGTCAGAGCACATGCCGGGGTTGCCAGCTCGATAGAGTGGGGGTATGCAGGAGGCAGCCAATCAATGATTTTATCTCATCACTGATGTTTCTATCTCTCTCTCCCTCTCCCTTTTTCTCAGAAAACAATAAGAAAATATATATTAAAAAAAAAAAAAAGAACCAACAGCTAGAAAGAAATGGGGCTGGGATTTGAACCTAAGGAGAATGACTCCAGAGGACTTCCTCTTTACCACTGTGCTATATTGCATTTTAGTGCAGAAGGTGTACATTAAAGGTCTGATAACAATGAATGAATGATTGGCAGCTATGCTTAGGATGAGCTGGAATGATGAAAGGGAAAAGGAGAAAAATCAGTTAGGAGTCTATTGAAACAATCTAATTATAAATAACAAAGCCTATGATTAGAGTGTGGCAGTGGAAATGGAAAAAAGGCCCAGATGTAAGAGATAGCATTTTGTGAGTATCAACAGGATTACCGGGTGAGGGAATGTGGGAATGGGAAAAAGGAGGCTCCCAGATGTCATGGGATTCCTGGCAGGGCCTCAAACAGAACTAGGAAAGTCAGGATGAGCTGGTGACTTAGATGGGTGAATGATGAATTGGATTTTAGACATGTTGAAGCTAAGGGCGAGGCAGGGCCAACATACAGAAATGATCAGGAGCTAGCTGGAGAAGCAAAGTTGGATTGTCTCCAAAATCCTGGTGGATATTATTTAGCATGGTTGAGATAATAGTCCTGGATGTGCAATCCAATAATATTTGTATATCTCTGATCCATTTTTCAATTTGTGTACCTCTTATATCTGTCCATAATTGTTCTGGGAAGTCTCTTTCGTATTCTACAGAGGAAAATCGTTACAGTTATTATGCCAAAGATTCAAGTCTTTTCCCTTGGCTATGAACCATCTCATGTTATTAAATTGCTCTTTTATATGTTGACTTAGGACAAGAAAAGCCAGTGAATGGCAAAAATAAAGAAGTATGGGTTCTACAGGGTGTGAGAAGTATACACAGAATTATGCCTGGTGCCAATGCATTACTAGATGCTAATACAATAGCAGCAATGATCCAGGTGGGTCTTGGTATTATATCAGTTCAGTGTCTGGCTCCAGACAGGCTGTTCACTTCTCAATGTCTCATTCGTTATTATCTGCAAAGTAAAACTACTACCTGCCCCATCCATCTCCCCTGCAACTTGAAGATGGATGTTAGTAAATTACATGGACATTCTCAGAGAAAAGGTGCTACACAAAGAACTAATTCCATTTTTCCCCTCAAGCAAATTACTAAATCTATACATGTCATTATCTAATAGTATTATGTAAACATCTTACAAGGACATGACATTGTGCTGGATATGGTAAAAAGCAAATTAGGCAAATACAGTCCCAACTTGGAACTTATGAGTATTCATATATGTGAATAAAACTGTTATTAATGTGTTTTATTAGTTACTTAAGATCAGTATGCAAATAGGTCCATTAGGAAATCTTCTGCATTTTATTAATCCAGCATCTTAAATGATTATATTTTACCTCAAATGCTAATAGAGTTTATTTATTAATCTGTATCTTCCACTTTAGCACCTGTGAAAGTTCTTTTTAGCATAACAATTTTTCTAAAAGTTAAGCCAGTGTTTTTCCACTGGACTTTTATTCTGATCTGTTAACAAATCTACATCTCATTATCCAAGAAAAGTAATGAGATAAAGGGGTCTATTCTTCTGCAGTGCTCTTTCATAATCCATATCAGTGTTAATGGGAGCTGTGCACACTTATGAAAAGGAGAAGAGAACCTTAATTAAACAAATAAGCCTTTCAGCTGATAGTCTACGTGATCATGTTCACTGTGATATGTATGAGAAAACCATGTTGCTTTGGACAGCCATAAACAGAGCTCCAAAGCAATCAAGATTATATACGCAGGGAGGGAAGCTGATGGAGAGCAATCTGATTTTAAAATGATTTTGAAAACAAGCTACCTATCCATTTTTACACTAATTAACTCCATCTATGCCCCTCGCCCCTCCAACACATTAAAAAACAGAATGGTAAACAAACATTTGCAGACATGTTTGACAGCTGAAAAAAAAAGTAAGTACTAACTGTCAGTTATAAAGATAGTCATGGGGATGCAAAGCACAGCACAGGGAATACAGTCAATAATGCCATATAATAAAAGGCTAATATGCAAATCAACCGAGCAGCAGAACCACTGCCACTATGACTCGCACTGACCACCAGGGTGCAGACACTCAATGCAGGAGCTACCCCCTGGTGGTCAGTGTGCTCCCACAGGGAAGTGCCGCTCAACCAGAAGCTGCTGCTCAGCCAGGAGCTGCGAGCCGAGCAGTAAGGAGCGGTGAGCAGGCAGGCGGTAAGGAGTGAGGGGTCCAGACTGTGAGAGGGTGCAGGCCGGGCTGAGGGACCCCTCCACACCAGGCATAAATTTCATGCACTAGGCCTCTAGTATTATAACTATGTATGGTGTCCAATGGGTGCTAGACTTACTGGGTGAGCACTTTGTAGGTATCACTCACTATCTTGTACATCTGAAACTAATATAATATTGTATATCAACTATAATTAAAACAATTTTTAAAGTCAGACACATAAATTTCTCACGACATATATCCAATGGTCCCAAGATATATGCCCAAACTTATAAAAGAGTGTTCATAGCAGCATTACTCCAGTAAACAACTGGAAATATGTCTACATGTCCATCAATGGATAAACAAAATGTGGAATATGCATACAATGGGATATTATTCAGCAATAAAAAGCAATGAATTACTAAAATACACTACAAAATAGCTGAACTTTGAAAGAACTATGCTAGGTGAAATAATTCAGTCATAAAAGACCAAATATTAAATAATTTCTTTTATATGAAATGTCCAAAATAGGCAAATCCACACAGACAGCCTGCAGATTGGTGGTTGCCTAGGGCAGGGCCATGGGTGTGGAGGGTAATGGAAATAAGGAATGTACGCTAATGGGTACAATGTTTCTCTTGGGGGTTATAAAAATGTTCTAAATTAATTGTGGTGATGGTTGTCCAACTCTGTGACTCTATTAGAAACCATTGAATTGTACACTACAAATCAGTGAATTGGGGTAGTACGTAAATTATATATCAATAAAATTGTTATTTTAAAAAGTAGATATGAGCCCTGGCTGGTGTGTTCAGTGGTTAGAGGATTGGCCCATACACAAGGGTCTCAGATTCAATTCCTGGTCAAGGGCACGTACCTGGGTTGCAGGTTTGATCCCCAGCCCCAGTCAGGGCAGGAGGCAACCAATCAATGTCTCTCTCACATGGATGTTTCTCTCTATCGCCCCTCTCCCCATCCCTTCCTTCTATTCTCTCTAAAAATCAATAGGAAAAATATCCTTGGGTGAGGATTAACAAAAGCAAACCAAACCAAACAGAAGCTAGCTGTTTTCTATGGAGAGACCATGAAAGAGATTTGCAAAATCTAAAAGAAAAGTGAGTGAAGCAGACACCACACAAACTCTGGGTGGTGGGCACTGCCACAGCTCATTTGTCTGTGTACTCAGCCCATCTGAGGAGCAGCCCATCTGTTTCGGGGGCTTCTTTTAGTTAGGGAATAAATGCCAACCAAATAAGCCTGCATTTGTTTGATCCCAATGTAATCTATACTTTCTAGTTCCCATCCTTGCCTCTGTGTCCATGGTTTTATATCCCTTGTCCTCTTCCCACAGGCACTCACAGTCACTGCTTCATGCTCTCCTGTTCACAATGTTCTCCTATTAGGGTGCTAATTGTCCTCTCTGGTGCTTAGTTGCAAATGAACAAAAGCTAGGATGTAGAATACATAAATATATAAACGTTATCAGCTATCACACCACTGGGTTTAATGGAAGTCGATATCGGTATATTACACTCTCTACTTTGCAATTCTATTATGGGCTCAACACCGCTGCTCATAAAATGTAGCATTCTAAGCCTGGGCCTGTGATAATAATAATGAAAAAAAAGAGGTGGGGAGGGGGGGGTCACAGCTCTTCCCAACTCAAAAGAAAAATTAAAATTGCTAGGGCACTTAGCTCAAAGGAAAATTGGTAAATTAACAAAATGAAGAAACAAAATATGGATGGCTCCTAATGTAAAAGAGAAAGTAAATAATTTAAGATAAACTGTGAGGTGGGAAAATTCAGTTACCAAAGAGACAAAAAATGAACCCAACAAAATTCTGACTTTGTTTTAGTGTCTATTTCTTTTCCTCTGCAATCACAGAAAGCAGGGAGGATGGCTGGCTGCACTCACAGTAGCCTTCGACAATGCAAATTATTATTTTTTTGCCAAAGTCCTATATTTCTCTCAGGCTCAATATATGCAGTCATTTTACCCTGATTTGCAAGGCTCTGTGTATTCAATGTATTTCTATATCCAGCCTGAACCTGAATTAAGAGCTTTGCCCTACTTTGGCTTTCATTTTTCATCTGAAATTTCATGTTTCAAACTGGCCTCTACTTCATGAAGCAAAGTACCTCAGCTCTAGCCTGTTGATGGCCTTTTGCCTTTGGGGAAATGACTGTTAAAATTTCATGGCCTGGCTACATTAGCTGGGTTACCCTTCATACCCATAAAGTTGAAGGGATACCCAGACATTTTACAACCACTATCTAGAAAGAGGTAATGACAGGCACGGCCACATTACATTTATTGTACACGAGACCTGTAACTGCCATCATGGGATCAAGGTAAAGAGGAGAGATGTATGACAGATGTCATACTCCCTGGAGTATTCAGTCTCTATCTAACCTAATTTAAAAACCAAGTCAAAATGTATCTTTATGGGTAATGTATTATCAGACAACTTCCAAGGCAGCCCCATGAAATAACTATGAGCCATGCATTAAGAACCTTAAGTTCAAAACCCAGTTATACATTCTGATCTGAAATACATAAAGAAACAAAAAAAGAGAAAAACCCCTACCTGTTTCTCTATTTGAGTTCATTTTCTATCTCTACTCAGCACCATCAAGTGATTAGATAACCTCTGAAAATAGTTCCCAGTTCCATTGAGAAAGGGGCAGGCAAAGCTTATAAAGTATAAATGATTGAATGATTTTACCTGTCATTACTTATTATAGTTTGCTATGCAAAATTATCCAGGCTAAAGAAAAAACAGCATGCTCATCTGAAATACAAAATAGTGATTAGAGGGGGGGAAATTGAAATGGAAATTGAATGGGCATCAAGTCAAAGGCAATAACTGATGTTCGGCTATCTGGGATGGGGCCCTGGGGAAAGAGACAGGAAGTAAAGCCTAGCAAGTCAGGCTGACAGCTTGCTTTACATAAGTTGTTGAACTTAAACATCACAATAACTCTGAGAGAATGTGTTGTTATCCCCAATTCACTGATGAGTAGACTGAGATTCAAAGGGATTAATGAAAGTCTGGAGATTGAAGTACTCAGAGCTCATAAGGGACAGATATTTAACTAGGTTAGTTATGAATTTGGCGGTGGTGATGTCTGTGTTGTTGTTTGTGGTGGTGGAGGAGGAGGAAGAGGAGGGTGAGAGTGAGTGTGTGTATGTGTAGGAGTGTTCTTTTCAAAAACTCACAGTATAGTGCCATTATATAGATTTGCTCTAATGTCAATAAGATATATAGTATATTTCAGTATAAATCAAATGAACATAGATGCTTTAGATTTGCAAAGCTTAGAAATAAAAAGCTGATGCCTCTAGATTTTTAAAAATACCTATGTCATTAGGGCTCATGATTTAGGATTTTCTGTGTAGACCCTGAACCTTAAGGCATACATACATTGGCTCAGTTAAGAAGTTTCAATAAAGAATATTCAACTGATGGGCTAGGAGGAATAGAGTTGTTGCAAATAGCCGCAAACCAAGTTCACTATTTAGATTAAAGACCACATTTCTTCAGAACGTTTACTTCAGGTATAAAAGGGCTTTGTATACTGAAACAGACACAATTTTTACACTTAGCTTTTTGTAATGGCTTCATGTGAAGCTGGTTTAAAAATAACCACCCCATACTAATATGTAGCAGACAATTTTTTTAAAAAAGCAAGCATACAGTGATTTGGCATCAGTACCACAGTGTGCAAAGTTCTGATAACATATCTGCTAAAAATTCAGCGTGGCCTGGGCAGATGCACTGGGTTACCTGCTAAGACAGTTACAAAGGGTGAGATGACGCTGTCCCTTCTGACTTCTTACCCTCTTCATAGCACCTACTACAATCTGAAATCATCTCAACTATTTTGAGTTAATTGCTGACTCTCTCCCCATCACTGGAATGTAAGTTCTGCAAGAGCCGTGGCACGGAATCAAATGACTGCTAATCCCCTTGAGCGAGCGGACAAGGGCCTGCTTTCTCCCAGAGGTCTCCTAGGCAAATGGCTCACCACTTCCTGGGAAATGCATTGTTGTAAGTAGTTCTCATGATTATGCAATATTTTCCTTATTTTTGTTTTAAACTCAAGAAACTCAAAAGTCTGATTTCTCCTTCCTTCACTATGACAAAAAATATACCATGAAAGTAGGGATTTCATTGCTTATACCTAGTGTCTAGAACACTGCCTGATGCAAAGCAGGCCTTTAATAGAGTTGAACAGCTGAAGAATAATTATTAATGTGCTTGGCAATGAGTAGGCATTCAATATATGTTGTTAATCAAACAAATAAGGACAAACAAAATTGAAAAGCAGAGATGAAGTCTCTATTGACACATTTTACACTTTGCTCTCAGTTAATCCATTAAAATGGAGTTCACTAGGCACAATTTTTTTGAGAACAAAATCACACAAAAATATACAGAAAAAGGTACTTGATCAACAATATCAAGGTTTTCCATTCAGGATCCCAAACCAGTTGATAATTCAAAGGCTCTTGAAGTGAGTGGCCTATAATTTGAAGAAGATAAAACAGCAGCTATGATATAAAAGGATGGATTTTAAACACAAATCTAAGGCAGAATTCAATTTAAAGAATATAAAGATCAACAAGGTTATTAAATAATTGAGAAATCAGACACTGATTCCTGGGTTTTTCATTCTAGACAGGCAAGATTTTGTTAGTCAAAGGATATTTCTCTTCAGTGCTTAGGAAGTATCTGCTAGACCCCAGGAAGGTGGCTTAAGGCTGATAGCAATGGGCGTGTCTATTGAGAGGTTTGAGCTTCATTCACTCTTTGGCTACAAAGAGCCACAGGCCACAGGGCAGTGCCATGAAGAGTATAATGCCTAAAGGAAACCAAACACATAATGGAGGAATCTAAGCGGTCTGAACCCCTAAGGTTCTCTTTCAACAGCAGGCAAACAGGATACAGAGAAACTAGCAATGTGGGTGGGTTCCAGCCCTGCCTATTTTTCCACGATAATTTATGGCCTGTGTAAGCAAGCCATGGCTGAATCTGCAAGGTCATTCTGAAATCATCACAGAATAAGCATCCTGGGCCCAGACAACACATGCGAAGATATGAATTAATGAGATCCGCCATAATTTTTCAAAAGGATCAGGAGTAGGTTAAATTAATTAATCAGCTGCACTGTACCACCTCCTACATATCACCAACAGGAGTGGATCAGCCAATATCAGAAAAGCACACAACGCAACTTTTTTTTACAAGCATAGCCACGGCCAACATATTTGCACTTCCACGATGCAAGGCGTGGTGAGCAGAAGGAAGCAGAATTTCAGTCCTCACACAGGCCCTTGGCCAGGAGCCACCGTACATGGTGCAAGTACACAACCTACATTAAAGCCCTAGGTTCGGGAAAGTGTCTGTGAAAAAAGCTAATGGAAAAAATAATACATATTTAAACCACACATCTAACTCCTAGAGAACCTTAAAGCAATCAATCTTTTTTAAATAAGAAAGAAACTAAGTCAATAGCATCTGAGCAACAGATGAGAATTAAGGCAAAATCTCTTGGCTAATGGTAACAGCTTTTGTGTTCTTTGTTGTTGGGAATGTGCATGTAGCAGGAGCTCCAATATGCTCACACACTCACAGGCAAAAGGCTATGGAAGACAGTTGCTATTTTTACACCAGAGATAAAATCAAACACCACCTTTCAGATCTTAATTTTTGCTCAAATAGTAGAAAGGAACAAACCCTGAGTTGCTAGATGTCTGAAGGATCTAGGAGGCCCTGCGATTTCTAACAGAGGAAAAGATAGCACATATTGAACAACAAGAAAAGCTGGCTCTGTGTTATGGGCAATGGAGTGTGAACCTGCCGAATCCAATCATCTGAAGTAAAATATCAAGGCTTAATATAGTAATATTCTAGAAAATGGGAAGCTCTGAGAGTTTTTTATATTTATAGACGACTCTAGTTAAGCCTTTATAGAATTTTTTTTTCCTTATCAATTACTATGACATTAAAGAAATAGTAATAATTATGATGATAATTTTATTAGTTTTCTATTGATGCTGTAAAAAAGTATGACAAACTTAGTGGCTTAAACAACAAAAACAGGCTGAAATTAAGAGGTTGGCAGGTCTGTGTTCCGTTCTAGAGGTTCTTCAGAGAAAATCCATTTCCTTGATATTTGGGAGATTTGTCTACTGGTATCAGTATTATTTGTGTCCCCTAAATGTCATGTATAGGAGTTTATGAGTATGTGAAACACAGAGTTTATTATTGTTATTATTTGATTATTGCACTATTTTCCATATGAACAACTATCATATATAAACGATTGAACAGAGAGGATATTTAGGATATGTATATGAATAACAAAATTCAAATGAAATTTTCCGTATCTGTGAGAAATTTCAGTTCAAGATCCAGACACTGAGAACATATGATGACAAATACCACTCAGCATCGCTAAGAGAGAGATCTCCAAAGGGTTTAATATGAAGGCCAAAGTGATTCATCAACTATCCCTTCCTATCACTCACCTTCAGACCATGGGACAGAGGGTAGAGACTGAGAGAAAGAGAGGTTTTCTGTGAGTAAGGAAAGTAATGAACAGGGGCGTTTCCATCTCTCACACCAACAAAATTAATGGGGAGGTTGCAGAAATCCCCTCTGAGAATGTGAAGGCAACTGCATGAAAGGAGACAGTCATACCACTTCCTACATATGTGCTTGGTGACTGACTTACAAACATTTGCTGATCTTCCCCAGCATGAGAGCATTCCAGGGAGAGTTTGGCACGTGGCCTTCGAGTTGGGGAGGCAGAGCCATGCCTGAGCCTGCCCTGGAGAATTTTGAGGGTGCCAGGCTGGATGGGCATCCTGGAGCAGGGTGAGGAGGAAAGGGACCGCTGAACAGACTGTACTTCTGGCATTTGGAGGCACAAGAGATCACCTGTCCAGTGAGCCGAGTGGATGCTGTAGAGGAAGTTAGGCTACGGCCATCTTGGACTGTGGTGGACAAGCTGGGGTGAGGAGGAGACCCCAGGGCTGTGTGGTCTGAGGTCAGGGGCCTCAGGAAGTCAGTGAAAAAATGAAACTCCTATGTCACTATTGGTGCAGTAGGGAGCCCCCTGAAAAATGCACAAAGGTGGCCCACAAAAGGGCACCCAACAGCCTGGTTATACCAGGTACAACCAGTTAAGTAAACCCCTATCCTTGTTGTAATAGTGCCTTTCCCTCCCCCTCCCCCAGGACCCCCCTCCTCCTCTCCCCACCTCCAGCTGCAGACTGAGAAGCAGGTGTGGTCCTGACACCAACCCAAATGCAGGGGTTGTTTTCAGACTGGACCTGCGACCATGCCTAGTCAACGGAGCAACTGCACATGAGACCTTGTCTCACACGTGTCAGGAGAGCAGGTATGCCAGCCTCTGAAAGTGGGGAAACTCAGGCTCAGGGCAGTAAGTGGTATGTGTGAAGCCCAGCAGCTACTGCATGAGTTCAGAACAGCGTCATCTGACTCCAGACCCAGTGACACCTCCACTGGATCCCAGAGGTGACAGCCCATGTGCCCACAGGCCTGGCCATACATACCTAGTCTCATGGGGGTAGACAGGGGGTTGTGGTTCATCTGGTCAGTCTTCTTTATTCAAAGAGATTGTCCTAAAGGTCACAGTTAGGATTCACATTTAATTTATCCGCATAGCACTTTGGGACCAAGGGCTGCGGGAATTGCCCACGTCTTTGACAACAGATATAGAATAGCTTCCTGTCATCACCATGAGTTTCTGAGCCACCCAAGAAGTCTCCTTCTGCGTCTGCAGGAAAGGAGCAAGCTCGTTCTCAGTTTAAAGTTGTATGCATTCCGCTGAATGCACACAAATGGGTGATTTCACCACGGGATACGAACAAACGAACAAATGAAAACCAAAACCAAGTTAGCCTTCAACGCAAGGCCCTACCTCAGCATGGCACCAAGCCCCTTCCTCTTTATCTTCCTTTCTGGATCTTCACTCTCCTCCTTCTGCTTCTTCTCCTTGCCTTTTGCTTTGCCCTTTTCCTTCTTCTTCTCCTTCTCTTTCGTCTTTTTGGCTTTCCTGGCTTTATTCTCCAGGTCCTCCGGCTCAGAGTTCCCCGGAGGGGCCGAGTCACAGTTCAGGGCTCCGTGGCCAGAGTGAGAGCTCCTATCAGACAACCCGTCTGTGCAGAGACAAAATATCAACACACATAGTCAGGGGCACTCCGTGTTAGCGTCCCAAGAAAAGTTAAAATGCAGGACGCAGAAGAATGAATAAAAGTGCCCTGCAGGCCTACCCTTCCAGGGGCCACTGGTACCCTTTGAAGAGACAACCACCTACATCTGGTTTGGTGCAGGAGTGGGAGGTGAGCAGGAAAGGCTTGATGCACGGGAAAGCACGCCTCTCTCTGAGGGCCAGCTTGTTCACCTTGATCCGCTCAGAAAGCGCACATGCTGGGCAACAAGCAGGGGGAGTTATTCCCAGGAGAGGCTTTTGAGCACAAGATAACCCGACTGCTTCCACCCCATTAATGCAGTCGATGGGGGGGTTGGGGGGGGGGGTGTTGCTGCTGCTTCTAATGGCTCCAATAAGAATGTCAAGAAACGCAGACGGAGCGCTCCCGCCTTCAGGGGGAATGCCAGTTGGTCCTCGCAGGAAAGTGACAGCGAACATTTCTTTCGCGTCTGCGCAGTAGAATAAATTGCACGCTGCCTTATGCAATCTCATGTTCGTTAAGCCAAAGGGCAAAACATATCAGGGAAATGAATTACTTTTAATATCGAAACTATAATTGGGATCCTTAAGTCAGTTTCCTCCGCAGTTAAGCACACGCTCTCGCCCGCGAATCGTGGGTAATGACGGGATGAAGGAGCCCTTGCAGGAGGCATTGGCCCTACCGTCCAGGTCCTCGGGGCCGTCGTAGGACTTGTCGATGGCCGCGCGGAAGCTCTCGTTGCAGCCGCGGCCGCGGACCATATGCGGCCGGGGCCGGTGGAACGGGAGCTCGGTCTTGCGCACCTCGGCCACCGCCGTCTGCAGGCTCTCCAGGGAGCTGGACTTTTTCAGTCCCAGAGTGGGGCCGAAGTCCTTGCTGGGAGATTCTGGAAGAGAAAGGCAAACGGTCACCTCTTTCCTACGAGCAGGGTGGTGACCTGGCAAGGTCTGCTGTTCCAAAAATCTCTCTGTTTGGGCATCTTACAAAAGGGGCGCTAAGCGGGTGGCAGCTGGGGATCAACCCAGGCTTTGCCTCTTGCTGTGATTGTGAGCAAGTGGCTCGACTCCTTCGAGCCTTAGTTTCCTTTTGTATAAAGTTGTGGAAAGATTTTGAATGGTACCATATATAGAAATAAACATGTATGTGTATATATGTGCATAGGCACACGCACATACATATACATTTGAAAGGTTATAGCGGCCTGCAGAGATTCCATGTGTGAGAGTGTGTACATGACTGTATGTGCCTATGCACACACGCACACTGTCACATATACCTACACAGAGCGCCCAACGTAAAGGATGCTGTTCTCCAGTACCCATCTCGAGCACCCCCATACCCTGTAGCTTTTATTACTTCCATCACTGCTTTTATAATTATTAAGTACCCTACACACAGAAATCAAAGAACACTAAAGCGATTGCAATTTTTGAGATTAAATACTTTACCTTACTCTGGTGGCTATTAGTGCATGGTGAATACAATTTATTTAGTCTCTAGATAAATAAAGCAAAGCGAGAAGGAAAATAACTTTTCTGTGTGAATGCTTATTGTTACAAATTATTTCTATTTGGGTATTTACAAAGGGGCAGCTTTTTTATGTAATATAATATTCCAAAAAGAAATAAGCAAATACCTAAAGAGGTTTTAATAATTTGTGTTCCGATATACACAATTTTTCATTTGTACTGTTTGCCTTGCCCTGTATCTGCCTCCTTTCCCTCATTCCCCCCCACAGCCAGGCTCCCCGTTGTCCACAACAGGGGGAGGCTACACAAATACCAGCGGCACAGGCTCACTTTGCAGATGGAAGGAATCCTATCAGGGCTCTTTGCCACCAGGGCCAGGGCTCACGATCCATTCCAGTTACGAAGGAGATTAAGATGACAAGGCTACACTGGCATTACTGGAAATAAACTCCTTTGCAGGTTTTCAGTAGATATAGATGGCGTGCATGTTCAGGGGTGTGTACATAAAGTACCTACACTTCAGTGCCCAGCGCACAATAAGGCTCACTGAACTATAATCAGTATCTTTGCTCTTTTACTGTGCCCACCTTTAATACTAATTGCTTCACACAGCACTAAATAATGCAAAGAATACAAAAGAAGTAATGCCTATACAAAGATGAAATGCCTACATAAACACACATAACATTAAAAAACAATACACACCTTTCATAAGTTCTGAATATATTAAAAATAGTCAAAATAATTACAATAATGCTGACAGCTAAGGATGCTTAGTCCTGTTCTAAGTGCTTTGCCTGTATTACCTTACTATAAGCCTAATAGTTGTGCTACTGCACTACTGTTAGTCCCATTACAGATGAGGAAACTGAGGCACAGAGCAGTGAAATACTTGGCCCAAAGTTAAACACTGAAGTGTCAGAACTGGGCGCTGTCCCGCGGCAGCCTAACTCCACCCTTTCCGCATCACACTGCCTAATGTCATTTGGCCTTTGCTTTCTTCCTGATTATGGCCAAGCTACTTCAAGTGGCCTCCAGATTCCTCATCTCTAAAAGAAGAGCATTAGTTTAGATTAGCCCCGAGCCTAGTCAAGCAGGCAAACTGCAAAATTGGATATATTTTTACAGTTTCATCATTAACTTTCAAGAGGCAATTTTGCACTTTGAATAATACACATGATGACAATAAACACCGCATTTCATGGAGTGATAATGCATCCCCAATAAATGCAACAGAGATGAGACTAAGCAAAAAACAAAATCCCAATAGATTTCAGGGACATATTTCAGGTACTACTTGCAAGTCATAAATATTGAGAATACATTCCTACTAAATCCAGAAAGGGAGATGTTTCTTATATTCACAGGAAGGAAGGTAAGTTAAATAAGCAGAAATCGAGTAAGGTCATTTCTGACAAGAAAACAAAAAAGCAACATGGAGGCTTGGGGTACTGAAGCAACAGTAAAAGCTTTGGAGTTTACAGAAAATATTTTACACCATCAAGCCCTAGGGATGTTTGATATGAAGCTTGGTGAAAACACGGAGATGAAAGTGTCTGAGAAAGCCTCATCCTTCTGTTGACAATAGTAACCATCTTTTATTTATTAATTGCCATCCAGGAGATTATACTGGAACTCAAACTGTAAGTATTCACATCAACCTCTAGCAATAAATTCCAGGGAATATGAAAGTGAATAAATCATCCAAGAGAGAAGGCATGTTATCTAAAAGGAGCTCATCTGAAGCTTAGCGAGAAGTTATATTTGAGAAGGAACAAATACATTGCTGCTCATTCGAAGAACACTGAACGTTAAGGATTCATGGACTTTGTAGGATTAATAGAGCCAGCAATGAATTCACTTTGTTTTTTAAAAATGTATACTTATTGTTGAAAGTATTACAGATGTCCCCTTTTATTTCTCCATTGACCCCCTCCCCCTTCCCTACTCTCTCTCCACCCCCCCAACCAAGCCTACCACACTATTGTCTGTGCCCATGGGCTATACAAATCCTATATAATAAAAGACTAATATGCAAATTGACCAAATGGCAGAATGACTGGTCGTTATGATGCGCACTGACCACCAAGGGGCAGATGCTCAATGCAGGAGCTGCCCCCGGGTGGTCAGTGCTGGGAGCGCCACTCAGCCAGAAGCCGGGCTCATGGCTGGTGAGCACAGTGGTGATAGCAGAAGCCTCTCCCGCCTCCACAGCAGCACTAAGGACCCCTCGGGGGATGTCTGACTGCCCACATGAGGGCGCAGGCTGGGCTGAGGGACCCTTTCCCCCACAGTGCATGAATGTCATGCACCGGGCTTCTAGTATATAAGATTCACTTGGTATAAATAGACATCACAAATTAGAAGCATCAACTGATGTTGGTCCCAATAACAATGTGGCACTCTTGGATGCAGTACATAGTAAAACTAAAGGCAAAAAGGGTGGTTGAGTCCTAGGTTGTAATGTGGACTCGGGTTTTCAGTCTTGAAACAAGTGTTTATATTTATTCCCAAGGAGTAAACAGGATGTAGCAGTGGAAGAGAGACTGATGGTAAAGAGGAGAATCCAAATTCAGGAAGGTTTCTATGAGGATTTACAAGTTCATTGACCTGATGGAACTGAATCTCCAACTGAAAGGGGAATCTGATATGGACCTTGACCAGGGCTCACATTTCCTTTATGTGTCAGAAGGCTTCTAAGGAGACGTCAAGGTTACTGGTTGCAGGAGGGATTCTTATGTCAATTGATGGGCATCAGCACTCAATTGCAACAGAACCTTTGGAAAAAAGTACCCTGCTACACACAGATTTCATGATGTACAATAAAATGTTACATTCAATCCATCTTTTGTACTCCTAACCTCACCAATTCCAGCTGAGATTCACATTGCATTGGGAATTCCATAGCTTTTAGAATGGGAAGATTCACCATCTATTTTTAGCCTAATTATTCACCCAAATATTTTTTCTAGGCTCCCACTAAAAGAAAAGGTCTCTTTGAAGGGATAGTATAAAGTAAATAATTAGTCACAATAAAAAATCTCAGTCATTCTATCCCACTGAAGTCATCCTAAAATATGATCACTCCTCACGTTTTCATCTGTAGCTGATATGATATTGGCTGTGGCTGAGTTTAAGCAATCGTCTGAGAGAGTGATCTATGAATACCCCGTGTTATCAGTCATGGGGTGGACTTTGTCCATATTTGAGTGTTTACTTGCCCCACTTTGAGCATCTACAGAACTGATCTGAGTACGACTGCTCAGTGACTTTCAGGCCAGCGTAGGCTAGGTGCTCAGGCCAAGGAATACATCTTCCAGAACTTAGTAAGAAGGCTTTATTTTGTAACCTATGATTTCCATGCCCAGTGACCGTGTTCTCTGAGATCCTGATAAACTTATCTCACCATCAGAAATATGAACCTGACATACACACACTTCTCAAAATAAATGATGCAACAGTTATCAAGGTGTGAAAAGAGGGATCTTCCATGTCAAAAATAGGCAGCATAATAAAAATATACTGTTAAGTTCCATGTGCCAAATATTCCCTTAAAATAAAGGCCTCCTAAAGAAATATGATTGTAATCTTTTTAAAAATTGATTTTGAGAGAGGAAAGGAGAGGGAGAGGGAGATAGAAACATCAACAATGAAAGAATCATCAATCGGCTGCCTCTTACGTGCCTCCTACTGGGGAATAAGCCCGCAACCTGAGCATATACTCTGACTGAGAATTGAACCGTAATCTCCTGGTTCATGGATGGATGCTCAACCACTGAGCACACTGGCCAGGCTGTAATCATTTTTTAAAAAGATGTTATAACACTTTGAACATTCTTCTATTCTCAAATGAAGGGGACTGCCTTGACTTGGTCCCAGAAGACTTCCTGATGTAAAGGGGAATTTCAGGGTCATGTCTCCTGGCCCCACCCACCCTCAGACACATCCACTACTCCATGCCATCTAGGAAAATAGTGTTATGAGAGAATATAACAAGGACACACATACCAAGATTAAAGATTTAAAGGAGTCATGCCACCCATTCTCCCGTGGGTATTAAAAATGTGAGGAGAGGGGAGTTCAGAGGTCCTGTGTAGGTGGAGAGGGGTCACTACAAAACAGATTCTTAAAAGACTGAGAAACCACTGCACCAGCCTTCCAGCTACGAAGGCCCATTTCACCGGTGAAACAGAAAGTCCTTCCTGGATGACTGTTTGGGTGTGAACCTCAATTTCTCTGACTCAGACTTAGATTCCTGCCCCTGCACTCAGGCTGGAACTGCTGCTGGTTCCTTACAAGGTTCATGAATAAGATAATAGAGAATAAAACAGTCCAGAGAGTAGTGGTTCACAGAGAGTGATTAGAGGAGAGGCTGTGGGAAATCCCAACACGCCCCACTCTGCTACTTATTTCTTGAGTTACTGACTCTCTAAGCCTCAGTTTTGTGATCTGTAAAATGAGGATAAGACAAGGATACAAGAATGCCTGTCACATGGTATATGCTCATAAAACATTGATGATAATTACTATGACTGTTACCCTAAACATGTGGGTAAGTGAAGGCCCAGCACAGTTCATTTGCTTCAATCCACCATTGCATTCTCTTTTTAAAAAATATATATTTTATTGATTTCAGAGAGGAAGGGAGAGGGAGAGAGAGATAAGAGAGAATCACTGATCAGCTGCTTCCTGCATGCCTCCCACTGGGGATTTATCCCACAACTCTCGGGCATGTGCCCTGACTGGGAATTGAACTATGGCCTCCTGGTTCATAGGTCAATGCTCAACCACTGAGCCACACCAGCTGGGTTACCACTGCATTCTTAAATATAACCATTCCTTCTGCAAAAGCTGAAAAAGGCTTCAAACAGATATACTTCCTTTACTTTTTAATTTAAAAGTTGAACCTGATTTTTCCCCCCAAATAACTTCTTACACCTTTCCATCTATTTGTCACATATAGAGGCTATTCGTGGGAAGATTAATGATGGGGCCTTGGTTGCCCTTCCCTTTAGGCTATAATCATTTAATTAGTCAGAGGTTTCATTGGCAATGTTTGAACTTCCCATTCCAGCATTAAAGTCTCACATTAAAAGAATGCCTTAATCCAGAAGACCAGTAATTGGATCTTCCATTATTGATGAAATTGCTTCCAATACATTCTTATTAAAACATGGGAAATTGTTTTGGGGAAGGTATTCACTTTCAAATACATGGCAAGTTTTTCTCCCAGCTAGAGCTTAATAATTAACAAATATTTATGATAAATTAACAATAACGTATTAATCTGCTCATTTCAATAACATCAATGGTCCTCAAGGCACTTAGTGGAAATTAATTAAGCTAGAGCCCCTCCCTTGAAAATAAAGGAATTGTGCCCAGGCATCAATTGGGGACCAAAATGATTACAATGCTAACCAGGGGTCACAGCATGAAACCTGAAAAGGCCAGGAATTCATCAAGATAGCTTGCTCTCATTATCAATTTGGCCTTTCTGTATTATGAGCAATGAACTTGGGCAAATACAATAGAAATGCTTTACTTGCTTCATGGGGAGTTGTGATGTGAAATTAATAGCCTTAAAACTCTTTGAATGAAAAATTATTATAAATTCCAAGTAGGAAGTCACAGCACCATTTTATTCATTAACATATCCCACTTTGTCTTTTTATTTTAGATTACACTTACTGAAAATTTTGTATATTTGATTTTTTTAGTAGTTTCCCTAGAGGCAAAATGTCTTATGTGCTTTAATAGATATCATTGCAAATCCATTAGCCTCGAAAAAAAATTCCCCATAATATTCAAATGTATAATTTCCCAAATTGTGTTATCTGTGCTAACTGTGTCCATAATGGGACTAATTACTTTCTTGCCTATCTCAGTATTCCAAATATTGATCATCATTCCAAGCTTATCACAGTGCCCCATTTCCTAGTCATTACCACAGGGCATAAAGTAATCTGGCTTATACATTATCTGCTGTCATTTGGGTCTCAGTTCTTTTACTGGCAATTTCTAAGTTCTCTGGGAGCAGAGTTTTTTCTCTTAAGCCTTAATAAATTCCAGGGTCTTTCATCATTTCCTGAAATTCACGTCAAAATGTTCAATAATCAATTTCTCATTAAGATTCATATATTTGCATAATCCCTCCTCTGCCTTCAAACATTATCTATTTTAAAGTGAAAATATCTAGAAAAAAATATGAGAAGATTAGGTGAACAAATACAACTAATGCTTCGATTGTGTGTGTGGTCATGGCCCTCCAAAGGTCTTTAAATCTTTGCCAAGAGTTGCTATACACTTTAATTTTCATTACTAAAGATTCCTTCTTTTAGATACTGAAAGTCAAAATCTTATGCCATATTTTGATTTCTTTCCTGGACTCAAATTATGTTCAACAAAAATAACAGTGAATTTATTACACTGAAAATATTCTTATGACACTTTTCTGTCTTCTTTTATTTTGTGGATAACAAAATGGCTCAACTTCACAGGTAAATTATTTAAAAAAAAATATATAGTCACATCTCTGGGTGGATTCTGTTAAGGTAACTGAAAAACTCAGGCAAATTCAACCCAATAGACTGGTTTGTTTTAATCTTTTGGTTTTCCTTGCCCTGCCTTATCAGGAAAACGCCACTGGATTAAAAACAAACATATACATTTAAAACCACCCAAAATTGGCATTGAAGACCATAATGAATTTAAAAATTAGAGAAATAGCATCAGTCTCTGGAGGAAAATACGGCTACTTAAAGAAAACAAAAGATAACAAAAAACCCTGGCACTTTCATTATTTACCAGGGGAAAAATTCATTTTGAGAGTCAAACAAACCGACTTTGTGGCAAGCTTTTCTACCCGTGAAATCGGATAAGAGGATGGATAAATGCCACCCACCATGTCCTTAGTCTTGCCGATCTTTGTATCCGCAGCACAGAGAAGTGCTAAATAAATATTTGTTGTAGGAGTAAATGAAGGTGAAAGTAAAGGGTCATTATAGCACTTGGATGCCCCCTTTCTCCAATGCTGTGAGGGCCAATACAGTTTTACCTGGAGAAACACACCCACAATTGCTTCACTTCCTCCAAGCCCACACAGAGCATCCTGTTCTTTGTTAATACAGCGCTTAGGTTCTTTCGGGCCACTTCCAAGGATTTAGTAATTTCTACCCTGCCTATAACTATTCATTCATCTTCTCTATGCTTTGGTCTTTCTTTTTATAATAGTCATTCCTTTCCCTCAACTTCTCTTTGTAATATCAACCTTTCCTGTCATTTCCTCCTCCTTATATGCACTTTCAGACATCTTATCTTTTCCCACTGCCAAGAACACCTTTATTTATCTTCCAGCTCCTCCTTGTATATCATGGTAACAGGCTTTTCACTCTGAACACAACTGTTTCAGGGATGCCCACCCCCCTTCCTTTTTGCCATTTCCTCTTTGTATGACTTGCTTTGACAGCACATTTTTCTTCTGCTTTTGATTGTTGAATGGTTTATGTGTTATGCGGGTCATTTGTTATAGTACTCTCAAAACAAAGTATAATATAAAGAATTCTAATAACTTGCTTTAAAAACCATTAGCATAACTAAAAGGTCAAGCTGATTTCTTGGATGGTATCCACAGGAAGATATTTTTACACAATGTGTAAACTGATGTATTTTTTAGGATCAAACATTATTTTTATACATTTTGCTTTATTATTTTATTCTCTTTTTAGAGGGGACTGTACTAAAAACAACTTCACATTCTCAATTACTGAGAAAGTGAGGTTTGTTACTTTTGTGTTAACATAAATAACAATCTCTTTGTAGATACACATTAAGCAAGATTTCAATTTAATGAATGTCAAGCCAAAATCAAGTCGGCTACCACTGTTTCCTGAGTATTTTTTGTTGCTCAGAATTGTGCTTGGTCCTAAGAGGAACAAAAGACAAGTGTAATTAGTAACTCGCATTCTCTTGCTGCTTTCTAATTTACAATGTTCTTTCCTGTTCAAAATGAGACCACACCACACACAGTTGATCTTTCCTAAATTTGCTTGTGCATTCATGTCCCCAGAGAGCTACAGAGGAGGAGAAGGAGGGAGGAGGGGCAGGATAAAATAAGTTAAGTAAGGAGAGCAATTTCACTCACCATCTCACTCAATGACAGTGTGTTCTAGAGTGAATGCGAGTCAAGGAGAGAGCAGGAGTTGGGAGAAATGGACTGATTTCCGTGAGTCTCTGCTTTGTTTGGTTTAAATCCCTGGGTTACATTTTATTATTTATCGAGATATAATGGACACATAATACTGTGTAAGTTTAAGGTGTACAACATGATGATTTGATACATGTTTATATTGTGAAATCATTACCTCAATAAGGTTAGTTATCACCTCCATTACCTCGCGCGTACGTGTGTGTGTGTGTGTGTGTGTGTGTGTGTGTGTGTGTGTGGTGAGAACATTTAAGATCTACTCTCTTAGGAACTTTCAAGTATATACTATAGTCACCATGCTGTACAGTAGAACTTATTCATCTTATAACTGACCTATATTTCCCTGTTTCCTACTTTCTCAGCTCCTGGCAAACACCCTTCTATTCTTTTTTTTCGATGAGTCAGGCTTCTTTGGATTCTACATATAAGCAAGATCATACAGTAATTGTCTTTCTTGGTCTGATATATTTCACTTAGCATAATGTTCATAAGGTCCATCCAGGTTGTCCCAAATGGTGGGATTTTCAACTAACATTCCAGTGTGCGTGCGTGTGTGCGTGTGTGTGTGTGTGACCTTTTCTTTACACATTCATCCACCAATGGACACTTGGGTTGTTTCCATGTCTTGTCAAGTGTGAATAATGCTGCAGCAAACATGGGAGTACAGATATCTTTTCAAAATAGTGATTTCATTTCCTTTGGATATATAGCCATAAGTGGGATTGCTGGATCACATGATAGTTCTAGTTTTAAATTTTTCCATAGTGGCTGTACCAATTTATATTCCCACCAACTGCGTAGAGGTTCCCTTTTCTTCACATCCTACATGCGCTAATTACCTCTTGTCTTTTTTATCGTAGCTATTCTTATAGGTGTGAGTAATGGTCTCTGCTTGATGCTCATGCCATTATCATCTTATCACAGGGAGTGGGACCCTTGTGTTCAACATTTAAATCTTTCATATGCCCCCACCCTTAATCAGAAGCCAATCAGCTGGTCTGATGCTTGACTGAAGATACAGCTATCTGCTGGAAATAGTTTTGTATCATCTACTTTAAGATGCATTTAGGAGATTTCCAATTGTGTTTTGTGATTTCCCTTTCCCCGGTGACTTGAAAACCGTTCCTGAGAGGTGGTGCTTTAGTACTGTATCTTATGTAAACTCAGCACAATCACTGGACTCTACTCTCTTCTAATTCCTCTTTTAAGTGCCTGGAATTTACCAACAAAACAATGTTGGCCTATTGACTTGGCAATGCTACTCAGACATGAGGTTTTCCTGGTATGAACAATCTTTGAGCTAAAGCTCCTCCCACTTTCTTTGATGCCTCATAAATAAAAAGATAAGGCATCTAGTTTCCTCCAGAAGGTTATAATCCATGTGTGAAGTAAAGATGAACACACATGAAGTGATAACATCAGAGAATGTGGAGAAGTCCCCTAACATTTGTGAAATATCACCTGAGGGTAGTAAGATCCCAACATTTTAGAAAATAGAGATGTAGGACTCCTAGCTTTCTCTGGAGTTATATTTCCAACGGGCACCATGTTATCTCTTCATTCCACTAATTAACTGCCTCTTCACTAATAATTTCATATTTAAAGCAATGCCTATGACTTTGTCCTGATGCATAGGCCCTGGCATCAAACTGTTTGGGCCCATGTCCCAGGACCATCCCCGAACTAACTGTGTTAACTTAGGTGAGGCTCCTACCTCTTTGTGCTTCAGTTTCCTCATCTGTAAGGCAGATAATAATAGCACCTCGCCCTAGCTGGTTTGGCTCAGTGGATAGAGTGTCAGCCTGTTGACCGAAGGATCCCAGTTCAATTCCAGTCAAGGGCACATGGCTGGGTTGCGGGCTCCATCCCCAGAAGGAGGCATTCAAGAGGGAGCCAATCGATGATTCTCTCTCATCATTGATGTTTCTCTCTCTCTTTCTCCCTCTCTCTTCCTCTGTGAAGTCAATAAAAATATTTAAAAAATAATAATAGCACCTCACTGATAGGGTAGTTAGAAGATTACCTGATATAGAGCTTAAAGGTGGTACCTGGAACACTGCTTATATTCATTAAATAACTGGTTTGTACCATGTGTCTTCTTTTATGAGCAATGTTTATATTCATTACAAGTATTCTCTAAAACAAAGAGAGTGCCAGGAGGATTTGTTTCCAATCTATACATTGTGGTCTGAGTCACCACTAGCTTTGAACGTTGACTCTTTATTCAAAACTTCCACTTTTTCTTTGGTTTTGTAGAACACTCTTCACCACTTCTCAAATTATCTTTGATATCCTTCACTTCTTTCAATAACCCAAAAGGCTAATTTGTTCCAGAGACATTTTCCATAAAGAAACCCAGTGTTAAGATCACTTGATAAAAATAACCTTGTCTGGACAGCAAATAAAGAGCAGGTTAGTTTCTTTCACAGCCAAGTGACTCTTCTCCCTCAGACTGACGCATGACACCATCAACACAATGACACACCAGACATGGTCCTAGACTTTTGGGGTCATTGGTCAATAGGCATGTCTGTGAGTAACGGAGCAGTTCATGGCTGGAGGAGTTTGGACCCGTGGAACCCAGAGAAAAAAAAAAGCACTGTGGTCCTGAGTCATGAGGCTTCGTGAATCAAACAGGACTCAGCTTTGAAGATGGACTGACCATAGGTAGGAAAAGTGGGAGGTGGGCAGTCACCCACAAACAGGGACGTGCACGACACACTTACTGGGTGTTGGAAACAAAGGATGGATGGAGTGACCATAGGGAAAATGACAGAACTGGAGATTGGTGGGAAGTAAGTGTGGGTTTAGAGCAGGGGTGGGGAGTGCCCAGCCCACAGGCTGCCTAAGGCCCGTGAAATCATTTGCTCTGGCCCTGCCAAGGCATTCGGGATGAGTTAATTAAATGTTTGACCAAATATAGCAGGCTGATTTTTAAGTTGAAAATTGTATATGGCCTGTAAATGACGTTATAAATATCCAAATGGCCTTTGGTCTGGAGAAGTGGTTCTCAACCTGTGGGTCGAACGACCCTTTCACAGGGGTCTCCTAAGACCATCAGAAAACACATATATAATTACATATTGTTTTGTGATTAATCACTATGCTTTAATTATGTTCAATTTGTAACAATGAAAATATATCCTGCATATCAGATATTTACATTATGATTCATAACAGTAGCAAAATTACAGTTATGAAGTAGCAACGAAAATAATCTTATGGTTGGGGGTCACACAACATGAGGAACTGTATTAAAGGGTCGTGGCATGAAGAAGGTTGAGAACCACTGGTCTAGAGGATAAAGGGAGACATGAGGGCCTCCAAATCTGGCAAAGGAGAGACTCAGAGCAGATGCAACTGGAAGCTTTTAAAAGATTTCATCAGAGGAATGGCTTGATAGTACTGATACTGTAAGAAACGATAACAGGGAAGAAATATAATAGAGCAGGAGACTCCTCTATTATACAGCAATGGAACTCACTGCTAAAAAACACAGTTTTTCCTTTCTTCCTTTTCATCATTTGACTTCAGGCTTTTGTGAAGCAATTTCTGTAAAAACATGTTCCGGTGGCTGGTCACCTGCCCTCACAGAGAAAGAGCTGCTTTCCTCAGATTCTTCTCTGAGTTGGTGGGAAAGGCAGAAGACATGTTCGCATCCACATGTGAGGCAGAAGGTGATTACAGGGGTGCCTCTGTGCGTGGGTGCGACAGGGGCCCTGCCCGCCATGCCCAAGCTCTCTCCTGTCACCGCAAAGCTGTGACTGCCTCGGCCAGTCCCTGCACTATCTCCTCTTAAGCACACTTTCCTACGTTTTGTAATATATAATGATTAATGGGCAGTAAAACTAATAACATGGGGACATACAAAATAAATGAGGTGGCAAATATGAAAAGGAAGTCCCACTTAATGTTGTTGTGAGATCTGACAACGCGCTGGAGTTTCCCTATAACTCAGCCAATGGAGCCCTTGCCAGCGGGGAACAAGGTCACAGAAGGTGGTCTTCCCATTAGTAATTCCCCCTCGGGAAAGTCTATGATCAATCTTTCTCACGCTGAAACTCTTGCTGGATTGTAATGAAACATCAGGGTACACAGAAACACTGCTTTACTGCATCTCAGGGACGCTCAGAGAGAAACAAGAAGAGAAGCACATCTCTTCAGTTATCCTGATCTGCCCCTTTGCTCTGCCCCTGGTATTGACATCCGTTCTTTTTATTCTACCCAGTATCCACTATTCTATCTGGAATGAGCATCCTAGTTTTGTCTGCATTGCTATGTCTCCCTCACTCTTACCCAGAAGGGATGACCCAGCCATGACTAATCAGTGTATTTCGTCCTCCTGGTTCGTTCAGGGATAGGCTGCTGACTCATATAGGGCCAATCAGAACTAATCCTAGCAGAATGACCAGGAAAAAGAAATCGTCTTTGGTACTGGAGTTACTGGGATGATAAGCCTGGGATCTTCTGGTCGCTATCTTGCTTTTTCATCAGAATGAGGTTGAAAAAGAGGAACTAGAACTGAGAGAGAGAGAGAGAGAGAGAGAGAGAGAGAGAGAGAGAGAGAGAGAGAGAGAGAGAGAGAGAGAGAGAGAGAGAGAGAAATACTGTTGACACTGAGACCCTAGATCTAGCCAGGTCTTTATGTAGATGCTCTTCTGAACTTTTTAGTTTGCAAAAGCCAGTTCAAAGTTGGTTCCTTTGGATTATAACCTAAAGAGTCTGAAATTACACCAATCTCTCTTCCATATAACAATTCACCGGATGTTGCAAGGTAAGTCAGACAGACATCTGAGGAGCAGGGAAGACTGTTCCTGGGCTATGATGTCTAGTTGGCAAAAAGGAGCCGAGCACAGCTGTGAGAAGGGTGACTGATGCCAGCCTCTAGGCGGGCACGTTCTAGTCTATCCCTGGGTGGGTTTTATGAGAGACAGATTTCCCACCATTGAGAAGATTTGTATTCAGTTGAGCAGCTCAATTTGGCCCCTGACTCCTCTGTGAAGAGAGGGCCATTCTTCAGATCATTACTAATAACTATAGACGTACTATTCATTGCTATGTGCTTTAGAAAAACAGAAGGGCTTTCAGAAGAGGAATAAAATCAGTTCTTGCTAGGGTTGACCAAGGGTTCAAACAACCTACCTACAATTGCACTAAGTAAACATGTTGTTCTAGATTGTAACAACAGAAGAGTCAACCTGACTCTACTATTAAGGGCCTGATCGCCCCACTGTACTCTCTAGGCTGCTATCATTTGGGAGGTGACAGAGCTGCCTCACAGGGAGGAGGTATCTGTTTGTGGAGGAGGGCCTGTGCTGTATAGATACTTTCATTTCCAGCTTCTGTTTTCTAGAATTTCTAAACAAACTGCGATTTAGGAACTTAGCCATACATTAACTAAGGACATGATGGACTGAAAGCCATCTAAGGGGGCTAACAGTGAAATCCGATGGAGGAGGCACCTTCGGTGTGGACTTGGAATTTAGTTTCTTCTTCAGTAAGAGTGAAATAATGCAAAATATAATATTAATGATGATAATGATGGTGGTGGTGGAAACAATTTATGTACATTAACTCAATTAATTGTATGAGGTACATACTACTGTTATTCCTGTTTTATATTTGAGGAAATTGAGGCACAGATAGGGTAAGTAACGTGTCTAAGTAATAGAATGCCAATCTCACAGGTTTTTGTTGTGATCAGATGACACTGCACATATACAAGCACATTGTAAAGCTGCACCATCCTACATATACATGCCATATGCTGCTATTAGTAATAAAAAGCTGTTTTCCTCCACAGCTGTCACAGACGCAGGACTCGAGTGATCAAAGGAAGACACAGAAGGGTATCCTCCTAAGCAAGGAGCAAGCTGTATAGAAAGTCAAAATGCTTAACTGGAAATCTCCGCAACCAAGCGGAGATATGACAAGACATGGAGAGGGCGGTGAGAGTCAGGGAAGGAAGACTGTGTTTGTTTAGAACTCACTCTTTGACAGGCGCTGGACAGGCCCGGGGGGTCATTATTCACCTTTCATAGAATCAGCCTCCCCGAGCAGGGGCCCAGCTCTGCCCCAAACACTGCAGAGCCCTATTCTACTTTTAATAATTAATTATAACACACAAACACAAAATCATACAGCTTTTCTGGAAAGTATTTACACAAAAAGGAAAAAAACAAGACAATTTGGTTCACTGCTACTACTCCCACGCACAAAAAGAGAGAAAAAAAAAAGAGCTACTTTTGTTCTTACTTTAACATCAACTTCTGAGCCAAGTGTCATATTTTATTTTCCCTGCCTTGTTCTGGGTAAGAATTTAGGAAGGCGCTTGTGATGCGTCATTAAGTAGTTTTCCCATCATCTCGTGACTGAGTTATTGGCACTAGCTATAGCCATGGGGGGAAAAAATAAATGTTTATGATGATTTAAAAGACCAATTATAAGCCTTTGCCTTGTTCCTTACTCAGCATTCTGCATGGGATATAAAAATGGCAATGAAAAAAAAACAGTACATTTGAAATTTTAGCTGAGCAGAATGTCAGTTTTCAGTTACACTTAAAGAATAAAAAACATTAGGGTTCCATTAACAGTTTCAGGGTAATGGAGGCAAAGTGGGATTGTTTTCTATTATTATTATTACTTCCATTAATGGGTCAGTGCCTTCCAAGGGAGCAAAGCTGGGGACAACCCAGACACTTTCAATACAGCATTAACTCTTTTGGGTCAAAAGGGGCCCATTTAGTGGACTGTGGCAGTCATTGAATAAATGATACTCTCATGGCCTCGAAGAATTTATCTTCTGTCTAAAGAGTCTCACTTACACATTGCTATTTCCTCCATTCTATCCCTACAACTATTCCAGTAAAAGAAGAGGCTAATTTGCAGATAATTATTTAGGGAGGGAGGGAATAATTTTTACAGCAGAAAAACAAAAACAACCCGTCACAATGCATCCGTCACCCTGTGCAAATCTGGAAAAGGATAATGAGGCTCTTGAAGTAACAGAATTAAGATGAGAAATTAGAGGTGTGAGACAGAACAATTTTCTTTCAGGGGGAAGTACTCGGTGGAAGAACCACCCCCACCCCCCATGTTCGCTCTGTGCAGTTTATAGGTGAGAAAGTACAGCTAATTCTGGCTCTTTTCAAAAGTTAATGTCAGCTACTAGAATAATCTGCTTTCTTGATTTAATTGCATAGTTTAACCTCTGACATAACCTTTTAATTCATACCATGACAGCCAGCCCGACTGAAAGTTTTTCTAGAAATCTGAGTAACTTCCCCAAGGTAAAAACTGCTTTCCCTTTGGTGGGTATAGGGGGGACCCTCCGCCCCAGATCACCAAATCCGGGGCTGCTCTGGCTGTACAGGCAGGGGAGAGGGGCTCTTAGTAGGATATCTTATATGTTAAAAGTCAGATGCACCATAAGTGTACTTAACACTGCACACTCGGAGACAGTTAAGATGGTAAATTGTGTGCTATGTATTTTGAACTACAATTGTTTTTTTTTGAAAAGTTGGATGTGTGGTTATTAATAAGGGGTATGATATAGCATAGCGATCAGATGATATTTTGGGGAATGAAAGCGCTTAGGGCCACCTTGATTCAACTGAGGTTGTAGAAAAAGAAAACACTGTATACATTTTGCTGCTGTTTACTGAATTGAATTCTGGGAGCTGAATAGAATAACTGGTTCCTTAAAATGCTAAGACAGAGCCTTTGGCCACAGTAGTGTAAAGATTCACACCCTCTGAAGGTTTTGGTTTCATATGAAGACCTAACAATGATTCAGGCCGTGAGGCACCTAATCCAATGAGCTTAGGCAATTACAAAATTAATTAAATTTATTGGGGAAACATTGGTTAAAAAATTATATGGGTTTCAAATGTACAATTCTATATCACCTGTACATTACATTGTGTACTTACACCCAAAGTTAATTTGTTAAACTGAAAGGTGGCAAAATTCTGATGTTGTTTTAGCCCTAATTTGTTTTCAAATTATTAAGAAAGTTTCTCCTATTGTTGCAATTTAAGAAACATGATTTGGGGAAGCAACTTAACTTTTCTTTAATCCTCACCAGGGGATATGTTTTTGTTGATTTTTAGAGAGAGAGGAAGAGAGAAAGAGAGAAACATCAATGTGAAAAAGAAATAGCCTTGCGTATACACCCCGCCTGGGGATTGAACCCACAACCTTTTAGTGTACAGGATGATGCTCCAACCAAATGAGCCACCTGGCCAGGATGCAACTTAATTTTAATAGTGAGAAATTTAAATATATTATGTTTTTCTTATTTAAGTTACTGAACTATCCAAAATGGAGACAAATATTAAAGGTTATCTTGTAAGAATCACTTAAATTATTAAAAATACCCGGCTCCTTAAAATTCTAGGACAGAAGTCTTTGGCCATAGGTAGTGCAAAGATTTTTAAGTACACTATCATCAAGAAAAAAAGAGGGAGATCAGTAAGGAGACATACAAACTAAGTCTAAATACATCATTTTGGATTAAATTCCTCTGCAAAGAAATATAAATTAAGATGGAGGCATATTCTCGTTTGATATTTTGTTGTAGTCCTTTTAATTTAAATTATTTCAATATGAGCTTTTTCTGTCTGTAGCTTAGATTTTTTTTCTTTGGTGAAATGATAATTCTTTGCTTATATAACCTCACTAATGCTGTATTAGAGTTTTGCAGCATGATCAAATAAAAAGAGGTCTAGGGGTTGAGAAAAGAAAATTTGTTTAAACAAACATCTTTGATAATTAGAAAACTGATGGGAAATGTTCTACAAAGCAGACCAAAGCTAACGACGTGCATACATTAAAACCAGGAAGCCACACAAGTAGAATTGGTTTCTTTCTGTCTTTAACCCCTCAACACAAGGCATTCTCACCTACTGACGCCCTTCAGGAGTAAACATGTATATCTCTTTCTCTTCTTTTCATGGAAAATTAGGTCCTTTAAAGTGTCTACAACCTGGCAAAGAGGTTAATTATTGGGCTATTTCCACATGAAATGGTTCTGTTTTACGGATACAAAATAGTTCCCTGTCCTCAGAGGAACAGCTAAGCCCTGCCAATCAGGAGTCTCTCCTGGATCTTGTTCGAACTGATCTATGATAGAGAGCATATATTTTCAAATCCAAGGGGGAAAAAGTCAATTTCTTGATTTATACTAATTCCAGAGATCAGTGTGGTGCCTGGGACCTTGGAATACAAAGCCCAGGAAAGCCCTGGCCAGGTCGCTGCTCAGTTGGTTGGAGTGAAAACTCGATACACCAAGGTTGCAGGTTCGATTCCTGGTCAGGCCATATACAGGCGTCAACCAACGAATGCATAAAGAAGTGGAGCAACAAACTGATGTTTCTCTCTCTCTCCCGCTCCCTCTCTCTCATCAATAAATAAAAACTAGAAAAAAAAGAAGACCAGGAAAGTCTCCCTAGTTGGTCTCTGGCTCCACCCCAGTCTTCGGTTACTGAATCTTCTGTTCCTCATTTCCAAACAGTGTTCAGTATGTGAGATGCTCAAGTAAATGTTTACTTAACACGATAACCCAAATCCTCATCTCTTTAGGCCGGCTCCTTCCACCTGCACCTGCTGCTGTCGCATCCTGGACCCCCACACCCTGTAGATGTTTATGACTTCGTTTTATAGCTGTCTTTGCCCCTCCCCAGCAGCTGAGCAGCCACTCTCATTTAAGAAGCCCTAAGTATTGTTGCCATGGGTGACACGAGAGCATCGAGAATGGTGCAGCTCAACTAATAAAAAGGCTTTCACAGCATTTCAGCCTTTGCTCATAAGTGAAGTTAAAATTTATGGCTTTTAAAATACTGGATCTGGAAGAGGTTAGGTTAAACGGCTGCTAGTAATAAAAGGAATCAATACACCGCAGCATCTTGAAACAGCCAGCAAACTAAATAAACACTTCATCCAAATCCACTTGGCCCTGAATTAAAAGGACGTAAAATACTGTATTTATTTGGTTTGTCCCCCATCCATCAAGAGCTTGCTCCTCTAGGTCTCAACAAACTCTACCCAAGACACGTCTCAAATGTTTGTTTGTCAAATGGCAATTACAGGCCATGTCAAGGCTCTGGGTAATTAACTAAGCATTAACTTTATCAGGGAAGCTTGTGTAGATGAGTTTACTGCAAACACACAAATGAGACCAACAGCCTGGCCTGGGAGGACAACAGACTTGCTGATACTTATTTACAAACCAACACTGGAATTTGATAGCCTCTGAGAACCTAAGCCTTCCCGTAGGAAAAAAAGAAACACACACACACACACACACACACACACACACACACACACGTGTTTTTCAATAGTTCCTTTCTCGCCTGCTGAATTCTGAAACTTAATCTAGGTTTTAGAATGAAAATTAAACCTTTTGCAATAATGAACAACATCACAAGTCTGTAAACCAAGGGCAATTGTGAATTACACTGGAAAAAGAAACGTTAGTAGATTTTGAAAGCAGGGCAAGTAAAGGCTATCCTTTTGATGTGGTTTTTTTTCTTGCTATAAATTATCCAAGGCACAAAAATACTTTCTACTTTCCTTTGGTGACAAATAGTTTAATAATCTGTTAATGTTATTTTTCTCTTCTAAAGTTCATGCATAGGAAAAGGCGTAGTGACTGGATTTTGTCCTAAAGTCATTTTTTTTTTCCTTCTGAAAGGTATTATGTGAAAGCAATTTATGACAGAGAAAGGCAACTGCTATTCATTCCTTCAGACAGAAGAAATCCCGACACAAAGGGACTCTTTTACCCTCCTCTAATAGCTTACGGTTTAATATTTTAAATGTATTTTTGCTTTTCATGGTTCAGCACCAAGTGTGGCTCCGGGATGAAAATAAGTGATCTCAATTTATCGACATCTCAGGTAAAACAGGGCTACTTCTTTTTTGTAGGTTCAGGCTGTATTTAGGGTCCCTGCTGGGAGTAATCTTGGATTTCAGAAACCCAGCTTTATGGTCAGAAACACTGGAGCACTTCCCAGAATGCCCTCCGTCCCGTCCGGTTTGACTCTCTTGGAAAGTGAGACATGTTCTCTGAGTGGTGGTGCGTTTCAGGGAAGGGCTGTCCTTTGGCTGAATTGGGCCAGGCTGAGCCACGGAGAGCTGCCTTCCTCCTCTCGGGTCCCACACACCCGGAAGTAAGTGACTGTGAACTCTGCAGAGTTTCAGGCAAAGACTCTGAAACTAGACTGAGGCAACTCCAAGGTCTAAATTTCAAAGACACATCAAAGCGGGTGATTTAGGGAGAAATTCTGTTCCAAATGGAAAGGCATCCGTTTAGCTTGCCCTTTGGACAATATGACATTTTAATAATGCCATTGGGAAATTATGGCCAATGTACATAATTAACAAAGCAAAAACCCCTGAAAATATGAAAGAATGTAATGAGAAAAGCTGGTAATAGATGAAATATATGAATAGGACGAGTCCTCCAATGGGGTTAGTTGACATTAGAGGCAGGAAGAATGGCAGGAACAAGAGTAAGGTACATTTCGGGCAACCTGAGCGAACATTTTAAGAAGCAGAGAGTTCTGAAATGGGACCAGCACTGAATAAAGTGGAAGGAGAGGGCACTGCAGGCGCCACCACTTATTCTGGCTGCCGTTTGATAAGCAATGTTGAATTTGGGGGAAAGTTAGCACAGCTAAGGGAATTGGAGAACAAACACTGTTTTCTAAAATTCAGTAGCTTCTTAAAATTCTGACTCAGAATTAAATTCACGTTTCTGAAGGAATTAAGTGGATGCCATGTTTCAGTCTCACCACTACGCGAGGCTCACCGAGCAATGAGACTCAGTAAGTTCCTGTGGGAAGTGGACTAGCCGCCAGGCGTCTAGCAGATGTTTCGCTCATTCTCAAGAAGTCCCTACAGCCCCCAGCAGCGGGCGGGCTCAGAACCCTCTGTAACAGCAAGGCCCCTATTTCCATACATTTCCCCACCTTCTCAGAACTTTAAAAAATACCCTGTAAGTTTCTTCTTTCTCAGCCTCACAAATGGTCTCTCTGCCTGCATCCACCCTGTCTTCTAAGCCTCATGCCCAATAGAGAGAGACCCTCTCCCTTCTGAGCCTGCCAGTGGTCTGCTTCTCCATTATTCGGAGTCAGGAAATTCTTTCTCTTCACTGAAATCTCCTCTTTCGTTTCTCTTATTCAAAAGGCTCTGCAAGTCTTCTATTCCCCCTTCTTGTAAATATGTTTTTATTGATTTCTGAGAGAGGAAGGGAGAGGTAGAGATAGAAACATCAATGAGAGAGAAACATTGATTGGGTGCCCCTTGCACGCCCCCTACCAAGCCAGCAACCTGGGCATGCACCCTGAACTCCTGGTTCATGGGGCCACGCTCAACTAACTGAGCCACACAGGCCAGGCCTCCTTTCCCTTATTTTAATGCCAGGTTGGGGGCACCCAGAGGCCTCATCCAAGGAGTCTACTTCCTCCCGGTTCTCTGCATCCCCTGCCATATGGCTTCCAGCTCCAGTGCTCCAAGGTCACCAATTACCTCCTAATTGCCAGAACCAATAAACTTCGCTGGCTCCTTATTTTGTTTGATCTCTCTGCAGCACTGCATACTTGGCTTAACCCTTTCTGCTTGAAATCCTATCCTCCTCCTGCGCGCAGGCCCGCTGCTACCTGGTTCTTCTCAGTCGCCTTTCCTGGTGCCCTTTCTTCCCCTTTTCCCCAAATGTGGGCCTTCTCTGAGGCTCACCCTCAGCTCAATGCTTCCTCACATTCTCCTTCCGGGCATCCGTTTCCAGGGTTTTTGATCATGTGATCAAATTACTCCTCCAGGCTCCCCACTGCTTTTGGGAGAAAGTCCAAACTCCTTAGGATGGTTTACAAAGCCCTTCATGATCTCACCTTTTTCACCCATGTTACCTCACCTCCTTTCTTTTTCCTTTGCTCTTCCCCACATATTCCAAATTCTAGTCATTTTGAACTAATTGTTGTACTTCAAAGATGCCAGCACCCTCTTCTGTGTCATTGCACATGCCATTTCTCTCCAGGATTCTTTTCTCTACTCTCTGGACAGCTTTTCCTCACCTTTATTTTCTTAGATACCACTTCCACCAGGAAGCCCCCCTAACCACCTCTATGTCAAAAAAGAGAGGAGAGAGAGGCGGTCAGGTTCCTAATTTCTGTTACCACCATGTAATAACACCTAGCATTTATTTAGTGCCAAGTATTTTTTAAAGCCCTATACAGTATTCACAAGTTTAATTCCCACCACAACCCACGGATGCAAGTGCTATTATTATGGTCACTTATATAGGGAAAAACTTGGGCACAGAGAGGGTAAGTCCTTTATCCAAAACTACACAGCGACAGAGCTGGGATTTGAACTCAAGCTCTCTGTCTCTAGTTTCAGTGACCCAAACAACATGATATAGCTGCTCTTACGAGTTATGTATCATTGTGTATATATCTGTCTCCCTTACTAAACTCACAGCTTTTGAAGGCAGAGATGAAGCCATGGTCACCTTTGTATCAATGCCCGCAGGGTGGGCACTCAATAACAATCTGTTGTTTGCCTGATGGATTGAAGCCTTCCTGACTGTAGTCTCAAAGATTGCCCATCCTGGATTGCTTAGCATGGCTTCTTAGTTAATGGCACCCTGGCGCTGCAAATATGCAGATCACTCAACTATGATAACAATGAACATGTTTGGAAGTTGTCCTAAGTGGCAGAGACAGTGCTAGTTGTTCTATATAAATTGTCTAAATCCACTTCATCTTGAGGTTGATATTATTATTATTGTTCGTGTTTTAAAGCTAAAGAAGCTGCGTCTCCAAACAACCATGGGTCACACACTGCGCCAGCAGTGGCACCAGGTCTCAAAGCCAGGGCTGTCTGACAGTGAAGGCCATGCAGGTCACCACCGCCCTCCAGGTCTCCCTCCCAGGATGGCCAGTCTCTAGGCCAGTCTTTCGGGCTTCTCCTCTCAGGGATTTCCTAGGGAGCCTGGAGGCAGACATTTCTGTGCCTCTGTGCGTGTGCTGCTGCTGATCGCTGCGACAAGCCGCACTGTGAAATCCCTCCATTTCCCTGGGACACGCTCCAGTGTTCCATGGGGCCCATTCTGTGCTCTTGGGCTCTGCCTCCCTCTCCCACTGCCCCAGGCCCACCCCATGCCTTCGGCTAACCCTCCTCTTCCCTGTACTCCTCCACAGTAATGCTTGGCTCTGCCGCCTTGTCTTCTTTTAAATTCTTTCCAAAAACCTATTTTGGCTGAAGCTTTTGCCATTTCTTCTAACAAGGATGAATAAGAAATAGAAAATACCACAATTACTGTAGAAACACTAAGGAGCTGGAGGCCTTTGAGATTTAACTACCTTTTCAGAAGGTGCATTTTCTCTCCAGATTGTTTTGCAAAGCTCTCCTGGCACCAGAAATCCTGCTGGTTCACACAAAAGGAAGGCATGGCAAGTAGGATGAGGCTGCAGAGTGCTCTCCCATTCAACTTTCCACTGGGACTTCCTGTGTCAGCAATGAATGAATGCTATATATACAGCTTATTGTGTACATTCTACATGTCCAGGAAGGGAACACCTCCGAGGGCAACAGCTTCAGTGACTTGTATCAAGACTACCTCCTAATGGACTTCTCAGACTAAATAATGACAATATCACTAACACACCTGGGATTATAGCTTCTGCTTCCCCTAGTGAAAAAGAAACAACAGGTCCAAAATGGAGTGACTTGTGCTAAGCTCCACGTCAGCAAACCCAGATTTAAAACTCAACTCAATTGCAGTTTCAACCTTCCCCAGGAATGTCATCTTAACAGGTCAGTCTGGAATTTTCTGGTCAGTGGCAACTAGGTTATTCTGACACACAGGCCCTTTCCATGCTTTAAGGTGACGGGTTCTCTCCTGTCCTTTCCCCTTCTGCCTAGATGAGCCATTCATTTTGTACAGCTCCTCGGAGCTCTTTTCTACCAGCTGGATGGGATGTTGCCTGATTCAGGAATCATTCAATAAAGCCAGTTAGGTCTTCAAGTTTACTCAGTTACATTCTGTTTTTTTAACACTGTTAATATAAACACCGCTCTCAGAACCACCAAGAGCAATCTGCATTAGTATTTGAACAATCGCATTGATATGAAAAAACAACAACAAAAAACCCTGTTAAAGTTCTTGTCTTTCATAAGGACATCTAATTGAACCTTTTGTCTGCAGCTCCTCTTTCCAACAAAATACAGAATTCAGGATTAAACGCAAGAATGACAAGCCCAGATTTTTTTATACTATTATGAAGCCACAATGACCTCGTTTGGGTAATCGAAAGAGACAGGAGGCTCCTGGTTTTTATCTCTGTGTCTCTTAAATAAATATTTTGAGATAAGACACATGAACTTATATTTCATAGCCTCATTAGAATGTGCTTTTCAGAAACTAATTTCTCTTTTCATTATCTTTCTTCTTCCCATACACACTGTTAATTGTATTTTCAGGGCATGGTAAATAGAAGGAAGTTTTTGCTAAACTGTGAAACTCAAGAGATTTTTCCTTTCCAAAAGGGTACTGACAGAAGCCTAGCATTGGGCCGTGGGTTGATTTGTGATTAAATATTACCTCTTTATTCACTTCCTGCTCACAGAGTCTGTGATTGCCCCATATAGCTGTGGGAAGCTAACCTAAGCATTACAGTTTTTTTCTTTTTCTTATGTTTAAACTTGTATTCAAAAGGCATATAAGCAGATAGAAATCTAGAAGAGGCCACAACTAAAAGCATTTCCAAACAACATCCAACTCTATAATGAAGGACGACAAAAAATTAAGAAAAGGGTAACGAAGAAAATCAATTTTAAAATATTAAAATAATATTCAGTAAAATTATATTTCTAAATTTCACCAACCTAGTTTTTTAGTAGTTTAAATTATAAGAGTAATATTAAGAGATACACATTACGGACTTGTTGAAAAGCCAAGAAGAGGAAGTGCTATGGATCATGTGTGAAGTAATGTAATAATTTCCAAAGAGGACTCAAAAAAGTTGCCTGACAAATTTTGCATTTGATGCTAACTGAAGACAAATACCGTATTTAGGAGGCCAGTGCCTTATCCATTAGGCAACTGGGGACAAATACTGTATTTAATAAAAGGTACAATGAAAAAGTAATGGGTTAACTGACATAGATACCTCAATAATTTCAGGCAGAAATTAAGTAGAAATGATGATTTAAAAATTCACTAATGTAAAAGTAAATTATGTAAACTAAGGAATATAACAAAGGTGTTCATAAAAGAATGTGATATTCCCTATACTTGTGTAATAATAAATACTGTGAAAATTTCTCCCTGAGGTGAACAAGATAACTAGTTTTTTCTCTCAGTAGTGATTGGAGTGGAAGTGTCTAAAGGGGCTTGAAAAATGGAGTATTTTCCTCCAAGCTTCAGGGAATGAAACCAGTTGGCCAATCTTCCTGCAAATTTTCCAAGTTTGGAGTTTATCATATATCCTAACGCCACAAGCATGTGGACATGCTGTCTATTTACAAAAGAATCCAGAACATAAAGAACACAGGTACTGACTTCTCTTAAGAGATTTTAAAATTTATGGAAATTAAAGACACTTTAATTTATCTAAGATCCAGATACATATAAGGAAAATTTACTAAAAAACAAACAAAAAAACCCCCCCAAACCTCTGCGTTTGTCCAAATCTAGATGATAAGCTAATGACATGGATAACGCAAACCAGGAACCAACCCTCCAACGTGCAATAAAGTAACCTGAGTAACTTCGTGCACACACACAGGTTGTGTGCTATGTAGCCCCTGGGGCACCATTCACAAGACTCACATGCAGTCTGCACGATTAACTCCCTCCCACCCTCGCCACAGAGCTGGTGGACTTGTTAGTAAAAAAAAACAACAGAGGTAACTTATGAGAGCAACGATTTTTCCAAGCCGCATTTACAAACATTGTTTGATTTGGCTGCAGAATACGGTGTGGCTACATACACTGTGAGCTCAGCATGACATACAGCACATAGCAGGGATTTAACAGGTGTTTGTCAAGTGAACACATGACTGATTGAACAAACGGAGTGTTCGCAGTGGAAACTCGCAACATCTCCAACAAGAACGGGAATTCCTGATTTAGGAGGAGTGTGCAAATTCTTAGGCAACCGCATTTTATATTTGTGCTCAATATTTCCCGCCCTGATTCATAGTCAAAAACGAGAAGACTGGCCCCAAAGTAGCTGCTCCTTTAGTAACTGCCTGTGTGCTTCTACCTTTGCTGTAGGAGGAGGAGCTCATGGGAGGGAAAGGCCCTTTAAGGAGATGACCTGAATGTGCAGGGGAACTAACAAACGCTTCCACTCAGGCCCTGCCTTGCGAGGGCCAGGAGGAGGGTTCACACTAAGATTAAGAAGGAGAGAAAGCTGTCCCCTAGGAGGCAATGCACACCTGGAACGGAGAGCCAGATTTTCCAACAACAATGGGAATTCAGAGAGTTCACCCTTTGGTAATTAACAGTTGATTGTATATATGAATAGTGAGTTGCAACAGTTAAAATAAAAATTTAGGTTAAGGAAACTCATTGAAGCAATCAACACAATTTAATTTAATATTCATTAAATTCCTGCAATGTATGTGTTAGTTGCTGTTCAGAGAACACTGAACTTGTTCACAGATAATTTTCAGTGGCTGCATTTCAAAATGGTTTTCTTTTCAATCACTTCAGGCTTTGAAGTTAAATTTAGGAAAAAAAACTAAGATACAATAAATGGGACCGTTTTTATTTGTTTAACTCATCTGTCTTATGCAAAACTATTTGTTGTCTATCTGAAATCCTTTTCACCTTCTTCCTTTTAATAAAAATCCTGATTTTTTTGGAGAAGAAATGCTACTCACTAAATATACTCCTCTCCCCATACATTCACGAAATCCTGGGTCACTGTGCAATGGTTTTGAATAATTAGATGTAAACAATGTGTTTAAGGTCACGTTTCTGGATAGCTATTGTTTCTAGATAAAAGGGGCAGAACCAGCTGGCATGTTTTATTTCTTTGCCCATCGTCTCTATCTTCCTTGTTCCTTGAAAGCCACAAGGTATAGCAGGAGGAGCAGGAAGTCACAAGGAGGCTTGTGCTCTGAGGACTTGTTTGAGGAGTTATCCTGGCCCTGGCCTGCCTGCCTCTGCCCTTCTTCATGCCCAAGAAAAAGAAACCCTTTTTGGTAAAACCACTGTCATTGATTATCAATTACCTGTAGCCAGTACATACTAATTGACAAAACTAATCATAAATATTTAATGGCCTTCATATATTGAAGTTCCCACATTTTAATACCAGCTATTGCTACTATCTATTTAAAGGAAGTATGGTCTATCAAATAAAACTATAATTATGGGGGGAAATAATTATGGGAATCAGAGGACAGATGATCTGAAATAAGAAAATGTGTGACAAGGTGGTAATATATATATTACAATCTGAATTCTGAGAAATCAAATTATGCAAAATTTTACAGGAATCAGATGTTTTACCTTTCGTTCAGAGAATAAGGCCAAACATAGTATCTTTTCCTAAGTTTACTACAGGAGGGCTAATATACTGTTAAAACATGGCTAATTTAAAATAAAGTAACTTTTATATATGCTACCGTGTTTTGTTTTTAAACTGATAAATTATGTTAGTTTCAGGTGTACATCATGATTTGATATTTGCCTATATTGTGAAATGATCGCCACAATAAGTCTTGTTAACATCCATGTAATGTTTTCTTTCAAATGCACTGTGGGAGCATCTGTGGAAAGTGGTGTACAGTGGTTTGCAACCTGGAGCTCCTGGTCTATGTTTGGTTCCCCATGGAAATAGTAGGCAACGGTAGTGAGGACCTGTGACTTACTTCCAAATGATGACTAGGAACTGTACATTTTAATAAGTTCACATATTTTCTGTAAGAGCAAATATTTCTGCTTTGGGGTAAAATTATGTCAACTTAGGATAACACTGGTTACCTCAGGTGGAAATTCCGATATACATATGTCCATATGTATAGGTGTGCTTTAACCGCATATATATATATATATATATATATATATATATATATATATATATATATAAAACCATACATATACACACATACATAGTAGTTATTGGCACATTTATTTGTATGTTAATAACTAAAAGCTGAACAATCGATCACTATTGCTTATCAATGCCACTTTTCCATGAATATCCTTCAAACATGGGCTCTGAGGCTTCCTGCCATGACCCTCCACAGCAAGTGCTTGGCACTGGCATTTCATAAGGTCTCAAGTGACTCTGAAGGTCCTCCTCGTCTGGAAGGAATCTTAGATTTTGCTGAGGCATGAATTTGAATCATTTTTCAGAAAGTGCACCTGGCACAAAGTCCAGCTCCTGAAACCTTTGGGAGGATAATTTTCTCTGCTTGTCTTTGGATGTACAGGAATTATCCTTAAGTGATTATTTTTCTAGATCCTGGCGAGCTCGTGGCGAATGCAGCAACTGACCTGGGATTAATGTGATGTACAGTAAAGTTCATTTGTGGCAGAATTCCTTCCTCCACTGACTCCAGAGCAGAGGCTAGAAAATCAAATACTTCCATTCTAGCCTTTGCTGTTAGCGAGGGCAATGAGCCAATTCTGGGCCATGAGACATGCGTGGAAGAGGGTGAGGTCTTCTGGGGGGAGGCCTTAGCTTGTAGTGGGTAGATAGAGAAGGCTGGCACTATCCTTTCCCTCCTCCTACCTCTTCCTGCTTTCACCACAGCCCTTATGCCCAGAGCTGTTATGAGATGGTCAAGAGGAAGAAGCCAAGAAAATCAGAGACACAACCAACCCCAAATCCACTGACTCTCCCTCCTTCTCTCCCCTGCTGGCTGGGGCCTATATTCAGACTACTTATTATCTCAGAAATATAAACTCTACATCATTCTGTTACCTATAGTTGAGCTTTGTTATTGGCAGCAACTGAGCCCTCTTAACGGACACAAATAGTATTATGAATTAATTTAGTCCTGTACTCAAAACATTATTGTCTGAAGGATCTGCAGAAGCCCCTTAAAGCTGTCAGTTCTTATTTGCTCTATTTCAGGGAGAAAATTACAAATTATATGATCTTTGTGAATGAGGAGATTGGCAGAAGTGCCAGGAGGAATCCCTAGACACTGGTCTGTGGCACATTCCCATGGTGGAGAAGCGCGTAGCTTCCTTTCAGCTAATCCACTTCTTGCTCGCTCACCCTGGTAAGTATCCTTCAGATCTTAATTTGTTTCTGCAAGTAAATTTTCTTACTAAGAAAAAGATATTTCTGACAGCCGAAATGACTATTCCAGTTCGGAGGGAAATTACTAATTATACCTTGTCACAGAGTAATGCATTTTTGTTTGTCAGGTATGAGTTGGTTATTGAGAATCAGCAGCCCAAGAGATCGACTGCCCCTGGGGGCACTTAAAAAAATCAATGAAATTCCTGAATATAAATTCCTGAACATAAAGGTTCTTGGAAATTCTAACAAGCTGCCAACATTGCTTTCTCTCTTCTTGCTCAGGAAACATTACCTGAAAAGTCCTCCTTGCTTCCTTGATCATGTCCTAGCTATACTACCAATGGAAAAAAAATTGAAAAACAATTTGAAAGCGTCTATTTGGCTATAAGAGTGTGCCATTATTTCTATAGAATTAAGTACCAAAAAGTTTTCAGTACAAAATATCTAAATGAGTGTATTTAAAAACACTCAAGAGACCTTCAATTATTGAGAACTTGACTTTGATGAATGGAAAATTATAATAAAATTAGAGGTCTGATGCATGAAATTTGTGCAAGGGGCTCGGCTCTCGCAGCCCTGGCTTGCCTCAGACCTTGTAGCCCTGGCTTCGTCTGGAAGGTCGTTCGGTCATCCGGTCTAATTAGCATATTACGCTTTTATTATTATAGATTTTTTTCTATTTGGTTGGAAATTTATCTATCCTGTTTATCTGAAGACAAATGCGAAATCCTAAAAGTTTTGAATGATTTAGGTATTTTAAAAAGACTTTTAAAGTGACTTAGATTCACATCTAGACACTGTCCCTTACCATTTATATCAACATCGCAGTTTCCTCCTCTATAAAATAATATCCCCTCTTCTAACCTCACAGTTTTCTGAAACTGAATGACTTACACTAATTTTATTCACAGGGTGAACCACTTGCTTGGGAAATTGTACTTGAGTGTGCCTTTATTATATAAGAATATTACATTTTCTTACATTATCTTTTCTTCTTTTGAGAAGTGCCAGTCCACACTTGAAGTAATTTCTAAGGCAATTTCTTAGTTCATTAATGAGATTATTAGAATGATATGATTTCTTGTCCTGATTCGCGTGGACACATGAAAATCTTCACTCATTTCAAAAATTGCCCCAAAGAGTTAAAAAGTCTCCTCTTTTGCCAAACCTCTGCTATTTTCCTCAAAATTATTCTTTGTTTTATATTTTTAACTTATTTTTGACTGATTGAATATCTCAGAAGTAAAATTATTTTTTTCTAATTTTCCTTTTATTTATTTTTTATTATTTTCATTTTTATTGAACTTATTGGGGTGACATTGGTCAATAAAATTATATAGGTTTCAGGTGTACAATCCTATAACATATCATCTGTATATTGTATTGTGTGTTCACCATCCCAAGTCAAGGTTCCACAGAGGTAAAATGTTAAAATACTGCTTGCAGACCTGTATTTCTACTTTTTATCCACAAATTACTGCCTCATAACACTAGTAATATTAGAACACGAGGTTCTTTCCACTTCATTTCAAATAAAATGCTTTGATATACTTGAAACTCAATTTTCTTTCTCTTATTTTCCCAGTGGATCTTTAACACCCAGAAAGTACAGCATCTCCAAGTGCTGACCAGTAATTTGAATCAATACCAGCTTCTGCCAGAATCTTTTACTACAAAACTCTAACAATTCTCCTGTTCAGCGATACAACAGAGCCACTTTGATTTGCAAGTTGATGCTCATTTTTCTCCTAATATATTGGAATAAAGTGTCTTCAAGAACCAATTATATAAGCAGAACTTAATCGGTCTGTCTTCATGCTTATTTACTTTTACTAATGCGTGTTTGTTACAGACATGGTGATGCACAGCCTCTAATTTACTTTGTGATCAAATCCCTGATGATCAGCAGTTCCTACTTTGGCACAGTATTAACGAGTCCTTGCAGTTGCCTCTAAAACATTTCGGTGTCAGCATTCTTTCTCACTGGCGAAGGCAAGGAGTTGAATGATGGTTATGTTCACCAGGGCACACTCACGAAAGGCCCTGGGCTGAGAGCAAGCCTGAAGTTTAGCCTTAAAAGAGTTTGATTAATAACCAACAGAATTGGTGCCATATAAAATATGGTGGCAGCCTTTTTTATTAGAGTATTAAGAAAAACATCCTTCCTCTACTTTAGAGATTAGATTCGTTTTCTTGAGTGTTTGAGTTACTTTATGGTGCCCTAAGAATTCTGTCTTCTTAAAAATAAGCCCTGGGCTACAGAATATGCTTAGGAAAGCTAGAAACTAAAATCCCAGCTTTTTCATATTTCTATTTGCTGTTATTATTTCTTAAATGTATGTATTCAGTATGTAATCTTCCTATGTATGTATTCAATCTTCCTATCTCTAAATGAAGCCAGCTATTACACTGGAATCTTTTTCTGCTGATAGAAATTACAATGAGATCAAAGTCACCTCCTAGGACTGCATAATCATTAAAATTAGGGCATACTATGACATTTGCATGACATTTCTGCTTCTGAGCTTGGTGTTGCTTTCCCTGCTGCCCTGAATGCCTCCCCCTCTCTTCTACAGTGATCCAAACCAGTCCTTCAAAGCTCAGGCCAAATCCCTTCTTGATGAATACTGATCTCACCCATCTCGAAGCCCCCGTTGCCTTATTGTCTGTGTCACACAATCTGTGCACTTTCCACTGCAGAGTTCAGTATTGACAAGCCACTTGCTCTTCACTGTCTCCCGCGCTTACCTCCCCTGAAAGCGTGTCTGCACCCATGCCTTTCACTTTGCTCGGATCTTCACAGTATCTTATGCAATATCACAACCCAGAAGAAATCAGGTATTGCCACTTGATGCCATAATTTGCACGAATGTATAAATATTAAAGGAGTTCTGTTATCAATGTTGCCTAAAATGGGAAACTACTATTGGGACTACAAAAGAAAAGTAAGGAAAAGGAGAGCTCAGAGTAAATGATCACCTTTGAGAGTTAAAGGTATGCATTATTAAAATTTCAAAATGAGTTCAATTACCTTAGATTTTAGTAAACACACACACACCCTGGATTTAGCTTTTCTAAATCTTGTAGGTGAAATGCCATTTTTTCTTCTTCTTTAGTGTCATTAAGATTGAGGATGGGGTTCTTTTTGTTGACAACGCCTTTAATAGCCCTGGCTATAAGGAGAATTCAAGAATAAGCCTGAAAAGCGGCACGCCTCACTGGAAATCACTAATATGCCTTCACCCTGACTCTAGAAACCACGTGTGCAAGGTGTCTGCCAGGAGACCGCCACCATCGCCAATCTCTTCCTCTTAGTGAGAATGAAACAGGGCAAGGTATTGAAAAGAATCCTTTTATTGCCAAAATAATAGGATCCGGAATTCAAAATCTAGGTGAGCCAAAATCATGCTTCTTGAAATTAGTCAGAGGGAGACAATAGCAACAAAACCATCATAACTGCTAACATTTATTGGAAACTTACTGTATTCTAGGTACCATGCTAAGTCCTTGCCATGTATTAACTCTCAGTGCTGGTTGTAAGCAAGTGTTCCTGCAGGGGAATTAGTAAGCAACAAGTTGCTTATGGTCCCAATAAAGGCTCCAATAACTGTATTTTTTAAATATATATTTTCATTGATTTCAGAGAGGAAGGGAGAGGGAGAGAGAGATAAAAACATCAATGATGAGAGAATCCTTGATCGGCTGCCTCCTGCATGCCCACTACTGGGGATCAAGCCCACAGCCTGGGTATGTACCCTTACTGGGAATCTAATTGTGACCTCCTGGTTCATAGGTCAATGCTCAACCATTGAGCCACGCCAGCCGGGCGATAACTGTATTCTTGACCTATAATGTTGCATGGGGTTATAAACTACAAAATTAAATTCATTTTCATTTATTTTATTGGGTTGCCATCTTAATATTATCCCTCCTTAAAATACCACTGCATCCTAAATGAGATAAAATAGTGTCCACTTGACTTCTTGTTCTAAATTCAGTGAATTTTCTCTGTCCAGTTAAACAGTTGCCAAATTCCATTTCAGCTGCCAAAATTTATTCTGGAGGTAACTGCATTTTAGTCTTAGATGAACTCTATTTGGTGGGCCTAGGAGACAGTAAATCAATAGATATTTAATCAAAAAGTACTTTTCCTTCCTCGAAATGGAAGTCTAAAAGGCAGAGCATATTCAGATAAGAAGCTATGTATTTTCAGGATAGAGTGGTATAATCTTAGCATAAGAAACATTTTAATATTTTAGTATGATGTTCCTAATACGTCTTGTGATTGATGTCTTACAGGATGTGCAAGCTACTTTTAGTAAAAATCAAAAAATCCCTTCTCTGAAGATTTACATTTTCTATCACTGGCAAAGTCCCAAGATGATAAAAATCTATATCAACAGAAGATTTCTAAGCACTTGGGGATAGCCTGTTTAATTTAATAAATACGTACCTGGTAAAATTCACATCTGGAAAATCCAAAGATTTGAATATGTCTTAATTTTCTTTATTAGCATGTGATTTGCACCTAATGTAATTAATAAGTATCAAGTGTTAAAAAGATCACTGGATAGTAGTTTAAAAAATGAAATTATAGCCCTCGTTACCAATGTTTCCCTAGAAGATTTTTTTTTTCCTTTTTGAGACCAAAACAATGCAAAGTGATATAGACATGACTACACTGCAGTGGCTATCTCTTCAGTTAAGTCTCAATATCGGTGGCATGTCAAAAAGCACCTGAGACTCCACCCTAACCCACCGTATAGGAACTTATGCCATTTTCAGGTAAAAAACAAAACAAAAACAACCAATGTTGTGATGACAGCAACATGTCAAAACTCAATGCAGAAAAAGAAGCTGCAGAACCCTTCACATTAATTTCAAAAGTAAATGTTCTAGATTGTTACTAACATTTAGAGATTGACGCTCAGATGTTCAATCTTGAAAATGCATCTATTCTGTTAACCACCCCAGTGCCCCCAAAGGTCAAATGTAAATAGGCATTTTATACTTATTCTTGGATGTCTTTCCTTTCTCTAGGCCTACAAATGTTAATTTATCTCAGAGTAAGCTATTGGTGCTTCCTCCATCTAGTTTTGATGTTATATTTTTCCTGCTTGTTCTGAGGACAGAGCAATTTCTGTGACAACTCCAGCATGAATACCAGTAAACATGGCATAAGAGTATGCAAATGAAAATATAGTAGTATATATGTGTGTCATGTGAATTACCAATTTACAATAGCTACGAAGACATCACTCATTGCAAAGCTGTGCCTTTTATGCATGTAAAAAAGGTATTTTTAAATAATAAGAAAATTTATCTATTAATCTCTGAATATGAAAACTGGGGGAAAAAAAGAAAGAGAGAGAAAACAGTGTATGTATAACACTACATACTTTAGGAAGAACATATCATCATTTGTTCAACATTTACTTTTACTAAGTGGAAATATGTTAGAAACTGACTTTTGTCAGTTGATCAAAACAGACAACTAATATAATAAACAAGCATATAATTACATCTTAAGAGAAAACACAAGACTATATTGGCAAAATCAGTGCCAATTTCATTGCATAATAACCTCTATGCAGTCATATCCCACTAATATTTAAAAACAAAAATCACATTTGGATGTTCAAGATACCTTATGAATATAAATATATAAATTGATTTAACTTGGTATCGAATTTTTAACTGCTAGAAATTTTGCCTTCCTCTACAGCTGCTAATTTTCAGAGACAAATCCTAGTCCTTTCAAGCCACTGAACATGATAATAACAAAAATGAGATTGATCATTAACTCTAGTAACTGCCTTTGTCTTCATCTTAGGCTGCTAGTTAGCCAAATCAATTAATAGCTGCTAACTCTTTTAAAGAATTATTACTTAATTTAATCTGTGCAATCATGTGGACAAAACCAAGATCCAACTATCAGCTCTATGCAGATGACTTCTAAATCTATATTGCTAACCTTGACTTGTCTCTTGAGTTTCAGAATCATATTTTCAAACGGGGGTGGGGGGTTAGGGGGGGTTAATGAGGGAAGAGGGAGGAAGGGGTCCTTCAGCCCGGCCTGCACCCTCTTGCAGAACAGGACCTCTCTGGGGATGTCCGCCTGCCAGCTTAGGCTTGCTCAGGTTGATATCCATCTTGCAGTCTGGGACCCCTCGCTCCTTACTGCCTGCCTGTCACTGCTGCTTACCGCTTGGCTTGCTGCTCCTTTGCGCTGCTATGGAGGCAGGAGAGGCTCCTGCCACCACTGCTGCACTTGCCAGCCTTGAGTCTGGCTTCTAGCTGAGCGGCATTCCCCGTGGGAGCTCACTGACCACCAGGGGGCAGCTCCTGTGTTGAGTGTCTGCCCCCTGGTGGTCAGTGCGCATCATAGTCACCAGTTGTTCTGGTCGTTCCACCATTCGATCACTTAGGCTTTTATTATATAGACTAGAGGCCCAGTGCACAAAAATTTCTGCACTCGGGGGGGTCCCTCAGCCCAGCGTATGCCCTCTTGCAGTCTGGGACCCCTCACAGGATGTCCACCTGCTGGCTTAGGCCCGTTCCCTGGGGATCGGGCCCAAGCTGGCAGTCAGACATCCCTCTGGTAGCCCGGCAGCCCTCGGGGGATGTCCACTTACCAGCAGGGAGCAGACCTAAGCTGCAGTCGGACATCTTTAGTGCTGCTGAGGAGGTGGGAGAGGTTCCTGTCACCACCGTTGTGCTGGCAGCCATCAGCCTGGCTTGTGGCTGAGCAGAGCTCCCCCTGTGGGAGCGCACTGACCACCAGGGGGCAGCTCCTGCATTGAGCATCTGCCCCCTGGTGGTCAGTGTGTGTCATAGTGACCAGTCATTCCCAGTCGCTCTGCTGTTAGGGTCAATTTGCATATTACCCTTTTATTATATAGGATAGAGGCCTGGTGCACAGGTGGGGGCCTGCTGGTTTGCCCTGAAGGGTGTCCCGGATCAGGGTGGGGGTCCTGCTGGGGTGCCTGGCCAGCCTGGGTGATGAGCTAATGGGTGTTTGCAGGCTGGTCTCACCCTCTTCAGGGTGGTGGTCCCCACTGATGTGCCTGGCCAACCTGGGTGAGGGGCTGATGTGTGTTTGCAGGCTGGTCACACCCCCTTCAGGGTGGGGGTCCCCACTGGGGTGCCTGGCCTGCCTGGGGAGGGGCTGATGGGTGTTTGCAGGCTGGTCACACCCCCTTCAGGGTGGGGGTCCTCACTGGGATGCCTGGCCAGCCTGGGTGAGGGGTGATGGCTGTTTGCAGGCTAGTCAAACCCCTCCTCCCCCCAGTGGGGACCCTCACCCCATGGAGGTTTGGCCAGCCTGGGTGAGGGGCTGATGGCTGTTTTCAGGCTGGCCACACCCCCTTTAGGGTGGGGGGTCCCCACTGAGGTGCCTGGCCAGTCTGGGTGAGGGGCTGAGGGCAGTTTTCAGGCTGGCCAAGGCCCCCAGCGATGGAAGCTCCCAGCCTCTCCTTTTTATCTTTTTTCTTTTTTTTAAATCTGGGATTTATTTACCTTCTATAATTGAAACTTTGTAGCCTTGAGTGGAGCTCAGAGCTGGCCAGGGTGGGTGGAAAGCTTGGCTTCCTCCATCACTGGGGCAACCAAGCCTCCTGCTTGCTCCAGCTCCATGGCTGCCAGCCACCATCTTGGTTGGGTAATTTGCATATAGTCACTCTGATTGGCTGGTGGGCATGGCTTAAGGCATAGCGAAGGTACAGTCAATTTGCATGTCTGTCTTTTATTAGTGTAGATACTTATTCCTCATAACTTGGCCTTTCTTCATGGTTTATCTTTTTCTATTAAAGGTATCACCTTACTGCTGGTCTTCTAGCCTAACAGTCTCAGGGAAGCTTTGGGTCCCCTTATCTCTTGTCCCCAGAGATGAGAAACTGTCGAGTCCTATACACTCTTTTCATACACCCTTTTATAGAAATGCTATCCAATTCTCTCTAACAGAAGTAAAGAGAAAAAGCTATGAATTGATTGAAGAAAGCCTTGGAAGAAACAGTTGGGAGTGGAACCAGAACACAAGTGACAGATTAGCTTAGGATAAGGAATGATACATCTTCTTTTGTAAAATCCATCTCTTTTCCTTCATGTGTTCTTACTCTTGATATTTCTCCAGGCCCATAAAGCATTACCCTCTCAGCAGCTAGACAGTAACCTTGGGTCTCAACCTTGCCCTATGTTGCCATTTGGTAGCATCCTATATATAGTTTCTAGAATCTTAAATTTTTATAATTTTAAAAGAAGCCCTAATGGCTGAGCTAACTACTCCAATAAGTATTTGCATATAGAAATAAAATGTTAAGGAAAAATTATATGTCAGCACTTGAAAAATCAATACAATTTAAAGCAATAAATGAACTATTCTCAATTTTTTCTCCTTGCAGGTGTTGCTATAGTCATTTTGAGTGACTTATAAGTTCCTTAACAACAGAGGTCAGGATTTTTCATGTTTATACTCCTATTAGGCAGTACACTCATTGGTTTCCATGACTGCACACATTTTAATTTACTGAAGACAATGCGCAAGCAAACAGTTTTACCCATACCCTATTAATACTCAAGTAGCAACTTCATGACCAGACCATAAGGAGTGTCCTCTCTCTTACACTTCGAAAGCACTGCAGAGGCCATTTCTCATCTGCCCCCTCTGCCACAGCCATATGCTCTGAAATGCAAGCTAGAGGGGCAGATGTATAATCTGGGAAAAGATCCAAATTCACGACCTCTTTGGAGCCCAGGGTATGGTGTGTGCAATGCCAGTCCTGGCTGACATGCCCAGAAATTCTCATTCATAGAAACAAAGGATGAAAACACACAGAGGAAGAAGAAGAAAAATAAAAGTTCACTAATTTTTGCAGCCACAATAGCAACTAGCACCTCATCTGTTTTACTGAAGCTGACCCAGCTAATATCTTCCTGCCTTAAGGGTTTCCTGAATCCCTGTAGACTCCAGCAGCAAAGACAGCTCTTCACAACCATGACTATGAGCTGAGACTTCATCCAAAGTCTCATGTCATCCCCTTGGCCAAGCTCATCTCCACACTACGGTAACATGAGTCTTACCTAATTGAAAAGTTACATAAAATTCTATAAAGCATCAATTTCTGGTCTTCAGAAAGATGAAAAACTAAAGAGTATTATATGGTTCAAGAAGAACACAGGGAAGGTCAGCTTTGTAAGAATGAACAGGACTGGTTTTGATTTGTTTTAGTACCTAAAGGACCCATCAAAAAGCCTCCTCATGCATTACTCTTCGGGTGTGGTCATGACTAGGAATTCAGTCTAAGGGCATTCCAGAGGTTCAGAAAGAATTCTGCTTAGTATCTGATCCAAGGCCCACATAAGCAGCGCCAATAGCCAGATATGCCTCTTCTTTCCCATTTTACAACAGGGCACGTTGTAATCTGGTAAAAGCTCCTTTGTGAACCCTATTTTATTTCTTCCTATAACAATGTTTCAGTATAAGAATCTCTAGAAAGGGTAATAAACCATAGCTCATAACTACAAATATAACCAGAACCTTTTATTGTGTGGTTTCTTATTAAAGAGAATTTTCCATTTCAAACTTTCTCAGCATATTATGGACATCATCCCCCACTTTGTTCCCATGTCATGTGGCTTTCCATAGATTTCAAAGGAATGTTTTAAATTGGTTTGTCTTGTCAAAAGTAATCCAGACCCAGTGAGATAAAACCTGGCTTAATGTGCGCTTTAACCCGCATTGGACCCAATGGTTTATTTGAATTCAGCCATTTACAAAGGATAACCATTCATTCATTCATTCATTCATTCATTCAGTCAGTCATTCAGCAAACAATTTCTGGACTCTAGGCTTCTGCTTCCAGTAATGCATCAATTTTCAAAACCCTGGTGATAAAAATACAAATAGTTCTTGGATACATTGAAACAAATGCACATTTAAATGCACTGCTTAGCTCAAAGGAAATTAAGGGAAATCCTTAAGCAAAGTCCTTTGACAAACAGAAAATAAATAAATAAAAAATCAAGCACGAATAATGCTAAGCAACCAAACTTACAGGTTGAGATAGCCCCTTAGGTAAATGCTGGTACTAGGAATCTGGAGCTTGGGGAGGTGGAGTGATGATGGTATCTTGGAGGTACACAAACTCAAATATACTTGAGAGTTACAGTGATGACCCTCAAGGAGACCTACAACAGCCTGGCTACACTGGCTCAGTGGTTGAGTGTCGACCTATGAACCAGGAGGTCATGGTTCGATTCCCAGTCAGGGCACATGCCTGGATTGCGGGCTCAATCCCTGATAGTACAATGCCGGGGTCCAGCCCCAGCAGGTCCAGGGGTTCCCCATAGGTGAGGACGGAGTCGGCGAAAAAGGAACGACACGGAGACAGCGTTCAGCTGATCAGCAGCCCATCCAGGATCTCCAGCCAGGATCTCCAGCCAAGTTCTGGTCTGGATCTCCAGAGAGGTTCTGGTCCGGAGCCCCAGCCAGGTTCTGTAGTCATGTTCCCTCGCTAGGTTCTCCAGCCAGGTTCTGTCCAGGTTCCCTCGCTAGGTTCTCCAGCCAGGTTCAGTCACCAGGTTCTAGTCAGGTTCTCTTGCCCATTTCTGTAGTCAGGTTCAGTCCAGGATCTTTTGCCATGTTCTCTCCAGCGAAGTTCTTCTGTCTCTAGGTTCTGTGTAGGTTCTGTCTTCTTAGTTCTGTGTTCTAAGCTCTGTATTCTAAGTTCTGTCTCTTGCTGTCTTGTTGCATCTGTATTTATACCAGTTGATTCAATCCTATCAATCTCTATTACAAAGGTTAGGGCGTTTCTTATCTTCATTCCAGGGAGTAAAGATTATGTAGCTTAAGCACGATTGTTCGTAGTTAAAGTGATTAATTACCCGCCTGGCACTTAGTTAAGAGGTTTTATTCCCTCCCTAACTTCAGGGGAAAATCCCTACCTGGGGAAACAACCTTTCTCAGAGAGGAGACCTTGGTTAAAACACATAGTGCCAAGAAGGTGAGCAAACATATTAAGAACAATATGCCATATATGCCAGGTCCCTTGAAACAGCAAGGATGGACCGGCTCCCGGCAGTACAAGAGGCAGTCAACCAATGATTCTCTCTCATTACTGATATTTCTATCTCTCTCTCCTTCCTCTCTGAAATCAATAAAAATATAGATTTTTTAAAGAAGACCTACAACCTTAGTGGAAGGGTGGGCTGAAAACCTTATTCCGTGAATACAGTTTCCTCAGCAAAGGGAGTCCAAGACAATATGCCTTTTACTCTGGCTTTAGATAGGGAACATAACAATAATATATTTTTTTAAGTAACCTTTTACTTTTAAGAATTTTCAACCATTGAAATTTAAGAATTTTCAATGTCCTCTTAGAATTATTAATTCAAATTTATTTTCTCTCAATTAATTAAGCAGTTGAGAAATTCTATGAAAGTGATCCTAGTACCATAAAGAAGCAAAACTAAATCTTCTCTGGAGAAAAGCATATATAAATCAGGCTCTCCAAGATCCTCACACATTAAGTCCAACCAAATATAACATCCTAAACATCAATTACCAAATTCATTAAAAGAAAAAGTCACCACAAATGAGGGTCAAAAGAAACATGAAAGCGATCTAGACACCAAATTGGAGTTAGATGATAGGTGAAAGTATAGATTTGTGAAAGTATGGAGAGACCTAGCGGGTATTATGCTAAATGAAATAAATCAGACAGAGAAAAACAAATACCATATGGTTGCACTTATATGTGGAATCCAAAGAACAAAATAAAAGAACAAACAAAATTGAAATAGACGCAGAGACACAGGAAACAGACTGATGGTTGCCAGAGGGGAGGGGGTTTGAGGGACTGGGTGAAAAAGGCAAAGGGGTAGAGAAATACAGATTTTAGTTACAAAACAGTCACGGGGATGTAGAGTACAGCATAGGGAATATAGTCACTAATACTGTATAACTGTGTGTGGTGCCAGGTGGGTACTGGAACTATCAGGGTTAACATGTTGGAAAGTATGTGATTGCCTGCCCACTATGTGGTACACCTGAAACCAATACAAAATAATGTTGGGTGTGAACTGTAATCGAAAAACAAAATTTAAAGTTCTTTAAAAACAACAACCCAAAACCATGTAGCACTACTATTCATGGAAAAACAGTATTTTACTAATATACATTAATACAGATAAATACTTTTTAAGAATAAAAAGTGTTTGCCCACTTACATCACTTAAAACATTTCTTGGACACTAGGTCACTAAACTAACCAATAGTAGCCATTTGTAGCCATTTTTTTCCCCTCTTATGTATGTTAGCAAATAAAAAGCCTCCAACACCAGTGTTTATAAATACCTCCAACAACTCCCCGAAGGCATTTCATGATATTCTACAAAACTATCTGCTTGTGACGCATGCAGGAGGCCGCTCTCTCGTCAATGATGTTTCTCTCTCTCTTTCTCTCTCCCTCTCCCTCTCTCTCTCTGAAATCAATAAAAATATATTTTAAAATAATAATAATAAACACACTGAAAAGTGGAAAGAAACAGGGTCTTTGAAGGAATTGTTCAGCCACTGAATTAACTCTCTGATGACCTTACACCAAATTTTTTTTTTTGTTATGTGAGTTAATAAATATATTGAATTAAAAAAACACACACAACTATCTGCTTCCTCCCCCATTTTTTATTCTTTTTTTCTTTTTGAAGTTGCACTTTGCCTGGTTTAAAAAGGCATGCATATTTTTAACTTTGGTTAATAAAAGGGTTTTTCTTCAAAAGGTAACTCTGAACAGCTTCGTTTTGTTTTGATGGGGTATACTTTGTAAGTTGTTTTGTGTGGGTGTGTGGTTTCTAATTATCAATAGTGTGGGAATGAATTCACATTTCAGCAAGAAGTAATCTAGGTTGTTTTAAGCTTTCTCTTTAATTTTTACATATTCATTATTAGTCCTATTATAACTCTGCTTTTATTAGACACAGTTGGGCATCATGAACCTGTAAAAGGAACATTTTTATACACAGCACGATGTGGGTGCCTTACCAAATCATTACAAAGACTGAGTTCCCGACTTCTGGGATACCAAAAATTGACAGGGGATTTTAAAATTCCCCAAACATGTTTTTCATGTTTCTAGCAACCCATAAATGAGGTTGCTCATAGTTAGTCCCCTCTCCTTTCCTTCTCCCTGAAATACCTTTGGGCCCCAAATAGGTTTCCAGTATGACCCAGGGATTCGGCTTCTCACCTCTTCCCAAATTATCCCTTTTCCTGTGGTTCTTCTGTACATCTCTGTGCCAGTCCCATGCTAAATCCTCACATTTGTATACCATTTCTATTATTACATTCAGCATGTGAAGTTTCACAATGTTTAAAATGTTTTCATTTATAAAGATCCATACATTTTTTCATTACCCAATAGGTACATAAATATAGTCTCAATGTAAAAATTCAAATACTATAGATAAAGCAGAAGTCCCCCTTGAATGCCAAACTCCAACTTCTTCTTCAGTAAAGGTGACCGCTGTTAATTTTTCTATGTGGTTACATTTATATATAAGCACGTGGTATTTCCACTGTTTGCACTCCTATCGCTGCTACTAAGCTGTGAGCACTTTGGGGGCAGAATTCATATTCCATAGAACTTAATATGTGTAGTAGTGCCTGGAGTAGTGTCTGACACAAGGTAGTTGCTCAACAAATATTTGGCTTAATAAAGGAGGCACTGGCTCCTCCCCTTTATGCAGCAGATAACAGAGCTCTCCCGCCTGTATGTGGAAAAGGTGGGCCTTGGGATTACTGATGGCTAAGGAGCCATGACTAGGGATCAAAGGAGCTTGAAAAGCAGCCTGAGGGGGATATCATGGGCTGGCTGGCTCTGATGCAAAGCCGTGAGTTTGGGCAAGAAAAGCTGAGACAAGATAAAAAGTATAAAAATGGAGCCTAGAGATACCTGAAGTTAAACAAGGCGACACACCAGAAAAGAGCCTGGAGAGACAGCTGGGGAAGGTTTCTCGGGGAGGGAGGCCTTCGAAGAGTTCAGCTGGGGTTCTGAGAATGAAAGACCAACACATGGTCAGACAGCACCAGGTGAATAGCTCTGTGAGATGGGAACATGTGGATGAGGCTGGTGGGTGGGGTGGAGGGTGTTAATGGCAAGAGATAACGCTGGAAGGGCAGGTCATGGCAAGGGGATGGAGGGCCTGGAATGACTTAAAGATATTGAAATTTATCCCTGTGGCTGGAGACTAAATACGGAAACTAAGAGTTTGTAAGTAGACAACACTCTTCTAGAAATATACCTATCTTTTTTTTAAAAAATATATTTTATTGATTTTTTACAGAGAGTAAGGGAGAGGAATAGAAAGTTAGAAACATTGATGAGAGAGAAACACCGATCAGCTGCCTCCTGCACACCTCCCACTGGGGATGTGCCTGCAACCAAGGTACATGCCCTTGACCAGAATCAAACCTGGGACCTTTCAGTCCGCAGGCTAATGCTCTATCCACTGAGCCAAACCAGTTCGGGCTAGAAATATACATATCTTTTAATAAGTTCCTTCTATCTGCCCCCCCCCCCCAAACAGTATTCACTTATGAAGTTCATGTCTATATATATACTCACAGACAAAAATGCATCTAATATAAAGTAATACTGAAATTATCAAAGTAGATAATGTAGAATATTTCCCATTATTAGTTGGCAATATTATACCCTTCTCAGATATTACAAACAATAGTTAGGCTTTGACATATTTTAGATTATTCAAAATAGATTGGGTATCTATTATGCAAGAGCTCATTTTCAGATTTCCCAAGTTGGATTTTAAACCTGTCCTTCCACGTGTTGGCTAATTTTTAGCTCAGAAAACTTCAGAGCTATAATCATTGCTGGGGTGGCTAAATTACCACCCAGTTAACACTGGCAACTACATTTTCCATAGAAGTTCGAAATGAAAAGTCTTATAAGCAGATAAGAAATAACCTGACTAGATCATTGGAATCAAGATGTCTTCGTTTTTGATTCCACAACAAATTTGCACATGAAATACCTTCCTTAGAGGAGTGATTTTTAATTCTAGGTTTCAATGTAAACCTTTCTAAAATAATCAGGTAAGAACTAAACAGCTTTCTACCTCTTCCCAAGTTTTCTCTTGATAAGGGCTGCATTATTTACAGCTAGCAGGCTAGAGTCCAATGATTTTATTGAAATATTCTCATTGCAAAAAGTTGGCTGAAGACATCCTAAAGCTAAATACAAAGGAAGGAAGAGAGAACTGATGCTCAGACTGTAGGTTACATTTTATAGTGACTATGTTTTTGAGAATGTGATTTGCTTTTACCCCTGGAGTATCTAAGTTCATGCAATAATATTCTGACTGATGATGGCATCTTGGAGTCATCTTTAAGTCACTCCGTATTGCTGTTCCTCTATAGTTTCAGAGAAAATTCAAGGTTGGATACAGAAAGCTTAACCTACAGTAAAGTTTTGATGTCAAGCATCCAGTTTGTATCATCAGCCATCATGTCATCCTTTAATAACATTTTCCACTGCAGATGTTCACTCTGGCATTTAGAAACACTATTAGAATTGTCAGTTCCAAACCACTGTTTTCCAAACATACAAGACACATATTCCCCATGGATGGCAAAGTTTGAGAGTCAGCCACGTTTGAAAAAAGTTGACATATATAGAAATATGTTCTCCTCTTTATCAAATTATTTTTACCTGTTTAAATAATTAAAAAATACTTAGAACCTATAAATTTTCTAAGTCAGTGCACTCTCAAGCATAGTAAATTTTATCTTCAAAGATAAACTGTCAAATTCTGAATAATGGGAGAGGATAATAAATAATTTTGTTAATGATAATTTTGTAATGTAAATACTATTTATAGGGGGGCAGAGAAAAATATGTCCCAAAATACTCCACATCAACAAAGGTCCACTGGAACTCAGAGTAAAATAAAATAGTTTGTTTTGTCCATTTATATTTAGGGGGGGAAAAAGAAATATATAACATAATTATAAAAGTAAAAAGTATAATAGTCACTATAAATAAATACAGACTGTTACTAAGTCTGTAGTATGAACTTTGAATAAAACATGGACTTTTGTTGATAGTAGCTTTTTCAATTCTGGAGGCTTTTACTGGGAGAAGCTTCAAGGAAAGATGAGCCTCAGTTCTCTCGGGGACCAGGATGGCTTGCCCTCCCCAGGCCTCTAAAACAAGCTGATTATACTAGAGACATATGATGCTCCATGTAGTCCTAACACCCTGCAATTCCAACATAAATAGATCATTGAAAATATAGCTGCAAGAGATAAAATTTTAGTTCAGGGAAAAACTATATAGCCTATCTGTAAACCCAACCCTTGAATGTAGTGTGCATGTATGTGTGTGTAGGCATAAAAGTAGTTTTTTAGTTTCCCATCCAATTTTGCTTCAATGATGTAAACGTAACCCAACATGAGTTACCTATCACCTATAATGTTTATTATTTTCTTGGCTAATTCTGTAATCCCATTATGCACAGACTTCATCGTTATCAAGAAAACTGAGACAATTAAGGTCCTTAATTTCTCACCCCTTCAATCTACAAATGTATCCATCCCCACACGCATCCCCACCACTTTCCCTATAGTATGACCCACCTCTGTATCTACCCCATTTCCATCTATCACCCTTGTTAGCAAAAGTGCATGCCTTAGCAAACCATTGGCCCAAGGAGGGTAATGGACACAGGCAACAAACCTGGACCTAAACTGTAGGTTGGGGCTAAGCTCAAGCAAACACTTCTGAGATCAGCAAATCCCAACCTACATGAAGATACAGGATCAAGGAATGAATGTTTACTGCTTTATTATGCAGGATAGTTGTAGGAAAAGCTGACTGATACACTGAGAATAAACTTGGATCCTCTTCTTCACTTACTAAGTTTAATTTTAAGAAATTCTCAAGTTTTTATTTCCTAAATATTTCTTAGTTTTTTCCATTCCCCCTGCTAATCCATTAAATGTATGCCGATATAGTAGCTGTTAAAAAACAGTTTATTGATCTTTCGATAGAAAGGAAGGGACAGGGAGAGAAAGAGAGAGAAACATTGATCTAAGAGCGTAACATCCATCAGCTGCCTCCTGCACACCCTCTACTGGGGATCGAGGATGCCACCTGGGCATTTGCCCTTGACTGGGAATCGAACCAGCAACCTCCTGGTGCACAGGACAACACCCAACCAACTGAGTCTCAGCAGCCAGGGCCCTACATAATCTCTTATCTGAACTATTGCAATGGTCTCTTGACTATTTCTCTTGCTTTTTTTGGTCTGTTTTTGTTCATTTGGTAGGAGTTCCCCATGATCTCACATCTCCCTACTTGATCCTTCTTATTCTTTGCTTTCCCAACACAATGAATTGTTTATAGTTTCTTGAACATAACATGATGCTTCATGTTTTGATAACCTTCCATATGCCTGAAATGTGGTGGCTCATCGACCTTTTCTATTTCTCAAACTTTTATTTATCTTTAAGATCCTGCTCTGGCAGCATTTCCTTTCTGAAACCTGGGAACCGATCCTCAACTCCAAGCACAACCAAGCACTATTTCCTCTGTTGGATGTCTCTGCACTGCCCCTTTAACAGGAAGGCACTGAATATTTAATTAGGTATGTCTTTTCCTCTACCACTTTATAAACATTTTTTTCTAAAGCAGATACCATGCTTTATGCCACTTTGTATCTCCAACATTTAATACAGTACCTGTCACAGAGTGGGCATTTAATAAACATGAGTGGAACTGAAATAATTAATTTTGAAATTTGATTTGTAAAAAAAAAAAATAGTCTCTATTTCCTCATGAAATTCAGAGGTGCACACACATACACCCTATTTAAGTAGTGAAGAATCTCATCTCATTTATAAGAAGACTGACACATATTTTTCTAATTCAATTTGATTCATTGAATTTTAGAGACTAGAGTGTTTGGTAACCTTTGCAACATAGAAAATACAAGGTTACTTCATAATCAAGCTTGTACAAGAAGAATCCTAGACATATTGCTAATTTTTTATAACTTCCTGAATCCCATGAAAATGTAAAGCAAAGATGGAACATAGAAGAAATGTATAGATTTCTTGTGTCTAAAGCTATATTTATCCAACATAACAAATGACAAAAGCTTTCAAAGTACCCAATAAAGATGTTTGTCCAAATAGATAATCATGCAATGTTACCTTAACCAATTGATAAGGAAAGAAACAGAGTTCAATTCCATTGACTTGAACTAACTCCACTAACCCACTGACTCCAAGATTTTACTTCTTCATCAACAATAATAAAAAGTCATGAAAAACAGCAATCCAATATTACAGTGGTTCTCAACCTTCTGACCCTTTAAATACAGTTCCTCATGCTGTGACCCAACCATAAAATTATTTTTGTTGCTACTTCATAACTGTAATGTTGCTACTGCTATCAATCGTAATGTAAATATCTGATATGCAAGATGGTCTTAAGCAACCCCTGTGAAAGGGTCGTTTGACCGCCAAAGGGGTCGCGACCCACAGGTTGAGAACCATTACAATATTAGAAGACTCAAATATGAAAAAAATGGCCATGGTTGGTGTTCCAAACATTAAATGCATGTTTTAATTTAGATATCCCATAAAATATGAAATACTAAGACTCAACAAAATTTATGAAATGTCATTTAATAACTCATTGCTCTTCTATGAAAGTGACTACTCAATCATCTCATGTTTTTAAGAGCTCTATTCCCTTGCAATGATTCAGAAATTACTTTAGCTACATATGGACATTCTAGATTTGAAGTTTACCCACGATGCATTTAGGACAGAATGGAAGGTCTGCCAGGTTAGCAACTTGCATATTATACCTCAGCCTTTGCCATGAGGATATACATCGCATGCACATTTGCTATAATTTATATATAACACATGTACATCACATGTATTTTTCTGTCATACATCTCTCAACTTAGCCCACACATTCATACAAATATCCATGTGTACACATGCATTCAGGGAAACAAAGGGAAGAATGATCAGATGTCCTTTTCCTGCTCACAGAATTACAGCACTTTGCAAGAGAAATTATACCCATTGTGTTCCTTGTTTGGGTGGCTGAGGCTATAAAAGATAAGTAAGAATTCATGGGATCTCTTGATGCGTGTATCATGTCATCCAACTAGAACTCTGTCTCACTCTTATATTCTTCTCCATTCCTGGGAGTGTGAAGTATTAGGTCCATTCAGGTGGAAAATGAAATGCCACAAAAGCATATAGTATCTGGATTCATATGCTAAACCCACTAGTTAACAGCTGAGAGAACAAGTCCTTAAATGCCCTGAGCTTCAACTTCTTCATCAGTAAAATGCGTTAAGACATCAACACACTTATTGGCTGCAACATACCTCATGTAGAGACATCCCCTAGATTGTTAACGAGTATTTGCTCATTAATTGATACACTTGTCTCAGAAAAGGTCTGGACTTACTGCCAACCATTACTTTTACAGACTTGCCTGTTTTACAGCTCTATAGACAGGTGTTGGAGAATATAAGAAATTAAAATAGAAATCGGAAAGCTTTTTAGTCCATTTTGCTAATTAATGTGTCAGAGCTCATAAAGAAGAACTCGCTGGCTTTCTTCAGCACTGCATCATCGTAAAGAGCTGGGTCAGCAAAGATCTCTGCAGACAGTCAATACATATTAAAACAGCTCCACGCACTAAATCAAAACAACAAAAATGAAGACACAGTAAAAAAAAGTAAAATTTATAAGTCCTTTCTGTCTGAATGCCAAGGAGCATGAAACTATTGGTTTAGGTGTCAATTCAGCATGTAGAAAGAAAGAGAAAGGAATGATTCCTCCACAGACATTGTTTGTGAGTCCTTAGAGTCAACATTAAAGCATATATATATTTTTTAAACAGCTATGCCGAATTTGATGCCATTTTCTCTGGATCCTAATGTTCCTTTATAATATTTAACATAAATCAATATTTAATGCTTTTATTATCTAAAATATATATATATTGCTGAAGTTTTTGCTTTTCCCCTGCATTGCTAGGATTTGAATTTTGCCAGAATTCAATAGTGAGATAGCTAGAGAAAGAGGTCAAAGATGCCTCATTGTTTTGCCAGGTTCTCTGAAACTTGTGATTTTTCTTAAAAGAACCAGATGAAAGGCAAAATTTTGTTCCTCACTCTTCTGGGTGGGCCTCTCCATTCCGCAGATATTAATACCTCAAGCACATGGAGGAGGACCCTGCACAGATACAGGGATAATCATCCTGCTGTCTTTCTCGCCAAGGTCTGAGATGTGATGCACTGCCAGCGGGAGGCCCTGAGCTGGGGCATCAGAGGAGCCTTGGGAAGACTGGACTGATTCCAGACGGGCTGCGGGAACACTGCCTTCTAGGCCGAAAGTGCTAGAAAGATGATCTTACCTGAGCTTTCAATTTGATCTGAGCTCTGAAGAATCAACCATTTAAAGATTAAGCCAAGGAACGGGTGCCAAGAATATTGTCACAAGTTTGGGAGGAATCCAAGCCAGTCCAACAGATGGAAATTGGCACGGAATGGCTCTCTACACACTAAGTAGCTGACGCAGAAGAAATTTAAACTCAGATGAATTTATTAAAATGTTGCATATCCTCCCGAACAAGAGGATGGGTGATAGATCTAGGTCAGCATATACGACTGAATTTAACTTACTATGGTCTTGGATAGCATGACAACTGGTCACATTTCTATAATTAAAAATAGACAGAGGGAGGTATTCTTCTTAGCAAAAGAGAAACCACTTTTTCAAACCTAAATATTCCGGAGAAAGAACCTGGGACAGGGAAAGGTGAAACAAAGAGAAGTTGAATGATACCTTTTGACTTGGTAAGACTGGTGTGATCATGGAACATTGTACATTAACGGTTCAAACTGGTAGCTAGCTTAGTAGTCACAGACTGGGGCAGATTGAGACTACCATTATATATTAGGTGGCTTTTAAAAATGATTTTGTAATTAAAAGAGGTTGCCAGAATTAAACTGACCCTTAATCCTCTTTCACCACCACCACCTACGCCTAATGAGAAATGGCTAGAAAAAAAAAATGCAGAACACAGCCTTTTAATGTGAGGGATGAGTTCCTGAGGATCTTTATAATTCAAGACTAATTTTCCAGAAGAAATAAATGCAGAGCATGGCGAGGGTATATTTTGGAAGTATATAAACTTACAATGTTAGTAGCATATTTTTCTTTAATGCTTCTTTGTATTTTTTCAAAACTGTCACTGATGCTTTACAGAGCGCGTTCACTTTAACTCTAACGTGTATAATTCCAGGGGCTTGCTTAGCCCTCTTCGTTGTGTTTTGCCATGTGCCACTTTTGCTCCAAAGTTATCAAGTATGTTTTGCAGCATTTGCACTGGTTCCACAGACAGATGATTAAAAAGTCAAAGACGCTATGATAGGATTTAGAAGTTCTTAAAATATAAGGATAGTGAATATTATAATGAGAGTTTATTATAACTCCAAATCTTCTTTAAAACAACTGATGTATGTAAACAGTCTGGCTCATGGAAGTAATATAGAGACCGCTGGTACTATTTCTATCCATCAGCTAAAGCAAAGCCACCGTATGGAGCTTACAACTAACCTACCTGACAGCTTTAAGATTATGCTATTTTTAAAACTTGGAAGACTATTATAAGTTTTGTACTTAGATTGATTCTTCATTAATATTTTTGTAACACAACATATAAAAACCTATCATTCAAATTTGCCTAAAATATTACAGCAATACACTAAGGTAACAATGTTCTCACTTTTAAAGGCTGTCAATAACTTTTAGTTACTAGCAATTAGTTCTTTGTTTGGAAATTAAGAATACTTGAATAAGATTTGATTTCTTGGGGAAAAAAAAACCCAGAAGGTTTATCATTGGCTCTTTTTTAAAAACCATGATAAACATTCTTAAAACTGCTTCCACTTTTCACCTTGCAGCCTAGCCCAGTGTGTAAAAAGGCATCGACCTTCAAGTGTTACTATGTCAGAGAACTAACTGCCCGCAGTACCCTGCATTGAGGTTGAACATAACATAGGCTATCCTTGGGGCTCCTTGACCATGAGAACTTCCCTCTCAGACTTCTCAATGCATGTCCAGTAGTAGAGCATTTAATGGATGAGGATGACGGGAATGAGCAGCATGTGGCAATTGCTCAGCCCCACGGAAGTCTTTTCTTTTGCAGTGATCTAACCTCTGAGGCTCTTTCTTCGGAGAAGCAAAAAAGAAAAGAAATCTAAAAGTTGTGAACCAGCCCTTCCCTGCTGTTTCCACTAGAGAATCTGGAGAAGGAATAAAAGAAAAAAATCATAACTGTGCCCTGGAACATGATGGAGGTAATGAGGCAGCAAGGCCACTTACTGCTAAAAACATAATTGGCACATAAACACCGGAGACGCTGGTGGTGGGGAAGACTTCATTGTTTCAGAAACAGGGATGTGAACAAATTATACCCATTCTGTTGTTTGGAGTGGCAATTCTAGGAGTAAAATGGATATTCCCTCACCCCAAAAGTGCACCCCTAGAGAACTGCACTGTTTTCAATTACTGTGAATAAATGATGAAGGAAGGGCAAAGGGATAGAAAGCAGGACACTTGGCAATAGAGAAAAAGGTTGGATTTTTAGACCTGATGGTTTCTGATAGAGAAAGCCCCAGTAGACACCAGGAGATCCCTGTGGACCTTCTAGAGAACCTCTAGGAATCTCATTCATGAGTCTAAAGAAAGATAATATGATCATTGTGGGTGGGTACAATCCCCTTTGATGACAGGCAAAAAGACTTTTGTTTTAATCCTCACCCAGGGTATATTTTTTTAGGGAGAAAGGGGGGAAAAGAGAAACATCAATCAGTTGCCTCCCATATGTACCCTGACCATATAAACCCACAATCTACGTATGTGCCCTGACTGGGAATTGAACCCGTCACCTTTTGGTATAGGGATGACGCTCCAACCAATCAACCAAGCAACCTAACTGAGTCAACCGGCCAGGGCAAGACTATTCTTTCTTGATGAGAAAGAAATAAGCAAAATTTTCTTATTCTGGAACTCTCTGTCCAATCACTTTATGTGAAAGTCATCATGGGAAAATTTTTCAAACTTTCTGGGTTTTTTTTATAATTTTTTTGTTGTTCTAAGTGTTCGGCTGGCATACAGATTTAAGGTTTTAGATTTTATAATCATTTTTTTGGAAACGTTTACTCTTTCCTCTCAAACATTTTGAGTCAGCATACATTATGCCACTACGTACAGAGCCAAGCAGTAATTCATCTTTGTGGAAGTCAGAGACATCTCATGTATTAATTACCAAGCCTTTCAGTGACTGGTGGATGGAAATAGGTTCCAACTACTACTCAAACACAGCCAGGGATTTCCAGGAAGGAGAATAGAAAGTCAGTTACAAGGAATTTCTTACCCAATTTGTGTCCAGCCAATGAATGGACTTTGCTTTCATCTGGCACTGAGAAGAAATAAAAGAGACAAGGATCAGCCTGCCTGTAAATAAGTCATTTTAACAATAAATTAATACAGATTCATAATAAATTAAATATTTTACCGGCAAGGATTTGACAAAATTTTTCCCCAGCATCCCTGGGGCACCTCATTTCTATTGGTAGATATGTTAAGAATAGCTATAAAGAAAGATATATTTATTAGGCTTCTAATTTTCAATACTTTCAGTTTTGTTTTGTTTTTTAACTGGGTTATTGTTTCCATGTTTGCAAAAAGAGAAGCTAAACTCATGGACTAGAGATGTATAATATATAGTAAAACTCTTTAAACACAATAGAAATATGTATAAACATTCAATATTGAGCTTCTATATCTGATAAACCTGGAGTAAAGTTAACAGATTTATAATCCTTCTGAAAAATATTAAAAGAAACAAAATATTAAACAATGACATTCAAGAGGTTAGACATCAGACAACAGAGACCAGTGACTCCTGAGAAATGAGAAACAAGTAAGGTGAATCCTACAATTGCTCTACTTTACTGCATGGGGAGTTTCCAGGCGTGATGCAGGGATGGGAACAGAGGCAGTGCGCAGTGACATCCCAGCTTGAGGACATGCAGCTGGGTGTCCAGGGAAACCAAGGCAGATGGAGTTTGCAGGGCAGAGAACTGCAGAGAGAGCTATTGAGAGGAGCCCCTCATATATTTAGTTGAATACCGAGGATCCCATGCATGTGAGGAAACTACCCAAGACCTGACAAAGAACCATGCCTAAGTAGAAAGGGAACAGTGTCCAAAGTTGACACAGGGCTGAGAATAGGCACTATTCCCAACAGCCATAGTGAAAATCTTCCTAATTCAGGAGCATCATTGAGGATATAAAGAGGAACCTTGCTTCAGTAGTGGGAGAGACAAATAACTCCAGATTAACCCAGCTCTAATGAAATAGATACATTTTTCAAAGATACAAATTAGCAAAGCTTACACAGGAAGAAATAGATAAGCTAAATAGTCCTATAGTTCGATTCTTTAATTAATTTTTAGCTAAAACTTTCCCATAAAGAAAACTCTAGAACAGGGGTCCTCAAACTTTTTAAACAGGGGGCCAGTTCACTGTCCCTCAGACCGTTGGAGGGCCGGACTATAGTTTAAAAAAAAACTATGAACAAATTCCTATGAACACTGCACATATCTTATTTTGAAGTAAAAAAACAAAACGGGAACAAATACAATATTTGTATTTGCATGTGGCCTGCAGGCCATAGTTTGAGGACCCCTGCTGTAGACAGATGGCTTCACTGGTGAATTCTATCTACCAAACATTTAAAAAAAGAACTAATATCAATTTTATATAAATTCTTATTTCAGAAAATTCAGAGGATGGGATATTTCCCAATGCATTCTAAGAGACTGGTGTCAGGCAAAATATTATTTGAAAGCTATTAAGTAATATTTCTCATGAACACAGATGCAAAATTCTTAACCTTTAAGCATCTCTGAATGATTATCACTTTAATATTCAATGACAACTGTTCATTATTCGCCATGTGCTGTTGTCCATGTTAGTCTATGAAACTCTAGTGCTCAGGGTTGAAACAAGGTGAGGGGAACTTTGTTCACAAGGAGGACCTCCTCCATCTTCCCTAACACTACATTGGTCTCAGAGTAATGTGCCCCTCCCTCCTTCCTTTACCTACCACAGTCAGTCCTATTTCATTAATCCAGTTATTAAACATCATTTGATCTTCTCATTCCCACCTAACCCTCCTTTCTTAAATGATTTCTTTATTTTTTAGTTAAAACCACTGCATGTCTATAATTTTTCTGGAATGAAATGCTTAAAAATCTTGTTAGAGTTTTCTTCATACTTCCAGTTGGATATGTCAGCTTGTATTTATTAAGCTCCATGTTGGGGGCCAACTTCTGTCTTTCCCAAGTCTAAAAAAACTTAATTACAGTGGAATCTACAATATACTAGTAAATAGAAAAATAATGGAAAACAATCATAATGATTAAAAAATGCTAGTAGCTAATATTTACTAAGTACCTGTAATTGCAGGTTCTGCCCTATGTACTTTATATCTTATTATCATTCATTTAATCCTCACAATGACCTGTCAAGATAGGTGTTATTATTATCCTTATTTTACAGACAAAGAAACTGAGGCATGCCTCCTAGGTGGAGGATAGGATCCAGAACTTAAATATGGCCCTCTTACCCTCTGCTATCAAGGTGATGAGTTGCAGAAACTTGTTATATTTTTTTTGAATTATCAATCACATAAATTAAACACTTAACCAACATCTATATGTTAGAAAGCTACTGTCCTTTTTATTTGAACATATATAATTAATAGAAATCTGTCTGTGGTGAACAGTATTGTTAGCTACAATTTTTTAAAACATTTTTGGAAATCTACAATTCTAGTGGGTTCAAGCTAAAATATCCATTCCCATTTCACAGATGAAAAATCACCAGTCTGAGTTAAAATTCTGACTTGGAAATTTACTAGTTATGTGCAATTTAACTTTCAGTGCCTCAATTTCATCATATGTAAAACGAGGATAATATGGCTTACTCCATAAGATTGAAGTAAAATTACATGTGTAGATTTGTGCAAAGTACTTAGAAGGTCATGCAGAAAGTGCTTACAAAATATTAGCTGTTATCATCATTATTAATGAGAAACTAAATAGAAAAGTGAAATAACATAACCTATGAGATAGATATGGGTTGAATCCTGGCTTTACCAGGCAAGTTACAAAGCCTTTTTTTAAAAAAACAAAAAACAAAAAAACCCCACGTTTTATTGATTTCAGAGAGGAAGGACGAGGGAGAGACTGGAACATGAATGATGAGTATCATTGAGTGGCTGCCTCCTGCACACCCCCTAGTGGGGACCAAGCCCGTAACCCAGGCATGTGCCCTTGACCAGAATCGAACCCGGGACGCTTCAGTCCCTAGGCCTACGCTCTATCCACTGAGCCAAACCAGCCAGGGCACGAAGCACTTTTTAACCTCAGTTTCCTCATGTGAAAAATTAAATAAAAATACTACATAGGCGCAGTGACGGCGAACCTTCTGGGCGCGGTGGGCCAGCGTTTTGAAAATCCCTGACTTCACTCTGGGGCCGTGTCACATCAAGAAATGTTTTGATATCTGCAACCATAGTAAAATAAAGACTTATATTTTTGATATTTATTTTATATATTTAAATGCCATTTAACAAAGAAAAATCAACCAAAACAATGAGTTTGCGTGTCACCTCTGACACGCCTGGCATAGGTTCGCCATCACTGACATAGGGAATTGTGGGAATAAAATGAAAAATATGTACAAAAACACTTAGTACAGTGCTAGTTACATATTTCTCAATAAACGGAAGCTTTGATAAATGAAAACTGTGAGAGTGGCAAAGTTTATGAATTTGGTGGTGGTGGTGGTCTCAATGATTTAAGTTGCCTGGGATTATAAAGGAATATAGGGAGAAATACTATGCTTCAGACTGGGCTTTTTAATCATTATCTTATGGATAATCCAATACCCACAGCAGGTTTGACCTCCCAGTTTACTCCCAGTCCTAGTTCATCGCTTAGGTGAAGAAAGGCAAAGGAAACATAAGACTCAGACTACATGGTCTTATTATGTAGTTATTCTGAAAAAGGGATTCATAGAAAGGTAGGACTGTATTGTTTTGTTTTGTCTGTTGTTTTTTTAAACAGACATAAATTATCCCATTAAATCTAAGCCAATTTTTGCTGGGAGCCGGTCCATCCTTGCTGTTTCAAGGGACCTGGCATATATGGCATATTGTTCTTAATATGTTTGCTCACCTTCTTGGCACTATGTGTTTTAACCAAGGTCTCCTCTCTGAGAAAGGTTGTTTCCCCAGGTAGGGATTTTCCCCTGAAGTTAGGGAGGGAATAAAACCTCTTAACTAAGTGCCAGGCGGGTAATTAATCACTTTAACTACGAACAATCGTGCTTAAGCTACATAATCTTTACTCCCTGGAATGAAGATAAGAAACGCCCTAACCTTTGTAATAGAGATTGATAGGATTGAATCAACTGATATAAATGCAGATGCAACAAGACAGCAAGAGACAGAACTTAGAACACAGAACTTAGGACACAGAACTTAGAACACAGAACTTAGAACACAGAACTTAGAACACAGAACCTACACAGAACCTAGAGAAAGAAGAACTTCGCTGGAGAGAACATGGCAAAAGATCCTGGACAGAAACTGGCTACAGAACTTGGTTGGAGAACCTAGCCAGAACCTGGCTGAAGAACCTGGCTACGGAATCTGGTGACCGAACCTGGCTGGGGAACCTGGGGAACCTGGCTGGAGAACCTAGCAAGAGAACATGGACACAGAACCTGGCTGGAGATCCTAACCAGAACTTCGCTGGAGATCCAGACCAGAACTTGGCTGGAGATCCTGGCTAGGCCGCTGATGAACTGAATGCTGCCTCCATGTCATTCCTTCTTCGCCGACTCCATCCACACCTTTGGGGACCCCTGGACCTGCTGGGGTTGGACCCCAGCAAATTTTAGTATTATTGCAAATTTCCCAGTCATATTAGGTTAAACATGGTACTTTGCTAATTTTTCAGCTGCATTACTGTCTATTATTCTTAGTAGGAATACTTATTATTTTAATTGACAATTCGAAATTATTTAGAACAGTAACATAAGCTTTTTTAAACAACAGTGTAGAAAATCCAAATGAGTGATAGGCATAAAAAGTAGGAGTCTCTCTCCAAAATATTCACTGACACAGATATCTATCTTTAGGACAGAAGATAAATGAATAAATATAATAGAAAAGAGAGGGAACTGTAATGTCTTAATTAATAGAATACATTTTATTTAAAAGGTTAAACTGGGAACAATCTTTCTTTATGCACATGCTTAGTGCCTGGAAGTGATTTAAATAACAGTGGCAAATAAGAAAAGGAGGTAAAATTATACACACCATCACCATTTATTTTTAAATAACAAGTGTTATAATTAATACTCAACTTCCTTTATAACTCACATTACCTTAGCAGGGTTCTCAACCTTCTGGCCCTTGAAATACAGTTCCTCATGTTGTGACCCAACCATAAAATTATTTTCGTTGCTACTGCATAACTGTAATGTTGCTGCTGTTATGAATCGTCATGTAAATATCTGACATGCAGGATGGTCTTAGGTGACCCATGTGAAAGGGTCATTCGACCGCCAAAGGGGTCACGACCCACAGGTTGAGAACCACTGCTTTAGAGCTACTATAAAGTTATCTCTTGAGGCTGGAGCTAAGGTCTAGTCTTTTCACTGCATAATATTTAGATAGCACGGCAACTGGAACAGTAGCGATGTGATTATGACAGGTAGGTCATTTCAAACCTTATTTATAAGGGCGGGTGTGGGAAGGGTCTCTCATTCCAAATGCGAAGGTACCGAAAGCATCATGTAAGAGAGTGTTGATGGAGCAAGAGCCAAAGTCTACTGTTCTAGTTCTGATGACAGATTGTTCTCGCTTTCTTTTTTGTTAAAGTTTCCGGAGCCTATTATATTCCCTTTCTTGTCCTTCGGTTTTACCTAAGAAATGATACTACTTGCTCTTGATCGCCTTAAAGGGATATTACAGTAATTGAAGAGATACCGGTGGAATGCCGAGTCCTGCTGAAGATGAAATTCAGACATTTTTTTTGTAACTATTATGAAATACTTATAGGGTGCTATGGATTTGTGCCTCCAGAGAGATCTTTGGATTTATTCAGATAATGGGATGTCTATACTAAGCTCACGCTTCCTAGTATTCAACTCCAGACTGATGGACACCACTTGATTTAATTACTGGGAAGTGTTTCATAAGGAGGCCACTCTTCGGTTTGGATGTTTCCTAATTCCATGGCCCGCCCTCTGTCCAGGATGACCTCTCTGGAAAACACAGATCCTGCCCACCTATGTTTCCAGTTATCTTGGTTGTAGACCTTTGAGTTCATCAGAACTGCTCAAAATCAATGGCACCTTTTTAAAAAGAGCAGATAAACACACATTGCCTTTGAATTTCAACCACGTTCACTGTATGGAAGAGAAACCGTAAATAAAGAAATTAAGAGGAGAAAATCTATGAAAAAGATGGCACTCCGAGAACTTATTAGTGGCAAACATTAAAGTGCATAAACATATCGGCTCCCCAGTAGGATCCATTTATATTAATATAGTGATCATTTAAAGTGTTTTATTCTTTTGTCAGGCCCTCTTGTACACTTCAAATGCATTCTCACTGGGGGGAAATAATCCCCTGGCTTATTGATAGCATTTGATACGCATTCTATAACATAAGTGACTATTAGGAACTGCACTTGCTTCATAAAAATTTGCAGAACAGTGGCAGATTTGGTGAGTTAATGGGCCCCATATGCTCTTCTTAAGCTGACAGAGATGGTATATTGCTAACATGTACAAATCTCTTCAGATGAAGATTGCCATCAGCCACAGTTATTCTTGTTGAGAATGCCAACCCTTTGTCACGAATGGGGGATATGCATATGTGTTCAGATCCCCACTACTTCCTATTGAGGTACTTCCATGTAAAGCAGCACTCTAAAATATGATGCAACGCTTGTCCTTTACACAGGCAGCTCTATTTCATTTAGTTTTTGATTTCCATCTGTGACGGAATAGAGAATGCAGCTTTGAAGATGATGTTTGGCACAACAAAAATACATCTTCTAATGAGGCCATCAACCCTTTTCCTTGAATAGTTTGCTAGGAAACTAAATATCAAATAATTCCTTAATGGTTAATAAACTTGTTTCTGAGAGTTGTTCCTTCAGAGCTTTTTAAGAAAAAGGACACAGTTGCCAATATTAAGAATCCATTTTATTCGCTTTTAGTAGATCGATTTCTGTGCCCCTGATTGATTTTCAGAAATTTCAAGGAAGGCCAACCTGTTATAAGTTGTAAATTAAGTTCCCTCCTTTACTGCATTGATTTATAGTGTTTTCTTATATCGATGGCTACTTGGCACACTGTTTCTCTTCAGGGAGAATTTTGAGTATCAGCACTACCCATTTTTATGTGTTGAAAAATTCTCCCATTTATTGAAACCAAAACTGCAAAAACAACATACACAAAGCTTTTGCTGAAAAGGGGGTTAGGAAATTAGTACAAGATAATGATGCCAATGTTTATCTTGCCATCTCTCTTAGCAGGCTTCCCCAAAGCACCATGGTCCTCCCTGGCGGGCGGCTGTTCTGACAATAAGCTAGTTAGAACTCAGTAGCTGAAGTTTTCTAATATGATAGTGTATCTCTCAGCCAGGGTGCCACAGGACAAAAATGAGGACCTGCTTCCTCATCGTTAGCCAACTACTCCTTCCTTCACAACTTTTTAGCCATCTCTTTAAAATTCCCTTTCTTTCTTTATGAATCTCAGGGGAGCTTAAATCTAAATTAGGAAAATCCACTACTTTTCACATATTCTTACACAATTGTGTTTATCTCATTAAAGAGTACTGGGAAAATCAAATCATTTTATCACAAATTGACTAATTAATTTGTTTGTCGTGCATTCAATAGACACTGTCTTTCTCAAAGGAATCAGATACTGTCTGAGCTCCAAGTACCCCTTCCTGGATCCTTGTGGGAGTGAGGTTCCTGGCTTGTTAGTTTCCTGACATGAGTGCTCTGCTCAGGACTCTGCAACTCTCAAGACTGATTCTCCAGATCAGTGGTTCTCAACCTTGGCTGCACATTAGAATCACCTGGGAATCTTTTTAAAATCCTGATTTCTGGGCCTCATCCTCCAGAAATTCTGTCTCTTTGTTACTTATGTTGTGGCTCCACCCCATAACAAAGAAACAGAATTTCCAGAGGATGAGGCCCAGAAATCAGGATTTTAAAAAGATTCCCAGGTGATTCTAATGTGCAGCCAAGGTTGAGAACCACTGCTCTAGATATTTCTGGAGTTCACTCTCTATGCAGTTCTTTCTTCTCTGTTACTGCACTCTACCCACCTTTTTTCCCCTGGATTCTCAGCCCCATTGCCTCCACTCATATGAAATAATGGGATATATATCTTACAGCAAGTTTTTGTGGGGTGGTATTATTTAATTTCTCTGGAATAAGTTGCAAAATTATTACACTATTTAATAAATGGAAACATCTTTGTGCTTAAAACCACAGCTTCCTAAACCACAGGACCAATGGTCCTAAGATACCTTGAGTAACTCTCACCCAAAGCTAAGAATATCATCAGTGATTAAGAGCATTATTCTTTGGAAGTGCCATCACCTGCTTCTCTCCTGCATGAGGACATCATGAAATCAAGGCTGGAACCTAGGGCCACTCAGAGGGTGTAGCTGCACTGGTGAATGGAGAGGGAACTGCATGGAGGCCCCGCATGATGGCACACATGCCATAGTCACGAGGACAGTCACAAGTCCTCCTTCCGGGTCTCCTAACCAGACCCAAGGCTTTTTCTATTTGATGGCCGATCTTTGGAAATTGCTTCCAATTTGCTCTTGACCTACCTCCATCTCCCCAACTCTACTATACATCTCTTCAACTCAGCCCAGATTAGCCCATGCTAAACATCCCTTGCATCATTTTTCTACCTCACCAAAAGCCTTCACTAAATTCAACTGCCTAGAAAATAATACGGTCTCCTTAGCCTGATATTCAGGTTTGAATCCTTTTTACCTTTCTCATTATATTTTCCTCTATTCTTCTTTTACTGAAGTCATAAAGTAATTCCTGGTTTCTTCCCATTTGGCTTTCTCCTCAGGGGGAAATGCCTGGAACCTCACGTGTACAAATACTATTTTATTGCTCCTCCTGGAACCAGCTCCCCATTATAACCTCCTCTTTGTAGGATATTCTCTCCATCTGTTTCCCCCAGGACACTTTGGCTTCACTTCCAAGAAAATGCACCACTTTCTATCTGTCTTATGTTGATTTGTATGCAACTTCAATGAAGATGCAGACAGCATTTTATTAATCTTTCCATGGCAAACAGCAACAGATTACAAAGGTCCTCAAAGGTCAGTTGTATGGAGTCTCTGTCCTTTTTTGCATGATGAGGAAAAGATGCCTATGTGAGACCCCTCCCAGGAATCCTCTTTGTGTGAATTCTTGGAATCTACCAGGTTTGGACTATTTCTACTACTCAGAGTATGAAAACTGCTGTTTCCTAGACCGTTGGTAAATATTCTGTTATCGGCAAGAAATTGATACTGACGAAGCCATCAGAAAAGAAGGGCTCAGACTATCCCACAACCATTTTTCTCTATGAGCAAGTAAAACAACACATCTTGTATAACATGTGTTATAATCCCACTATTTATAATGCACATTTCCACATAGTGATTCTATCTTTAACAGGGAAGAGGAGGAAGGAAACTAAACTTGTTGCCAACTTACGTGTCAGAAATCATGCTAAGCATTTTAACATGTGCGATCTCAATCCTATCAGAGCTCCGTGAGTTGGGCATTACAATCTGCAGTTATAGAGCAGGTAACTGAGGCTCGGTGGGATTATGTCATAAAGTTAGCGAGTGGGACCGCTGGGACCCAAAGGGTTCCTGACTTCAAAGCACAACTTCCTTCTACTACGTGAGTCTGAGAGGTAAGATTCTGCTAATGGCTTCATAATCAGGAGCTACATATTTCACTAGTCACCACTACCTACCAAAAGTGGAATTTCCCAACAGACGACACGCAAGAGCACATGATGTCTCTTAAAAATGGCTGGTGAAACTCTCACAAGTTAAGCAATAGAGTTGTCATAAGTTGTTGTGAGGCTCATACACCTGGAAATTGTTACCAAGGGGAAGCATGGACTATTGTTCAGGTGTCGGGCGGTAGGAAAGGGAAAGAGACAGCGTTCGCTTTTTTGGCAGCCAAACGGCACTATTGTTGGCTCATCATGTGTACAGCGAACTGAAATCCTTTTTATATTAACTCCTGTTAAGCCAGGACTTTGTCCAACAAACTCCTGTGGTGAGCCAATGGCAGCATGCTGGGCACTGGGATAGTGGAGGGACAGCCTTGAGCCTGTACCAGCAGGGTTTTTATCATACAACTAATGTCAGAAGTATTAGCAAACCTTCTGGGACAAAGCTTCCTATAGCTCTCACCTCGACAGATGTGGTAACCCCTGGACTGAACTTTGGGATTTTACACTTATTCCCTATACATTATTTCCACACACCCCCACCTCCACCCCCCGCCCCGAGAAGCCAGTGCAATCCTTTTAAAACAAAAACAAATCTCAATCAGAACAATCCTTTGCTCAACGCCTCTCAAATAGCTTCCAATCACATTTAGAAGAAAGTCTAAAAACGTACAGCCTCCAAGCCCAGCCTGAGCTGGTCCCCAGGGCCTTTCCCAGCTCATTCTGCACAGCTGTCCGCTTGCTCAGCAGCCTTCCGTCACCCATTCTGGCCTCACTGTAGGCCCCCAAACATAGAAAGCACATTCCTCTTCAGGGCTAGTGCTATTCTTCTGGACAGCCACTGGCTCACTGACACCCTTCCTTCACGTCTCCACAGACATCTCATCGGCACAGAGGTCCTCCCTGGCCACCTCACCTCAGGTAGGGCCTTCCGACCCCAACTGTGTCATTATCTCCTCCTCCTGCTTCATTCTTTCACAAGGCATTCATCGCTGCCTGTCCTCTTCCCCATTAGAACATGAGCTTCAGGTAGACCTGGGCTTTGCTTTGTTCATCAATTTGTTCCCAGGGTCCAGGACAGTGCCTGGGACACAGTAGACACTCAAAACATATTTGCTGAATGAAAGAAGGATGGTCAGGGAACTTTGAAAATAGGTAATGAAGAGACTAAGCCTAGTTTATGGATTGGACTTCCCTGCTGACTTTCCGTTAAGACCTGGAGATATATAGGGAAGGGTGAAGATAGTGTTTGGACAGAGGAAACATGAAACAAGACAGGTTCTATACATAGAACCTGAAGGCCTGTCATACGGCTGGAGTGCTCAGCATGAGAGAGACCAGTGCGAGCCCAGGTGGCGGAGAAACGGAGGGGCCAGTCATGGCGGACCTCAAATCCCCATAATGAGTTTGTCTTTATCCCCAGGGCAAGAGGATGCTGTTACGGGATTTTCAGCAAAAAAGTGACAAGATGGGGTTTGGGTTTTAAAAAGATCTCCCAGGCTGCAACATGAGCAATGAATTGGATGGGAGTAAGACAGGAGAGAGGTGCTTCTCCTTTTTTTTTTTTTTTAAGCCAAATACAGGAATTTGCATTTGTCACTATTAAATGTAATCTTTGGAATTGCAGCTCATCAGTTCTCCCTGATCAGATCTTTTGGAATCCTGGTTCTGTCCTCCAGTGCATTAGATGCCCCACCCAGCTGCGTGTCACCTACACATCTGACAAGTAAGCATGGTAACTTCAAGTCACATGCAGAGCTCACGTTACTGAACACCCTCTGCTCCCTTCATGGCACTTCTGGACGTGCTTGTGAGCTGGCTGGCTGGGTAAGAGCATCTCTCCCATCACTCAGTGTTTCTTCTCCTAAAGTTAACTGACAGCCCAGAACTGAACGCTAACCCTCAAGATCTGGTAACATGAGCTACCCAGGATTTTCACGTGCATTTTCCCTAAAGCTTACGGACTTCACACTGAGACAGCAACCCAATTTATTCCTGGATGAATTCATTTTGGCACCTGGCTGGTTTGGGACTGGATAGCTGCTGCTGTTCTTGGCTATAATAGTGCTATCAAAAGATTTCTTTTCTGGCATGAGCTGAAGTATATAATACTGACTACATTTCTGCCCAGAATCCAGTATCATCTGTTTAATATGCAAACAGTGCAAAACCAGGGCTACTAATATGCAATAGATTTTGAGAAGTTGTCATTCAGATTCATTGCTTATCAGAGGATATTAACTTTGGGGGTTTATGGGCTATCTCTCCAATTCAGAGCACACCCACTCACGTCAGTGGATGCACAACGTCCTGCACACACTCTGGTGAACTGGCCTGGTGTGTTATACTGATCTATCAGAGGAGCTCATTTCCATCAAGCTCCTTTTAGCAGAACAGGTATTAACACAGAGAGACTAAACCTCCACTATCCTTTTGGAAGGTATTGAGGTATATTAACCATCTTGAACCAGGTTGAGTTCATAGAAAATATTAATAGGAAAAACAGAAAGTTGTTAGACCCAGCATCCAAAATGATGTCACAGGCAGCATATTTTGAATCTCTTTCCCTTTGACCAGGGATTTCTTTGGATGCCAGGAAGCCTGCTGATGAAGGAAGGAAAAAAGAAAAGCAATGGGCATAATCCCCTCCTACCACTCTTCCCTACTCCTCTGTCCCCCAGAGATTTGGGAAAATTGATTCAAAATTATTTGGGTATGCATTACTCATTTAATAGACATAGACTAATTTTTTTAGGCAATCCTTGTGCATGCACAGAAATTCTAGTGAACTGGAAAATATCCCCAAATACAAACTATGTTCAAATGTGATAATAGTTTTCATTGAATTCTAAATGTAACTAAATAAAACTGGCATAGGGTTACATTTCAGAGATAATTGAACATTTATTAATTTAAAATAGCTGGCTTGTTTTTTATACTTTAGAGCCAACAGTTTTGTTTTTTTTATGTCTCAGATACTTTGGTAGGTCCTTGTAGAACTCTGTAATTCTAAGCTTTGTGACTATAGTGACTATCAGAAAAAAAAACAAAACCCTAACAACACCAGAGAAATTATTTCAAAAATTCAGGACATGAAAATATACAGGAATATATAAATAATACATGTAGCATTATTTATAATTGTCCCTACAACTTCCACTAAAAGACAAATTGATGTAAACATGTTATTGAATTTCCTTCCATATGTACACACAAATATATACACATATGCACCTACACTGACATAATTGTATACTGTTTCTTTTCAAATGATGTTTTATCATTAACATTTTTATGTCATTAAATAGACTTTTGTTACATAACAGTATATTATATCTATTAGATTAGAGTCTATAATTTCACCAACCCATTAGTTGCTGGAAAATTAAGTTCGCTATAATGAAAAACCCTTAAAGTTTGATTTTGATTTTTTTTGGAAGGAAATGGACTTACTGGGTAAAAGATAACAAAAGCGCTAAGGTATCTTATACAATTACCACATTGCCTTGTGATAAACTGATATTAACTTAAATACCCAATAAACGTGTTACAACACAAGCACATGTATATTATAACATTTCCCAGTTTTCCAAGAAAATATCTTCGTTTCCTTAATTACTTGTGAGGTTGGACATATTCCATATATATTGGACAACTGAATAAATTATTTGTAAATTGTCTGACCATATATTTTTAAATTTTGAATTGAAATATTTATTTTCTAATAATTAATAAGAGCTCTTCATATATTAAATATGTTAATTCTTTGTCATGTATTTTATAATTATTCCTTTATTCTCCTGAATAACAAACAACACGTGAATAATATGGAGTGATGATTAAGTATCTCTTAAGCAGCGTCTCTTAATCCTATTTTAAGAATGTTATTTCCAAATTAATTACTTTTTAGGATGTTGCTGGATTAAAAAAGAAAAATAATGTAATCCAAAGTAAACTCTAAGATCATTTCTTAGTTTTACATGTTATCCATACTAAATCTCTTTTCCAACAGAAGACAAGGTTTTTCTCTTTTCGTTCCAAGAAGCTTCTCTAAGTATTAGACTTACACACTAGCATTTTATTTTCAGACTCAACCTCCTAAAGCAAGGGTAATGATATATTAAGCACCTGTGTAATAACTATTGCCTTCTTTTACAAATATAATATTCCTAATCCATTAATGATTAATCACATCATCAGTTTTTTTCCAGTGGGGGTGGACAATTAGATTGAGTTGTCTTTAGAAATTCTTGCCCTTAATGACTTTGTGACCACATTTTCAATATAATAACCTCTCTGAATTATGGATTGGTCAAGGATGAGCCCTTTAAGTACTATGTTTTACAGGGATACAGATTTAGATATCTAAGGGGTTAGTTAATTTAGTTGATTTAAGAGTTAACTTATACATCTATCAGTATCAAGTCTCTATGCTGGACACTGTATAAATCAGGTTACAAGAATATGGAGCACTTTAAAATTCCTTGTTGTCTTAGTAAATGAGGCTAGAGTAGACTGTACTTGTATCAATAAATTCATTGATTAAACCTAAATACCAAAATTGCTTCATGGATAAAAATGTGTGTAAATTATGAAGCAGTTAATGGGTGAGCCTATTCCAAGTATTTAAATCATGTAGAATATTTTTAATTTATTTTGAGTCAATCATGTTATTTGATTTAGGACATTTTTGGGATTACTTTAGGATATTTGCCAATACTCAAGGTAAACAAAATCTATGAATATTCAGCCTATACAATATTTGGGACAACTCACATACAGTCAAATTGCTCTATACTAATGTAATTCAATTTCATGTTGCTGCAAGCAATTCAAGCATGTTTTAAATATAATTCCCATGGCACTACATTTGTGCACAGAATACACTGTTCTTTGCAAATAGATTAATAGAAAATGAAAACAGGATTCACATAAGAAGCACAGATATTTTGTTAGATGAATATTTATATCTTCAACTTTTCCTAATTCTACAAACAAACAAAAAAAACACTTCATGTTAACTAAACTTAAATAATATAAATAAAATAATATTCTTCTTGAGATTAAAACAAAACAACAATAAAGTGAGGTATAGATTAATACAAAGGGGAAAAATGTCAGTGCTAGAAGACTAGGAAGGGCCACAAAACAATCTGATCTAATTAACCCTCAGGCAGTGCCAGGAATTCACATGATCTAAATCAATTATGTCAAGTGATTGCCTAATTTATTCATAGATTCCTCCACTTAGGAAATAAAGCACACAGCCTTTTTTCTCAAGTTCTAAACAACTGCTTTCACTCTTTTCTATATAATGATGCATAACCTTGGCTTTTTATATTGCCTGTGTTTGGCTCTTAAGTCTGTTCATTATTATGAACCTTCTCCAAACGCTATAAAATAAACAACACTGGTTTGGGTAAGTGAATGTGAGTGTGGAGTGCTATAGTCTACACCAGTGGTTCTCAACCTTCCTAATGCCGCGACCCTTTAATACAGTTCCTCATGTTGTGGTGACCCCAACCATAAAATTATTTTCGTTGCTACTTCATAACTGTAATTTTGCTACTGTTATAAATCGTAATGTAAATATCTGATATGCAGGATGTATTTTCATTGTTACAAATTGAACATAATTAAAGCATAATGATTAATTACAAAAACAATATGCAATTATATATGTGTTTTCCGATGGTCCTAGGTCGCCTGTGAAAGGGTCCTTCGACCACCAAAGGGGTTTTGACCCACAGGTTGAGAACCGCTGGTCTACACCCTCCCAGAATATCTTTATCCCTATTTTATTTTGCTACCCAAACCAAACATTTATTTGCACTTTTATTCATTTATCCTTTAAGTATTTGTTTGCACTTTTATCCATTTACTCATTCAATAATTTGATGTAGGAAAGGAGAACCTGCCTACTAAGTAAAATCAGCCTAATCAATCATGGTGACCAATAAGTTTCTGAGATTGCACCCAGATTGCTCTACCAAAACCCAAGCATGTCATCCGTCTGGGATTTACTCAGCAGGTACACATTCGAAGCAAGAGGAGGGTGCCAAAGATAATAAGGTATGACCGTGTAGGAGCTTCTCATCTAATCGGAGTGAGAAAAAAATTTCACATGGTAGGTACCCCAGAGAGTATGCAATTCTGTGCTAAACTTAGTGCTGCCAGTGGTAACTGCTTTCAGAATTTAGAGAATGAGCTGAAGCAGGCAAGACTTGAGTGAGTCCTGAATGAAAATTAACATTTAAATAGGAGTGGGGATGTAACTTCTGTTTTTAGAGTTAACACTAAGAAATTAATATGACTGGAAACAGAAAGGTTTAATGGTTGGGAGCTCAGGCATCAAAGTTTAATATTTAGTTTGACATTTACTTCCCTTGACTCTGGGGTCTCTCTGAGACCAAGGTCCATAAGGTTAGTACTGTGATTTTCTCCTATGTATTTAATTTTTTCAGTCCTTTTATTTAGGTTTCTAATCCATTTTGAGTTAATTTTTGTGTATGGTGTCAGACTGCAATCTAGCTTCATTCTTTTGCATGTGGTTTCCAATTTTTCCAGCACCATTTATTTTAAGGTTTTCCTTTCTCCATTGCATATTTTTGGCTCCTTTGTAAAAAATTAGTTGCTCATATACATGTGGGTTAATTTCTGAGCTCTCGATTCTGTTCCATTGGTCAGTGTCCTATATTATGTCTTAAAGATTTGTGTAGACTCTTAAAAGCCCAGCAATGCACACACACTGGAAGATGGTGAACAAACTTGTATCTAAGAAGGCTGTTTAAGTTAGAATGTCCCGGTCTTACTTGACTATTATTAGCCTACGGCTAGAGGACTTGGCCACTTGTGATTCTCCTCTAGCCTTTCTGAGTCCAGAGAAAGCTCAGGCATGATTCATTTACCTGGCATGACTGATTTACTAAGGCTGGAAATAGGAAATCTCGGATGTAACTCATTTTTCATTCATTTTGGTCGCTACAAAAACCTTTCCCAAACTTAAAAAAAAAAATGAGCTTAATGTTTTCCAATGTTTTGCTATAATCTTATTTTACTTTTAAGGATTTCAGCTGAAACCTTTGTAGGCTCTCACAAATCTTTCAAGACAATGCTGATGTACTTGGGGTTTATGCCAGTTAGTTCCTGGATCAGCAGAGGGTTGATCGGCTTTTCCCAGCTCACTTGGAACCATCACACTTGAGTAGTCAATTTCCAATTCGATCTCTATTTTAATTTTAATTCTATCACTGGACAGAGCTCCCAGTACCATTTCTCATGAACTCTAGCCAAGTGGGTATTGAAGCATTAGCCTTTCCAGTCATGTCTCCTCTCTCCACAATTTGTAGTTTGTTTGTTGTAGTGACTATTGTTCTGGTGTCTTTGTTCACTTATTTTATTATTACCATTTACATCCCTAATCTCTCAAACTCTGTTCATGAGATTATTTCCATTCTAGGTAATCTAACAGAAATAAGGTATTGTTGTCCATTGTCACTGATAAGTCTCAGTTATTTAAAGTAGTATCTGGCAGAGAAGGAACAGAAATATTTGTTTAATAAAAGAAGGAAGGGAGGAAGGGAAGAAGGAAAGAAGGAAGGAAGGAAGAAATAGGTGGATGAGTTTTACATGAGACTGAAATTATATTTTCAAGTGTTGAACACCTATTCAGTCCTATAAGAGCAGAGTAGGTGGTTCTGGTGACACCAGCCTTTGTACTAAGTGGTAGGGTTCTAAAGCGGCCAGCTGTAAACAGGGTGGGCAAACGTAAGTTTACGGTTGTGAGTACACAAGACAGAGTTAATAAAGCTATTGTAATATAATAACCTGCATGACCAACTGCAAACCTACTTTTGCCTCACCCTGTATAGTATAGTAATTTTAATGCTTCAATAAAGAACTAAAAAGAAATTATTTTAAAAAGATTTATTTACCCAAGATTAAGCAGATTTTATCATAAATAAGTCTGAATTCAGACTCTGTTTCTTATTCAAATTAGCTAGACATTTTCTAACCATTTAATGAAACACAGATTTATTGATTAATATGTATTCTGGAGCAGGTAACATCCTTAGCTTTAGGAAAGTAAAAGCAAAATATCTATTTTCCCCATGAGCAAGAAATAAGATTTGACCTTTAATGTAGAATAACGTTTTATTTCCAGTGAGGTGATATTTAATTTAGAAATTGTTAGCTTTACAGAGGCAATGCTGAGAAGATTCACCATAGAAAACATAAAGTCAATAAATGTATAAAGTATGTTTAGCCACAAAGTTAATTTTAAAAGTAAAAGAAAAATATCCTTTTAAAATTGGCAAAATTAAAAAAATAATAATGACACCTAGATTCTTCCATATACTACTGATAGGAGCAATATTTCCTTTCTGGAGAGCAAGTGGTCAAAAAGTTTAAATCTTTACATAACAGTTGGCCAAAAATTTATGTGGTAAAATAATCATGATTATTTACAAAGGTTTTTGTACTAGCAGGCTCAATGCATTGATATTTCTAAGAGCAAAAAATTGAAAACAACTCTTATGGCCAAGTATAATATTAGACAAATAAATCAGGACAAATTTATTCAAGAGCAAACTTTACAATTAAATGATAATATAGAAACAAAGATAAAGAAAATAATATTTAAGCTAGATTGTTCTTAAAGGATACAAATTTAAAAGCATATGTTCAATATAATCATTTTGAGAAAAAATAAGATCATAAAGGTATGACTATGTATATATTAAAATAAAAATATGGAAGGCTATTCCCATTTGACTTTTAAAGGACAAATTGCAATTACTGCACCTAAAACTGAGGTAGTTGTACCTCCCCACAATAGTATTAATTTCTGCTTAAAGTATGGCCCATAAAAAAAATCATTCCAAATACCATTCAGAAGAGACAACTACATAATTGCCAAAATTCATTTAACATATATTCACCTTATCTAATAAAAGAGAAACATGCAAATTGACCGTACCTTCGCTACACTCACAAGCCACGACCACCAGCCAATCAGAGCGACTATATGCAAATTAAATCAACCAAGATGGCAGCCGGCAACCACGGAGCTGGAGCAAGCAGGAGGCTTGGTTGCCCCGGCGATGGAGGAAGACAAGCTTCCCCCATGCCAAGCTTCCCGCATGCACTGGCCGGCTGTGGGCTCCGCTAAAGGCAACAAAGTTTCAATTATAGAAGATAAATAAATCTTAGATACCTGCTTCCAGCCAGCCTCCACTGGGAGCTTGGGTGGCTGGGGGTTGTGGCCAGCCTGCAAACAGCCATCAGCCCCTAACCCAGGCTGGCCAGGCACTCCAGCGGGGACCCCCACCCTGAAGGGGGTGTGGCCATCCTGAAAACGGCCCTCAGCCCCTCACCCAGGCTGGTCAGGCACCCCAGCGGGACCCCCACCCTGATCCGGACACCATTCAGGGCAAACCAGCCAGCCCCCACCCATGCACCCGGCCTCTATCCTATATAATAAAAGGGTAATATGCAAATTGACCCTAACAGCAGAACGACTGGGAATGACTGGTCACTATGACACACACTGACCACCAGGGGCAGACGCTCAATGCAGGAGCTGTTCCCTGGTGGTCAGTGCGCTCCCACAGGGGGAGCTCTGCTCAGCCATAAGCCAGGCTGATGGCTGCCAATACAGGGGTAGTTGCGGGAGCCTCTCCCGCCTCCTCAGCAGCACTAAGGATGTCTGACTGCAGCTTAGGCCTGCTCCCTGCTGGCAAGTGGACATCCCCCAAGGGCTCCCGGGCTGCCAGAGGGATATCTGACTGCCAGCTTAGGCCCAATCCCCCCAGGGAGTGGGCCTAAGCCAGCAGGTGGACATCCTGTGAGGGGTGCCAGAATGCAAGAGGGCACAGGCTGGGCTAAGGGACCCCCCCCCCCCAAGTGCACAAATTTTTGTGCACCGGGCCTCTAGTTATATTATATACTTATATAATATTTTATTATTATACTATATTTAATTATTTTTATATACAATATTTTTAACTAACAAAATCTCACTTCAAAACAACTAAAATAAATTTGGTTCATACTGAGAAGGAGAATTTAAGTATTTTTTTCTATTCTTTAAATAGCTCCCTTAGTTTCACATTTTTATGAAGATGTTCTTGTATTAGCACAAAAGTTCTTTAGGAAGGAACACAGAATTTCATTTAAACATGAATAATGGTTTACAAAACAAAGACAAGTGAGAAAGAAAGGTTCATATTTGGCTTTATTTAAAATGCTTAGTATCTGAGAGGTAGAGCTTCCTTTGAGGTAAACAAAGAAGCAGTCCATGTATTAATCCAAATTTCAAGCGGAACCCGGAATATTTCAGTTCTAAAGGATAAGGCAGTTTCTCTATTGATCAAGATTTTCCATCAGAGCACAAATAATGCTCTAAATATACAGAGGCTAATTTAATGGAGATCTTCATGGATTTGTTATGGGCATACATCATTGGTTAAGATTCAATTACAAATGTAGTTTTCTTTATATCTCCTGTGAGAAAACAGAACCTAGGGTTTCTCTTCCAGACACTGAATTTTTGATTTATCTATGTATTCCACTGAACAATGCCTCCACTTAAGAAAATGTGAAACACTGCATGTCAACATTTGAGACCATTTGTGACCCCATGATTGATTGAGGTTCTACATACAAAATCCATACAACCTTTCCCCAGTACTTCACAATACTCACTTGAAGAGAAATTACTTACATTGACAATTCAAGTCAAACACTCATCTCTAATAATACAACTAACATTATCCTCTCTATGGCTATAACTATTACTAATACCAGCATTGAATCTCCTGTTCTAGTTCTAGGCATCAGGTTACCATGTTTTTATATAAGACAGATGATCCTTGCCTCCAAGATAATTTATTTTCCTGATGGAAATATATGAGAGAGTTGAGCCTCTTAACCATTCATTCTGTGCTGGGCTGCATATCTGGCGCTTTGGCCAGACAGGTCATGCTGTGCTGTCTGTTCCTAGAACACATAGATAGAAAGGTACTGACATCAGGCCAGGCCTTGAGATATGGTCTCATGGCCCCTTCCCAGCACGCAGGCCTTTTTTCTCAGAAGGCCTGGAAGTCTCATTCCAAATTTGGGAGACAAAGACTGGAAAAAGTATAAATGAAGAGAGTTTCCTCCATATTGGGGGCCCCAGAATTTGAAAGACACATTTTCCTCTGGGCCTCCACAAAATTTAATAATAAAATGTAACTCCTGTGGTCGTCACTGCAGTTCAGCCTCTGCTTCGGCAGGGTGCTGTAACTGTAATCAGCTGGCCAGCTTAATAAAGACTCTTAAATTTAAATTCTGAGTCGGTGGTCTATCTCGCTGAGTGAACCCATCACAATTCATCAAATGATATAACATGGAGATGGATGGAGACTTGACTTGGGGTGGTGAACACACAATAAATACAGTATACAGATGAGGTATCCTAGAATTATGCACCTGAAACCTATGTAATTTTGTTAATCAGTGGTACCCCAATAAATTCAATGAAAAGGAAAAAAAGACAAATGAAAGTAATAGTGTTTAGGTATTTGTCACATTTATTCATTGGAGATGGTATGAGAGAGGTGGGATGAAATGTGCCATGACTTTTGGGCAAATCTAAAACATAAGAAGTAGTATAAAAGTACAATTTCTACACAAAAAAGGCATCATTTTCCAATTAATAGTAATAATGAACACAAAATGAGTTATTCTTGAAAACATATTTCTTAGGTAATGCAAAGGCAAAAAAAAAGCAGAAAAATGCATTTGGACTTACAGGGAGAGAATCAAGTCCTTTTTATAAAAAGGCATTTTTATGCCTTTGCTTCCAACTCAAATAGTTATTCTAAATAATTTTAAACAAAATCTGTATTATTCTGCTATATTTATGATTCTAATTATATTACAGATACAGAGAAGTGATCTATATAGCTATAATTCAGTTATTAGTAATACAAGTTAATATTAATTTTCACTCTTCAATGCATAGTTGTCTAAAATTTAATTATATGTTAAGTTTTCGTTAACTGGAATGTTGGATTTTCAATGTCGTGAGAGGCCTGCTTTGATGGCAGTGTTGCAAACTATTTGTGAAGTCAGTTATTTCAGGTTTCCCTTTGCTCACCAGAGATGTCTTTTTAAGAATTCAGCCTGAGTCTTGATATGTCATTTCTCTGAACTCACTTGTTTTCACTAAGTCACCCCACTTGAGTTATAAGCTGTGTGGTTATATTAACTATATCACTATATTAAGATACACTAAAAAATAACATTTATCCTTTATCTAATAGTGAAAAATTGTATCCTTTCCCATAATGCTGATGAATTTTGCTTCTCAGTCTTCATGAGTTTTTTTAATTTATATATCCATTTTTTCCTTGCATATCAAACATGTCACAAACCAGAATTTAGTTTTCCATCATTATTAACTTCCTTCATTTCAAAGCTTGTAAACTTGACGTATCTTCTGAAGAAGCTATCACTACTTGATATATTTGGGGGGCATATTCAAATTTAAACAGATCTGAGTTTTTCAGTCTTAGCCATGAAAATATCTAAGGAGAACTCTTGTGTGCCTCCACCCATCTTTCTTCCAAGCAAGACATCTATTTCTTCCTACTGTTTTTCATTGGATATGGTTTCTAGGCCTCTCACCAATATCTGGATGCATTCCACACTGTTTTTGTCTCTATTAAAATATTGTACTCAGACTTAAATACAGTGCTATATTTTTTAAAAAATATGTATTTTATTGATTTTTTACAGAGAGGAAGGGAGAGGGATAGAGAGTTAGAAACATCGATGAGAGAGAAACATCGATCAGCTGCCTCCTGCACACCCCCTACTAGGGATGTGCCCGAAACCAAGGTACATGCCCTTGACCGGAATTGAACCTGGGACCCTTGAGTCCGCAGGCTGACGCTCTATCCACTGAGCCAAACCGGTTAGGGCCAGTGCTATATTTAACAATGTAATTAAATATAGGCCAGGGTAGAGTGGAACTGTTGCCTTCCTTGATCTGGTAACATAAAACTAGCTTTGGGGGTGGCAACTAAAAATCACAGACATCTTGAATAACTGCAATGATATCATGTCTCCCAAACTGTACACTTGTACAATTCAGTTCCTTTAACCTGATTCTGGGACATTGCCTTTATCTCTCACCACCTTCTCTAAAAGAAGCTCACTTCTCCTGAGCCTTCCTCTCTACCTGAATTTGGCTTCAGAAAAAAATCGTCTCTATCTGAAATTTTATTGTCAATTTACTTGTATACAACTTTATCATGTATTTACCCAAAGGGGATGAAAACACAATAAGAGTGAATGAAGCCTTTGTCTTGTTTACCTAGGATATTGCCTGGAAAATAGTATCCAAGAATGCCTCTTAGATGAATGCATCCATCATTATTTGTTAAATTATATCTTCTTCAATTCCAGAAGAAATTATTTGAATGCTAATTCTGTCAGTCTAACATATTACCCAATTCCCTGAGACAATATCTACTAAAAATTTGGAAGAATGCCTTTCATGCCTTCATCCAAATTCTACGTATCTATTCTTTATCAAATTCTGTTGTTTTATTAGAATATAATGAGAAGGTCCAGAGTCTTATCATATATATTATTTAATTCCTTTCAGAGTGACAATGAGCTTTAATTAGCACATTTGGGGAAAGGGCATTCTAATGCTATTACCTATCTTAGTGTATAATTTGGCTCATGTCTCAATAAAAAACAATGAATTAAATTCTTTTAAAAAGACCAATGAAAATCATAACATTTCCCTGATCTATCTGTCTAAAAATTCTCTCAAAAAGGAACTAAGACATCAGTTGTTTCAGAGATCCCGTGGAGGTTGCTGGTAACCACCATTCTCCCCACCCCCTTCTCATTGTGCAAACAGGGAAACCCTCTGAGGATCAGCATTGAGATCACCAGCTTCACCAGTTGCCTCTGGAATTCATCATCTTTGTGAAAATTGGTAATTTGCTTCCTGGACTACTCTTCTTAATTTCTAATAACCAGGGACAGTCACTTTATAATCACAATCCTTTTGGTGTACACAGATATAAATTGTCTAGTCTCCCACTTGCTAGAAACTGTGCTTTTCCAATTCGAACATCTTTCTCTTGTGCAGATGAAGATAAAATGAACACAGGAACTGGGTGCCTGCTTTCCACCTGACAGTGGTTCGCTAAGATAAACAATGGGCCACCACACTTTCTTTTTTGGGCTCTAAAAATAGCTTGAGTGTCTAACTCCATAAGTGATGCAAGTCTCAACTCGAACTGCTGGCTAGCTCTTCCTGTACTTTTATTTATTTATTTACTTTTCCCATTTGCTTCTCTCTTCCTCTTTTCAAGGTTATCAGCTAGTTCTGAAAACAACCACATTCTTGTCTTCAGATGGCTCTCCCTTTTCTTCCTCTCTGAGATAAGTTATCATCAAAATGTCAGTATTTCCTTTTCGAAGTCTTTAATTTTTGAGTTTTCTGTTAGGTTCTGTTAGGGTTTTAGTCTAGGTACATGCGGCAAACATTTACTACTGAATCCTCAGTGTTTAATCTACTTCCTGGCACACAGTAGATATTCAATAAACATGTGTTTAATGAAAAAGTCACATACTGGGTAATTCCTTCATTTGGACTTCCTAAAGCTTAGGGCATACACCTAACTGTATAGGTATACTCTTCCTTATTTATTATAGATGGTAGACACTTTTTTTTGGTGTTCCTATTAGTTCTTCTTTACCAACCAGGCCTTTTATTTTTAAATAGGTCAAAGTTTTATCTTAAATAGCAGTTCTTGATTCAGCTTTTACCATCTTCAGAGGCATTACTTATTGATGATCAATAAAGAGGATCTATATGTATAAACAAACATTTATATTTATTAATATATATTTATGTACTATATTAATATAATATATAATTTATAAACTAGCATTATAGTTATTAGAATATACACTTTAATAAAAATCCTCTGATACATTCAGTGTTCAGGATTTTTGTCTTATTACTAACAATGTATAAAGAAGTATTTCACTACACAAAAAAATAATTTTAAAAATTAAATATAAAAGTAGAGTGGGGTTAATTAATTTTTTCATGTCCATCTTCGATTTGAAACTAGATGCCTAACTACTCTCTGATGGAAATGTCTGATATTTATGAAGGGGTTATATTCAAATGTGAACCAAATATTTATCTTTGTTGATATGATAAATCAGTTGATATATAATTTACTTCAGCTGTGAGTGTCTGCAAATATTTTCTGTCTTAAGACAAATTTTGAACAAGCAACTCACAAAATAAAATTGCTGAACCCAAAGGAAAATCAGCCAGTTTATTTATCGTCTTGATTTTAGGGACTCCTAACACAGGCACTTTTTAAAGAGACATGGAATGCTAACAATCTTCATTGTCGGGAAACTTCCGGAAATGCTGCCTGAATGCCTCATGCATCACTTAGAGCTCATTTCCTCTCATTGCACTGGGCCGGACAGCTGGCCAGCATCTCCCATCTGCACCGCCCTCAGGCTCCTCCTAACTGTGTTACAGGACGCCCTTCTGAAATAGGAGTACTACGCAGAGGCCGATTTGAAACAGGAGAGAAAACATTAAAAAAAAAAAATCTTGTGTGAAATAACATTTTAAACTTAACTTTGAATTGAGCTATAGATTAGATCAATGAATGGGCCAAAATACTGAAATGCTGTCCCTAGAATAATTCAGACGAATACTTAAAAAGTATTACTGGGTCATAAAACACCAGGCCTGGAAATTAAAGATGTTTAGTTCTCAACAAAAAGTCTTTGACTGTAACTCTCTGGCATACTGCCAACAAGGCCAGCTCTTTGGGGGAAAACCCTATGCCAAAGGCCAAAGAGGCAGCTGTGTTATTCAGCTCCTGAGAGCTTCCAACTCAACACCCACACAAGCTCAATTATGAACAAATTAAAGGGATCCAGGCTGAACATAGTAATTCTGGTAATTTAAATAAATAGAGGAAAGTCTACAATTAGTAGGAAAAGATTGATTTTCTGGAAAACCCAGAAAATGACACCCTAACCCCTTTGAATAGGCATAGTTACATCTAATTGTTTAAAAATAAATTTCCTTTTATTCATTATTTTAATCATTCTTGATGTTACTTAAATGTGGCCACATGCATGCTGAAAAAAGTATCCACCAAATATTGAGGCAGACGAGCCTCAAAAAAACCTAAAATGGATATATAGGAACTAATGACACTGAGTAAAATTATAACTAGAGTTTTATAACTATGTTTTAGAGCACATAGAAAATATTAATCATTTATACCTTTTATAAGTGCAGAGAAAAATTTTAAGTTATTTGGAGATTAAATATTAGGTGAATCTATTAATATAACTCACCATATTAATAGAATAAAGAACAAAATTCATGTTATCATTCTATATAGATCATTAAAATCACTTAATAATATGCAGCATACATTCCTGATTAAACAAAATGAGCAAATAAAAATCTTTTTAAGAAGATAGGAATACAAAGAAACTTATTCAACTTGGTGAAAACATTTCTATCAGGAACCATCAGCAAACATGATGATGGACATGCACACACACACAAAGAAACACCCCTGTTTAATTTTTAAATTTATTTTGATGAGCTGATCTAAAGTTCATGTAGGAGAATAAATGCCTATGAAAAGCCAAAGTAATTTTACCAAAGAAGAAAAATCAGAGGAAGAGTGTCCTGCAAGTTATCAAAATACAGCATGATAGCATGATAACCTAAAAAGGATGGTTCTGGCATGGGACAGTCTGATATATCAATAGAACAGCATGTCTAGGAACCAACCCAGGCAGTAAGCGAATTTCGTGTGCAATGTGACTGCATTCTGAATTAATGGGAGAGGGATGCAAAAGCCAATAAATGTTACTAATAATTTGTCTATTTACATGGAGAAAAATTTTTCTGCTCATAAGCCATGGATAATATTACATCACAATTTGCTACACACTAAAAAATAAAAGCCTTTAAAAGTACTAGAAAAAAATAAATAAGTATAAAACTCAAAAGTCGTGAAGGAAAAAATGAAAATATTTGACTAAAGACAAAAACCTTTTTATAGTAATGAATATCACCCGCAAGCTAAAAAAGACAAATTGTAAGAAATTATTTGTAACATATATAATATTCTTAAGAAGAGAATAAAGAATTAACAAATAGAAACATTGGCAAAGGACATGAATAAGAAAATTATAGAATAAGAAATACATATAGGCCCCCAAAACATAAAAAGTCCCTAAAACTCTCAATGAAGCCTAAATTCAGTCAAAAGGGGAAATGTAAATTGTAAATCAAGATTCATTCATATAACATAACACCATACATATCTTATAAAGAAACACAACATATGATATAGACATTTGTATGTAGATGGGGCAGCATATAGATAGAGTGCTATCTAGAAGGATGCACACAGCAAACTATTTTAAAATTATGTTTGTGTCTGGGGAATAGCGAAAGGAGATGGGGGAGGAGAAGGCTTTATTTTTTATAACCAGAATTTTCTGGCTTTGGAAACCTAAGTGAAAGTAAGTAAATGAAACCTGTTCACCTTAAAGTAATTTGAACATACGAACAATGACTCATCAGTATTCGAGTTAATGCTAGCTTAGCCCCAGCAGCAAAAAATGAAACAAACTAATCAAAGACGGTACTGATTGGGCCTGTTTAGCTTTCGGAGATTCCCACACACTTTATGCAGGAGCAATATCCAATATAAATTAATTAAACAATAAACAGGAGGTTTTGTTTTGCTGCAATTATTTTATTTTATTTTTTTACTTTGTGAAAAATAGTTCTAATAGTGACCCTCAGAGCCCTTTGCAAGACTGTTAGCTTTCAATTGGCACTTTCTGGAAGGGACCACACATTGATGGTTACTTTAAAAATGTTTTTACAGCATATTTTACCACTTCTGCGGTAGAGTGCATTTTAGCCAATGCTCTTAGTTGGGCATTAGTGTCCTGAAGAAAACAGCTCATGGCCTCTGCCCAATTCTGTAAGCTGAACAAACATTACTATTATCCTTGTCATCTATGGCATAAGTACGACAAAATGCAATGGGTGACTGCTCACCATACATATTTTGCAAGGACTGTTTCAACTTGAGAGAGAAAGGCTCTTAAAAATCAAACTTTTCAGCAACAAGAAACATCAAGAGAAATACCATTTCTGGATACAGATTTGATATTTTTCCTCCCTTAAATTAAAATGGATGCTATGTTTCCTTTTGCACAGATTTTTTAGAACCATACTGCTGGCCACTTTTAAAAATTATATGAGGAAAACAGTAATATATTTCTACTCCAAAATGAAGAGCATTTTTTATCCATTCATCTTCATCATAGAGGAGTTGGGAAGACTGAACAGGAAATGTTTATCAAGCACTCTCTGAAAATAAATTGCCTTTAAATTATTAGTAATAATGTATGTCATTGTCACACATTATTCCTCTGTTTTTTCAAAGGATCACATGAGAGAAAATACCCCATGTTGCCAGTGCCTAGGACTGCGTCTTTGGTAAGGCTTTCTACCCGTCTTTTACTATAGCTGATCAGAGCAAATGTGTCCCAGGGATCTGTTTAATTTATAGAAAATAGGATGAATTTCTCTTGTTTCATCATGATTGAACATTTTTCTGAACTCCTGTAAATGAGTTACAGATAAGCACTATTTATCAGACTGTTTTGTAGAACATGCAGTTTTGATTATTCTATTTTCTACTATTTGCTACTAATGAAATATGTAATATGCCTCAAGAAAAAACATTGGCAAAGCATGGCCTCTGAGCATTCAGGAAGCAATGAATAATTCGCTGAGAATTTATTTTGTACCCACACTCCTCTCTAAACATTTTTCTCCCCAGGAGCCCATGGGGCAGCAATGTCCTTGGGTATCTGAAGTGCCCAGGCTGCCACGTTCCAGGGCCTGGTTTGTGCATGGGCTCTGGATCTGCCCTGACAGCCAACACTCTACCGGGTTCCTTGAGGGGTTCAGAACCTCAATGAAGTTGTTCAGGCACTGACCGAGGGAACCCTGGCACCCTCAGTCTGGCAAACCCAGGACCCCTCTTCCCTCCAGTGTTACAGGATGGGGAGAAGGGCATTTAAAGACATGAGTCCTTTGCTGCCATTCCTGCCCATCAGCCACAGAGAGGGGAAATGCTGTGGAAGAGGCTGCATTTAACCACATTATCTTCCCAGGCCCTGCAACACATGTGCCTGTAAGCAACGGAAAGGCTCCAGCAGAAGCGAGAGCACAGGTCCAAAGGCAGGTGAGTTAAATGCTAATGGTATTCACATCCTCCGGAACGAATCATCATATTTTTCTGACCTATATGGACCACTTTATAAAAACAAGTCATCTCTCTCTCTTTTAAACAGGGAAGGGATAATTACAATGAAGTATGTGAGAGGAAGCGAGAAGATAGGATGACCATTGCCCCCTGCTCTATGCTTTAGTAGGCCCTGCCCCGTGAGAAGAAAGGCAGGACATTAGGGAAGACAGATGGGCTGAGGCTGGAGAGCTGACCTGGAAGTCACCCCACCCTCACTTACCAAGGTCCATGCTCTTTGAGGCTTTCAGACTCATGGATTCGGGCTGCCTGGCTGGTGTCACAGATCTGAAGTTGCTGTGCTGATCTGGAAAATACACAGCCGGATCCATCCCAGAACTGTGGAAAAAAAGCCAGATGTCATATTTAGGTTTAGAATGAAATCTTTCTCTCTCTCTCTCTCTCTCTCTCTCTCTCTCTCTCTCTCTCTCTCTCTCTCTCTGAAACAGTCCTCATTTTGAACAGAGGCCCTCATCACTCTCATTGCAGCACAGAACCGTGCATTTTAAACTAATTCTCAGGTTTCTTTCATGAATCTCAGGTTTCTTCCAGGAGATGTAGCAATTTCTTTTTCATGTATGTTATCATACTCTACAACTTAAATAAAAAATTCTCTGGCTAATATGGTGTTTTCCTCTTGACTGGTTCCCGCTAATTGGGATCCTGCGGTACAATCTGTAACTCAGAGTGTGTAAGGCGAGGCAGGAATGCACTGGCACTTCAAAGGATGTCCCCAGATATCAGCACAGACTAGACTCGGGTTAGATGTCTATGGGCTAGGCATGCCCTTCCTTTAAAAACAAGTGAAAGGGAATCTCTTAGCAGTGGTTCTCAACCTTCTGGCCCTTAAAATACAGTTCCTCATGTTGTGACCCAACCATAAAATTATTTTCGTTGCTACTTCATAACTGTAATGTTGATACTGTTATGAATTGTAATGTAAATATCTGATATGCAGGATGATCTTAGGTGACTCCTGTGAAAGGGTCGTTCGACCGCCAAAGTGGTCGCGACCCATGGATTGAGAACCGCTGTCTTAGAGAAAACCATCCTGTTGAATGACTGATGGCTGCAACAGTTGGTTTTTCTCCTTTTTTTAGATCTAGTATCTAAAACTAATGTTAATGCTGAGCAAATAGTCTATTCATCAATAACACCAAAAGGAAATAACAGGGAAAGCACAGCTGACAATTTAGACACGAGATACATCAAATGTTCATTATAGGGTTCCTAATACTTGTAGTCAATCTCATAGAATTCTATTTCTGCTGAACATTGTATTTATTTTGCTTGAGGATGGAGGAAATTATATAAGGGAATTACGGATGAGAGCTTATTTCTTGATCTGGAAATAAATTTTATATATATATACACACACACATATATTAGAGGTCTGATGCATGAAATTCATACAAGAGTAGGCCTTTGCAGCCCCGGCAGCTATCTGGATCCATCCCTTGCAGCTGCGGCTATAGCCCCGGCTTCATCCAGAAGGTCGTCTGGTCATCCAGAAGAATGTCGGTCTAATTAGCATATTACGCTTTATATATACACACACACACACACACACACACACACATACACACACACACACATACATATATATATTAAATTAAATTACACCAACCTTCTCCCTTGGTACTTCTGTATGTTCAGAAGGTAAATATGGGTAAATATAGTGGCTCATTTTAACATAACTTTATCCTAATCTTAAATACAGTGAAAACTCAAATCAAGTATCTTGGTGAGTCTGAAAGTAGTGAGGCTGAATTTTTCAAACAGTTGAGATTTGATACTATCAACAATAAAACAACAACAACAAAAATAAACTATTATTAATGAGAACCCTTCTAAAATGTACAGGGGATCTCGTTTCTTAACCAAATATACCCAAATAAGTTTAATCTTTTATTGAAACTCATTAGTCATGCATGTTTAATATTGCCTTACAGCAATATTAAAATGAATGGGCAGCTACGTAACATTGCTGAATGAATGAATGAATGAATGAATGAATGAATGAATGAATGAAGCTCTATTATTGTGATGTAGTGGGGAGATGAAAGAAGCACCGGGGACAGGCAGCACAGCATAGCGCTCAAGGGCACAGAGGCCACAATGGATCTGCCCAGTTCTAAATCCTGGCTACTTACTAGCTGTGGGACCTGGGCAAGTTATTGAACCTCTCTGTGCTTGGATTTCCTTACGAAGAAAATGGGTATAATTACACTCCCTAGCTTATAGTATTGTTAAGAGATAAAGTGATTTAAGTTTGTAAAGTCAGGAGAATAGTGTCTGCTCAGGGTAATTTCTATAGAAGCTTTTAGGAAACAAGCAGATAAATAAATAGACCTGCTTAAGCTTCCAAATGAATGCAAATTTCTGCTTTTTGAGTTTTCCAGGCTTTTTACAGGTACTTTGCCTTCTCTGCTTTTTCAGCCTCTTGGCAGGTCTGCGTCTGAGACCCCTTCGCTCCTGTTTAGAGGGTAATGTGGTGCAATGGTCAGGGTCCTGGGCTTGAGAGCGAGAGGCCAGGGTCCATGGCTTCAGTGTACTAGTGCATAAAATGAATAGTAATTGCACTTACTTTATAAGGTTATTGTAAGGATTAATTTTGAAATTTGTTAATATTGACAATAGTGCCTAGCACACAATAAGAGCTCAATAAGTGAGCTATTAATTTTTTTCTTTATTTCTGTAGGTTAGATTGGTCTTTGAATGAGGGTCTGAGGCACTCTACAGTGGAGAAATAATACGTTTTCACAAAAACTATTCAAGGTGTTTAAATCTGCTCTTTAGAATTTGAAGCTTATTATTATTATTATTATTTTGCTTCTTTCTTGATGTCTGTCTATATTTTCAATAGACAAAACCACTGACATAGAAAATGTATTAGATGTGGTGTCTAGTGATGGCAAAATATGCCAACTGTGAACAAAAATCCTTGACCCACTAGTGCTATTGCCACTGGCCTCGCATAATGGCAACACTTTCACTGCTTCAGCTCATCTTAAAGCACTCGGATGCTACTGTGACTTGAGCTCAGCCTCATGTTTGGAAGCATTTGCCTTTAATGATGTTATCTGACCTCCATGTGCACTTAGTCTTTCATCCTTTGATCTCTTGTGATGATGTGGTTTTAGTGTCAGAAAGACTCATGGGCTTCATAGAATCAGAGCCTTTCAGAGTCAGAAGGCGGGAAAGGTCACCTCATCTAACTCTCCATCTTGTAGATAAGACACTCGGGCCCAAAGGGGAGGCTGAGGTTTCAAGGGCACACAGCTGGCCAGTGGCCAAGCCAGGACCCACACTGTGGTTTCTTGAACTTTTCCCAGAGCCACAAAAACGTTGGCTAAAATGGTGGCCAACCTGAGGCACAGGTTGTTGCTGATCCTGAGTCCAAAAAATTGAAACTTTCCCTGTGACTATAGATTGGCTCACTCTCTGATGCTTCTTGCATTTTAGATTCACTTTTTTTGTTTCAGGAGAGGGGTGCATATCATGATATAAAGGAAAACCAAAGAGTCAGTCCAAACAGATGCCAGGAGTTATAATGAAAGTCTTTAGGGAGGAGGTTTAGGAGCAAAATGAATAGCCCTCATTGAAACTTAGACCCCAGGCATTTAAAGTCCTCTGCTCAAGGAAGACTATGGGAATCCACCCCAATGAGTAACATATTAGTTAACGCACTTCACTATCTTAGATTACTTTATGAAACCACACATTCATTTACAAATTAAGAATAAAAACTCAAATTTCCCCAGCCTCTTGGGAGACAACCTTCTCTATCTCCATTAAAAAACAAACAAACAAACAAACAAAAAAACACAAATAAAGCTGGTAATACCACCTGATGAAATAACATCAAGTAAGGTCCTGTAAAAATAAAGTGAATTTCTTTTTGTAGATATGTTGATATATAATCAAAGAAATAAAATTAACCATAGTGATATGTACATCTGCTACCATTGTTTTGAATGTGACCAAGTGACTTTGAAAACCTTCTCTAGAAGGTTTTCCCTCTTGCAGTGGTACAAATGGATCTGAAGATGATATCAGATTGGCAGATAGTTAAGGAGTGAAGTCTAATATGGCACTGTGGGATTAAAGCCAATGCGAGCATACAAGCACTTCAATGAGTGTAGCACTGAACTAGTTAACATGCCAATATTTAAGACATGTAAGTTTGACGAGCAAAACAGTTTGCAGTTTTATGCTACATATGAAAAGTTCTTCGAGTGGGAGAGTGACACGATGATTATAAAATATGACGCATGTTACTCTTGAAGGAGTTTGCATGTGCTCGTGGCTGAGTGGGCCGCAGTGGATGCTGCGGGAAGCTGGACGTTGACAGCAGGCCACAGACGTGCCGTAGGTAAAGGCTGTGTTTTCAGCATGAGCAACCAGGGGATCTATCAGATAGAAATGATACTCCATGTCAAATTATGCTGCAAAATGAATAAACGGGGTAGCATGAAACACACACCAGTGTCCTGAGCATGGTGGCAAATCAGGAATGTGACAGACATGTAGGACCCGGCCATGAATGTTCAAGGAGAACTGTCTGAAATAAAAGCTGGGGGGTAAGTTTTTAGGGGCATGCTGAAAATCATGTCAGAAGTCTGAAGTGTCCACAAATAGGCTTCAACAATTGGCTACTCTGAGTGAGAAAAGATGAGTATGTAGTGTGTGTGTGTGTGTGTGTGTGTGTGTGTGTGTGTGAGAGAGAGAGAGAGAGAGAGAGAGAGAGAGAGAGAGAGAGAGAGAGAGAAAGCAGAGACATGAGATAGAATCAAGATAGAGGAAAACAGACAACCTAATATTGCCTAAGCTGTTACTATATTCTGTCTGCTGTTAATTTGCCATGAGATATCACTACAGAAAATGCATTTCCTTTCTATTTATTTACTTTTACTCAGACACACATATTCTACATTTCTGTCTGCTAATTACTGATATAATGCTACAAATAAGTTCAGTAAATCCCTGATTTCATTTCGGTTCAAAGTGCAGGCATTAGGTTTGATCAGATCCGTTTTTTGCTCTTCATGCAACAGCAGTTTTCTGCTTCATAAGACTGGCTCCATCCCTAAAGCATCGCTTTCCCGTTTAGAGGGCTTTCAACGTTCATTTATTTATTTATTTACTTATTTTGAAAGACAGGACGGCCTCCCAGCCTCCTTTGCTCAGCCATCCTGGATCCCTTCCAATTTTTCCTCCACCCCAAGTTTCACACATCCAAACCCCACTGCTGCTGGTCACCTAGGCAACGCAGCAGCTCACAGGATGGTGCAGGTCAGGAAATCCCAGGAGGGAGAGCGTTTCAAAGCTTTAGATTTGTTCCTTCCATCTCAAACATGTCGTTGGCTCCGTTTGTCCCTCTCCACATGCTGCTCTTCCCTCCATCAAGCCCTTCTCTGCTCCTGCCAGTCCCCAGACTGTAACCTTGTCTAGGGCTTCTTCCAACCACTCATCCTCCACAACCAACCACACTCGACTTGATATTGTCACCCAGGCTTGAAACCCTTCACTGCTTCTCCGCCCTCTGGAGAAGCCGGTGCCCACAGAGGGACAGACAATGCCCTTCCCATAGATTCTTCCCCAGGTACCAGATGCTTCAGCCACACCGAGCACGCCCTGCATGGCCCTCTCCCTTCCTTTGGGTTTTCCTAACCCAAACTGCCCTTCCCACCATTTCTCTGCCTCCTAAGCTCCTTTCCCTTCTCCCAGGGACCATTTCAACATGACTTCTCCTGTGAGACCTTCCTCGCTACCTGCAGGCAGAGTTAGTGGCCCACTCCTCTAGCTCAACAGCAGATCGTATCTAAAGCTCAGCAAGCAGGCTACTTCCTTCCTGTGTCTGTCTCTTCAAGAGGGGGCTGCGTTCCTTAGGTCAGGGATGTTTTCCAATCTGAGAACCTTCTGCAGTGACCAGCTCAGAGCTCCATAGATACTTTTGGGTGGATGAGTGAGCAAATTAATGACTCTAATACTCTGGCGGAGAAAAAAGGAATCCAGTTTGAGACAATGACATACTTTTCATTGAAAGGAAATTACTGTTGATGGTGAAGAGAGCAATTCTAGGGAAGGGATGAGAACTGAAGCTGAAACACAGAAGGTTAGGGAGGGAGAGGGTAAACAGAAACGGAAGTTACTATTTCAAAGCATGTGATGAAGAGTTATTGCAGTAGGGGTCAATATAATCTGTTTTTCAAGATCATGGAGAAAAGAGCTTTATAGAAAAGGGCAAGAAAAAAAAATTTGTGGAGACATTGAAGCATCTAAAAAGGCACTTGCTAATTCTCAATAATTCTATCTCTGTGACATCTCTGAACTCTCTCTCTCTCTCTCTCTCTCTCTCTCTCTCTCTCTCTCTCTGAAGGTTTTTCATCTTGTTAGCATAGGCAGCTAGTTAGGGATTAACAAAAAGAGAAGGGAGAATCCTGCCTGAGGCTGTTTAAATCTGGAAACTACAGTGTGGAACAGCCTCCATCACTCTGCCAAACAGACTAACACCCCAGAGGGCAGGAAAGACTGGTTTTCCCATTGCCCTAGGGAACAACCTGCCCCCTTCCCCAGATTAAAAGGGAGGGAGAAATGGTTAAGGGGAAAGTCTTTTCATGGGGTCATAAAGGGGAGGAAACAAAGCTGGGGAAAAGATGGGGTTGGACAGGGCAAAGCCTAACATCTAGGAAAGAGATTGGATAGGAGAGGCAACAGCTTAGCCCCCGGAAGATCCAGGAAAAATATTGGCTAGTTTGAAAGAAAGCTTACCTCCCCCCTAACCCAAGGAAATATAGGTAAACTTAACAAAAGCCCCAGTCTCTTTGGCAGCTGCAGGGCCGAGGCACAGTGCTAATCTCAGGCCAGGCTGAGGGGAAGAGATTACCTAGACTCCTGGGCCTCGGATGTGGGGGCACGGGCAGGCAGCTCTGGGCCCTGGGGACAAGTGCAAACCTGTGGCATCTGAAGCTAGACTTCTTCCACAGGGAGGTGGCTGTAACCCACCTGGTCCTGGATGTGGGCGTGGTGTACCTGGGGGCAGTGAATGCCACCTACCAGCTGAATGCCAGGGAAGCACCTCGTCGAGTATGGCAGCCTTTTCAAGGGCGCTCGCTCTAATAAATCTTGCCACTATTGCTTAAAATCTGCCTTCATGATTGTCCCTGAAATGCCTTTCTTGTGATACCAGGAGAACCTATTTCCAGATAGTTCCGGGCAGACCCGCCTTGGTCCCTCTTTCACTGGTGACAATCTGAAGGCTTCTCCCATGCCCCCCAGGACACTCCTCAGTATCTTTCACTACAATTGCCACAGAAGGTACCTGAAGAGCTGTGTTTCCAGTGAACATTAAGCCTCCTCCATTTTTCTAACCTATGTCTCACACCCCAAACCTGGTCATAACATGCTCCTGTCTGCTGAAACCCTCCTCACATGTTAGGATTCATCTCAAACGCCACTTCTCTTCCATGTTTTCTTGCTGCTCCATCTGGAAGCATTGTCCTCCCCCTAGATACCCAGAGCATTTTATCTGTATATCTTTTGTAAATACCTTGTGTTCTGCTTGCCACTTTTACCTACTAGCCTACCACCTTCTAGAGCAGGGGTTCTCAACCTTCCTAATGCTCAGACCCTTTAATACAGTTCCTCATGTTGTGGTGACCCCCAATTTCATGGTTACAAATTGAACATAATTAAAACATAGTGATTAATCACAAAAACAATATGTAATTATATATGTGTTTTCCGATGGTCTTAGGTGACCCCTGTGAAAGGGTCATTCGACCCCCAAAGGGGTCGTGACCCACAGGTTGAGAACCGCTGTTCTAGAGGGTAGGGTTAACATCTGATTTTTCTTTGCATTGTCTCAACAGTTTTGCACATATACACAGGATAAACACTCAAGTAGAATAAATAAAAGTATTCTTTAAAAGGAATATTTAATGCCACCAGTCTGTCATTTTTGATTCAGGATTGAGGTAGGCAATGGAAATGAACGCACAAAATTAAATATGTCCAGATATTCTTTCAAAAATCCCCAAGAGACACAGATCTAGAACATGAGTGCAATTATCAATCTAGTTTGTGAAACTGTCTTTGAGTGAGATAGCTGACTTCAAAAATGTTGGAATCAGAGATAGCTAAGTATAGGTAAGCTGCCGGCTAATAGAGTTAGCTATTCTCTTGTTGTGTTGCTTTAATTTTTAGCAGATTGTAATAAAAAGTATAATAGGAATAACACCAGCATTGCTGCAAGAAAAATGAAAAAAAATTCACACGATTATCATGGGACATAGAATAGAATACAATGCACAGTTTTAAACAGCCATAATAAATATAGAAAATAGCAAAGGGGCAATTTAATGAGTTTTAAAATTCATCAGAAGAACAAAATCTATGAATTCCACTAGTTAAATGGTGTGTATGCTTGCAAATCTCTCTCTCTCATGCTTGTGTGATTCTAAAAAATATTGATTTTTTTTGGTTTCTATTACAAAATGGATATAGCATTGGGCACTCTTTGCAATATTTTAGATTATATATGGCATTGCTTTAATTTTTAGATTCCATTAACTTTCTTGGAACAGCTATTTTTTAAAATACCTTTAGGGTTTGCCAATTACAAAAGAAGAAAAAAATAAAAAACCCCAGCTTTATGTCTTCTCAGTTTTGCTTTATAGCTTCCCATATAACTTTTCTTTGATTTCCACTGTTTCCAAGTTTTTAACTTGGCAAAAGAAAATCCAACAATTTTCTTAAGTATTTTATAATATATGATGAATCTTAAAAAATTCCAAGAAGCAAAATACAAACAATCGAAGCTATCAGCTATAAGAAGCCTTCACTGGAAAGGAATTATAGGCACTCTGAGATTTCCATTCTGGAAAGAAACAGAGTTAAAATAAGGTTGCTGGGTTTTCCCCAAAAAACCATAACTAGGGACATTTATGGTATATCATTTTATCGATACCTGTGGCTGTAATCTTCAAGGCCCAATTCCAGAACGGGAAGTGGTGATGGAGAAGGAGGTACTTCGCTCTCGGCCCATCCATCACTGGGAAGCAATGGCTCTATAAACAAAGAACAAATGAAGCTGTAGTAAACTGGGGGCAGAATCATTCAGTGCCTGCTTGTGCTTCAGTCCAACTCTCAGACACAATTTTCACCAGCACATAAACCAGTCTCGAAATAAACAAGTCCTCAGATGGAACGGAGGGATTTGTAGGAGAGCTAGTGCAGCCTGGGCAAGGAACTCTCAGCCTGCTAATGTTTTTACACTGGTGACCCGCTGGCAACTCCTGGCAAGTCCATGCATCTTGACTACCTTTTCCTTCTCAGGAAAGGCTGACACACATTCATTCCCTGTGATGAGGGGAAGATTAACAGAGCTATTTCTGTCATGACAACAGTTTTATAAACAAGACTCTGTAATGAATGCTCTGGATTATATGGTGACTTAAGCATTTGCCTTAGTGACAAAAAGTACTTGAAAAAACCATGAGACACAGTATATCCACTCCCCATGTAGACACAGTAGAGAGGAGTGGATATACTGTATTTGTTTCATAACTGAAACCCCTGGGCTTAGGGTCTTGGAAGCATAAAGACTGAAGTCTGAATCTTGATTTTCCTACCCACCAAAAATGTATACTTTTTCAGCCTAATCTTTTGCACCAGACTGGCAGAGCTAAGGAGCGACAGCCGAGATTCTATGGCCCTCAAGTCTAAAATATTTACTGTCTGGCCCTTCACAGGCAACGTTTGCTGACCCCTGGTTTAGACTATTTTTGAGGACTCTAATGGCATTGTATTCATCTTTACATCTCTGATAGTATGTTCTGCACAATGGAGGGAACCAATAAACATCAGTAAGACTGAAAAGTATAATTCTATTTCTGATCTCCACTGTAGAGGTAGTGCCTTCCATGCTATGGAGGGGGGGATAGATACACGCTGACACGTCACAAATAACTGTACTATTAGGTTTTGCCTCAAAGGACCCCAGGGAACACAAATTCAGTGAGACAGGACATAGAACCAACGTTTGATTCGGGGTAGGGATGAAAGGCTTAGAGGAGACCCCTGTGGGTGATCCTGGACAGATTTGGGGCAATGGGTGACTGAGGCAGGGGCTGGAGTGCATGTGAGCTGACATGGAGGGGAAGCAGGAGTAGGGCAGGAAGGGAGAGGTAATCCTATATAATAAAAGGCTAATATGCAAATCGACCAAACAGTAGAATGACCAGTCGCTATGATGTGCACTGACCACCAGGGGGCAGGAGCTGCCCCCTGGTGGTCAGTGCACTCCCACAGGGGAGCGCCATTCAGCCAGAAGCTCAGCTGACAGCTGGCGAGTACAGTGGCAGTGGCAGGAGCTTCTCCTGCCTCCACAGCAGCGCTAAGGATGTCTGACTATAGGCTTAAGTCTGCTTCCCCAGGGCAGCGGGCCTAAGCCATCAGTCAAACATCCTCCAAGGGCTCCTGGACTGTGAGAGGGCACAGGTTGTACTGAGGGACCCACCCCCTGGGTGCACGGGCATCTAGTAACAAATAAGAGGCAAACTGTGCTTAGGCTATTTCTTGGCCCACAATGAGATCTGCCAGCAAGATTCTTCGGAAAATACAGTGTTGGTGGACTTTATTACCATTCAAATGCTTAGTAGGATTTCACAGTGACCCCCTGGGACACAACCTCCATCCTCATTACCATCCTGGAACCACACTTTTTCCACTGCAGGCATTGCTAGCGATTCTCCAACAGAAATGTGAATTTTATGGTGTTACAATTTCTACAAATGTTAGTTCTAAAAATGTCTTTTCTGTGGAACAGCTTGACAGAAATATTCATGTATATAAAAAAAAGAAATGTGGAACTGTGGGTGGTATGTACTATTATTACAAAAATGGATGGAACATAGCATATCAACATTGGATTTTTAAATATACAAAGGAAAGCAAAAAGGGAAGAAAAAAAAGTCAATGTTTTGGCTGTAATAGTTCCTTTCCTCACTAGACATTTCATTTTGTCAAATCAATCTTGTTTTTCTAAAAGAGCTCCCTAAAGGAGTGGGTTTTGGTGAGTCAATACTCACTCTGTTTTTATAGGTCTTGGTGACCTATTGCCATCTCCCAGGCGTCTGAAACTCGGCAACTGCCAGTGGTTCTCAAAACTTAAAATGTTATTAAGATTACATAGAGGTGATGATCATGGTCATCTTCTATAGTAGGGATGGGCAACCTTTTTGTGAATGCGTGCCAAAACCAGCAAAATCTCTGACTCAAAATTCTTCTGCATGCCAACCCTAATTTCTTGAGAACATATTACGCCTACTTGATATCTCTTAAGGTGTACGTATGTGAAGAACCTTGAAGAAATAATAAAATTCATTTGAGCAACAAAAACACAGTATATGATGATGAAAAATACATTTATTTTTTAATGTATACATGTTATGTAAAATTATTTATCTAAGATGCACCGATACTGAATTTATCTGAAAAATAAAAAAGTCAATATTAAGAAAACAATTGTATATGGAAGATTATAAGACAGGGTTTCGTGTGCCAGCAAAAGTTACTGGCATGCAATGTTTGGCACGCGTGCCAGGGTTGCCCAACCCTGTTCTATAGCATCATGTTTATAAATTCTGTTATATATATATATTTTTGTCTCTAAGTCAATATGCTTATATGAAAATAAGAGAATTTCACCCACTGGCCTCTTACAATTAAAATTTCATGAGTCTATGCTTTTATAGGCCTAATTCTTATAACATAGTATATCACAGATCCACAAGAAAACAATAAAATAGATGTTCTCCGATGTTTAAGAAAAAATTTTTAGTGAGTCACTTCTTGAAAGGACTGGATTTTTTATGTTTCCCTTAGAAAATTGAGGTCCAGGGAGGAAGTACAGTAGGAACCTTGTAGATAGCTGATCTGCATGGGTTTTCCATTGGTGTAAATGTTGTTCTACCTGGATTTACGTCTCAGGAGGAAGAGAACAGACAGAACTGCCCAGTGGTTGTCTGTGGCCACTGTGCCTAAACAACTCCAATTGTCATTGGAAATAGCAACTCTGAACATTCTATTGACATTCTAAAGTATTACACGTTTGTTTTTAGCACGTTGAGTGGACTTTATTATTGTAAAACTTTTTTTCTGGGTGTAGTCTTATACTTTATGTAGTTCCATAATTTTAGCCTTTGTTAGCCTTTCTAGGTATTATCAATATCCTTGAATGTTTCAATGTCCTCTAAAAATATACTGTGCAATTATCACTTCAGCATCATGTTTTATAGGTACTGAAAACGAAACGAGATAGGAGGTAAGGTGCTCAATGTTCCCGTGGATGTCACAGGTATACTTAGGAATAAAACCCTGAACTTGGATGGCCCCTGAACATGTTTCTTGAGAATTAAATGACAATCAAGTCATATTAAGGCTACATGTTTCAATATAGGCACGGGAGGGAGATGGCTGGTTTAGTCTGTGGAAAACTTGCTGTTTCTTCCCCAGATTCTACTGCTGTTGGAACTGAAGGTCTCAGGAGGAAATCTTGCTTTGTCAAGACAAATTTTAATTTTCAATAAGATAAGAAACATACTGAGTATTTCTTCCTCTGATACAAAGTAAAGTGGGTTTCTCATGGATATTTTTAGGTAGAAGGACTTGAACAGTTTCACGGGACCATGCTATGGTGCAGGGAATACACTTGAGTCTGGGAGATGGGCTGAATCCAGGCTGTGTGGATCAAGTGTGTGTTCCTGGGTTAATTATTTACTCTCCCGACTTTCTATTTCTTCATCTGTAAAATGAGGGTAATAATATTACCCACTTCGAGTGTACACGTAAATTGCTTAACACAGTACCTAACAGACAGCAAACACTTAATAAATGGTCACAGCTGTTGCTACTGCTCTCACTGAAATGGGGGAATTCAGAGGGAAAAATGGCATCCCATTCTGATGAAACAATTTAATCTAGAGAAACCTCAGTAATCTCAGAGTTGAGAGACTATTTCCACATAATTAACTCCTGGTAACATCTTACATGTAAATAAGGGATTGATTACATAAACAGTACTCCATTCAATAGATGACTATGCAACTACTGAATGTGATGATGTAGAATATCCAATGGCATAGGAAGGTGTTCCTAATGTGCTATTAATCTAAAAACAATTCCATGAATATTATATATAGTATATTTCACTTCCATTTCACTTTTATACACATGTTTGCATGAAGGAAAGACTTGCAATATATACATAAAAATGTTATGGATTAATATCTTTGATAGAAGTATGAGTAACATTGGCTTTTTATTGCTTTTCTCTAATTTTTTTTTTTGTAAGGAATATGTATTGCTTTCACAATACAAAACTTAGATTCAGGGAAATAAAAAGACTTTTCTTGGTGACCTGAAGTAGAATTTTTGAAACACAAAGAAGAAAATCCAAGTGTTTCCTATCTCAAGCTCAGCTAGAAATGTGACCCGCCCCCGCCCCCCCACAGCAGGTAAAAAGCGTGGGACAGTACAGTGAGACCTCCGCAAGGATGTTCCCACAGTCACCGAGGTCTAGGTCAGCCGTTGGCAAACTGCGGCTCGCGAGCCACATGCGGCTCTTTGCCCCCTTGAGTATGGCTCTTTCACAAAATATCACATGCGGGCATGCACGTACAGTGCAAAACTTCGTGGCCCATGTGCAGAAGTTGGTATTTTGTGGAAGAGCCACATTCAAGGGGCCAAAGAGCCGCATGTGGCTTGTGAGCTGCAGTTTGCCGACCACTGGTCTAGGTTCATGATATTTACAGAATCAAGCGTAAATCTGTGAATCATGTTAGGACCACTTAATGACTTAATACTAGTCCACACTTAAAACATATATATACATACATATATATATATATATATATATATATATACACACACACACACACACACACACACACACACACACACACACATATTATTGATTTCAGAGAGGAAGGGAGAGGGAGAGAGAGAGATGGAAACATCAATGATGAAAGAGAATCATTGATCGCCTGCCTTCTGCTGGCCCCACACTGGGGATCGAGCCCGCAACTTGGGCATGTACCCTGACTGGGCATCGAACCGTGACTTTCTGCTTCATAGGTAGATGCTCAACCACTGAGCCATGCCAGCCGGACCACACATTTTTTTTTTAGTTTAGTTATTTATACTTCTTAACTTTCAATATTAAAATATTCTTAAAAAAAAAAAAAAAGGAAAAGCGGCAGTTGCCATTTTGTTTCCCAGGCACGGTTTGTTTTGCACGAGCCCTCCGTGTGTGGGGCACCAAGCGCAGAAACTGTCACTTACGCTGGAGGCGATGCCAGGAATCTGCTTCACAACTTCGGAGTCAGCTCTCCCGCCCACCTCTGCGTTCACTACGCAGAGCAACAGGGTCTGCACTTGGTTTAATGAATGCCCCTTTACAAAAATAAACATAAAAACACACTGGTGTTTTCTCGCACCACCTGAGCGGGTGACCAAGGGCAGGCCTTACCTCTCTGCTTGTGGTGTGGACAGTACGTGCTCAGCGGATGCCACGTGCCATCCTCGCTCCTCCTACAGGTGGCCACGGCGCTGTGACAGTTCTCAGAGCACGGCTTCGAAAACGCCCCACACTCTCCGGGCTCCTGAGGGATGGCCACAAAAATTACATTTGCTTTTTAGCTATGTTCCAACTCGGTCAATGAAAGCAAAGCAAAAGAATGATTGATTGACGAATAATCTTCCAAGAGCCTGTTGCCCATAAATCCTCAATTGTGGAAAATCAAGATGGGCCTATCAGTTAAAACATCCTTGAATCTGGAATAGAAAAATACTGACAATGTGGTACTAAGGCTTAGGAGTGCTGATAGCCAACACAAAAGGGGATTAACTTTCCCCATTTACAACTGGCTCCTTCCAATTTTTCTTCCATCTGGGAGTACAGCTTGTGGTGGTGTCAACACAAGAACACAGCTCATGCCAAGGACGTGCCTCTGCCAGCCAGCTGGTTCCCTCCCTCCCTGGGGACCGAGTGCACACACTCCAGGACAAGTCAGGTTTGCCGCTGAAATGCCACGAGTGTGGCCCACTGCAGACGCCAGGCCTTCTGGCCAGGAACTAAAACAAGCTGCTGTGACCATGCCAGACTGGGATCTCCTGAGAACTTTTTCTCTTTTTTTCCATATTTCCCTCTCCTATTTTGACTTAGAAACTCTAGTCAGTAAACAAATTCACAGTTTCCTTAAAACTGCTGAATCCGGAAGAACACCCCAAGCCGTGTAGTAGGTGGGGTCGATATGGAGAGCTATCTGTTCAAGAGGATGGAGTCACAGAGAATGGGGTTTTGATCCTCTTCACATTATGTGTCTTCCTAACAGATATCAAGGAAGTCATTTGGAATCTATCTCCTGGCCGTGCCCTTGACCATTTGGGAGAGGAACGTGCCACAAAGGGAGACACAGATCTGGGCCCAAAGCTCCAAGGCATTTGGCCCAAACAATGCAGTTGATGTATACTTTCCTCTTTGGTGACAGTGTCCCGCTAGTGAGAAAATATTTAGAAGATTCATTTTATGCATTCTTAACACTGAAAATGTTTTCAGTGCCTGAAGGTCCTTTCCCTTTTTGTCAAGACTTATAACACCTTTTCCACATCCTTTGCCTCTGCACTGCTGGCTGGCACTCAGCAAACTGCTTTGAAGTTACAGCTGGAGCCCTGGCAGGCAGGGGAGGTAGGACTTACCTTGCATCGCCTCCTGCTTTCTGTTTTAAAATTGAATTTATTGGGGTGACATTGGTTAATACAATTATATAGGACTCAGGTGTACCATTCTATAATACATCATCTGTATATTGTATTGTGTGTTCACCCCCCAAGTCAAGTCCCCTTCCATCCCCATTCACCCCCTCCCCATGATCCTCTCCTACCTCCCTATCTCCTTACCTCCCCTCACCCCCTTTCCCTCTGGTATTCACCATACTGTTGTCCTGCTATGATTTAACAACAACAAGAACCAAAAAAAAAAATTGTTTTTTTCCTGCTTTCCCAGCTCTTTGATAAATGACACAATCGATATCCCAACAACTGATCAGTAAACAGCCTAATTAAAGTGTTCAGCTTGTAAAATGGAGCTGCCATGGAGCCCTCCATTAGTGTCCCAGCCAATAAAAAATATAATGGATTTTTAAACATATTCTGCTTCTACCAAGATGAGCTTGCAGCAGGAAGGAAAATGTTTTGGGGAAAGGGGGAAACACACACACACAAAAAACAGGTCATAACCCATTTTTTAACACCAAGTCTCCAGGCTCAAATAGAATTACAATTGAACCTCAAGCGCATCCTTTGAAAAACATGTTTCTGTTTAAAATGCTTTTGATTCAATCAAGGGCTCATTAGGTATTCTTCACAAGGCCCTCATCAAAACTGTTTACGCATCTTGTACATCTGGGTAATGTGGAAAAATACCCCAACAACTCTATATTTTGACTTTTCTTAAGTAGCTTCTTCAATTTTTATATCAATATAAGGTTCAAGTAACCATTATGGTATTCTTGTCAAGTCTACTTGATTTGCCTGAATGCATGAGCCATGTGGAGAACTTTTTCTAGGTTACAGATGCTTTCTTATTGCACCTGGGGGTGATTGCTGGCCCACAGGAGAATACACCAAAAACATGAGCACACAACATATGCTTTGACATAGTAAAACACAGATTTGGGAGATCAAATAGCTGCAGATTATTTCTTTTCAATTTAATAAAGATTAGCTGTCTCTCTAAGAAAACATGCTCTTTAATCTTCATGGGCACCACAGAGATTCTCAATAGCTCGGAGAGTCAAATGCCTGCTTATCCCCCATGGAAAGCATGTAAATATTAAGAAAACTAAAAATGGATCTTGTTTAAATGTCCTCATAAAAATTGCTTTTTGTCCCATTTCTTATTCACAGTTGATTCCCTGGTGAACTATATTAACAAGACATTTCTGGGGATGGGCAACAAATGGAAAATTTAGTACTTTCTTCTGATGGTATAACTTGTCAACCCACCCCAGAGTGTGAGATTTAAAATGAGAAAACCTGCAATAAAGAGAATGAAAATGATAAAATGTCTCTACTAGATGAGCCACAATACAGAACAGTTATCCACTAAGCACTCATATGTTCTAGAGAAACACATAAAATTAGGGAAGATGAGAGATGGGGGATAACTAACTCTTAACACACACATTCATTTATTTTTTACTTCTGCTATCTGCACAAGCACGGTACTCTAAAGCAGTGTCCTCCAGACTTTTATATTAGTTGAAGTATCTTTTTTTCAAGAAATCTTAAGTGAGGTCAAATACACAGATGCACAGACTGGTCATCTTTCAGCAACAACTGGGTTCCATGAAGTCCTAGGGCTCTAGAGTAGGAATCAAATTAAACCAGAAAGCAGCCAATTCTTTCAAGGATGGGAGCAATAGATATGGGTTTTACAACTATGTACATAAGTAAAATGCATTAAATATTCATGGAAGCCTCTCTGTCACTTAAGCAGACACAAGTGTTGAAATCCAGTTGGCTCATTATATATAGGCTCCAGTAATTGGCCAATTTACATTTATTTAACATTTACAAGGTTATGTACAGAAGAGTAAAAAGGTGCAGTTACTCCTTCCCAATAGCTGATAATATAACAAAGTAAGAGGCAGTTTATGTGTACTACTTCAGCTAACCCTTCAGACGAAGTAGGTCTCAGATGGAACCTTTATTCATCCATTCAACAATATTTATTAAGTGTCTACGATGTGCTGGGAAATGAGGGATAAAACAGACAAAAGTGCCTGTCATCTACAAGTACCCAGCACTCAACTATGGATGTCTTCACATTGCCTGGAAACGGCCAACCTGGGATTTAACTCAAGTAATCCAAAACTACTTTCTACTCTTGTCAATTTGAAAACCCTTTATTATTTTTTTAACTTGAACTTATTATTAAAACAAATATTTTAGTTTTTTTAATAGTAATCTATTTTAATTCTGCTCATTGTATTATACAAACATGTTTTGTTTGAGAGAACGTGTGTCATTTGTCGATGCTTTTCTTAACTGCTCTAAACATTTTTCTTCTTATCTTTTCTTAAAATAATTTCAGCAGCATTTAATAATCTCTTCATATAAGAGAAAATAATGTTAACATCATTGTATAATATATATGATTGTATATGTAATACTTGTTTAATATAAGTATAATCCTATAATTGTAAGTAAAATATTTAGGGATATTAGCATTCAAGAATATTTTATGCTTATACTTCATGTGTAGGTAAAAGTATTCCATACAATTAAAAAATCCATAAAGAAAACACAATAAAACATTTTAAGTATTTTTATTTAATTAAAAGCATATATTTAATAACATAAAATAAGCAGTTTGCTTAATAGGTCACATTTTAAATTAGTTAAGTTCCCATTCTATACTATCCACGTGTGCATTATGGGGGATAATGCAGACATTTGATTGCTTTATAATGATCTTCACACTGAGCATTGTACATATCTGATTAAGAACTTTCTAAGGTATGGACACTGCTAGCACATCAATCAAAGATATAAAAAGATGGTGCATAGTTTAATAATTTATTATGTGAATAAAGCCTTATTCATAAAGTCCCGGGCTCTAGGAATTTCTGGGGAAAAAGTAGAAAATATGGTCCTGTTACATTTGATAAATTACTTACTTTATATGCACATTTTTACACCTTCTAGTTATGCCTGAAATATACAACCACCTGTTCACCACATAAATCCATCAGAGAACTTCTGGGGCATATTTTTCCAATTTCAGAATCTGTGTAAGTCTAGCTACCATACTAGTGATGGAAGTTTGCATATTCAGGAGGCCATTTGGGCAATTTGCTGACAGAAATATGGATTTGCTCACCTCCATCGGCCTCTCTGGCCTCCTCAGAATCACCAACTGGATCATCCCTCGTATGTTTCCTTCCATGGACATTGATCGTCTAAGTGTTTCCATAGCTTCATGGTTGGACTTTCCCAAGAGAGATTCCCCATTAACTGCAATCAGCTGGTCGTTCATCCGCAGACGACCGTCCTAGGGCAGAGGAAAGAAAAACAGTCCTAAACAGAGAAAAGTCTGGTGATGACATGAGGCTGTTCCAGGGAAAGTTCAAGTTTAAATACAAAAACAGAAAATAATTCAGCTATTAGAAATGATTTATTTTCTATGGCAGAAAAACGTTCTGGAGCTTATCAAATAGTCACAAAGACAAGCAATAATGAATTGTGTGAAAGTATTTTTTTAGAAATCTTCGAGTCCTGAGACGCAATAATGTAGATGTTTGTATAACGTCTCTTACCAAGAATCTTTGGCAAGTATGCAAACCCAGCCTGATTCTGCCATTTGCTCTGGCAGGGACCATGTTGCTGACTCCAGGAAAGGGGTTTGAAAACCAAAGGAAGTGGTCATATCCCTTAGAAACAGGGTTTGCATTATTAGGCACAGAGAGACATCACGCTTAAGTGCCTTGTGCATGACAGTGGTAATGTGTCTTCAGATGTTATTGCTGCTCTATTGAATAAAATTCTCATGTAATTTTCTCTAACACAACCAAAAGTTGCTAGTCTGATAGTCTGCAAAGGAACACAGAGGTCTGTCTTGAAGGACCAATTTGCTGTGACGTCCTCTGGCAGAAAAGCTTGAGAAAGGGGATTGTCAAGCCTTTTATAAGGAGGTTCTGACTGCTGAGTACTTTGTCCAGCATCTGCAGTAACGAACGGCACCTCAGCATGTGACTAGGCAGCCCGGACTCTAGACTAATTCAATTCTCGGCACCAGTCATCCTCAGCCAGAATCCCTCACAAAAAGGAGTCTAGCAGTAGCCAGCTCTGCTGACAAAAGAACTTGAGGGGACCACAGTTCATCTCCCCTACAGGCAGCCTGGTGGTGAAGGGGTGCTTAAAATATTGACAGTCAGATTAGAGACATGAATTATGTTTTGTTGTCCACTAGGGTAGAAAGTTCTTGCTATGAGGCACAGAGGCAGTGTTCTGGATGTTATACCATGGCTGCTGCTAATAAATGTAATAGAAATAACGGTAGGTGTGTACAACAATTTACCTTTCCAGAGATTTTTTTCCCCATTAACAATCTCAAGTGATTCTCACAGAATCCCAGGCAGTGAAGTAGATTAATGCTTTTCTTCACATTTTACAGATAAGAAAACTGAGGCAAGGAAGTGATATGACTTGCCCCAGGTCACAAAAGCAAGGTCCAGACAAACCAATCCAAGGTCAGGTATCATGCACCTGGTCTCTTCAGTGTCTCCTAGAATTCCCTTGTTATTCCTCTCTAGACGGGAATTGGGCAACACTGAAACAGGGTCAGGAAAACATTAAAGAGTGTTAGCAGTTGGAAGCATCTGGGATCCATGTTCAAATGAACAGACTGAAATCACAAGGAAAACACTTCCTTAAGAAAGGAGAAAAGCAGACACAAAGTGACCAATTGGACCAAAACTATGGCTCTGGACGAGAAATCCTGTGGACAAGTTGATGAGCTTCGACTAGTGCGGTAGCAGATGGTCAGAGGACACTCCTCTGCTGACAGAGGGAACAGGGTGAGTGGTGACAGCTGCTCTGGGGAGTTAATGTCTTAGAAAAGCACTGTATACACCACCTGCTGGAGAGGGTGCTGGTCACGCGGCATCTCGGGGGCCACCCAAAGGAGCATACCCAGTCTCAATGAAGAAATTGAGATGGCAAGGCAATGGGGTCGGTAGAGAAGGGTGACCCATCAGAGCTGTAAAATGCCTGAATGGGCTGTCTCAACAGAGCTCTGTCCCCTCCCTTCCTCTTGTTTTCCCACTCCACTTAACCTTTTACCCTAATTTGGAGCAAGTCTGGAAATGAGATTTACAGGAAAGGCCAATTGAGGAAGAAATCTTTTATTTCTGTTATCTATTTTGAAGGAGGCACAGAAAGAATAAGATTAAGGTTACTGGAAATGGGGGTAAAACAAAAACAACCATAATGGTTTAGTCCTACGAAGGAAGACATTTGATGGAAGGAGGATTACTGGGCTGAATCTTGTGAAGGAGGTTAGGAGGGTCGCTCAAAATCTTTTTAGGACTGGTTTTTAAAGAGGAGGAGGAAGCAGAAGAGTTGGATCAAGGTCCTAGCTCTGTGAACAGGAAATGAGGTCTAGTGTTGGATTTGTAGAGGCTTAGTCTTGGCAGGACACCTTGTCCTCTGGAACAGGAAGAAGAAAGATAAAGTTTGAAACTGTATGAATATCTGTAGAATGAAGGAAATGAACTCTGAGTGAGATCCCACCTGGTAACCTCTTGTGAACCTGCTCTGTGAGGTCTGGGACCAGGTCTGTATGAAGAGGTAACCAAGAGATAAGGAGATATAAAAAGAACATTTTTTGGGGGGAGGGGGGGGGGAGGGAGCGGCGGGAGAGGTAAGTAATCTCTTACCAACACGTACTAAGCACAAGCTTTTCTTTCCAGCTGCATTCCGAGTCTCAAGCATGCAGAACTACACTGAAGTAGAACATGTTTGCTGAATCCAAATCCCAAACAAAAAGGCAGGTCAGGTCATCGCAGGGCAGCTGCGATTTTTTTTAGAGACATTCACATTCATCACAAGTAGCACGGTAGAGCTGCGGGTGTGATAAAAATCCACACTCTCTCATTTTCAGGCTTGGCTAGTCTGTTGCTATCGGTGTGTGCTTTTTCTTAAAAGATAAACGATGGGTAATTTCACTAATGGTGATGCCGCTAAGCACCATGTTGTCCTAACATTTAGAATATAATCACAGAATTTAGAGCTGGAAGCATCCCTAGAGGTCATCTTGCCCAACCTCTTCTGTGTACAGATGAATAATGTGATGGCCAAAGAGGAGCAGAAACCATTTATTGAACTCCTCTTAAGAGAAGGCACTTAAATTAGGACTTGCTCAGCTAGTTAAGGTCAGCACTGTGCCAGAAGAGCCCAAGTCCTGACTTCTCGGCATCACCTATTCACTAACCATTCTGTCGTCTACAAAGATGGCCATGACTAGTCCCTAAGGCAGTAATGCTCCAAGCAAAAAGGAACTTCAGACCCAGAGAGGACAATGTGTTACATGATATCTCCTAGAAGAGAAACCTACCTGCAAAGCCACTCAGATGGCTAAGGATGTGAAGACAGGAGACTGAGCTGGGGGATGGAAGAGCAAGGAAGTGAACTAGAAGAGGGAGAAAAAAGAAAACACCCCTCTATATATACCTCCCCAGGTCTGGTCTTAATGTAAAATGAGGTTGGTTCAATGAGGTCATTACTCCTCACTCATCAAATATACTCAAAATTATGTATGTCTAGTCTGCTTTGGAGTAATTTTGTCAAGAAGAGTAGTTTTTTTATGGCTTTATTCCCTCTCCCCCATTGATACTATGTTCAAGCAAATGCTTAATTAAGCACGAGGATGCTAACTCTCATCAGCTGATTGTATATAAGTGAATTCAACTATCTAAGGATATTCCTCAGTAATTTTAGGATATTTATTTCATTATAATCTGAGCCATGCTTACATTTGTTTGTTTTTAAAAAATCCCTTTCTACTACGGACTGAATGTTTGTTATCCCCCATGCCCCTGCCCGAATTCATATGTTGAAATCCTGACTTCCAACATGAGGTTATTAGGAGATGGGGCCTTTAGGGGTCATGAGAATGGAGCCCTCATGGATGAGATCCCTGCTCCCTCTGCCATGTGAGGTTACAGCAAGAAGATGCCCACCTATCAACCCAAAGGGAGCCCTCACCAGACTCATATCTGCTGGTGCCTTGATCTTAGGCTTCAGCCTCCAGAATTGTGAGAAATAAATTCCTGTTGTTTATAAGCAGCCAGTTGATGGTATTTTGTTATAGTAGCCTGAACACACGAAGACACTTTCCTTCCTAATCACAATGACAGCAACTATACTCTCACCTCTGGCAAGCCCATAACCAATGTATCCATCCTCAAGCTAGGAGAGTGTACAGGAAATTTTCCAAAGAGGAAGAACAGAGAAAAGATAAGAAGTAACTTCCTCAAGGGCACTTTAGGTCAAGTAAAAACTGGTAGGAGATTTAGGTCTTCTCCGTGTCCTGGGCTGGCTTCAAATCTCATCAGCCCTCACCTGGTTCTAATGCAGGAGGAAGAGTGAACTGGGAGACAAGATGTTTGAGTTTTACATCTCCCTTTAACTGAACACTAATACAGGCCAGTCCTTGTGCAAATATTTGGCATATGTTCTCTTATTCATTCCTTACCACAAGCCTTTGATACTACTCTCTGCTATTTAAGAGATATAAAAAGGAGGCTCAAAGAAATTAAGTGACTTGTTAAAGGGCACAGGCATGACTAGGTATACTTGTCTTTGAATCAGACATGTAGCTGTCATGCTACATTGCGTCTAAAATCAGAGTTCTAGAGATGATTAAAGGCACTACAGTTATTAATGACAAGAATTATTAATGATTTTCTACTTTGTGCAGTCATTGTGCTATAACCTTTACATGCACTAGACTATTTAATCCATACAGCAATCCTATACATTAGGGACTATTTCCCCATCTTATAACAAGAAACCAAGGATCAGGCTGGTGGAGTGCATTATGACAATTCACATTTCTAAAAGCTGATTTGAACTGCTTTATTCACTCTCAAGTTTTCAACCACTTTGCTAGTAATTCTTGTGTTTTGGAGGCTCTTAGCCTCCTTTGAGAATCTAATAAAAGCTACAGAATCTCACCTCTTAAAATAAATATGGCCCTAGCCAGTTTGGCTTAATAGATAGAGTGTCTGCCCGTGAACTGAAGGGTCTCAGGTTCAATTCCAGTCAATGGCACATACTTAGGTTGCAGACTCGATCCCCGGTCCTGGTCCTGGCTCGTGTGAGAGGCAACCAATCAATATTCTCTCTCACATCGATGTTGCTCTCCCTCCTCCTTTCTACTTTCTTTTTTTTTTTTTTTAAATATATTTTATTGATTTTTCAGAGAGGAAGGGAAAGAGATAGAGAGAGTTAGAAACATCGATGAGAGAGAAACATCGATCAGCTGCCTCCTGCACATCCCCCACCGGGGATGTGCCCGCAACCCAGGTACATGCCCTTGACCGGAATCGAACCCGGGACCCCCCAGTCTGCAGGCTGACGCTCTATCCACTGAGCCAAACAGGTTTCGGCAACTTTCTTTAAAAATCAATGGAAAAATATCCTCAGATGAGGATTAACAACAACAAAAATACATAAATAAACAAAAAATAAATATTTACAACATGGTTTCTCCTCAGCTGGACACAGTACCAAGTGATTTTAGCAGTGGGGGCAGTCAGGAGGAGGCATTTCTAGAGTGGGATCCAGTGACCTTGGAGTTCAGCTCCCACTGAATTCAACGGCTTCTGGGTACTACCTCTGCCATGATTGCTGGTGACATTACATGGTTCAACCCACCTCTTAGGGCCAATTTCTTGTGAGGTATCTTTATCTCTAAAGTTCTCGTGATTATAGAGGGGAGAGTAAGGAAGCCATGGTAAAAAAAAAAAAACACACACACAAAAAAACTTGCCACCACAGAACCTGAGACAAGCATGAGAGAGTAGGCTGGCTTTCCCAGGAGTAGCTGGCCGGGGCCCAACGCCAGTCCGCATTAGGCCATGGTGTTGAGAGGATTAATCACGACCAGATGTCGGCTCCTGCCTCTGCATGTTTCTAAAGTGGCCCTGGGTAAAGCCTTCTGGGATAGTATCCACACCCAGAGCCCAAACCCCAAAGCCGGGCTTCAGACTGCAGAGCAGGGTAGGGTGTCCTTGGAGCGGGTGGGCCTCCAGGCAAGAGGGCCCCTGACTGGGGGAGAGGGTGTCCTGAAAAACACCTTCTCCACTCCCTAAAGTCACTCCATGACAACAGCTGCCTGTTGTACTTTTAAACAGTCACAACAACAAATCCCAATCTAGGAAAGAACCTTGCATGTCAGATTGAAATATTTTAATTTCATTGAAAAATAGTAGTGATGAAAGGAACAGAATAAATCAAGATTTAAAGTACAGTTTTAAAATAAAGAAGTGGAATAAAGAAAGTTGGTAAGACTGGAAGCACATAAATTCTTGTCTTGAAGGGTACTTACCTCCATCAGCCAATGCTTTACATCATCTGTCCTAAGACCGTTTCAACCCACATGAATGGGACATTCCTGCCCAACCAGAGCTCTATTTTCTAGGGGCAATATGTTGCATTCTGGTGTATACGCCACAGTGACTTGACCCACACTCTTCCTTCCGTCCCAAATGTCCTCTGCATTCCCGCTCACCTGTTGAATAGCTATCGTTTATAACAAGGCTCAGCAACTGCCTTCCATTCATATTTTTCTCCACAGACAGAATTAATTGCTCCATCCTCTCACCACCCATATTTTATATTTGTCTACCATCACCCTGATCATATTAGAGTTGTTTATATATTTCCCTTATTTTGCTACTACCTCCCTAACTTATGAATGAGCTGCCTTCAGTTTTCTGTCTCCAGTCTATTGTGTATTGCATAACTCACTGCAGATGTTCAAGAAATACTTTCTAAGTTGAGTCACTTGAAAAACATTTCATTCAGGTGCTTTGGGCCTGGTGTAAGTTTCAACTACAATAGACCAATTGTTTAATTTACAAACTATGACTCTGGGAGAGCCGTGAATCCAGGCTGGCTCAGATACACCCGCACATGTTCCAGAACCTTTACAGTTTTAAAAGTGAAGCTTGATTACTTACTGCGAACTGGCCCAATATCAGGGGGTCAGCTATGCAAAATTTTAAATGTATTGACCTAATTCAGCTATTGCCGTAAAAGTCTCACTTCATTTCTATGTAGCAAACCAGTGAAGTTCCAGCAACATACTATTGACTCAGCACTGCGGCATCTGAGACTTTTTAAAAAAGATATCTGAAGAGTATTTCTTTAGAGCATCACAATATACATAAAAACCATTCTGATATAATGTTTTCAAAATGTGCTATAATTCTTTCCATTTTGAACACCTCCTGGAAACATGGGGCATAAACAAATACACCATAAGTATGAGCTTTTATTATAGTCATTACTGATTCTTACAATTTCCTCAGCAGGACAATTTCAGAAGTCCTGACTTAGCACAAATATTCACTGGCCTCCGGTGCAGTGATAGCATCCTCTGCTTGTTTTACACTTTTCTGTCTCCTGTCATTTCAGTTTCCTCTCCATCCTTTCCTCTCCACTTCCTGATTTTCTCTTTTCAGTTTACTTTGGCCTAGAAAACCTGCTAATAAAAAGTTACCAAGGCGTATGTTATATATGAATCAAAAAGATTCTGCATGAATGCCTACCCGGATTAGAATCTCAGAGGCTTCTCCAACTTATTGAAAAGTATTTATTTACTTAAAAAAACAAAACAAAACAAAGTGTGCTCTCGTCCATGCTATGATTGCTAAAGGCCTGGTAACTAGAAACATGGGCCCAAAAGCAGAGCATGTAGAACAGCGGTTCTCAACCTGTGGGTCGCGACCCCTTTGGGGGTCGAATGACCCTTTCACAGGCCTCACCTAAGACCATCGGAAAACACATGTATAATTACATATTGTTTTTGTGATTAATCACTATGCTTTAATTATGTTCAATTTGTAACAATGAAATTGGGGGTCACCACAACATGAGGAACTGTATTAAAGGGTCGCGGCATCAGGAAGGTTGAGAACCACTGGTTTAGAACAAAACTCTGAGCACATTATAACTCCTATCAATCCCTACCAGGAAGTGGGGCTTGGCTTCCTAGGTGAAAGGTGCTGTTTTCAGACAAAGGATCATCACCTTAGGATATCAACTTCTGTAGATTATAATTTCCTTTTTAATTAGGTCTACCAACGCTTTATTATTATTCAAGCCTACTGAGATCATCACGGAATCCAAAATATACATCAAATTGATGTAGAGTTCCAAAGTTTTACCCAGCATGGTATAAATTTGTTCCTCATTTGCATGTCCATGCATGAAATAAAAATGAGAGAGTGATAAAGATCAGCAAGAAAAGTAACGATGGATGTTGAATTTTAAACGTAGTATTACAATTGGTATTTTTCTCATTTTTAAATTACTAATTTCACTTCTTCAGGTAAAATTCTTTAAAAACATGTTTTTATTGATTTTTTAGACAGAAAGAGAGAGCGAGCGAGATAGAGAGATAGAGAGGCAGCGATCGGTTACCTCGCATCCAGACTGGGGATCGAACCTGCAACCTGGTTATGTGCCCTCACTGGGAATGGAACCAGCAACCTTTTGATGCACAGAACGATGCACAACCAACTGACCCTCACTAGCCAGTGCTTTGTGTAAGATTCTTAATGGAAAAACAGTGAGTGTGACTTTTTCCTGGTAAAGTTCCTGTTTTCAGTTGTCCATAACATGTATAATATTTTTGTGATTAGGATGAACTGTAGAGTTTGGCTTCTAACATTTGAGGATTTGCAATGGAGCTATTTATACCTTCAGCGTGTATGGTCCTTTTGTCAAAGGTATAAATGTAGAAGATATGACTACTTGTAATGATCTTTAAGGCTCTACCAGTAGAAAACATTATCAACTTTAAGGAAAATGAATAGTTAAAGAAATCATTTAACATTAGTGTTCCTTAAAAAGCTGTTCTTTTTATCTTCCTTTAAATTCATTAATTATAGATCTGTCACATGATTTATAGATACCAGCAGAGATGAAGGTGGAAATTACTCATGCTGGGAACTCCTACCGGACCCTGTTAAGAGCTTGGATGCTATTAAATGCTCCTCATTATGAAGAGACTGGGAGGTTTAGCATCAGCCCATATTCCCAGAAATTCTGGAACTGGGCAGAGTCTCTCCAAACATTTATATTTTAGTCATTTTAAAAATAGGAGGATTGCTTGTATTAGATAAAACTTTATCTTCTACCAATTACTAAATAGTGTAAGATTATGAAATTCTGCATCGAATTTCCTAAGCACACCAAAATCAAATCATTTAAATTATATCTATTTCATATTCTGAGTGCATGCATTTGCAATTAGCTATGTCAGGCATTTTTCCTTCATTTAATTTCATCATCATCAAGTAGTATTTATTAAGCACAAACCTCGCTAATTAATTTTCTAGAGAATAACAGGTATTCTTAAATTCATTCTATTTTAGAGCCCTTAAATAATCTACCTGATACATGACATTTTCCCTTAGCAAAAATTGTCTTTAAATTTTAATTTTACCTTATTATTTCAAGGTTTCATAGGACACTTTTCAGTCCCAAAGTCCGTATATTCCAATAAAAAAATTAGACTGTGAGATTTTGGTTTTTACTATATGTTAATAGTCTATCTCAATCTTCAAAATATCACTATTCTAGTGATATTTTTCTAAAAGTGATTCATTGTTAGGTAAAAAAAAAAAATAAGTAGTTTAAGTTAGTATAATCAATAGATGTAAAAATGCATTTTCTCCAAAAAAAGGTTCAATTGACATAGTACATCAAAAGCAACGCAAAAACCAAACTAAACAAGCCACTGATTTCAGAATTCAAAATGTTTACCAAGTAAGTGAAAACATCTAAGATCTTCAATCTGATAATCAAGGTTTCATGGAGAAAAGGACAAGCTGATTTTTGTGTGAATTTTGGGAAAGGAGAGTATTTTTCTCAAGGTATTTTTTTTTCTAAATGCAACAAAGACAACATTTCTTTTCACCTAACAGTAACAACAACACCACATTAACTTTAAATTCCAATCACAAAAGCGGAATCTTGGAAAAGCATCCTCATGGCATACTAATGTATTCCACTCATAGTGCCTGGGTCATAAGAAATTAACACATATGCTTATGTCTAGTCCAGCCGTGGGCAAACTATGGCCCGCGGGCCGAATCCGGCCCGTTTGAAATGAATAAAACTAAAAAAAAAAAAAAAAAAAGACCGTACCCTTTTATGTAATGATGTTTACTTTGAATTTATATTAGTTCACACAAACACTCCATCCATGCTTTTGTTCCGGCCCTCCAGTCCAGTTTAAGAACCCATTGTGGCCCTCGAGTCAAAAAGTTTGCCCACCCCTGGTCTAGTCTATGTTGGTTCTGGAAACAGTTGCCCTGTACTTCAGGGGCAAATGCCCAGGAAGAATGACAGAAACTGAAGTGAAACTACAGACATACAGTAATGCATGTTATTGTTTAAGCATATTCGGATCAATACTTCTAGTTGTAGTTGGCTGTTATGGTCCAAGGTCACTTTGCACATTGCTAAGGAAGCTCAACGCGATGCCTCGGAGGGGGCCACTGACAACTCTAGATGCAAAGCAGTCTGAAATGGCAGATGCTGTGTCCAGACACGAACAGGGAAGAGTTTCTGGGCTTCTTGACTGGAATTTAAATATTTAAGCATTTGGGTAATTCTGAATAAGTAAAAATATTACTTTGTCTTCCCTTAGAGTGAGTGAGGTATTCACTTCCTAGGCTAGCTGAATGCTCTTACTTTCAAATAGAGCTTTACTTCTCTGTTAGAAACGACTCAAATAAGAGCTGAAATGATAGAAAGCAGTAGCCTGAAAGGTAAGGGGGGAAAAACAGAAGCCTCCAAGTGCAGTCCCAGTCATTCCAGCATTTTACATCTGGCAAGAAGTAGGCTACCTTTGTTTACACCAACCGGGGAGAAAACAGCACACAGAATCCACAGGAAGAATTTGGTCATCCTTTTCAAAGGAGTTTAGTTTTCAAAAACCTACCTTCCCTAAAGGGAAACAATACCTTGAGAACCAATTCGTGGTCTGAAGGGCCAGGAGGAAGACTGTGCTCCCGCAGAAAGATTATTTTGTTGGTTTCAGGTAAAAACCAGGGGCCAGATGCTAAAGCCCATGTTCCCCAAGCTTATCTCCCCTTTGCCCCGGGGACCTGCAGTCTGTTACATTGGTATCTCCTGAACAGGGACAGGAACAAAGTCTCAAAACAATTTTTGTAAAACATAATCCTGAATCACAGAGTGGGTGGCAATTTTCTGAGGAGTAATGGTAGATGATTGGAACGGCAGAAGGAGAACAGCGAAATTCTCTTTCTGTTTTCCCTAGTGAATCAGATTTCTTGTGAGCAGTGCTTAGGCCTCTACCCTTTCCACTGCACGAAGTAAACAAGACAAATGGATACCAAACCTTCACAATAAGGCTACATTCATGATTGATGCTGCTTACTGCCTAAGATCAGCTATAAACATGCTGTCCAGTGGGCTTTAATGGTGTGATCGTCTGACTCAGCAGACCAACATCAGGAAAGAAATTTACATAAATGGAAAGCGAAATCCTTCTGCAAGAAACAGGCTTGTTAGAAACTGCTTAGGTCAGGAGATGCTCACTTTCACAAACATGGACATGCATATTAAACCAGCGCTCCGGTAGCCGCTTGCGCGTAAGTTATTGCCCATAAAAAAGGCTAAGATGTTTGCTTTTAATTTCCCCAAATTCATTTCCGTTTCAATTTTACTTGGAATAAATTCTGCAAATAGAGCTGTCATCAGGAATAAGAAGAGTGATATCAAGCTGATGTCCACCAACACGACCAAGACTCGCCCTCAAACGCAGCACATGCTTAGGTGGCTTGGCTCAGCATGACAAGCCTGATACAAGATAGTTCCAGGGCAACGGGCCCTGATCTCTAGGAAGATAAACCGAGCGGATAAAGAGCCTGCATCCCAGGGCAGCATAGCACAGGGTCTGAAGGCAGACTGCCTGGGTTCAGCTCTCAGGTGAAGCAAGTCCTGGCGGGGTGACCACAGGCACGCCGTGAAGGGGCTCTAACCACTGCAATCATCATCCAGTGTGAACGTCGAGAGTAAAACGAGAGAAGCCAGAGAGATACATTCCATGCTGTCCAGCATATATTTGCACGAAGAACAGTGAATGTTATTTGTTGTTGTTATTACTATTTTATTCCTTCTGTTCCTGGTTCTGCATTTTGGAGCTAGACTGTTGGTAAATTGGATGATGGGCTTCAAATCTCCATCCTTCTCTGCACCCACACTTTGCTATGGCTTCATCATCGGTGGGCTGTATTTCCTCACACCTTGGATTGATGTTGGATTCAATCATATGACTTATTTTGGCCAATGGTGTGTGTGTGTGTGTGTGTGTGTGTGTGTTGTTATTATGAGCCAGTTTGGATCCCAGAACTTAAGAGGCTTCACCCATTGCTGTGGGCCCTCTGACAACTCATGGATTAAGAACGTGTTGCCACTAGTCTGCTGGCCCAAGACACCAGGGTAGTGGGGACCACAGTCAGACTTGTCAACCTATAGTGTGATAGATGCTGGCCTGAATCTGAACCCCTCTAGCTGCCCTGCAGTCATGAGGGTCACGAAGGAAATAAAGGTTTATCGATGTATGTTTTTAACATTTTGTCACTTATTATACAACAAAAGCTGATGGATCCAAGGGGTGCATTAAGGAATTGTCTCTCCACAATGCATTTCTTATTACCCAAGGAAAAAGACTGAAAAAAAGACATTTGTTTTGCAGTGTCTATGAAACAAAAATGATATGGTAGGGTGAAGAAGAAAAATGGCCCTAGCCAGTTTGGCTCAGTGGATAGAGTGTCAGCCTGTGGACTTTAGGGCCCTGGGTTCGATTCCAGTCAAGGGCACATGCCTGGGTTGTGGGCTCGATCCCCAGTGAGGGGTGTGCAGGAGGCAGCTGATCAATGGTTCTCTCTCATCATTGATGTTTCTATCTCTCTCTCCTTCTCCCTTCACACACACACACACACACACACACACACATATATATGAAAAATGCTCCCACAAAACCATGATTGGAGCAGGCTGCTCCTATAAACCTAACTAGGTGTGCTTGGGTTTTGTGGGGGAGATGGCACACATTATTAATATCAAGATTATTAAAAAAACTAGAGGCCCGGTGCACAAAAATTTGTGTACTCGGGGGGGGGGGGTCCCTCAGCCTGGCCTGTGCTCTCTCACAGTCTGGGACCCCTTGGGAGATAACAACCTGCTGGCTTAGGCCTGCTCCCGGGTGGCAGAGGGCAGGTCCAATCCCTAGGTGCAGCCCCTGGTCGGGCTCAGAGCAGGGCCGATTGGGGAGTTGGGGCACCGCCCCCTGTCATGCACAGAGCAGGGCGATCAGGAGATTGTGATGCCACCCTTAGTCATGCTCAGGGTAGGGCCAATTGGGGGGTTGGGGCACCGTCCCCTGTCACACTCAAGGCAGGGTCGATGGGGAGGTTATGGCTCTACCCCATCACACACAGAGCAGGGCCCGTGGTGGGGGGTGGTTGGGGCGCCGCACCCTGTCACACACAGAGCCACAGGGCGATCAGGGGGTTGGGGAGCTCCCCCCTATCAGGCACAGAGCAGGGCTGATCAGGGGGTTGGGGCACCTCCCCCTGTCACAAACAGAGCAGGGTGGATAGGGAGGTTGTGGCCCTGCCCCCTGTCACACACAGAGCCGCAGGGCAATCAGGGGGTTTGGGCGCTGCCCCCTGTCACGCTGATCCCCACTGGGTGTCTGGGTGAGGGGATGATGGCTGTTTGCAGCTGGTCACACACCCTTCAGGGTGGGGGTCCCCACTGGGGTGCCTGGCCAGTCTGGGTGAGGGGCTGAGGGCTGTTATCAGGCTGGGGGTGACTGAAGCTCCCAACTGCTATTTTTTTTCTTTTTTTTTTATTCTGGGTCAGTTTTAGCTTTGAGGCTTGGCTCCAGCTCTTAGGCCTCTGCTGCTGAAAGTAGGTTTCTGGCCTTTGCTTACAATGTTGCGATCCTGCTGGCTGAAGCCCGGCAGACTAAAGCAGGTTTCTGGGGTTTTGTTTAGCTTCTATATTTGTTACATAGTTGCTTAGAGTTGCAGCTCAGAGGCCGGCAAGGCAGGCGGGGAACGTTGGTTTCCTCTGTCACTGAAGCAAGCAAGCCTCATGTTAGTTTCAAGCTGCTGGCTGCCGGCGGCCATCTTGGCTGGCAGTTAATTTGCATATTGCCCTGATTAGCCAATGGGAAGGGTAGTGGTTGTACGCCAATTACCATGTTTCTCTTTTATTAGATAGGAGGATGGCTAACATTTATTGAAGGCTTATCATAGGCACTGTGCTAGGCACTTTATACATATTGTCTCTTTTTTGTCTTCGCAAGAGCACCAGGAGGTAGGCACTATTAATTTTACTTTTTTTACAAATGAGGAAAGCGAGGCATATTGAGGACAAGTGACCTGCTTACATTCACAGAGTGAGAGAGTAGCTGAGGCCACATGCAAACTCAGGAAGTCTCACTGTCCAGCAGGAGCTGAAGGCAAGCTCAAGCACGTTTCCCTCTGTGATCACTTTACTGCTGTAATCACATGGTCTGTATCACTTTATTTAATCCTAAGAAACCCCATGGATTAGGTATTACTTATCCCCATTCTACAGATGAGGAAACGGGAACATGGCAGGTCAAGTTCCTTGTTAGCAGGTGGTGGGTTGGAATTGAACACAGGCTGTCTAGTTAACTATATCTGACCCCATGCTAACAGCTATGATCACACTCCCAATCCAAAGGAAAAAGGCAGAATCCCATTCTCCCCTCACCCCTTTTTTTGGGGGGGGAAATGTATAAGCTTCTCCAAGTTCAAAGGCAAATCTGCATTCCCAGCACCATGGTTATCTACAAGTGCATAAAATGTGATAAATGGCCTTTAGCTCCTACTACAATCACTCACAAGCTCCACTAAGCTTTCTTTCTTGCAAACGCAATTTTCTTATTTGCTGCCTTGACGTTGACTTATTTTTTTCGTTCTGTTTTCCTGATGGTGTATTTTTAGGTTCAAGTCTGTCAGCTTACACATCCAGAGTCATTCGCACAGAGTCATAAAAAGAATGCAAGAGAGCATATTAATCATGGTGGGTTTGTAGAACCATGCCTAGGAAATGAAATTAACCGCTTCAAGTAGGAGGGGAAACCCCTGCTACCCAGATGTGTCCACACACACCTTTCTGAGTGCGGCAGGAAAGCCCAGTGGTCTCCCCTTCACACGCCTTCTCATCCCGACCTCAGGCCCAAAAGCTGCACCTCTGGGTACCTCCCCACTGATGGGGAAAGATCATTCTTACCCACCTTAAAGGCAGCACCTCCATGGATGACGGATTTGATAAAAATCCCCATGTCGGTTCCAGTTTCTCTGGATTTGTTCCCTTTCAAGCTCACCCCCAGACCAGCAGAGCCAGAGTCATTCAGGGGGATCTCAAAGGTGAGCTGGTCCGTGGTTTCCGGAGAGAGGGCCCGGCAGTCAGGTTCTCCTTTCTGTTGGGGAGATGGACATGAGAAGAGCGGGGGGAAGAAAGCAGGTTAATATTCACATACTCACATGAACAAACACAGATGCGTTTGGTAAGACAACGACTGGACCTCTAACAGCTGCATTCCTGTCCCCATGGGGCAAAGGGGAGGGGGGTGTCATTCTCTCTGCAGGGGCCACCATGTCCATGGAGAGGTGGAAGGGTTTGGGGAATTATAGTTGGTAATGGGCCAAAGAGAGGATCCTTTGGCAAGGCAGGGCCATGTCATTTGAAACATCACATAAGTATTTGGAAATTCGGCAAGATATTCTCAATAATTAAACAGGCTGGGTATTAGACTTAGGGAATCCTAGGTACCAGGAAGCCCTTAGATGTGGTGTGGTTGTAACACCCTTCATTTTACAGACAAAGAGACAGAATTTAGTGTAGAAACTTCCTAAAATTTTGAAGAAATATCTGGTGCATATAATTTAAAACATATCATTTACTGTGAAAGCAATGCTACTGATAAAGATGGCCCATAGGATGCAGAGCATTGGGAAAAGAGCATGCTATTAAGTTAGAGAGATGTGCCTTGCAATGGCTATCACTGAATCAAATTTTACTTTGTGGAAACTCAGGCCTTACCCATGCTTCCCTGGGTAGTATAATTGACTGGCAACCCATTTTTGAGCCTAGACAAAAAGTATAATACACAAGAAATATTCATGGTTGCTTTTTGTTGTTGGTGGCTTTTTTTTTTTTTTTTGACAAATGACCCGGAGCAACAACAACAACAACAAAATGGCAGTTCTCAGAAAATACAGAGGATGGTGAAAAAGATAGGCATCCAGAGAGAAGCCCGTGGTTAATCGCATTTGGTCCCTAGTATGTCCAGTATTTCTAAACATACACTAGACAGTGCTGTCCGCGTGGTCAGCTTTGCAGGTGCCCTCGTACATCTCTCAGGCTTGCAGAAAGACGAAACGCTGCCACAGGGGTTAACATCTGAAAATGAGATAGCCCTGGAAACCGTCGGCTCTTGAGGCCGGTAGTTCCTTCCTCTCCATAATTATGTCTAGACACTCTCATCTTAAGGTCACTTTGAGGGACTCTTATGTAAAATTACATATTTTGGAAATTACTGTGAAGGTCTGAACGCCAGTCACAAAATAACAACTATACAACCAGAGGCAGCAAAGAACCCATAATTAAAACAGGATTTGGGGGTCTGATCATAGCCAGATCCACCAAAAAAGAGAAAATCCATGTCTAACTTTAAAGAAATAGTCCCTTCATTTAATTTCATTGTAAATGAAATTAGCTGTAAATATTTTGACAATAGATAGTTTCAAAAAAAAAAAATGAAACTTTGCTTAATTTAATGAACCTATTACAGGCTAGCTCTTTAAACTAACTCATTTTATTATTATCTAAGAAAAATTTCATTATTTGATTCAAACTAGCTGTCCTTTTCCCATTAAAATGCCAAAGTTAAAGGTAAATTATTAGCCTGCATCTTTGTTTTCCAGAATGCCCTATTCGGAATCCATAACATTTCAAAACCATTTATGTGTCCAGATCTCTGTGGGATTTAGTGAATTTAAGAGTAATAAAGTTCTGCTGAATTAAAGTATAAATTAAAGAACAGCTGTTCTCGCTAGAAGTTTGTGAGAGAGAAAGACTAGGAAGTTGCTCTGGCTTTTTATCTACCGAGTCAGAGATACGAAGACCAGTTTTGCTTCCACCACTTTATTCTATAATCAAATCAGGTTTCTTTTGGCAACTGTTTAACTCTTATAAAGATTAACAACCACCAGTTGTACTGACACCTTTCGTTTGGTGCATAAGTGGTACAAACAAAATATAAATCAGGTGAAGTTAGGTTATCTTTTCATTTTAAGCTTAAAAGGTATCTTTTTTTTAAGTCCCTGATATCAGAGAGCCAGATATAACAACAAAAACAAACTAGGGCTCACATTGAATGGTTCTTTTCTGAGCGCTTCACACATATCCATGTACTTACTCCTCACATCAAGCCTTCGCGGATTATTATGATGCCCATTTAGGGATGAGGAAACTGAGCTGCATGGCAGTTTGCATGTACTGTGTGTGCAAGTACTGTGTGTGCATGTGCGTAAGTAAAGTGTGCATGTATGTAGTGCCATGTGTGCATGCATGTAAGTACCACGACGACAGTCTGTAAGACTTGCCAGTGTGGGAGCTCTGTGGAGTCCAGGCAGTGTGGGTCCTGTGTCAGACTCTTCATTGCTGTACCGAGTCTCAATTTCTCTGAACCACCATGACTTGGCCTCACCACAAGAACTTCCAAGACAGATGCCTACAGGGACCGTAAGACACTATGCAATTTCACATCCGCCACTCAATTACAGTAACGTTTTATATCTTTCTTATGCTATACCAGGCTCAGGCCATAATTAGTGGTCTCTAATAATAGCAACATTCCCAATGGTGGAGGAAGCCATTACAGTAGTTAACATAGCCATTTCCTGTTAGAAATAAATGTCCCTTTACCTAATGGACAAAAAAAAAAAAAAAAAAAAAAAAAAAAAAAATCAATATGCTGAATGCCTTCCTCCAGTAATCTTGGCTCAACTAGTAACTCGGAAAATTAAACTCAAATCTTGCCAGACAGCATTTTGGGGCAGATGGAGAGAGGTATAAAGTCCTCACAAGGGCCCCACTGCAAGGCCTGCGTTACAGGATGAGCCCAAAGGCAGTGGTACATGGGACCTTCAACTCTCCCCAGCCTCCTCGCTTTCAGACAAGGGCTCTTCCCACACTGTGCCAGGAGTATCCCTGCTTTCTCCACCCAAGACAACCAGAGGGAAACTAAACCAAAGAGGCAAGCCTGGCACATCAAGGACATCTTATGAATTTCACTGATTTCCGTCTTTTCATTACCTCTTATACTTTGTTACTAGAGGCCATGTCTCCAGTCAAAGTTCTCGAGGTCCCTAGAGCAGGGCCCAGGATGGATGCTCAGATGCCCAACCTGCATGCACCCAGGTCTAATGTCCTAGCTCAGTGATGGCGAACCTATGACACGCGTCAGAGGTGACACGCGAATTCATTTTTTGGTTGATTTTTCTTTGTTAAATGGCATTTAAATATATAAAATAAATATCAAAAATATACATCTTTGTTTTACTATGGTTACAAATATCAAAAAATTTCTATATGTGACACGGCACCAGAGTTAAGTTAGGGTTTTTCAAAATGCTGACACGCCGAGCTCAAAAGGTTCGCCATCACTGTCCTAGCCCCTGCCCTGGGCCAGCCATACAGGATCCTCAACTCAGGCTTTCTCAACCTCAGCACGACTGGTATTTGGGACCTGATAACTCTTTGTAGTAAGGGACGATCCCACGCACTGTAGGGTACTTAGCAGAATCCCTGGCTACTACCTACTAGATGCTGGTAGTAGTTCCTTCCAGAGTTGTGACAACCAGAAAAGCCTTAGGCATCACTAAATGTCTCCTGGGGTCAAAATCACCTCCAGTTGAGAATCATGGCCCTGAATCAACAATTGCCAGATGTCGCTGAGGTTAAGGCCACCAGGATCCAGAGAGGTACTGGAACTGCAGAACTGCCTGTCCATATGTTCCCAAGTCCCAGAATGGGGTGGCAGTAAAAGCCTCTTCAGTTGACTAGGTCTCAGGCTCATAGGTTCATGACTGACCACTTACTTGGTGAACTATTAGGGAATTCTGCAATTGGTTATGTCTGGCTTTATAGCAGCTAATTTTCCAAAGGCAGAAATGTGAACAATGTGGCACAGAGAATGAAAAGTGATAAGTATTAAATTTATTGGAACATCTGCAGAATACTACCTTTTACTTACATAAGAACTGAGAAGAAAAAGACAGCCTAGCAAGTGGTGTTTGTCAGGTTAGTATTGCTTGCATGTATGTTATTTCTGTACTCTTACTTATTAAGAATCGCATAATTATGGAACATAGTATCGACACGACGACTTTTAATCATGTGAGAATATATGAAATTAAGCACAAAAACTTATGTGTGCAGTATATTTCAATTATGTAACATATACACTTCATACACATAATCAGATAACTACTCATCTACCTATTACCTACCTGCCCCTCATCTTGCCTCATCTGTTTCTACAGAAAATAACTTGGTTATCCACTGGCACTGGATTATGGACCATTCTTATGTGGAAATATATATAAGTAGAATATGTGCTATATATGTTCTTTTAAAGCTAAATATAATTATATAATATGCACACATATTATATATATATATATATGTATATATATATATATATATATATATATATATATATTCATACATACACTAGAGGCCTGGTGCACAGATTCGTGCACTGGTGGGGGGTGTGGTGTGTGGGGATCGGCCCACTGTGGGAGTGCCTCTCATCCCGGTCAGCAGAACGGCTGTGGACCCAGCCTCTGAGTGGCTGCTGCTGGATGAGGAAATTAGTCTGAGCTGATATTTCGGGGTAATGTCTTAGGTAAAGGCATGTTCTGTGTCCTGGAGGAACCTGGCAGAGGGCTTTGCACCCCAAAGCGACTCAGTGAATGTCCTTGATGTGTGATGCCAGGTCAGAGACACCATTGGGGATATTCAGGTAGCCGTGCTCCAGGATCCTCAGCCAGCAGGACAGCCTCTCCGGGGGGAGTCCACAGTCCCATCCCCTCTTGCCATCCGTCTATGCCAGCTCCCCATGCTCTTTCTAGAACACACCTTAGAGGGTCTGCATCAGCTGGTGGGGTCAGGCCAGTCTTTCCCCTTTCAGACCATACTTTCTGCTCCTGGGGGAGATAATACCCCAGTCCAGCTTCAATATCAAATTCTCAATGAAGGCACTGGGCTGTGCTGTAGCTACCAATTTGTGATAGGCTTTTGACTGTTCATGGTTTTAAATTGCATCATGTAGCTCAAGTCACAAGTGAACTGCAAACAGCAACATTCATGGTACATTTCATCAAGTTTGGGAAGCACTGTGATCAAGTCCCCAAAACTATGTTATCTATCTGCTTACTGTTCTTTCTATCCTTCCATGCATATATGTATATGTGTGCACACACACAAAGACAAACGTTTTATGAGAAAATACCCAGAGTGCAATGGATTCTAGTATCTCCTCAGCTGTTTTATTTTTTTAAAAGCTTTGGTCACAATCCACTACATTGAAATAATGAATCATAGTTTTCAATTTGGAAAACACTGCAGTGATGAATATATAGACATTATCTTTATTAAATAAAAAGAAGTGAAATGCAAAACTAAATGGTAAGTAAAATGTTAACTGCCCTTTAAAAAAATTTATAAGCCATTTTAATGCTTTATCATATGTGTCCCCAGCCTTAACCAACCCATTATTGTGTTTTAGGCAAATGTTCTTCAAGTTTTCACAGCTGTTGTTTGGTTATCACCCTGATTATATGTATGTTCCTTCTCGCTCCCATTCAGTTATTTCTCTTCCTATTTCTCCATCTTCTCATTTTGTTTTCCGTATTATTATTTCTATACCTAAACATAATGAATAACCTGTCATGGTTGGGATTCAGGAATGAGACTGATCCATTCTGGCCTAAGTGACTGGAGTTAATCTTTGACAACCACAGTCATTCAGCAAATTTTTATCAAGCATCTATTATGAACTAAACCCAAAATATGAAATAGCCTACTTATACAGAACATACTTGACAAATAGTTTATTGAACAACACGGGAGGGCCTTTCCGTTTCAGTCACAGTATTATCTGAGAGGAAAAAACAGACTTCAAGAATAGGAAAGAGGAAACAGAAGAATCTACACAGTCGGAGCTTGCCAGATATTCTAACGGTTTTTTATCAAACAAATATCAAAAGTAATTACTTGGCGTGAGAGGAGGAAAGAGAGGCAGGAAGATGGATGAGTGGGGAGGCATCTATATTATTAGCTTAAGAGTGTTCCAAATGGGGCCATTTCTGGAATCACAAATGTTCTCGTATTGCAAAGCAGTGCTTGATTCACGCACACAAGTGGTAATAACCCGGCTTTTCAAAGCCCGGGGGAATCCACCAGTCTGCAGGGCCAATGTTCAATTTCCCAGAAGCCCAGGTCAGACCTGAAAGCATCCATGCTGAATCCTTTATGGTCCTCATTTCATTAAATGTTGTGTTCTTGGCTCAGCACGAGTAAGCTCTGGATGTCTTAGCCCTGCCTCCCAAATGTGTAATTAGTCTGTGTTGTGAGCAGCTTACTTTATGCAAGAATTATGCTTCACATGCAATCATTTTGTCAATTACCAAAACTCAAACAAATGGACTTTGAGGAAAAAAAAAAAAAAGAATGCTTTTCTAAAAATATATTAAGCAAAAGCCATACCTGGCAATTCTGCCAGGATATTTTATAATAGGCTTAACCACTGTTAACTTTTGTTAACTAAGTAAATTCTAAGGAATTTAGGGTGATGAGACTTTTGTTATAGCTAAATAAATTTTCACAACAATGAAAGGATAAGACACCTGCAAGGCACTTAATTTCTGAAATTTTTTAATCTTCTAGAAAAGCATGAGTAGCTATTATAAACATGAAAGCTTTTTGGCCAATTGGATTATATAAAATTCAACATGTGGCTATTACCCGAGAGAGGGGATCAGAGGCTCGTTCCAACAGCTGGGAGGCATTTTATTTCAAAAAGATTATACTTTTCAGAGAGGAAAGAAAAGAAGACAATGAGAGAGGAGTGGGCACATGCAAATGTAAATGATAATCTGAGGATGATCACTGTAATAAATGGTAAAATACTTTCCCACCACTGCTGCTAATGTAGACATGAAATCTGCAGAACTCATGGGTGATTTACAAAGTGGATAGATTATCTTTTAAAGTCTTTTGTCTTCTGGACAATATAGGCAAATTACCAAAAAGAAACACAGATCACAGTGAAGATAAGTTTTTACCAATCTACTGAATTATTCTCTAGGTTGTTGAGAATCAACCCACAGTTCAATATTATACATCAATCATATGGAAAAGAAAAATGTAAGTTAGTGTTGCAATAAGTAGCAAAAAAGTTTTAGAGCTGCGTGTGAGCAACGCTGGTATTAACTTTTAATGGATATAAATATTCCATGTAGATTTCTCATAGTTAGCTCAATAATCAATATTTTGTATATATGTCCTTATGTGCACATTTATTCATTTTAAAATAATTTGTAACCAAAGATATGAATGAAGGAAATCCTATAAAGTATTTGCAATTGAGATACTTAGTTTTTTTCATGTTTTTTTAAAGGGGCAGATGGAGGCAACCATTGAAAGCAAGAGCTGATCTCTGGCTGAATTTATTAAAAAAAAAAAAAAAATTACTTTAAGTAATGGATTAACCTAATACCAGGAAACAAATGTCAAAAAATGGCCATTCTTTCTTGCCTGTTCAATCTAAAAGTACCTTAATTTAATACTGAGTCAGAGATTGAAACTAACAAAAGTAAAGTCAGAGTTAAGATTCTCATAGCAACCTTTTTCCTCTTCTACTTACAGTACTGATACATGAAATGTCAGCAAATTCCACAGTTTATTGACACTGGCAAGTTTTTCCTTTGCCGATGAAGACTAAGAAAATGAATATAATATTTTGTCATTAAAAGTAATATAAGTGATACTTTATATTCAGACGGCATGGAGTTTTAGAAAGCTAGAACCTGCTTTGTTAATACCAAGAAACAGCAGGTCTTTTTGTTCTGTGTTTACTTCTTCCTATTAAAAATGGATTACAGAAACATGATTACCAATGTCTTAAATATGCTATAGGCAATTATTTCATGGTTAAAATATAAGAAGACATGCTTTTATATGAATATAAGACCCAAGAACCATTTGATTGTGATAATTTACTGATCTGAAAAGGAGGCCCGGTGGGCCTGGTTCTGAGAGGATTAGATGCCTATGTAAGAAGCTGGGTTTGTGATCACAGATACTTTGTATGCCAGGCTCCCTGCACAGAACACCTTGAGAAGACATGCAACTATCAAGGACAGAAGCTGAACATAAATAAAAATGGAAGGACACACACAGTCAGGGTGTCTGCTCCACTCACAGCCCAGCCCTCTGCTCAGGAAGGGGTAGCACTGGGGAAATTGGAGGTGCCCTCTGACCCCGACACAGCCAGTGCATGGGCTGCTGGTGCTTCCTGAGGAAGTCTGGCCTGAGGCTGTGCCCAATTAGCGCCAGCTTCAGAAACCAAGGAAACCACCAGACGGGTTCCCCATAACACATGGATCCATCTCAGGTCTAATGCACAGGCTCGCAGCATTGTAGTAAAGGGGAAATGAGGGTTTCTATGATGAAAAAGTCTAGGGAAAGGGTTTCTTTATTTTGGGACTTCTCAGTGCTTTTAAAATAACACTGGACTGTGAAACACATGTTGGCAGGAAGCATATTACAGAAACAGTGTTCCTTAGCATACACGTGATGCAGTGCTTCACTAGGGAACACAGGGAAGGAAGGTGAGGCTAGAAAGAATGGGGCAGAGAAGAGAGGTTTGAGAGAGAAATCTTGTAGGTCATGAACAAAGTCCTAGAGATACTGCACAACTTCCTGGTTAAACCTTCCAGTTCCATTTTTTTTTTCTGCATCACACACTTTTAAAAAAATATATATTTTGTTGATTTCAGAGAGGAAGGGTGAGGGAGAGAGAGAAAGAAAGATCAATGATGAAGAGAATCATTGCTTGGCTGCTTCCTGCATGCCTTCCACTGGGGATTGAGCCCACAACCCAGGCATGTGTCCTGACCGGGAATTAACTGTAACCTCCTGGGTCAATGCTCAGCCACTGAACCCCTATGGCCCGGCTGCATCACACTCTTGTCTACATTCCGTATGTCACTTTCAGCATCAGCAACAACAAAAGGTCATAGGGGTCACGCCAGGCTTCAGCTGTGCCAGACAAGCCAGGGCATTCTGAAGCTTTTAGAATGAGGGACTCCTTATTAAAGGGGCCTAAATGTTTGGTTTCCTTATGAGAAGTTTAAAAATATATTATTATTTTTTAGTTTTGAACTGGGAAACTTCTGTAGGTTTTTTAAAGACAATGCATTGCAGGTTGTATTCACTGGGATTTTAGGAAGTATAGTCAAAGAATAAACTCTTCAACCATTACAGTAAAAGTATAAGAATGTCCTACATAACATCCTCCATTCTTAGTATATGTGTCATTATTTAGGGTAAATAACTCTTTTATTAAAGAAATACAGCTTTCCTCCCAACTGAAGAATTCTAAAGGCAGGGATTACATCTCAGTTACCTACATTTTCCCTGGAGGACCCTATTAATGTTCTTTCCTTTCAGGTGCAGACAGTCATGTTTATTTAATTGCATTACCATGTAAAACAGTACAACCACCGCCTCAAGAAAGTGATATTTGTTTAAAGGCAGGGGGAGGGGAAGTTTATATTTGTTGGTTACGGCTATAAGAAAATCAAGTGATTAAAATATAGCCATTTTAACCCTACCCTTTTTTTCTGATGTCTGAGTTCCATCTAAGGAGATTCCAAGGGGAAACCAATCACCTTTAGTACACTATTAATGATAAATAATCCCAATGTTCATAATATACATATACATGTGTATTTGTAATTACCATATAGACAGGTATCCCAAAAATGTATACACACTTTGAGATTCTAAAGTCAGTATTTATTAACTTACAGTTCATTTTCAAAATTTAAAAGAATCTACAGAAATGAGTAGATTATATATTTTTGGGGCACTATATATATATATATATATATATATATATAATATCATTTGCAGATAGACATCTAATTTGCCTTTTAATAATTAAATAAATCTGTTAAAATTAATTTTCAGATAAAATTGACTATAAACTAAGAAGTCATTTAAGTTCTATAGAGTATGAAAACCCGTAACATTACACTGTGATATATCTTCCTATCCTCACTACTACAAACAATTTTAAAGGAGAGGAGAAATCTACCTGGAGTTAAATGGGGGAAAGTGAGTGAATGTACCAGTTGTCTGTTGCCATAAAAATATTGCATAACAAACCACCAAAAATTGTGACATGAAAAATAAGGCATCTACTTCTGGCTCACATATCTGCAAGTTGATGAGGGTTTGGCTGATCTAGGCTGGGCTCAGGTAGTCCTGCCTCCAAGCTGTGGATTTCTCATCTTCCTTAGACCATTGGATATCTGAAGTGTGTTTCCCTCATGATTAAAAACAGGAATGTATTTTTTTTTAATTTTCCTTATTGATTAAGGTTTTACATATGTGTCCTTGGTGTCTGTGTCCATTGGTTATGCTTATATGCATGTATACAAGCCTTTTGGTTGATCTCTCCCCGTTACCCCCACCCTCCCCTGCCTTCCCTCTGAGGTTTGACAGTCTGATCAATGCTTAAAAACAAAAGTAATTTTAAAACCTTTGCTCACAAAACATTCATTAACATCTCATTGGCCAAATGAATTCACGGGACCAAGTCCACAGGCTATGGTTGGAAAAATACTCTCCACACACCATGAGACCATGACAAGAGAATGGATATATGATGCTCTGATTGGAAGTGAAGAACTGAGACCAATAACTGTGTTCACCAACTGGGAGATTTCTTTCTTTCTTTTTTCTTGACACATGGGAGATACCAAGGATTAACGATGTATCATAGGGCTTATATTTCTCTTAATCATGTCTCTCCTTTTGATGTCAGGATTTCTATTTGACACATATATCCACCTGCCATCAGCTGAATATTTCCATCACCTCCAAATTCATATATTGAAGTCCTAATCCCCAAGGTGATGATATTAGGAGGTGGGGATTTGGGAGGCGATCATGAGTGGGATTAGCACCCTCATAAAAGAGAACCCGCAGAGCTCCCTAGCCTTTTCTCCATAGGGGGATACAATGAGGAGTCTACGACCCAAAGCACAAAGAGGGCTCTCATCCAACCATGATGGCACCATGACCTTGCTCTTCCCGACTCTGGACAATGAGAGCTAAGTTTCTGTTATTTATAAGCCACTCGGTTACAGCAGCGTGAACAGGCTAATACAGCATCTCAGAGTCTGAAGTTCACAGTGGCTTCTGGAGCTGTAATATTTTCCCAAGGTAGAGGAGGTAGGCAACCCAATTCTGGGAAGATCCCTCCTCCCACATCTCTTCACTGTTCCTGCCAAGTTCTTGAAAGAGATTGTTCGGGAGACCCCCAGTCCTAGATAACTGTTGAGCTATTAAATGCTGTCTTTCACTTTACATTCTTCTTCTTCAGTCTTCTCCATCTGAACCCTCCCCCGCCTTGCTGTTATATATAGTATAGGAAAGCAGGACAAGGGGAAAGGAGCAATTTCTATGGCTTTAATTCCTGTAAAATCAGTGTGTAATTACAAGAAGTTTAAAAGTTCAGTGCACTTCCAATCAATATCTCCCTAGCTATAGGTTGTGCAGGACTCCTTTCTCCCCTGAACTAAGGGATCTTAATTTTCAAACGAAGTCAAGTACATGTCAAAGACTAAACAAGGACTATACCAGTCCCATTCCCAACTAAGGAATTAAATTCTTTAAAAATCTAATCCAGCACAGCTCCAGTTGCACCTGCTGAAAGACTCATCTAAGCACAATGAGCGAACAATCTTTCTGGTTAAGCATTTTCCTGGTGGTACAGATCTACAATATTCGTGACACCTAATGAAAACATACATAAGGAAAAACCTATTTCCAATGTATCTGCATATATATCAATTATAGAAATTATTTCTCCCTCAAAGGTTTAATAGAATAAAAGGCTATTTACTTAGCACTTCCAAGCGCCCTGGCTTCATGCTCAGCACATAAGAAACTTCTTCCTTCCCTGATGTTATCAGTGGGAAAACAACCTGCTTTCCTCTGAGCTCCTATTTCAGTTTCTTTCCCCCAGTCGTATGATTCTCATCACTTTCTGTTTTTACAGTTATTTGCTGGCCTGTCTGTCTTAACTCCACTGTACCATTGTGATCCCATCAAAGGCAGGAATTATGTTTAATTCAACTTTGAATCCAGTTCAGCTTCCAGTAGGATGCATGTGTAATAAATATTTGTGCTAGGGTGACTTCATAAATTATTTTGTTGACATTTCTCTGCCACAGTGCCCTTTTTGAAATAATAGCATTAAAAGACCAAAAGAAAAAAAAGTAACAGTTGTATATCTTATCTACAAAATCAAAATTTTAACTCTTCTACCATAACACTCTAGAATATTTGTTAGATAGAAATAAAATTAATTACTTAAATGTCACAAAGAATCTCTCTTAGTTTTTTTTTTAGATGGGATTCTCTCTACCTTAAAACTCATTCTCTCCCCTCCTCCCACTTTGACACCCAGTGGAAAACTCTAGCGTATTTGTTAGATGGAAATAAAATTAATTACTTAAATGTCACAAACAATCTCTCTTAGTTTTTTTTAGATGGGATTCTCTCTACCTAAAACTCATTCTCTCCCCTCCTCCCACTTTGACACCCATTGGAAAACTCTTACTTAGCCATCAAAGCCCAACTTAATTGTCACCTACTCTCTGTGGCTGGGCCCTCATCTGGGTCTCTGTACATAATTAAATTATAGCACAAATCACAATGTATTATGGTTATTTGTTATTACATAAATCTTTAAGAACTGCAAGGCAACAATGACCATTCTACCTACATTTATGCCACGAGGGCCTATTCTAATGCATGCCTGAGAATGAGTGTACACTACATGTTTTTTAAAGAGCATTGCTGACAAGCACTCCATCAGTTAGTTCTTCCTTTGTAGGTCAATGTGGGCCATGTTATTATTAATATTAAAAATAGTTTAAAAACTGCTAATTAAGTTTCAATATTTCCTAATATAGATCACCATCACCATCAAATGGAAGTGTGGAATAATTTGCAGTCCTCTGAGATGTGCGTTTGGGGTGTCCACACCAACTAAGTGGTTTCCTTTCTCATTTTTATAACAGTGCTAAGTTTAATCACGACCTGTGTGCACTCTGATGCCTATAAAGGGCTGAGCTATGCAAGAAAATCGCTTGCAAATGTTTCTACGAACTTAGATTTATTTTGGCTCATCTGATCACCATATCCGCTCTTGAGTTTTGATATGGGGTGGAGTGAATCTGTCATTCACTTCTGCTTTATTATGACAGCTGGTACTATTTGGCAACTACCCTGTTCATATTAACCCTAAAAAACATTTTTTTTTTTACATTTAAAACGAAGACTGTGTCTATATTAACTCCTAAACAATTGGTTGAATAGTTTAAAATCACTTACTGAGACAATTCATTTATTTGGAATAAAACTGAAAATCAAGTAAACTAAAAATGGCTTTGGCAGTTATTTTCTAAAAACTAAACTGGGCACTATTTGGTCACAGACCCCAATTAAAACACTCCTAATATATTTGGTATCTCCCCATCTTTGTCCTTTCAAAATCACTGCACATTAGGTTCAAATAATCCAGAATATTTTTAAACTGTTTTTGTCACTAAAGAAGAGTCAAAGTCATAATTCAAATCTGTTAATAACTGGTAGAGAGACACCTGCCCAATTATGTCCTTGTAAAGACAGTCCTTAACCCCAGCTTTTGTCTCTGTGGCTAGAGAGTTCACCCCATTATTTTAGCCACATCAAAAGTAGGGCATGGGCTAAACAAATATGTGTGATTTACAAAGGCAGCCATATTTCAGTGATACAAAGCAAGCCACCTAGTACTTAATGGGGACTGTATGTTTAGCTATATATATATATTTTTTGTAACACTGAAAAAAATCCAAAGTATTTAAGAGAACAAGCTGAGAGACATAATCAAAGAGTCAAAAAAAAATTCTAGACTTAAGAATAAGTGCAAATAATATTCTGATATGTTAGAACAACATAATAGGTATGTATCAATTTTAACCATTATTCAGCATATCAGTACAGTCTGTACTCTGACCAGATCTCTACCTTCTAACAAAATGATCTGTACCAGTAGAAAATTCGGCTGCAACTTCCTAGGAAATATTAATAGTGTTCTAAGAACATTGTATGTGATCAAAATCCCAATTTCCTCCCTAGTATTCTATTAGGATAATCTCCCACATTCTTTTAAAGAAAAACGGAATTGGGGGGGGCGGGGAAACAATGGCCTTCCTTTAGCTTTCCTCACTCTCTGGTCTGTGGTCATTAATGTCTACTCAATACCACCCTCAGTCATCTGTCTCTCCTGGGACAGTACTTTCAATTAAACCTTTTATTTCGCCCAGGAATGCCTGTTCTGATTGACCACTGCACTTTTTATCTGTGGATTTATGATAATCTAATGCACATCTTTTCACAGGCAGAATGGCCTCATGAATCCTTATTGTTCTTATACCAGAAGAGAAGTGAAAAACAAAATTAGCTCCTGCGGAAGACAGGAAGGAAGCGGCATTTGTTTAACACTGTAAGAGGCCTTTCACTACCTGCCCAATGGCCTTGACCCTGGCCTCAATGTGCTGGCTGCCCTCGCCTGGCTGCTCTCCTCTGATAAGACTTGCCAATTCCCTCGAGAGTCATTGAGAGCCCAGGGTGAGAGGCAAAGTGATCTTTGGGTTACATTTTCAAAGGTTTGCAAAGGAAGTAAGACATTTACATGCTATCGCTATTTTCTTCTGCACAAAACCTTACAGGTTAAAGAAGAACCTCTGAACTGTTATCCAGCGGCAAAGGCTGGGCTTTTAAAAAAGAAAGCGCCTTATGACCCAGCGATTCCATTTCTGGAAATATATCTGAAGAAACCTGAACCACCAATTCAAAAGAATATATGCACCCCTATGTTCATTGCAGCGCTATTTATAATAGCCAAGATTTGGAAGCAGCCCAAATGCCCATCAGTGGATGAGTGGATAAAAAAGCTGTGGTACATTTACACCATGAACTACTACTTGGCCATAAAAAAGAAGGAAATCTAACCATTTGTGACCACATGGATGGGCCTGTATTGTGCTAAGTGAAATAAGCCAGTCAGAGAAAGACAAGTACCATATGATTTCACTTACATGTGGAGTCTAATGAACAAAATAAACTAACAAACATTATAGAAACAGACTCAAAGATACAGAGAACAGACTGATGGTTGTCAGAGGGGAGGCGGGTTAGGGTGCTAGGTGAAAAAGGTGAGCGCATTAAGCAAAAAAAAGAAAGAAAAGAAAAAATAACCCTCATAGACAGACAACATAGTGCCAGAGGGAAAGGGGGTGGGAGGAGGTAGAAGAGATTAAAGTGGGGATAAATGGTGATGGAAGGAGACTGGACTTTGGGTGGTGAACACAAAATACAGATGACATATTATAGAATTGTATACCTGAGACCTGTATAATTTTATTAACTAATGTCACCTCAATAAATTCAATACAAATCCATACACTTTAAAAAACAAATAAATAAATAAAATAAAAAAGTAAGCAACTAGCTTGTTAGTATCTATTTTGTCTTCACTTTCTTTCCAAATAGGATGCACATGATTTGGTTTCTATTTCAGAAGCACACAAATTATAGTGACATGTTATTAACTTAACCACCATGAAAAATTACATATATATGTATATATTTTACAATCATATTCAGCTAGGCAGCTGAAAACGAGTGTATTTCTATCTCTTTATGATACAGGGAATAAGTTACTCTTATGTATATTGTCAAACATGAACAAGTTCAACAGCCTTCATCTTTGTTTAATTTCTTTGAATGACTACATAGCATATAAAATTACCAAGTTAATAATTGCATTAATATTTATTTATATAATTTATTTACAACCTGTATAGTACCAAAGAGGAATTGAAGTGGCTTGCATTAATAATTACATTGAAAATATCTGCCAAGTTTTCAACAAGTTGCTAATGTTGACACACTCATATTTTTCCATTAACAGAATCCAGAGCTCAGAGATTTCTTTTTTTTGCATAAAGGATAGCCCAAACCTTAATGAATAGTGCTTGTAATTTATTCACACTTATTTGTGTGTAATGCAAATTAGCTTTAAGTAAATTGACTGTGGAGAAAGACAATTTCTATTTAGAAAACAGGTTATCTTATATAATAAAAGGGTAATATGCACATTGACCAAATAGCAGAACAACTGGTCGCTATGACGCGCACTGACGAGCAGGGGACAGATGCTCAATGCAGGACCTGCCTCCTGGTGGTCAATGTGCTCCCACAGGGGGAGTGCCACTCAGCCAGAAGCCGGGCTCACGGCTGGGGAGCGCAGCAGTTGTGGTGGGAGCCTCTCCCGCCTCTGCGGCAGTGCTAAGGATGTCCATCAGTCAGACATCCCCTGAGGGCCAAACTGTGAGAAGGCGCAGGCAGGGCTGAGGGATCCCCTTCCCCACCCAGTGCATGAATTTCATGCACCAGGCCTCTAGTTTACTATAAGTTTGCTTGTAAACCTGGTTCTTGCAATTTGAACTTTTTTTTCTCTCAAAAAAATGATGTGTACAATTACACAATGGACTACTATGTAGGCAGTAAAAATTAAGGATCTCTTACCCTTTGAGAAAGCATGGAGGGGCCTGGAGAGTAGTATGCTAAGTGAAATAAGCCAGTCAGAGAAAGACAAATATCACATGATCTCACTCATTTGTGAAATCTAATGAACAAAATAAACAGATGAACAAAAAAGATCCAGAGACATAGAAGCATGGAACAGACTGACAGATCTCAGAGGGAAGGGGAAGGAAAGGCAGGAAGAGATTAATCAAAGAACTTATATGCATATATGCATAACCCATGGACACAGACAATAGTGTGTGAAGGCCTGGGGGGTGGGGTATAGAGTAGAGGGGATCAATGGGGAAGAAGGGACTATCTGTAATACTTTCAATAATAAAGATAAATTTAAAAAAAGAAAAGAAGCTGGTAAATTGAGCCTAGGTTTCACGTAGATAACAGATGTTTCTTTTACAGTATCTCTAAAATATAATAGTAGGTGATAATTTACATTCTACTGGATGGGCTATATATAAGAATGGTCTATGGGGAAATACACCCAAACTTTCAATTCAGGAGAGGATGAACCCATTTCCTTTTCAGCTGGCTATGGAAGTAAAGTCTCTTATGGTATCCACAGCCCTGATGGCGTCAGGAGTGGGTTAGAGGAAGGGGTCCAAATGTGCCTATTAAATACTCTGGCAACAAACACCACAACAGCTGGAGATAAAAAAAAAAAAAATTGGGCACAAGAAAGATATCTGTTTGCAACTGGCTAGCTCTACATTTACTTAGGAGAAGGCACTCTACCTCAAATGCTCCCAAGGCATTCTGAAATGTGAAACAGACACCCAGAGGCAGACTCCTACTGCCCATTCATAGAGTACACAGATCAATCATAATTCAGGCACTGTCTGTATTGAGTGTCCTGCCAAGATTTGATGCACAGAAATTCAGAAAAGAGTATTTTGCATTAGGAAGAGATCTAAGAGACCATTCAATTCAATCCCCTCATTTTATAGACAAGGAGACTCTTCTCCTTACTTACTGTCAAATTACTTTTTATTTTGATAATTTAACTTTAGTGTTTATTAGTTTATCACTAACTACACAATCCAACTTCTACTCCTAGTCTCCAATCCAGATTGTGGGAGTTATCGACATAAGAAACTTCCCATAGAGAATGTTTAAGAGTTTATTTGTGTCATGGCCAGTCCTCACAACCATCAGCCTCAGGGCCAATCCCTCTCATTGATGTACCAACACAAGATATTCAAAGTGATGAAAAATTAACAAGAAAACAGAACTTAATTATATGCAGAATCTAAAGAGCAAAATAAACGAACAAAACAAACTCATAGAGAAAGAGAACGTTTTAATGGCTGCCACATGGAAGGGGGTGAAAAATGGGAAGGGAGTATGATGTACAAATTGCCTGTTATAGAAATAGTCACGGTGAAGGCATAAGGAATATAAAGTACAGCATAAGGAATATGGTCACTAGTATTGTAATAACTTCCTATAGTGTCAGATGGATATTAGTGTTATCAGGGTGATGACTTTGTAAGTTATATAAATTTCTAGTCACTATGTTGTATGCCCGAAAGTAATATAATATTGTATGTCAACTGTAATAAAAAATATTTTAAAAAAGAGAATGAGGCAGAAGTGACATTGTGCAACTTGCCCTTGAGAGCCCATGTATCTCATGCTTTTGCTGTCTTGAGAATGTCAGGTAACGAAGCCGGACCAGCCTTCTGGAAGATGAGCAATCACATGAAGGGGAACCAATTGCCCCACCCAAGAGCTAGTGACAGCTGACAGCCACACCAGGGAGGTAAGCTGCATGAATAAGCCCAGACACCGAACTTGTAAACAGGTAACTTATGAACACAGGGCATCCAATGGATCTTAAATTTACACTTACTGGCATTTCGATATTAGCCCTAGACATGGTCCTGTTATGGACTTGTAAATTTTGCCCAAGTGATGGTGTAAGTTGCCAACATTATCAGCACTTAAACTAAAATGTTTCTTTCCTCTACTCTCCCTTTTCCTCAGTTTTCCTTCATCTTGCCTCATGCTTTTCCATATCCCTAGAAGTGTTTTCTCACTTTGCTTCTTTGAATCCATCCACAGCCCAGAGTCAACACAAATGAAATGTTTCATAATTTTAAGGCCCTTATGGATTTCTTTTAAAAATATTTTTATTTATTGATTTGAGAGAGAAACATCAATTTGTTGTTCCACTTATTTATGTATTGATTGGTTGATTCTTGTATGGGTTCTGACTAGGAATAGAATCTGCAACCTTGGTGTATCAGGACAATGCTCTAACCAATTGAGCTATCTGGTTAACCTGGATTCCTCCTTTTTTTAGTGAACTTCTAGTTCACTATTAACCTCCTCTCAGCTTTTTCCTTAAATTTGTGTACTATTTCCCTCCTATCAGCTTTCCCCTCAGATGATAGGAACTATGTAATATTCTTACCTGGTTTCTCTAATGGCACTTAGCAAATGTCTACAAGTTCCTGATTTAATAAATCTTAAAATACACACTTTAAGGTACAGCATCTAGCACAAATAAATGTTCAGTCAGCATTTGATCAGCTAAACTGGAAATAGGTGTTTGGTAAATATTTGTTGAACAATCAGGTCTTGTTATCATCAGTGAGGACCCAGAAATAAAGGGACATAGAGGCCCAAGAAGACAGTTCTCCTGAACATCAGCCTCTCTCTGAAAATCACGGGAGAGAAGCATTCATCTCCAGGATGGAGGGCAAGCAAGTCACAGGTGTGATATACTGGTTGGGTGTTTTTGTGCTTTTCCATTTGGGGTTTCTTGCTTGTTTCTGTGTGTGTTCTCCCTTAAGTGGGAAGTCAAGGGTCTGTAGATGAAATATGTAGCTGCTGAGAAGCAGAGAAGGGAGGGGTGAGCCCCCTGTGTCAGGCTGAAAGCTGTAACTCACCTGCAGGGTTTAGTCAAGGCCCACAGTTCCATAAATCAACAGCCATTGGCTCCAATACATGGAGGAGCAAAAGTAGGTTTATAGTTGTTGGTATGAAAAAGAATACAAATATTAATAAATAATAATAATACAAGAATAAAGTGTGTTTCTTGTACTCACAACTGTAAGCCTACTTTTGCCCGACCCTGATGTAGGCAATAATGACTACCACAGGCTTTGTTGTTCTTCGGGATATTTTTGCCATTCTATTACCATCTTCATCTACCACATGGCATTTCAATGTAATTTATATAATGTTCTGTTACCTTCCTCTTCATCACCATCCGACATCTTAATGTAATGTAGAAATAAATATATTCTGCAATTGGTAAATATCATATTGAGTGTTAGTCTTTTCTAAAAAGGCAGAATGGCAGGTCAGAAGCAAGAAAGAGAAGGAGAGAGGAAGGGAAGGGAGAGAAAGAGGAAATAGAAGAAAACTGAAACAACATTTCAAGCTGTTAAACAATTCTTCCTTAGATCCCAAGCCTATAAAAATGCAAAGAATTAATTAAGGAAAGACTAGTGATAAAAGTCCTTCATATAACTCAATAAGTGGTCAGGAAACATAATTGAACTCGTCTGTAATCGAATATCCTGCCATCCAGTGGATTTAAGGAAGAGTAAACTTAAAGAGACATAACAATATTAAATGTCTTTTGTCTTTTTAACATTCCTGATAAAGCAGTCTTTATTGGAAAGAGAACCAGGCTGTGGATGGGCTTCCATGAGGCAGCCACAGGAATGGAATAGTCTGTGATTTGTACTTGGGCATCTTAATTTAAATAATTACAATATCTTAAGTAAAAATGAATCTTAACTCCTTCCGTGTTTTATTATATCTGACAAGTTCAGTAAAAGGGCACCTACTTACTGGTGCATTATGCGTCATATGCTCTGCACACTCATTAAAAATAACGAGAGCATATTTAAAAGTCCTTGCCCAGAGAATCTTCGGTGAGGGAGCATGGGAAGAGGTAAGTGGCAACAGATTGTTATTTAAGAGTCTATCTCTGTTTTATCAGCCCTCAGGAAAAAAATAAAGGAGCATGATTAAGCTGATAGTCTTTAATGATAAAGATCACACATTTTCCTGAGAAACAGGCAGATGAAACATGCTCAGACCTCTAAGTGTACTTTCAAAATCAAGTGGACTTTCGTGGCAGTTCCACATGTGTGGTATTTACTTTGATAACAGCTGGGAAAGTCAACCACAATCAATTAAGGCGGTACTTTCTTCCCTTTAATCTTTAAACATCCTTTACAAAATGAATGCGTTTCCTTATCTTACACCAAATGTACCTTAGCAAATGCACAGATCACAGGCATAGAGGTAATTAAGCAAATCAAGGTCTTCCCCCGAGTTTTGTAACCACCTTCTTATCCAGCTGCTACATATCAACAGCTGGCATGAATTACTGGTAACATGTGGCTAACTGAATAATAAGAAGGATAGAGTGTGTGGTTGGTCACACTCTTACTTTTCCCTAGCTGTTTAAACATGTATATTTGAAAACTTCTTGTGTGTTTTTTTCAGCCTTCAGAAGCCTAATAATGGCCACAGTGGCCACTAATAAGACATATTTCTTGTGCCACGAGACTATGGCAGTCTCTCACGGCTCTTCGGTTTTACTGTAACTTTGTAGGAGAATGTAATTAGGTCCCGATCCTCTGAAATGTCAAGAGAGCTTCGCTTTAGCATGGAGCGTTCCTCCTTCCACCACCTTCCACCCTCCAACAAAACCAGGCTCGTGATAAAGGCCATTAAGTATTTTCCTTCTGACACCTGGAAGCCATACAACCAGGCAAAGCGGCCAGCACTTCCTCCATCTGTTTTAATAATGCTGAACCAGAGCATTTATCATCATCCATTTTACCAAGACTAGATTTTGCTGACAAGGCTTCAGTAAAATTCTTTCAGGTATAAGTACTTCCCAGGGAGTAGCAAATGACTATTAATCCCTCAGCCTTGTGGGTTATTGAACGCATTCAAAAAACTGGCAGAGATTGAGGACCTAGAGAATCTCTGTGCACAGCACAAGTGAGAGCAGGCATGATGCTTATCTTGGTGAGGTGGAAGTCTTACTGAGAAATGTTTCTGATTTTGATCAACAATGTACATTTTGAAAAGGGCCAATACCTCCGTGCCCCATCGGTCCTATCTAAAAACAGACAAAATAAATGAAATAAATGGGAACTAAGCATAGTTGCTTTGTGATAGAAAATGAGGATCACTTTCTTAGGAGCTTTATATAATCTTTGCCATGAGTTCAACCACAGTACGTGGGGGACAGTAGGGTATGGTCCATGTAAGAGGCCAATGGAGCATCTCTTACATTCTAGCATCCATGTTGGAGATAAAGGGGAAGGGAGAAGGGAAATTGGTGTGACTGCAGACAAATAGCAATAACACAATCTTTTAAGCTTCCCTATAAAGACCTCCCTCTGGTAAGTGTCTAAATCTACAAGTTACAAGGTGGCATGTAACACATTTGGAGCACAATCAAATTGAGTGTGAAAATTTTAAAGCACAATTGAATGGGCCTGAAAAAGTCAAGTACAATTGAGTTTGCCTAAATGAATCAGGTGTAATTGAGTTGAGTAACTGGATTGTGCTCAGCATTGGCCCTTGGCCAACATGAAGGCACGTGGCCTAAGAGACACGGGGCTTAAACTTCTCACAGCCAATTTTTCACAGAGCAAGACATTGTTTGCAGACTATAGAATAGTGGTTCTCCACCTTCTGGCCCTTTAAATACAGTTCCTCATGTTGCGACCCAACCATAAAATTATTTTCGTTGCTACTTCATAACTGTCATGTTGCTACTGTTATGAATTGTAATGTAAATATCTGAAACGCAGGATGGTCTTAGGCGACCCCTGTGAGAGGGTCGTTCAACTGCCAAAGGAGTCGCGACCCACAGGTTGAGAACCACTGCTATAGGAAGATAAAGTTGAAAATGTGATTACTGAAGCTAGTCAGCTAGTCACTGAGTTACCCTGTAGTCCTTATGCTGTTATAATAGAACCACTATTCCAATGCTTCTCAACCTTGAGTGAGCTCAGAATAATCTGGAGGGCTTGTTAAAATAACTCTTTGAGCCCCACCCTTAGAGTTTTCCATTCCTTTGCTCAGTAGGGAGCCTGAGAATTTGCATGTATATGAAGGTCCCAGGTGATACTGTACTGCTGGTCTAAGACCACACTTTGAGAACCACTGTTCTCACAAGTTATTGTAGCCAAAGATTGAAACATTAAAAATACTTTTAATACTTTAAAATACCTCTAATATTTTTAAATGTGAGGTAATAATACTTTCCTATATCTTTACAAGTAGACTGTACTAGATTATGCAAATATTCTGATAACTTAAACTGTCTAAATTGTCATTTTTATTCAATATTAACTATCCCTGCTCTCTCTGTCATGTGTTGCTGTAAAGGTTGCTAATGCTCTGGAATCTGAGAAAATCTCTATATATTCTTATTTGGTTTAAATGGATAATGTGTTAGATAAAGGTTAGGTATGGGTTAGGGGTAATAGGCCCTTTAGCAATACATTTTTAGTCTTCTGTCATCTGCTTTAACAATGCAGAGATTTCATTTATTCAGTTAACAAATATTTACTGAGCATATAGCCTGCACCAGGCACAGGAAATAACAGGAGTTAACATTATTTGAGATTTACCATGTGTTAGCATCTATGCTCGGTTAATTCTCACAATTATGTGTTGTCAGTATCACTTGACAGATAAGAAAACTGAGGCACTGAGAGGTGAATAGGATAGGAAAGCAGGGATTCACATTCAGGCCCTGAGACTCCCGAACCTGGGCTCTTAACTGCTACTTCTCTATAGTTTTTAAGGTCTACATGAGAAAATTTAGCAATGAGCGATTCAGGGGCATGATGAGGGGAGGCCTGAATATGAATGGAAAACAAAATGAGGCTCCATAACCAACACCTGGGCTGTCGAGGAAGCTGTGACCAAGGAAGGGACCTGTGGGTAGGTATCTTAAGAAGCTGTGAGGTGAAAGGGAAGCGAAGGGGTGTCCTAGACAGGGGGGAGGCTCATAGCAAATGTGTGGCAAGGAGAGGGCCCTGGTAACATTTAAACTGGTGAGAAGAGCTTGGGATGGCTAGAGAGCAGGGAGAAAGAAAATGTGCTGACAACCCCAGGGTCATAGACCAGCGTGAAATCCATGAAAGGAATACAATTCTAGGAGAGAATAATTGTTTTTTTCCTCCAAACCAACCTATACATCTCTTAATGCTAGCCCTAAACATCCAAAGTCAAAACTTTAGAATTATTGATATTTCTTACTCCATCACCCTAACATCTATCAAATGCCCAAACTAAAGTTTTCTACCTTCATTTCTCTCTCAGTCACCAATGGGTGGGCAACCCTAACTGCATACTTATGGTTCTCCATTCAGATGAGCAATGATGATAACAATAACATTTGTTGAATCCCATTCTGCGTCCTATTCTAAGTACTTTACATGCATCTCATTTAATGCAGAGTCTCTTAAGTTGACAATAGTCCGATCCCCTTATTAGGGATGAGAAATGGGGGCTCAGGGGGTATCTTAGACCATTCAGCCAATCAGTAGATGGGAATCAAACAGGCAATCTTTTAATGCATGGGACGATGCCCAAACAACTGAGCAACACCAGCCAGGGCAAGTCTGTCGTGTTTTTGAAGGTGTCCTTGGTTCCCAACTTTGAATCACTGCAACACTTTATTTGCCCAATTTCATCAACTCATCACTTTTCTTTTCTTTATGGGCTAGAAGCTCCCTTAGGACAGAAGCACATCTTATTCACCTCTGGAGTTCATGTCGCAGAGCCTTGACTGGATTAAACTCAAATTGGTTGACTGGAAAAACAGTAAGACGGAAATGGAAATTATTATAGAGGAAAGCAGAAATGGAGACTATATCTCAGCACAAGAACTGTGTTACTAGAAGAATCCATAAAATACATCTTGATTTTTGTATAATAATTTAAATTTCAAAACATAACCCAGGGACTTTGGTTTACATAGAAAAATCATTCTAAAATCATTCTTTAATTTCTGCTACTTATCCACAATAGCTGCTATCATATTCACTCTTCCTTAAGTACCTTGGTTAATTAAGCATGGAATCATTTGAATCCAATAGCCAAAGGGAGTACAATAATATATCAGTTAAATGAGGTTCATCTAAAATTTCAAACAAAATTTCTTGCATGATTTATGATGTTCAATAATTTGACATTTGAAGATGTGAATTTTTCACTTAAGAAGACAGAGAAAACCAGGAAGGAATTGGGTCCACATGTTATTGGCTGAGGTGGTCGCAGGGACTGGTGAACAGGAAGTGTTGAAATACTCTAAGCACAGCAGCTATGAAGGGAGCCTCCACACCTGTGTGCATCACTTTTTTTTTTTTTTCTCAGCAAGAGCACTATTCCTAAGTGAAGGTCAAATCAGCATGACAAACATGGCTGACTTCTGGATCTCAATCCTGCCAGGCAGGAGCAACTTGCTTCTTTGAAATAAAGTCAATCCCACTTGCAGAGACTGTCATTTAATAGCAGGCACACTTGGCAGGTAGAAATTATAAATACATTTGAAATTTTCTCAGCGGGTTTTACCCACCAGGGATTGCTGTGATTTTCAGGATAATTTAAAGATAAGGCAGTAGGTCAGAATAGGAAACGTTAAAGAGGTTAACAAAGAAATGGCAGAATATTCCTTTTTCCTCAAGAAATGAAAGAAGACATATACATACACACACACATACATGCACACAAAGGACAGTAACACAGTGTCGCTCTTTCTCTCTCTGAAGCTCTTAAAAAAATAATAAAGGCATGAAATAAAGATAAAACCTTCAGTTTTTCAGAATCTTTCCTAAATGGAAAGATGGCTTCATCCCACACTTTGCATGAACATTTAAAAATATATATATGGTCTCGGGGATGGAAAAGAACTTGTAGACCAGTCTGTCACTGAACAGACCAAACAAACCACCGATTAAGTAGCATAGTTTTCATTTCAAGTGCAGACGCAGACACAGCAGTCTCCCCCTCCGATTCTATTACCAACACTAATCTCCAAGTTCCTTCTGCAAAAACGTTCCTTATGTGAACACCTCTTTAATAAACTCCCACCCTGTCAGGGGGCGAGGAGATCAAAGGATCTTTTGGGCTGGGATTCTGGAAGGATTATCTGGGACGCACAGTTCTTTTGGTAAAGATACCAGGAAGAGCTAAGTAGTTGTAATGTTATTACATAAATTCCTCTCATTTGATTTTGAACCCAGCTTGCCACGAATGGAAAGAGGGTTGGCTATATGTGCTGCTAAATTCGTGATACTAACCAACAGCTCTGGAAGGAGGACATGGCCCAGCCAATGCATGAGCTCAGCACACACGTCTTATGTGGCAGGCGGAGAAATGACCAGGAAATGGATGCCAAGGCCTTTTGGCGTGACAGAGGGTCACATCCGAGAGGCCATCCTATATTGGGGCTTCCTGTATCGCTGCTGACCACACAGTCCCCTGACTGTATGTGTTAAGACTTGACAATAAACTAGTGATAACAAGGAAACAAGGAAGATTTAACTGTCAGAAAACAGGCAGAGCTGTGCTGCTGAAAGGGGAACGAGCTTCTGAAATAGTAAGGCTTCACAAAAGGGAGGGGACAGCTTCTCAGAAAAGAAAACAATCAACACAGTTTGTTGTCTTAAAGGAGATAGAACAAGACAAAAGCAGGAAGTGCTGTCCTTCCTTCACCCTGCCACATTTTCAATGGAAAGTCAAGTGTGCACATCAATCACAAGAAGGGAGAAGAGGCCGAAGCGATACCATCTTCAATTTTTTCTTGAAGAAAAATACAAAGATCTATCACAAGGAACAGTGTTCTTCATTTTGCTCTTTCGACTAGTCCAGTGCATGCCACACTATGAAGTCATTCCTTTTGAAACAGCCCTGTGCAGGCCAAGCATGACCCCTCTTTAAACTTGCTGCATGGTTCATGCTCCTTAGCACCTGAGGCAGGCCTTCGGGCTGGAAGGAGAATACTATGCCATAGTTCTCCAGAACAAAGATTCCGGGTCCACATTACTTAGGTGCTTCTAAGCCTCAAAGGCCCTTGCTTTGCTGTGGTTACAAAGAATATTGAACATACTTGGATAGTTAGAATTCAAATATTTTTAAAAGAGTTGAGATGATTTGCCAGGGAATTCTAAGAGGATGGATACTAACCATATGCCCTCCAAATTTTGTATAAAACTAAAAACAATGAGAACAAATAATTTATTTGCACTCAATCTTGTCGTTGCACAATTAATTTAATATGTTCTCTGGTGGGCTCAGGCTATGATGTCACTTTCTGGGATAGAAATCAAATTTTGCTAAATTCTATTAAATGAAAATGAAATAATATATGCAGGCTGTCCTGAATTATGGACTTGGTTGGTTATAAAACTTGTTTGCAATTCTGTATTTTGGATACCAAAATACATTTTAAAATAATAAAAAAAAATCAATGTTTGAAATAGTGGTTAATCCCAGGCAAAACTGCATACATTTATTTACTCCACAATGAATCTAAAGTATAGTAGTATGTTTACAGTGCTACAGAAGTGGTAATGTACAAGAAGAAATAATTATAGCTAACATACATCAATAAATTACAATCGGCCATAAATTAGGCTAAAAGCTTTGCATGTATTATCTCTTTTAATCCTCACAAAAATCTTAGGTACAGATGAGGAAACTGAGCCTCAGAATGATATTGTGACCAGCTCCAGATCACACAGTAAGTGCTGAATACAGACTTTGAGGACAGGGAGCTGAACTCCAGAGGTGACTCTAAGTGTTAAGAAACTTAGGCCTCTAGCTCATGCTCGTTGTGGGGACTGCACAGGTTACTCAATAACAATGAACCTGTTTTCTCAACTGAAAATTAGAGCTGGACTCACAGATTCTTCCAGCGCCCTTTAGGATGAACCTTCTATTATTCCATTTGCTACATTTCACATGTTATTGCCTTTGCCTGAAAATGTATTCAGAGTTTCAAACTGGGACAGATTCAACATCTTTTCCCCCTTACCTGGTGGAAGAGGGAGCTTGTAAGAAGAAGGACGTAGGAGTGGGGGGTAGGAATGCTAGAGGACACACGGGGAAGGGGAAGGGCATAGGGACTGTTAGATGGGGAACCAGGGGCATGTGAGGGTTTGAGTTTCCAGCTGGAGCTCTGTCATTTGTTTCTTTTGCATGCACAGGGGGCGACTGGGAAGTTTCTCTTTCTACATAGGGTTTTGCTCCTTCCAGGACCCTATTCAACAGAGCACACAGATAAAACTCCTTTCCTTGTTCTCCTGTCCCTGAAACAAGTACTGCCTAATCCCACTGAGGTTTTCTGAGTCTTTATCCCCAGTAACCAAAGAAATGGACAGGAAGCGAAGGGCTTCCTACCATGTCCACATGCAGCCCCCTTTTTACTGTTTCTTTCCACTTCAACTTTTGTAGCAAAACACTAAGATGTTGGGATAAATAAAGGATTGAAGGAAAAATCTATCAAATTTTAGGGGGAAAATTTTAGACTCCAAGTTTCTTCAGCATTTCTCTTTAAGAAAAGTAAGGAGCTTCAGCAAGGAGATGAGATAGAAATTCCAGATTCTGTCTTCCAAAATGCTTGGATATAGAAGAGTCAAATAGAGGAAAGGAGGGGGGGAGTGCTGTCTTTGTGGTTTATGCCACTAGTTATTCTTCCTTTTTCTATTTCCCTAGAAGAATGTATAAGATGATGGGAAAGAGAAGGAATAATTGAAAGGAAACTCCATGCCACAAAAATCATGCTGGGAAGGCAGTCCTTTGGCCAGTAATAATGAGCATTAATATATGAGAGAGGTGACTCAGCAAGGCTGTCTATTCAAACATAACTCATGTTTAGGCTCAGAGTAAATATCGTAAAGGTTATCTAGTCTGATCACCTTATCAATGTGAGGATTTTTCCTGAGAGCATCTTAGGCAGGTGGTGAGGCAGGCTCTGTTCCAATATCCTATACAGCCCATCTCCTTCTTGGACAGCTCCAATAGTTAGAAAGTTCTTGGAACATTATCACTTCCAACTACTTGTTTTGATGCAAACTCAATAAGGGCAAAAATGAGTTTTATTTTTGCATCCCTAGAACCTCCTATTTAGTGCACAGCAGATGCTCAATAAATTGTTAACTTAATGCAAAAGTAAATTAATGAATATAAAATAAAGAAATAGATTAAGACTACTCTCTAATCTATACAATGACTCTTTACATATCTGATAACAATTATGATGTGTCCTGAACTTTCTCTTTCTCAAGCTAACTATCCTCAATTTTCTCAACTAGCCCTCTGTTGATCTAACTCTGGGGACTTATTATATTACCCATATGTGCTTTTGTAATTTCTTATATAGATTCAAAGGAAATAAAATAAAAACCAAGAGGTAATAAAAAATCCTCTTATCACATCTATTTCTCTTTGTTATTAGCCATAAAAAGTCCTTTGAAGATTCTATATAGCCTTCTCAAATATTTCAATAATAAAATATATACAATGATTGTGTTCATTGTAAAAAAGTGAGAAAATAAAATTCTCTCATAATTCAAGCTATTCAGGTACATCTCCTTTCAGTTATTTTTAAAAAAGATTTTAAAATGTAATTTGATCATACGACATAGATCATTTTATACCCTGCTCTTTAACTTAATAATATACTATAAACGCTTTCTCATGTTATTATCAATTCTTCACTGAGACTATTCAAAGTTCTTATATTTCCTTAGAAGCTATCTAGTTATTTACCCAACGAATACCTTATGGTTGTACAGAACACACTATATCACTACAATAAATAGGACTTAGGAAAAAAATATATGTCCACGAATTTTCCCCACATAGTTGCTAATCAGTTTAGGAGAGATTACCAGAGGTAGAGTTCGAAAGGTCAAAAGGTATACATTTTTAATAAGACTTTTGAAATATTCTCTCTCTAGCTACCTCTCCCAGCCCTCAAGACTAGGTTAAATTCCCTTGTTATATGTTACTGCAGCACTGAGCAGTTTCTTCATCACCATTTTGAATATCTTATTACATTCGTATTTCCTTTTAGACTGCAAACTGCAGTAAGGCAGGGCCATTGACGTTATTGCTATCTGTGTTTTGCATAAGACCCACCACATAGCTCATACTCAATGTATATTTTACTCAGCTGAGTATTGTCAAATTGCTTCCTTAAAAGGGTCTTGTGCACCAGTAGGCAACATTTATCCAACTCCTTGCATCAACATCCTAAAACTGAGATACCACCCCCCCCCCCCAAGTGCAGCAAAGCACTCTTGGTGTGAAGGAAGCCTGGGACTCAGATGTCCTCCTCCAGATGTTAGGAGTTTACTGAGTTCAGTAAGCTCTGCCTGAACATTACCAGCTCTCGGGGCAGGAAGGCTCCTTCTTGGCGGGCGATGACCAGAGACGCTGTCTCTCCCTGCTTGGTGCTCCTCAGCATGGCCACCAGCTCTTCCTGAGTTCGGCCAGTGACATCTCTGCCATTCACCTGATGAGGACATTCATAGGAACCATCACAATTACAGCACTTGCCATCTCCTTCTACCCTAATTGGTTTTTGAAATTAAGCAGCAAACGGACTTCCCACAATCCACGAAGATCTGAAGTCATTAGTGAAAACATGGGCCCAAACCAACCATGTTTAAAATAACAATAACACACCAACCATCACTCATTAAGGTGTTGGACAACCTCAGAGAATCAGTAATTAATATGAGCAGTTTCTCCTAAGACTTCACAGTCTTATGAGGAGAAAATCAAACTGAAAGATACCAGAGAATGATTCTTTAAGTAAGAAAAAGGTGTATTTCAAATGCTTAGCTGGCACCATTTTCTGCCTCATGCAGGAAGCAGAAATGGACTATTATCACGTGGCAAATCCCTCTGGGAACAGGAGTCTTTTGTTAACATTCTATAGCGTTCTCCATGTTTGGAAAATTACAGTCATCAGGTCATCATAGATTATTGGGAATTCTCATTTGCAGCTGCGTTGTCATTCAGTACATCTTCTTTCATGATCTAGAACTGCCGACAGAGCGATGTAGTGTTGCTTCTATGCCATGAGGAAGTTAAACGGAACCAGCAGTTTCAATGAAGCTGCTTTCTTGAAAGGTAAGCTGACAATATATATTTGCCAAGGAGTTGAGGAGATGATTCTATCAGACAAAATTAAATGAGAGGGAAAAAAAAGCCTCTTGCATTGGGTAATTCCAAATTCTTCTCTAGAGGCATAGATCAACCCAAGACAGGCTGCCCCATTTTTGAAAGAAGTTTAAAGAAATTGTTACCAGGGCTTGGGTGTAACCTTGAAAATCTTACCCCTAATTAAAGCAACTCTTAGATTTGATCCAAATTCCCCAAGGACCCTAAGAGTTAAAGTAAGACAAAGAAGACAGAGAAAAGCTTTCAGGGTAACTTGTCCCAGTATCACTGGCATCACTGGGGGCTTACTAAGTTAGGCTGCTTATTAAGGAGTTTTATAATTAAAGTCTTTATCTTGTATTTCAGTAATGATTTTCAATATATTATATTCAAAATTTAAGTATTAATACATGTGTTTATGTACTTATTTAAACACCAAGAAATACTTTATTGAAGATATTAATTTCAATTCTTACCTCCAAAATTCTGTCCCCAGATTGCAGACGGCCATCTTTTATTGCTGCTCCCTTTGGTAAAATGTTTTTCACAAAAATGGGACCAGGACCATGTATGGAAGAGTCTCTGGTGACCACAGTGAAACCAAGTCCTTCCGGGCCTAGTGAATAAGACCAGGAAAACACAGGGTCATCATAAGAGGAATAAGATCATATTCGATCCCGCACTAAACGCTACCTAATTTAGACTCATGTAGAACAAGTGAAATAGTTACATTCCAGCAAATGTTTTAAATAAGTTTCAGTTGTTCTAGTTGCAAATACAGATTGTAGTTTCTGACAGGCTATGATGCCATCAAAGCGGATTTAGGGCCAAGTGCAGACATGTAACACTTTGGTTTATTAAGGCCCTAGAAGAAATGCCACAAGTTGTCCACACACCTGGGAGACTGAATTCTCAGTTAACCATTAGAAGCAAAGGCCCCTGGGACATGAGCTCTGCCAGCACTCACTCAGCGGGTTCCCCTATGGCCCCCTTTCCGCGCATCTGTCCCTTGTACGCTGCATCCCACTGTCCCTTCACTCACTCCTGCTGCTCCTGTCCCGCTCGCTTGCATCTTCAAGCTCTCGGTAAGGATATGGTTTTTCACTCTATCTAAGGGTATGCTCAGATTTCTCTATCCTAAAGAGTCCTTACTCCAATCTTACTGCTTCTTCAGTCTTCCATCACCAGTGACCTACCTGTGAGCATACCCAGTAATTCTTCCTATTCTTAATTTTCCCCCTTCTCTAGTGTTGACATTTTTTAGCAATCATTTTCTTGAAATTAACTCTCCCCTTGGTCTCTGTATCTTTATTTTTTGATTATTTTCCTACCACTCTGATCATATCATATCTGTCATTCTCTCTCTTACCCACTGTTCTCCCATAGCAATAGATGTTCTCCAAGGACCTGTCCTGGAACCATTTTTCCTCCAGACCCAGGTCCTGGCTCAAACCATCTTCTCCCTATAAATGGCACCTGAATGTCGTTGTTGGCTCCAGTCTCTCTGGTGCCGGCATTCTAGAAATCACCATGCGCATACTTTCACCAGCTCTTCAAACGTCACTACGAACCTGTTCTCTGATGCAGACCCGACCTTTTCAAACATACTCATCTACATAAATTTATAATTTCTAGAAATGGCATCTCCATCATGCAAGTTACTCCCGCTGAAACTCTCAGCAATAACTGTAATTCCTCTCTCTCGTCCCTCCTACATCCAGGCAGCTACTAAGGCGTACACATTATATCTGAACACATGCAATGCACCCTTTGCTGAGACTTTGTTGTTTGGCCTCGTCTTTGGTGTATCTTTTTGCTCTCAGATTAATCTTCCCAAAGTGCAACTGTGATGTTATATTCTTTATTTTTACAATCAAGGCTTTCTGATGGATTTTTTAAGGCCACATTCTACTTTTGATTCATCTATCCTCAAAGCACACAGCCTTATATCTATACATAGTTGGGTAATTTGTAAGAAAAGCACAAATTGTGCATTTATATAAAAAGCCCAATTGCTAAGCACACTGGTCTGTTTGTGCCTCTCAGTCAATACATTTTCTTTCTAGTATAGAATTCTTACGGGAGAGGCAATTTTGACCAAAGGATCTTTCAGAATAATCTCTATTAAAGGTACATGGTTTTGCTTTGAATGTATGTTAACAAGCATTCTAAAACTACTTTATGGCCATTAAATGACCTGCTAATTTAGACAAGAATCTATGAAATCTTAGTTTCTTTTGAATTGAGTCTTGAAAATCACATATTATTGTAGAAGTCTGCAGTGGGGGAAGGGAAGTTACAAAATAAACAAAGGCACGGAAATGCATGAATGCTTATGTTTATGATAATATTGCATACATATGTATGTACACCCATGATCGAGTCTCATTGATCTGCATCTGAAGTGGATAGAAGGATTGAAAAGATGAATAAAAGGTTAAACATGCCTTTGAAATTAAGTATATTTTTAAAAATTGCTTGCAATGTTGAATTAATGATATGACTAATTGTCACATGTTTGGTTTCTGAGGAGTAAATTTTTTTTTGCTGGTCCAAAACTATGTTAGAGAACCAAAAACATATGTTTTTTTGAGCTTGGCCTAAGGTTGTTTCAAAAATCATGAATCTTGCTCAAAACAGGAACAATTGAATTTTAGTGTCTATTTAGTATTAACTTGTGTTACAGTATTGCTCTGTGTCTATCAAGTTTGCAATGATTCTCTCCATTCCCCAGCATGTCTATTATTTTCTTGTTTAAAATAATTTACACTCTTCACAAGAAGAGATGAATAAGAAAGTACTTTAGTTTTCAGAAATGTGTTACCTAAGTATACACTTAAATCCATTCTTTGATACAATTAAATGAAGGGAGAATTAACAAAATTAGCCTTAATGCATTTCTCTTAACCAATTTTATACGTTACAATAATAGAATGCTATTAAGCATAATTTAATAATTACCTTTCTTAAGGTCAATCTTAATTTTCTTTGCATTTTTCTTGCTGCCAAACCCCATGAGAGGGGAGAGTGAGGGAGAGGATGGCTTTCTCCCTATTCTTGGTACTCGGGGGCTCTTGCTTTGCTGCAGGGAAGGTGACCCATCTTCTTCGGGGCTGCTTGTTCCTGTGAGACTCACGGTCTTTATTCCCGATCTTGGGTGGACAGGTGGTGGTGGCTTTGTTCTCGAAACACCATCGCTGCTACCAAAAATGTTCAGAGGTCCAATGACTGATTTTTCGTACTGCTCACGGTTTTGAGGGGGGAGCACGTGGAGGAGGACACAGGGAGCTTTCATTGCCTGGCGGAAGACGTCTTGAGCCCTTGAAGGAGAGTTAGGAAACATGTAAGGAAACGTGGAAAGAACTGAGGTTAACAATGCCATCTCTAAAGCACGCCAGCATCACAGTGATGGGAGCAGCACAGCATTAGCATAGGAGATGCTATCACTACTCAATGAGCTTGACTTTGCTAACTGAATACTAGTTACCACTCATGTCCTGCCCATTAGGTGCCCTGTACTAGGCTACACATGCATTAGTCTCTCAATCTTCTTTTTTTTTTAAGAATATATTTTTATTGATTCCAGAAACAGCAAGGGAGAGATAGAAACATCGACGAGAGACAATCATCCATTGGATGCCTCCTGCACACACACAACTGGGCATCGAGCCCACAATCTGGGGATGTGCCCTGACCAGGAATTGAACCATGGCCTCCTGATTCATAGGTCCATGCTCAACCACTGAGCCATACCAGCTGGGCAAGTCTCTCAATCTTCTTAATGACCATATTAGCTCAGTAAAATTAGCTCTCATTTTACAAAATGAAAAAAAATTGAGGCCCAGAGAGATTAAGTAACTTGTCTAGAAAACCACAGCTTTTAAGCATTTCTAAATCAATCCAGTAATGATTACTGAAGTAAATATCAAAGCAAGCTTTAATTTTAGATGGGAAAAAATCGTTTTGTATATTGATCAGATTATCAATTAATTCCCTTTTAGGACTTCATTCTAAAGTATAGGTGTTCTGTAACATGAGTTGTGTTCCCAAAGTTCAGTTTTGACACACACGTTTCCTCATAGAGACATCTGGTAGGTGTGCGGGCTGAGCCGGATGCCATAGTGGGTTGTTGATCCCATATGCACCCTCTTGTTCATTCTGGTCACTCTGTTGTCGACTACCTACAGTTTTTACTTTTTTGTCTTAGCACTTTATATTTCTCCTCAAATTTCTGACTACTTTTTCTTCTCCTCCTTCCTCCTTCCTCCTTCCTCCTCCCCCCTCCCCCCTCCCCCCCCCCCCCCCCCCCCCCTCCCCCTCCCCCTCCCCCTCCCCCTCCCTCTCCCTCTCCTTCTCCTTCTCCTTCTCCTTCTCCTTCTCCTTCTCCTTCTCCTTCTCCTTCTTCCTTATGCCTTATGATGAGGTAACATTACTCCCTTTCCAGCCTTTCTTGCCAGTGAGACACAGTGAAGGCATAGAGAAAAGCTGTATTATCTGGGAGGCAGAGACTTTTTTGTTCTCCCATTTCTCTTTCCTATTTTTTGAAACTCAGAAGTGATGGAGGGAACCCCTGCAGCCATCCTGTGAGCCTGACACAGCGGAAAGTCAGCAGCCACACAAGAAGAATGGTAAAGCAGAAAGAGGGAAGACGCCTGCTACGCTGATGATGGTGGACTCACCACATCAACGCTGGACTGCCACCTCCATACTTTTTTTCCTTAGAAAAAAATAGATGTTAATCTTGTATGAGCTACTTGTATTTCAGGCCTCTGTTACCAGAAACCACACCAAATAATAATGAATCATAATTCCCACTGCCTTCTGCGCCCCCTCATCTTTCCGAAGTGCTGAATTGCCCACGTGGGTAGTGGAGGAGCGAGAAGACTGCATATGACAACCCCACTCTCCCGGCCAGGTCCTTGATCAGGAGTCAGTTTCTGTTCTCAACTAACTCCACACAGAATTTTTTTGAGCCCCAATTTCCACCTCTAAAAAATAGGGATGATAATGTCTGTCTTACATACTTATCAAGTCCTTGTAAAAGACAGTAATATCATTATTAATAATGACTATAATTTTATCTATTATTCATTATTTTCAAAAATAGACAATTAAGGTTTCCTTTTCTTCCACACTTAAACCTGATGCTCCCTAAACCCACAACCACTGGCCCCTTCCCTCCATAGAGTATACTGACAACTAATGGCCACAGGGAAGACATATTATGAGTTACTTTGGTCAGAAACAAGACGTTGGTGATGATTACTAGGAAGTATTCATCACACTTTTCTTCTTGCTCCAGAATCCCAAGGCAAGGCCAACATACATTTAAAAAATACATGCAGCCCTAGCTGGTTTGGCTCAGTGGATAGAGTGTTGGCCTGCGGACTGAAGGGTCCCAGGTTCAATTCCAGTGAAGGGCACATGCCTGGGTTGTGGGCTCGATCCCCAGTAGGGGGTGTGTAGGAGGCAGCAGATCAATGATTCTCTCTCATCATTGATGTTTCTATCTCTCTTTCCCTCTCTCTTCTTCTCTGAAATCAATAAAGATATATTTAAAACATTAAAAAATAAAAAATACATGCAGGCTGCTACATCTTCTAAATCTTTGGTGAACAAACCTATTCCCATCACATTTTCATTCACAGAGAAATGATTTCTTGGGGGAGAGTATTTTAATCCCCTCCCCCCCTTTGTTCCTATTATTCAGTGAGTCCTCACAGACATCACTCACAGATATTTAGCTGAAGGAAGACTGCTTATACCAAGTAAGTTAATTAATAAGCTGAACTAACAGTCTGTGAAGAGTCATTAAATACCAGTTTAACTGACCCATATCCCAGGAAAAACAAACCCATCTATAGATGCCCCAGAAAGACAACCAGCTGGGAAGGCTTGCTCCATTCCACAGTTTACCATTCATTCCTGGGGCTGTCAGGGGCTTTACGTGTGCTGAAATGTAAGCTGCAATTAAAAATGGGTAGTCTAGGGTCCTTCAAAGGGAACTGAGGGAAATTTTACCTAGAATTTTGATCATAATGAGCTCAGCAATGATTGTAAACACTCTAGGCATCATGTAGTATATAAAACAATGAAAAGAATGCTTACTGAACAAAGGTTTTGTCTGCGAGGTCCACGTGGTTGATCTTTACAATGCACTCATTCTCCTGAAACAGTCCTTCCCGCTTGGACCTGCTGTTTTCTTCAATGCCGCGGATGAAGAGTCCGAGAATCCTAAATGCAAAATTTAGGTTGAAGTGCAACTACTGAATAATAATATGCTCATTATTTCTCCACTTGCAACTATTCAGAAGTAAGTACTGATTTTTATTTATGGGGAAAAAAAGGATGCTTTATATTCAGGCAACTGTCTGTTATTTAAATCCTAAGTGAAAAAAAGGGACAAAAAATACAACTCACTCAAAAGAGAAAAATCCCTTCAAGACAAATAGACATAAATGCCTACCCAGGGCGCATGAATCTACAGTCCCATTTCCAGTGCTTGTAGGAAACTTAGAAAGGGCTCCGGTGGCTAAGTGCAGCAGAGGATACAACAGGCTGGTGGTCTGGAGGAGGGCATCACAGCTGACCGCAATATGCAGTTAGTGCCAAGGGGGCGACTTGATGGTTAGTAACAGGAGAGGATGAGTTATTCATTGTAATGTTTTTGCAGTCTTACTGCCTGTTTCAATAATTTGCATCTTAAAAAGTTCACATTTAAGCACAGATCTTATTGCTCCGTTTAGAAGGAAGTTTGGTCCTATTTGTTAATGGAATCAAACATGTGCTGAGTGTCTTCTATGTGCTCAGGAAGGAAGCGTATGAGACAAGGTTGTAGGGCCAGGGCAAATGGTCAGTACATGCTTAGAGCAAAACAGCAATTAAAAGTCTGGACACATCAATAAGCCTAGACCCTTCACAGAAGGATGTGGGGAGAAAATGGGGTGAAACTGGGTCAGAAGAATGAGTAGAATTTGGATAGGAGAGAGAGAATTGACAAGAAGGCAGGATAGATGCTGTGTGTTTGTGTAAGCTGGCCTTGTGTGAGGAGCAGTGTGGGAGCTAACACTGGATGGGGCGGCCAGTGGAGGGGCCTTGAATACTTTCCAATGGCCTTAACTTGATATGGTTGGAGTGGTACCCGCACCCCCACACATCGCTTCTGAGCAAGGCAGTGGTGCGAAGAAGGCAGGGCTTTGGGAAGAGGTGCCTGAAATTTCAACCACTCTGGATTCAGAGAGGACACCTGGTGGCTCCTGGTGCTTTATGGTTGTGGCTTAAAGTCAGGAAGGGAGGGGACTGGAAAAGAAAGGAAAGCGAAAGAACTACAGCAATAGAAAGATAGGGATTGAATTTTATATGTATACTAGAGGCCCGGGGCACAGATTTGTGCATTGGTGGGGTCCCTCAGCATGGCCCGCAGGGATCGGGCTGAAATCAGCATCCAATATCCCCCAAAATTGTAGTAGTGCGCAGAGTGGCAGGTGGCCAGGGAGGAACTGCTCCTGCTCATCCTGGTCATCTGAGTGGGGATATTGGATGGGGGGCAGCTCCTGCATTGAGCGTCTGCATTGAGTGTGTGCCCCTGGTGGTCAGTATGTGTCACAGTGAGTGATCAACTGATCACTTAGGCTTTTATATATATAGACTAGAAGCCTGGTACACGAATTCATGCACGGGTGGGGTCCAGCCAGCCCGCCCCGATGGGAACCCATTGGGCTGGGCCAGCATGGGGGAAGGGCCGTCGGTGGTTGGCCAACTGGCCTTACCCACAATCGGGTGTTGGTGGCCGATCAGGGGCTGGGCTGGCTGGGGAGGGCAGGCGATCAGGGCCCGGATCAGGCTGGTTGGCTGCTGCAGTGCGCATCATAGCCATCGGTCATTCTGGTTGTTCTGGTCATTCCACCGTTCTGGTCGCTGGGCTTTTATATATATAGATATATAGATAGATAGATAGATAGATAGATAGGTGTGTGTGTAAATCTACATATCAGTAGTAACTACATAGAAAACTAGAAGATATTAAATTCATGTCTATTATAGATATTTCTCTTTTGAGGATTTCCCTGCTCCTTGTGGCATGTCAGGGTAACTAGCTGTAGCCCAGAGTGAGAAAGACCTTCTCCACAAGGAATTTTCTGGGTGTGGAGAAGCTGCCATCTCCTCTTCCCTGGTCCTCTTGTTTTTCTTTGTCATCTCCTTCTATAGGGGCCTCGAGGGCTATTTTACAGCCCCTCTGTATTACATCTCAAATCTAAATAAGATTATGAGCACACTTTATGGGTGAAGAATAGGGTCAGCCATGGACAAAGGGCTGCCACTAATAAAAATGGAAACCCATCTTCCTGTTTGGAACAGCCACAAAGTGGAGCCTCTGCTGCCAGGGCCTCAGCTGGCTGAATGAGCACATGTCATCTCGAGATGGCAGCAGGAGAAGTACAGCAGTGACACTGAGATCTCTACTGCAAACATATTGGATGGATACAGTATGCGGATGCAAGAGAGAGAACTGCAAACAGTCATACCACCCATTCAGGGAAGGCCCAGGGTCACAGGCCCAGTGTGTGGTGAGGTGTTACGCTTCACTCCCTAGTTCCAGTAGGTTAGTAATTTAACCTCATTCTGTGTGGAGGAGGACAGGGGCCAAGGTTGCTATTTGATAAAGGATCTGAGATTCAAATGAAAATCTTTAAGGCACTAATCCTACCTTAATCTAACATAATATTAAAAGTTGAACTCTTGGACATGCAAAAATATAAAAGTAAAGAAATAGAACAAACTAGTGTTTCTTTCCTAAATTCAACAACTCTCTGAGAGTTCACATTTTGGAGTTTTGTTATGGTGGACTCACAATAACATGATCCATTAGGAGACTCACATGTGGTTCTAAACTAGTTTATGTAAGTGATATTTTTTTAACAAGCATTCAAGTCTTCCTTTAATTTAATTCGGTACATCATCAGTCATGTAATGCTACTCCGTAGGATTTAATTTCACATTTTGGGAGATGAATTAATTCTTTCAGGCCACTGGGTTGCAATGTAGCTGGCATTTTACAGCTGGAGCATGCTATGTGACCCTTGCTGATCTAAATAACCTAACTCTCCATGAAAAATTTATTGACAGTATAAGCCCAACTCTAAAAGCCATGTGTCAGAGGTAATTTTGGTAAAATGTAAAACTGACTGATTTTATGAGTTTGGTCCCTGGCACACCATTCCTGCCTCTCTGTTCCTTGGAAGGAATGGATTCCTCCAGTTTGATTTCATGCAGAGTATGAGAGACTCAGAAAAGAATCCCTCATAACCCACTTTGCCCCACACTGGTGGGCTGCATTAGCTGTCTCATTTGAGACCAAGACTCTCAGGATATAATGATTAATGCTGTCGAGGAGTTATAAGCTGAGATAAACAGGTTAATTTGCATTAATGAGCAGTGATAAAGGAGGCTGAAATCCATAGTCCCGAAGAATCAGAGGGGTAGAAATTGCTCCTTGGTCTTCTGAGAATCATTCAGGCACCAACCCACCCTCTCCCTGGCCGCCTTCCATTCTTCCCACTGCATCACATGGCCTCCACCACGCTCCCAGCTTAGCATTCTGATCTAAACATCAGTTCTTCTCACATTGTGTCTCTCTTGACCCATCCCTTCCTTCTTCTCTCTCATATTTAGCTGTCCTTCCTATGAAACTGAGCTACACTATTGTTATTTACTAAAAATCAAAGAGATTCAATGACTTTAATTATAAAACAAAACCACATTGAGTTTTAAAAAAATAAAATTACATTGTTTTTTACCTGCCAAAACTCAGTTATATATATATATATATATATATATATATATATATATATATTTATATAAATATATATAAATAAATATATTTTTTTGTTTGTTTGTGTTTTACTGCGCAAGCCAATAGTCCTCCATACAAGCAGCATTTAGCACCCTGTGCTGTGATAGCCAATGAATCTATTGAGGCTTTATCTAATACAACAGCCACTATATTGTACTCAGGGTGTTCTAGCTTAGATTAGGTTTCTAATTCAACAACAGGTGTGGCAGTATTTTTCTAAAAAAAAAAAAAAAATTGGAGGCAAAGCCAATTACAGTAGTCCTAGTAAATAATTAAATGTAAATTCTAATTTAAAATAATGACACAAACCAATAAATGGAAGGAAATTAAGAACTGAGTATACCACTCTGACCTTAGCTCACCCCACCCCCTCTCACAGTGAAACCATATGGCATTATGAAGTCAGACACTTGTCTGACACGCTCTATACCCAGTTACATGTAGACACATGGGTTGAGTTAAGTGTGCTTTTTCAGCCTGTACTCATTACTTCTTAACTTTTATTGGCTCATGTCTCCACGTCCATACTATTTTTTTATGTTTTTAAATTAAATTTCCTTTCTATAATACTAGTGGATAGCAGAAAAAAGTTACACAACTATTTCACTAAGTTACTGAACAGTTGACCATGAACTTATAAAAGTTCATTGTTGAACTAAGCTTTTCTGTTTTAGTCAAAATAATAATAATAATGACCATTTACACATTCATATGGTGTGTGTTTTACAAGGAGCTTTCCCATTTTTAATGTCATTTAATCCTCATAACCTTGATGTGAAATAGGTATTCACAAGAGGCAAATTGAGGGGACTTGCTCAAAGTTATAAAAAGAGAACACTGCGATTCAAATCCAAGTGTTCTGAATCCAAGTCCAACCTTCTTTCCACTATTCTAGGAGGCTTATGCTAGAGAAGTCAGAACTAGGAGGGAGAAGGGAGGAAATCAATAAACTCCAGTGAGTTTTCCTCATTTGAAGTGAGAGAAGGTGATTGCTGGTCTAGAGGGTCAACCTGTTTTCCAAACCACTGAAAATGAAGTATGATGATGATCACATTGTATATTCCCTCACGTTTTGGACATTGGGATGATCTTGCGTTCTACTCCAGCTTCATTAAGCTAAAGGGCCTGTACTGTAACCCCTCTGGTATTTCACAAAGCTCTACCGCTGCACTTCTGCCAAAAGCCATTAGACTTTCTCAGGACAACTGGGTAAATACTCTCCCTGTCTATCAGAAACAGCCTCCGCTTGTCCTGTGCCATCACCCAGAACATTTATAAACACCCTTATTAACACATACAGGAAATGAGACAATAAGAGCCACCGGTTTTTCAGTTCATTTCTTTTTCAGGAGCATCCATTCCGGCAACAGCTTGGCATCAGCTGTTATTTGCAGAAAAAAAAAAGGTGATGACTTTGCAATTACAGGTAGCAGATGGCTACCTGCTGAAAACGATGCCAACCAAAATATCAGGCCTAAACCTGCTCTTCCTGCTATATGGCAGCCTGAATTGAATAAATATTCAGAACCAGTAAATTAATACTATATAACCTTTGGGAAAAGTTCTATTTTAGATAGAGCAATGGAGTGAGAGCAAGTCTGGAGATCTGGATTTTGTACGACCTTGAGAAAATCAACTGACTTTTCTACTCTTTGGTCTCTCCTAAGCTGAAATAAAGTGTTGTGCCTTTTTGATGATGCATTTAATTTAAGAAAACAAATATAGCAAACTACTTAAAATCATGTCATATGAAATACTGATTTTCTTTTAAGTTTTAGAGAGTCCTTATCAATAGAAATCTAAAGGCAGTATCTTGTTGAAAAGTGACATAATATCTAATACTAGTTTTGTATGGTTGTTATAACAGTATTAATATTAGCTCTCGGGTACACATTTAATTTCCATCAGTATCCAATTGGGTAGACAGTATTTTCAAGAAATGCTGACACAATCTAAATTAACATTCGCCAGTGTAAAATTTTATTTTTTATTTTTATTTTTTTAAATATATTGTATTGATTTTTTACAGAGAGGAAAGGAGAGTGATAGAGAGCCAGAAACATCGATGAGAGAGAAACATCAATCAGCTGCCTCCTGCACGCCCCCCACTGGGGATGTGCCTGCAACCAAGGTACATGCCCTTGACCGGAATCGAACCTGGGACCCTTGAGTCCGCAGGCCGATGCTCTATCCACTGACCCAAACCGGTTCTGGCGACCAGTGTAAAATTTTAAAAGGATATGGTAAGTTATTTATAAATGATCATATTTTATTTTTTTTAAGTAACTAGCATGATGACATTTTGCTACTATAGCTAACGTCATCAGAATATACACAGCTTTTGATATGATTAGATATGTTATATTATTTATTATTCTAAAATCTATATTCCTGAGGAATATCAGAAAATATCAGTTTGGAATTACTATATTCATTTGTTGAAGTGTATTTTAGAACATTAAAAAATTCAGTTGCAATATTCATCTAACAATATGTTAAAATCTTTTCTAAGGATTTTGTTTACTACATATTACTGATAAGAATACATTAAGAAAGCACTTCATAATTAATTGTAAATTCAGGAAGTGTCATTGATTTTTTTTCTTTTCCATTGCATCTTAGAAACAAATGATTTCATTTTCTTTCTAACACCTAAGTGGCCAACAGAAGTATTATCTTGAGGTGTCCATCTGAATAACAAAGATACACACTTAATCCTCTTCTGAGAAATGTTTGGGCAAATGAGCTCTGGTCAAGGTTTCCATTAGCATGAACTCCTGATAGAAGTAAAGCATCTTACCTTCCACTCAGAGAAGAAAAGAAGGGCACTACATGTATTCCCAGGGGGCCTCCTTCCGCAGAAATCTCCACTGTTCTGGTCATATCACTGGGGCAGAAAAAAAGAACATAGATGAGTCTCTGCTAAAAAAATACAGATGAAGCACATTAAAAAAATGATTTTAAGATTATATCAACTTCTATAAATTTAACAGCAGAGATAAAACCAAAGGAGTGCATGATTTACTGATAATGTTCAGAAGATTTGGGAAATAAAATGCTTCAAAGAGTTTCTGATTTCTTATTTTTTCTCCTAGAAGAGGAACAAATGGAAATGACTACCTACAAAAATAACTTCCTACTTAATCTACATAAATCAACATACTTAAAAGGATGTACAAAAAAATAAAAATTTTCCCCATTGAGACACACTTGAAAATTACTGTATAGATGATAAAATACATAGAACTAAGCACAGCTATGCATAATCATAAAGTATGATTTCCCCCAAAAAAGAGGAAAAATGAAATAAAATATGTATTTAATAGAAAAAGCATAGAATTAGATTTTACAACTGTGAAGCCACAGTTGGTAATATATATAGGCATGTCCAAAGCATTATAAATCAAAATTTAAAGTTGCCTTCTAATAAGGCATCAGTTGTATTCAATGGAACAATTCCAAATTTTCACCTCTGTATGTTTTTTAGAGGCAGAAAAGAAGTTATAAAGCCTGGAGAAAATGTATTACAGAAAGAAATAGAAAGCCTGACCCGCCTAACCTACTCCAGATTAAGGAGAGGAGGAGCTAGAAACATTAACAGAGAGTGTGTATGACTGAAATGTAGAAGACCCTGGGAGCTTTTGAGTCATAAAATGTGGAACTAACACGTTTTATATAGATGGGAAATAATAACCGTGAGCAATTATTGGCTCTTTTAATCCCAGAGAGAGAAAATAAAATCGCCAGAGGAAAAATGATAAAGTTGAAGCAAACATCCCAGTTATGGAAATTGTAAGCAGGTTTCTATTGTTTTCTATTTACATGAAAATGACCTGAAACTAGATGTCAAATTAAGAGATACAGCTGCTACAAATGCATTCCTGCTCCAAATTGAAAATGGTGAAATGTGGCTCCTTGCTGGAAAGTTGAGAACAGCATTAAGACAGCAAATGCCTAATGAACTCTCTGCATGAAATATTGTCTAAATTATCAGCAATCTAAAATAAATACATTAAATATATTCTCATCAGAGGATTAGGCTTAGTTTTTAATGTGTTTTCATTGCAAACCTATTATCATTAAAACGGCAAAAAAAGGAGAGCATGTCACTTTCCAACATTTGTGGAATATGATGGAATTTCAAGCTGATAATAAATTTCAGATGAGTTTTGCTCAGATATTGCTGATATATTTAAAACTTGTTCAGTCAAGCAGGCTATAGCAGAGGCTTGGAATAAAAGGTAGAAACAAAACAAATCTTAGAGTAATAATATCATAGGATAAAATAGATTCTTTTCTGTACTCTCTGTGTGAGAATATGGACATTATATGAATATATGTACATAAAATACGAGGTAAAGGGATGCATTATAAGTCATGAATAAAAATTGTTTGGTGGGCAGAGAATGTTATATAGCTTTTAATGGACCACAAGGCAATCATTTTTATATAATAACAGATATATATAGTGCTTTTGGAGGTATTTGAGGAAGACTAAACCAAAACATTCACGTTCTAAGGTTACGGTATTGTTTTAAAGACTTTTAAAAACAGAGACTAAAATCTCATTTAACCATTGAAACTTTATCTCAACCTTTATGATGTACTTTTATAGTTTTGCCCTTAGAGCATAACACTTATCTTTCCTAATAAATGTATTAAGTACACACATGCTGATAGATGGCACTCGTATGTATTATATAAAGGTTTTTGGAATGCAAGTGTTTAGTCTAGTATAGACTTCAAGATTTCAGCTTAAGAAGTTTTAGAATGCCTTTATAGATTCTCATTTTTTCTCTTTTGCAAATATTTCTCTACCTCCCTCAAAACCCCTGTGTAAATTTAAGTTCTGTGTGTCACGCTGATGTCTGCTCTTTATTAGTCCTGTATTTTTACATTCACTTAATAAAGTAAATCTTATAATCTGTTACAGTAATCAATCTTGTTTTAAAAACTAAAACTTTTTTGGGGGACGCATTTTTTTTTAAGTTTCACTTCTACTTTATAAGATTTTATTTTTCAACAATTCAGAATGAACTTTTATGTTATTTTTATACAGGACAGCACAATTTTTGGCTTGAGGGATATTTGACAACTGTTATAATACTACGATGAAAATATTTTTATATTAGAAACAAACAAGATTTTCAATTCTGTTGACTGTAATATGCAGGCACTTACAGGGAATTTGATCTAGTTAATATAGACAAGCATTGTAAGTTTTATGCATACCATGGCCTACCATGCTCTTTATAAATTGTTATCTGTTTTTCATTTCAAGACAGAAAGAAAAGCATTTTTAAAAAGGGGGCCTCAGAGATTAGTACATACATTTTTATTTATTTTTAAAAAACCCAAACCTCGGTATTATATAAATTTGATAGAGTTCCACAGAAATCTCTCTATACACCATTCGTGGAAGATAAACACAGAAAGTAGAGCTGGACACAGTACCTCACAGAGTGAAAATAGCTATCAATGCTATTTGTTTAGGTAAGTTACAGAATAGAGTTCAGGGACCAGTGAGCAGGATATGCACACATTTATTTATGTACTAGAGGCTCGGTGCACGAATGCACCGGTGGGGTCCCTTGGCATAGCCCAGCCGTGGGCAAACTACAGCCCGCGGGCCGAATCCGGCCCGTTTGAAATGAACTAAAAAAAAAAAAAGACCGCACCCTTTTATGTAATGACGTTTACTTTGAATTTATATTAGTTCACACAAACACTCCATCCATGCCTTTGTTCCGGCCCTCCGGTCCAGTTTAAGAATCCATTGTGGCCCTCGAGTCAAAAAGTTTGCCCACCCCTGGCATTGCCTGTGGGGATCGGGCCAGAACCAGCAGTCCAACGCCGCCTGCTGCTCCTGTTCATCCGGGCTCTACTATGCACACCGCCGCCTCTTGGTAGGCTCACTGCCGCTCTGCTGTGGTCTCTAGGTTGTGATGGCCATCTGTGAGCCCTGCGTCCAGCGCCCATTCGGTCAGCTGAGCGGCACTGCCACTGTGGGGTACACTGACCACCAGGGGGCAGTTCCTGCGTTAAGTATCTGCCCCCTGGTGGTCAGTTTGCATCATAGTGACTGGTTGACTGGTCGTTCAGCCATTCAGTCGCTTAGGCTTTTATATATATAGACTAGGGGCCCGGTGCACGAAATTCGTGCACGGGGGAGGTTGTGTTCCTCAGCCTGGCCTGCACCCTCTCCAATTTGGGACCCCCCGAAGGATGTCCTACTGCCAGTTTACAGGGATCAGGCCTAAACCAGCAGTCGGACATCCCTCTCGCAATCTGGGACTGCTGGCTCCTAACCACTCACCTGCCTGCCTGCCTGATTGCCTCTAACCACTCTGCCTGCCGGCCTGCCCCACTGATGGTCTGCTTGCCCCCAACTGGCCCCCCTACTGGTCTGCTTACCCCCAATGGCCCCGCCCCCCACCAGCCTGATCACCCACAACTGCCCTCCCCTCTTGGCCTGTAACCGCCTCTACCTCGGCCCCGCCACCATGGCTTTGTCCAGAAGAACATCTGGAAGGTCTCCTGGAAGGTCTCCCAGTCTAATTAGCATATTACTCTTTTATTAGTATAGATATATTTGTCTGTAAATATGGTTATGATTGCAGATATGAGTAGGACCAGGTAAAATTTTCTAGAATGGGCCTTTTATTACAGATGGTTTGCCATGTATGCATTTTTTCTAAAGAAGTAAAAATTACTTTAAAAAAATGTTTCAGGAAGACTTTGAGAAATTTACAGTATCTGCTTTTCTTCCAAGAAAGTTGTCACTTTTATGCCAGAGTGAGAATTATTTGTATGCTTTGTATGTCAGCATTGGGCCACTGTGACTGGGGGGAACTTATCTTGAATAGAGAGTAATTATCTTGCTCACTGGCTGGGAGGGAGGGTGTGAGGCAGAGGAGATAAATACTCGGTTCTGGATTATTCATAGATTGCTGACTTTCTGGATTGATTGTGCAAGCCCTCCTTTTATTGATGTCCACCTTCTATTGACAGACATCTACACTGGGAGAGAAATGAGATGAAACTCTCTTTCTTTTCATGTAAAAAGCATTTGAATTCCTAAGGTGTGATAAGGCCACCCAGCCATCCACAGTCAAGGTACACATTTTCATGGAGGATGTTCCCACTCTTGAATAAATTAAAACAATTTTTTTCTTTTAATTTAAACTTTCTTCTATAACTGTTTTCCTGTTACTTAAAAGCTAGTTTTTTTGAAACTACTTCCAAAGCTTTTCAAGCTGTATATGTCCTTGGAATGAATTTATAAATAAGAATTGAGCCCGGCCGGTGTGACTCAGTGGTTTAGCATCGACTTATGAACCAGGAAGTCACAGTTTGATTCCAGGTCAGGTCACCTTCCCAGGTTGTGGACTTGATCCTCAGTACAGGGCGTGTAGGAGGCAGCCGATCAATGATTCTCTCCCATCATTGATGTTTCTATCTCTCTCCCTCTCCCTTCCTCTCTGAATCAGGAAGAATATATATGAGAGAGAGAGAGAGAGAGAGAGAGAGAGAGAGAGAGAGAGAGAGAAGAGTATATATGTTTGTAAATAAGAAAACATGTATTTGATGCTCTTAGTCTTATTTTCTTTCATTAAAACTTGTGCAGTATAGGGAACTCCATAGATTCTCTTAATTTGAAGAAAGTTAGAGGGCAAGGTACTAATGCAGAGTTCCTTGGGAAAATGTGTCACTTATATTTTTTTATGTTTTTTTTTTTAAATCAAAAACTGAAATATTTTCTATTCAGAAAATATATTTGGATCTAAATATCTTCTATAATTTTAACCCTAAAATATCAATTTAAATATTTTAAAAATGGTTGGGATGTTTGTTTTTTTTTTTAAATAAGTTAGATTACTGGAGTTCTACATGTTACTGGATCACTTAGGGTAATTTTCTGATTGGAAAATTAAGAATTATAGTCAGAGGGGAGGACATGAGAATTTTTAAAGAACATATTCAATTTACTTTAGAAGCCAAATCTCTCTTATCATGTGACTTGTTTAGTATGTTTGTTAAACTATATTATCGCATAAGCATTGCTGCTATTGGGACAAACAGTGACAGTTGATTCGGGTCATTTGAATGTCCACTGTCTGTTTTAATTTGTATGTTCGTTTTGACTCTGTTATATACTCGAACTTCAGTGGAAGTCATGAGAACCTATTATTTTTGCCTGCTCCCTCCTTTACATTGGCAATATTCTTTTTTACTCAGAGGGACCTTAACTTTGATGTAGGGAATTGTTTCCGTTGCCAACTGTTTTCTTCCTTGCCAAGTAAGAGAGTTGTTGTGAACTCTTCAGTGATGCCTTCCCCAGGATATTTGCAGATGTGTTTGGGAAAATCATTTCATCCCCGACCTTTGCATGTCAGGCGCTGGGGTGCCGGGGTGCCACCTCGCCTGCGCCCGGGCTCTCCGATCCTGATGTGGCTCTCTCTCCCTCCGATCGCCATGCGATCACGGGGCCACAGGCAAGGCGGCACCCCCCCCGGCTCTTGCCTGCTGCCTGGGTTTCCAATCACTGTTCTTCCGTCCTTCCCCTTTAGCCTCCCATCATTGTGCCTACGTATGCAAATTAACCACCATCTTTGTTGGTGGTTAACTGCCCTCTTTGTTGGCAGTTAATTTGCATATCGCCCTAATTAGCCAATGGGAAGCATAGCGGAGGTACGGTTAATTACCCTTTTTGTCTTTTATTAGATAGGATTGGGGGAGGGCTAAGAGTGGAAAATGTAGAAAATAAGATGAAAGGGATATTCTAGCAGTAGAAGGAAAACAGGATTGGATGCTACTTGTGAAAACAGACAAAAAATGAACTGTGGGGTAAATGAAAATACTTCAGTTAAGTAAAAGTCAGAAGATTTCACTATAGTCAAAATAGCTAAGTACACACAGGTTCCTATGACAAACTTAAACAGAAGCAGGTAGTTACAAAGCATTTAGTCCAAAAGTGTTAACAAGATAAATATTCTAAGATCCAGTTGACAAAACTGATTCAATAATCACTGGAACCAGCTGCTACCTATGTAAGACCTTTGAACAAAATGATGGGAGGAGATGCAGAATCAGTGGTTACAAATGAGCTGCTCTGCAAGAACTAGACGGAAAGCGTTGCCTTTGGTTCCACCATGAGGAGAGGAGTACAGCTTGAGGGAGAGGATACAGCAGGAGCTGCAGGAGTCTGTAGGTCTAATTCCTTCACTCCAGGCAAACAGACAGCATTTTTAACAGTACAATGATTTAACTCAGTGAGGCCACTCGTTTAGAGTAGGAGGAGACTGGACTTGGGGGAGGGGTGGGGAGACAGTTTGGTTCAGAAGGAAATCATGATTCACTTGTGAAGTTAGACAGCAAGTCGATCCTAGTGGTGATGTTAAGTCAAGTGTCTGAGTAAATAATTTAAACTATGACCAAAAGCATGTTTCCTTATTTGTATAATGGGAAATTAAGATAAATCTCTAGTAGAGTTGTTAGTTTTAAAGAAAAAAATAGAGAAGCTAACATATACATCATATATCAGTATCTGCTATATACAAGGGGACCAATAACTATTAGTTATTAGTATGATTATTAGAACGTTCTGAGGGAACAAGTAAGCTTATGGATTAAAAAGGAATAACCTATTTCAGGCTTTACAATTTTTCTCAACTTATTTCCTTTGTAAGACTTTTTAAATAAATCTGTAAATACTTTAGGGCTGAGGAACCTTTCTTCACGATTAGACTGCTGACAGTGAGAGAGAAGACAGAGGCTGTAATAGGTGGATAGAAGGCAGCGGTTGGTGGCCTTTAGGGACTGATGCACAGTCTATCATATACAAGGGAGTGAGTGATGGAGTCCAGAGATGGACATCCCAGAACAGCTTGCATATGAGACTGAAGCCCACCTGATGTAAATGTTCTGTTAACGCAAATATACTGAGTAAACATCTAACAAAGAATTTGCTGTTGATGGTAGTGGAATTCACTTAATTCACTTGAATTCAACAAATAGTGAGTAGTTCCAATGGGGAAGTTCTGCAAGGAAAAAACAAAGAGCCTGAGGAGTTCATAATCTAGGAGGCAGGTTAAGAAAAGGTAATAAAAAGAAGAATACAAAACAATAAAACAGAAGTAGTAGTAACAGTAGCATGTTCTCAGTGAAAGTAAGCAAGCTCTAACTTGGGATGCCTGTGCTGGTTGCATTGTTGGTATTATAACATGTACTCATATCAAATGTATAAATGCTTACGTCACTTCCATGTTACAGCTAATTAAACTTATCCTTAGAGAGGCTAAATCACTTGTCCAACATTATGCCAGTCATACAAGGTAGTCGGGCCTCAAATTGGACCTTACTGCATTCCAGATCAGTGGTTTAAACCACTATGACGTTTTTCAAATCGGGGGCGCTTTCTCATGAGATTCAGAGAAAGAGGAAACAGGATCAGAAAGGAAAACTGGGACCAGGAAAATCTTCTGAGAGGAGGTTGCATTTGAGATGGAACTGAGCAGGGCAAATATATCTTCAATCCAAAGAGTTAGCAAGGGAGTAGACAGGGCATGCACACAATTCTGCACTGAGACTGTGAAGCAGTATGTTGTGGGCACACAAATTGGGGGTCAGAGGGGACGAAGGAAGGGAAGATAGAAAGAGTGAGGGAAACAGAAGGAGAGAAGGTAAGAGAAAGATAGATCAACTGACTGATTGTGGTGGGTAGGAGATAAGGTTGAACCATTAGTTTGAGATCAAATCTCAGAATGACATGTCAAATTCAACGCTGAAAAATTCAGTCATCCAGTTAACAAATATGCTGTTTGGTTCCAAGACCTGTATTGGAGAATGCTGACCAAATAACTCAGCTTTAAATGGCTTCATAATTTCTCTTCAGCTGCTCTTCATCATTCCATTCCAGCTAAACCAGTGTCTTTTCCTAGAGCTGCTACCTGCAAGCTTCCCCTGCTAGCTATACATTCCATGTTGCTAAGATCCTTCGCACCTGAGAAGGTGCACAAAACAGGTAACACTGAAGTCAAAACATTCGGGGAAAGGAGTGATGGATGCAGATTGGGTCTCTAGAAGTTAATTGTTCTAAACTTGGTACTTCCTTAGCCTACTAGAGGTAATGATATAACTCATGTGAAAGCTTGTATTGATATATTTTTAGTTAAAGAATATTCTTTTTTTAAATTCCTAAACTCCATTTGTCTCAATTCCTCATACCTAGCGAAAGCTTAGCTAATTTATTCCTGCAGCCCGAAACCGCACAATTTGTTTGCTCTATGACAGCTATCCACATAACATTTAGCCAAGATGTTAGCAAACTTCAAAAAGCAAACATTACAAAAAGTGAAATTAAAGTCAAACAGAATTAAGAGTATTACACTCATTATGCCTACCTCCAAAAACAATCTTATCAAGCTTCTAAAAAGACATTGCCCTTGAGATTTTTGGTACCAAATTTTTATTATCGTGCAGCTCATTAGTCAAAGAAACAACCTATATAAAGAGTAAAAATTTCACATGGCTATCAACTATAAGCTTGAGGAAAATCCACAGTGAGGCAGAATAATAAAGGATGGTCACATATATTTTAAAAGCCAATGCCATGTAAAAGGCTTGGCACTCATTAGTAACCGGACGGAATTAAAGGAATCTGTTGGCTAAATGAATGAGTGACCATCAACTTCAGAAGCATTACCTTCAAGTGCTAAAGCCAAGCATCTATTAAATATGGAATTCCTTTCCTTATGCAAAATTTAAAGTAACTTAAAATATGATACTAATCATGATGGTAGTAATGATAATAGTAATCCAGACAATGATAATTACATTATAGTGGTGTCGACAGTAGCAAATACTCACAGGGCTTACTCGGACCTAGGCACTGTTTAAAGTGCTTTACATATATTAATTCATTTAGTCTTCATACCAATCCTCTAATGGATTTATTATTATTTATTTTACAGACCAGAAATGAAGGCAATGACAGATGAGTGACTTGACTAAGCAACTAGAACCAGTAAGCAGCGGGGCTGGAAATTGAATCCAGGTAGTAGCTAGGGCAGAATTGGAAATTAGTGCCGAGAAAAGAAGTACTGGTAAACACGAGAGCAACTGGCTTCATATAATGTTACATTAAAACTATGAAAAATCTTGGTTGATTGGCTGGTTTCATTTTATATACATCGGACAAAATATTGCAAAATAGTTAAAATACAATGCAAAGCAATACTCAAAGAGTTAACATCAAAGTAAAACACTCAACCAAATTGAACTCTGAAAGGTGTACTTTAAACTGCTGTTCCAAGAGAAAGCAAATGCAATTATGAAATCCAAGTTGCAGCAGAGTTGGAAGGATGGAGGTTCATTTGTATATGTTTGTCCAGAAGTTCTCATATCATATAGAGAAAATGAAAGAACAGAGTAATTAAGTAATTTTAGAATAGTGATAGGTTTCATTCCACTATTCTAATCATCTTCATCTTTCCTAAAAAAAATAAAACATCTATGAACTATTAAAGGGACAAACATTGAATTGAAAGAAAATATTCCATTCACATGAAGAGAATACCTCAGTGCATCCTTAATTTTCGGTGATGTCAGTAGTTCTGTCTGCACAGCATTCATAACTTCTCCATCTTCTAAGTTTTGTGTGGAATCCTGTAGAGAAGCAAACCCATAAACATGTGGATGCTTTGCATATAGAATTGAAAATTTGAATAAAATGTCTCAACATGAGAGAGTAAATGGTTATATACAGCATGCTCCAGTTTTTCTGAAGACTGGAAACAGGTGTTAATCTTTTCAGGGCATTCAATGTTCTTTTCTCTCCCATTTGATTTCTAAAATACTCAAATGGACCATTTACACAAGGCAATATGTTAAGAGCTTAGGAATACATCATTTAGCTTCCTCCAACTCAACTATAAGCTTTGGGGACTGAATGTTTTCAATCAGCAAGGTAAAGGGGTACCAAGGGGAAGGAGTCATTGACAGGTGGTGATGTATTAGCTTTAATGTACTATACTTGCTTGCACCCCCCTCCCCAGTGACACTAAAATATAAAGAAAGCAAAAATCATGGGGAAAAATGTTGCCTGGCAAGGTCACTTCTGTCAAAAGTATAATAGGAATATTGAAAAAAAAGAAATCTGGAGTTCTTCCTTTGTTATGAGACTTTGATTCTAACGATGATCATCACAGAAACCAAAAGGAATCATTTAATTTCTAAAATGGTAAACACTCTGCTACTGAGAGGTAAGAGTGTCAGAGAGGCCCTTTACTCTAGGACGGTGGCAAAGGTGAGTTGATGTCACATAGAAGAGAGGATAGATTCTGGAAAACACGCCTGATATAGATCCCCACTTATGTAAGACACTAGAGGCCCAGTGCATGAAAATTCATGCATTGGAGGGGGGGGATCTCTCAGCTCTGCCTGCCCCCTCTCACAGTCTAGGAGCCCTCAGGGGCGGGAGGCGACCCGGCGATCAGGGGAAGGTGATGCCCCATCACACCTCTGCTGCTGCCACTGCCGGTAGCGCAAGCCTCGGCTGGCCCTGGTTACCTGATCCTTGGGCGGCCCTGGGTGGCTGGGCAGCCGCCATCTGAGGCTTGCCTGCGCCTTGGGCCGGCCCTGGGTGGCTGGGGGGCTGAGGGGACTGGGGGACTCTGGAGGCAGGCATGCGGAGGGGCCTGGCCTGCCTGGGGATGGGCCCGGCCTTGTCACGCACCTGCTAACCTGGTAGGGCTGAGGGGACTGGGTGCTGCCATCTTGCAATTGTGGGTACTGCCATCTTTGAGGATGAGGCAGTCAATTAGCATATTCCCTTCTTATTGGCTGTGGGTGCTGCCATCTTTGAGGGTGGGACAGTCAATTAGCATATTTCCTCCTTATTGGCTGTGGGTGCTGCCAACTTTGCAACAGTGTGAGGGGCAATTAGCATATTCCCTCTTTATTAGATAGGATTAGTTCTCCATTAGGCTTTGGAACTGAACTTTAATAGAGTAATTCTGCAGATGCACCACTCTTCAGAAGCAGGGTCACAAATAAATAGCTTTAGTCATGGATTCAGACTTCAATGAAACAACAAACCACGTGGAGATGACCCACTATCAGCAATCCCTCCTGTGAACAGAGCACTCCTGGATCGGAATGCACCATTTCAAAAACAACAAAGAACAATAGTTTAGAGTTGGCCACAACAGAATTAGGTTAATATCTTGAAGAAAAGAAGACACAGCTACAACTGAAGCATTTTGTCATAGTGCATCAAGTAATAACAAACAAACAAAAAAACAAAAGAAAACACAAATGTATTTCACTTTTAGACTGAGTAGCAACATTTCATTTAGGGACTGGCAGTTTTGGGAAGGACTTGGTGTACATAGACTTTTAAAAAAATATTTGTTTTCTTCTCCTCACAGAGATAAAGGAAGGGAAGAAAAATCCATAAGACTAAAGAAAGAACCCTTTCTAATTCTTTCTAATCTCAAAGATAAATGTCTTTGAAAGCTCTCAAACATGCATATAAATGAGAAGGATGAGATATATGCTTACATATAAAAGAGATAGGGTTAGGCAGGTTACAAAAATACTTCAGAAGACAGTTTAACAAGATATTTGCATTTCTGACTGTCACACATGGCAAAACATCTGGTGACAGTATCTACGTCAAAGTCATTAACTTTCTTATCTGCCTCTTTCTCACAAGAGGGAGCTCTGCGAGGGGTGAGCCTTCATCTAGTCCTCTACATATTAAGCACATAACAGTTTTCATTGAAGAAATGTTAATGGATAAATGAGCCGAGGACTAGAGTGTTTGTTTTGAAATGCTGTTTAAGAACTTATCCCCAAATTTAATGGATTAAAAAAATAAACATCATCTCTCATGTTCTGAGAGACAAAGACATAGAATCCACCTGTCTGGGCAGTTTTGGGCTGGGACCTCTCAGAGGTGACAGGCAAGGTGTCAGCAGGGCCTCAGGAGCAATGCTCCAAAAGCTTGACTACTGGGCTTTAAGACCTACTCTTTTTTTCTTATAAAAGCTTTATCCTATCTACACTAATAAAAAACAAAGATGCTAATTTCCTATAACTTCGCTATGCCCTATGCCACGCCCATCAGCCAATCAGAGTGACTATATGCAAATTAAACCAACCAAGATGGCGGCCGGCAGCCACCGAGCTGGAGCAAACAGGAGGCTTGGTTGCCTGGGTGATGGAGGAAGCCAAGCTTCCTGCCAGTCCTGAGCCAGCTGAGGCCTCCGCTCATGGCAACAAAGTTTCAATTATAGAAGAAAAATAAATCCCAGATACCTGCTTCCAGCCAGCCTCCACTGGGAGCTTGGGTGCCTGGGGGCTGTGGCCAGCCTGCAAACAGCCATCAGCCCCTCACCCAGGATGGCCATACCCTCATGGGGTGAGGGTCCCCGCTGGGGGGATTAGCCAGCCTGAAAACAGCCGTCAGCCCCTCACCCAGACTGGCCAGGCACCCCAGCAGGACCCCCCACCCTGAAGGGGCTATGGCCAGCCTGCAAACAGCCATCAGCCACTCACCCAGGCTGGCCACACCCTCATGGGGTGAGGGTCCCCGCTGGGGGGCTTGGCCAGCCTGCAAACTGCCATCAGCCACACACCCAGGCTGGCCAGGCACCCCAGGGGGGACCCAACCTGAAGGGGCTGTGGCCAGCCTGCAAACAGCCATCAGCCCCTCACCCAGGCTGGCCAGGCACTCCTATATAATAACAGGGTAATATGCAAATTGACCCTAACAGCAGAATGACTGGTCACTATGACACACACTGACCACCAGGGGTCAGATGCTCAATGCAGAAGCTGCCCCCTGGTGGTCAGTGCACTCCCACAGGGGGAACTCTGCTCAGCCACAAGCCAGGCTGACTGCTGCCAGTACAGTGGTGGTGGCGGGAGCCGCTCCCGCCTCCTCAGCACCACTAAGGATGTCCGACTGCAGCTTAGGCCTCCTCCCCACTGGCAAGTGGACATCCTCCGAGGGCTCCCGGACTGCCAGAGGGATGTCTGACTGCCAGCTTAGGCCCGATCCCTCAGGGAGTGGGCCTAAGCCAGCAGATGGCCATCCCCTGAGGGATCCCATACTGCGAGAGGGCACAGGCTGAGCTGAGGGACGCCCCCCCCCCCCTCCCCGAGTGCACAAATTTTTGGCCTCTAGTATAATAATAAAGAGCTAATATGCTAATTCGACCAAACAGCAGAACGACCATCTGGACAACATTCCGGACGAAGCCGGGGCTGTGAGAGCTGAGCCCCCTACACGAATTTAATGTATCAGGCCTCTAGTTAGGATGTAATCCACATAACATTAAAGTCTTCCTTTTAAATATATATATTGATTTCAGAGAGGAAGGGAGAGGGAGAGAGATAGAAAAATCAATGATGATAATCATTGATCAACTGCCTCCTGCACGCCCCCACTAGGAAGCAAGCCCAAAACCAGGGTATGTGCCCTGCCCAGGAATCGAACCAGGACCTCCTGGTTCATAGGTTTATGCTCAACCACTGAGCCATGCCGGCTTGACTAAATTCTTCCCTTTAAAAAGCACAATACAGTAATTTTAGCTTTTTCACAGAGCTTTGCAACCATCAGCACTCATTTTAGAACAATTTCAAAGCCCCTAAAGAAACCCCATACCTCTTAGCCCTCATTCCCCATGCTCCCTGCTCTCTCGGCACTCCCCTCTCCCAGCCCCTGGCAATCAATCTGCTTTTTGTCTCTAAGGATTTGCCTCTTATGAACATTTCACATAAACAGAATCATGAGGTAAGTGGCTTCTATCACGTAGTGTAATGTTCTCAAGACTCTTCCATGTTGAAGCATGTATCAGTATTCCCTTCAATTTTATGGCCAAATGATATTTCATTGTGTAGACATACCACACTTTTTTTTTACCCATTCAACTTGATGGCCATTTGTTTGCACTTTTCTGATTATGAACAATGTTGTTGTGAACATTTGAAATAATAGTCAGTTATGAAATAATGCTAAGAAAAAGGATTTATTGCGTAGGCATATGTTTTCAATTCTCTTGGGAATGAAACTGTTGGGTCATATAATAACTCTGTGTTTAACATTTTGAGAACTGCTATACTATTTCTAAAGTACCTGTACAATTTTACATTCCCATTAGCAATGAATGAAGATTTCAATTTCTCTGTGTCCTTGCCAACGCTTATTTTCCTTTTTTTAAAAAAAATTATTTTAGCCATCCTTTTTCATGTGAAGTGATTTTTGATTTGCATTTTTCTAATGACTAATGATGCTGAATATCCTTTCATGTGATTATTGAACATTTATATATCTTTCTTAGAGCAATGTCTAATTACATGAATTTTTATTATTGAGTTGTAAGAGTTCTTTAATACTCTTATACAAATTCCTTATACTACATATAAATTGCAGATCTTTCTCCCATTCTGTGGGCTGTCTTTTCACTTTCTTGAAGTACAAGTTTTGAATTTTAATGAAATCCAACTTACCTATTTTTTCTGTTGTTGCTTGTGTTTTTGGTGTTGTATCTAAGAAATAATGTCTAATATAAAGTCACAAAGATTTACTCCTATATTTTCTTCTAAGAATTTTATGGTTTTAGCTGTTAGTTTCAGTTTAATTACCATTTTGAGTTAACTGCTATACATGGTATGCAGTAGGGATCCAACTTTATAATTGTCATATGAATATCTTGTCGTGCTTGCTCCATTTGTTGAAAAGACTATTTTTCCCCCAACTGAATTGTATTGACACTTTTATAAAAATTCAATTGACCAAAAAAAATCAGGGTTTATTTCTGGACTCTAAATTCTCATTTGTACTATACAGTCTTGATCATTGTAGTTGTGAACAACGTTTTGAAACCAGGAAGTTTAAGTTCTCCAAATTTGTTCTTTTTCAAGTTTGTTTTGGCTATTCTGGGTCCCTTGCATTTCCAAATGTATTTTAGAATCGGGACATCAATTTCTGTAAAAAAGCCAGCTGGGTCTTTTATAAGGATAGCACTGAATCTATAGATGGATTTAGAGAGTTTTACCATCTTAACAATACCATGAATAGCTTATAGTGGCAGTTAGATGAAATAAATATTATTTTTGGCTTTGTGTACGTAGGTGTATATCCTTGCAATGGCAAAGAAATGTTGGGAGATTTGCTCTAAAGTTTTAACTATCTAGTTTTGCCTTTTTGCTCCGTACTCCACATAGAACTTTCGTGTTGATCCCTTGCCAACGTTAAGAAAAGAACATACTTTCTAGTTCAAATCAACATTCTGCAAGGTTAAAAGACTTTTTTCTAGTTCTAGTTAGATAGTAAGTAAAGATTCTATTTATGTCAACAACATACTTAATGCTCCAATTATATGGAAATGTCAATTAGAATTTGAAAGCAATATTGGGCCAATTGCAATGTAATAATCTGCTCAAGGGCAATTCTGAACTAACTACAGTTTTAGAGCAATCATGTCAATGACTACAGACTTAAAAAAGAACCCACACAGAGATTAATATGTCTAAGATGAGTTGAACTATTTATTTATTTAATTTATTTTTTAAACGTAATCCTCACCAGAGGATATGTTTTTATTGATTTTTTAGAGAGGGGGGAGGGTGGGAGAAAGGAAGAGAGAGAAACATTGATGTGAGAGAAGCATTGACTGATTGCCTCCCATATGTGCCCCAATCAGGGATAAACACAAAACCTTTTGGTGCATGGGATGATGCTCAAGCAACGGAGCCACCAGGCCAGAGCAACGGCTAAGTAACATCAAAAACTCCTCGTTTTGCCACAGCTATCAAAAAGGGCAGTAACTATAGGCTGTCCTCTACTAACAGGCAGTGCTTATGCTTGCCCAAATCATTTCTTCATATTGCAGTAACAGAAGTTTTTGATATTTTTCAGAGAAGAGACAGGCAGACAAATGTTTAGGGCATCCTAGGAGGACACAAAGCCAATTCCAAATTTACGTCAACAATGCTGTGGCAATGCAGTGCTTTAAGAACTATAGGCCAAGGCAGTTTATTTCTGTACAGAGTTCATAAAGTTACTTTTCTCAATATTACAAAATGTTTGACAAGCAATAATTTAAGAGTGCTGAGCATTTCCCCTCAATAAATTAATTACATGGTAAAGAGTCACAAAACAACAAATATCTAAAATCAAAAATTTTTTTTCTCATAACTTACTTAACTAACTTTGAAATATCTGTAAAACCATGACTTTTAAATTTGGAAATAAAGGGAAAAAATATCTGATTCTGAAGAACTAGAGCAGCGGTTCTCAACCTGTGGGTCGCGACCCCTTTGGCAGTCAAACGACCCTTTCACATGGGGTCGCCTAAGACCATCCTGCATATCAGATATTTACATTACGATTCAGAACAGTAGCAACATTACAGTTATGAAGTAGCAACGAAAATAATTTTATGGTTGGGTCACAACATGAGGAACTGTATTTCAAGGGCCAGAAGGTTGAGAACCACTGAACTAGAGGTATAAACAACTGGTGCAGAATGGCCACTATTGTTCTTTAACTGTGGACTTGACACATATGTGATTTCAAATCCTCAAACTCGCTTCTAGAAAATACAATGGCTTGGGAAGCTCTTTACTTAATTTTATTAATAAAATTATTACAATTTTTATTTTTGCTGTTACCTTAAAATGGAGTGAAGTGATTAGCTACACAGCATATAAGGGCACACAGTTATTTCCAGATGTGTTTTGTCTTGGCCACATAACAAGCCTTTGCTCTCTGATCAAGTTCAGCAGAAGGTCGTGTCTTGCCAGCCAGGGCAGAGACCTTTAAGAACCTTGTCCTTTCCCTCTTTTATCAAAATGGGGAACATATCATCTATGGCTCTCACAAGAGACAAGTTTAATTACTACAATTTTTAAAAAAGTGAACATTTTTAGCAACACTTGCAGGATCACGGGAGCAGTTCTGACAGCTCGAATGAGTTGGATTCAAACATCCCTGCACTATTTTTAGCTTTAAAATCAACACTTACATAAATATTCCCAAACCAATTAGCAGCATCTGGAAAGTAAAGGTGTTTACATTTAGTTAGCACCCGTGCTAACAACTGCCAGTGCTTGCAGGCAGCATGGAAGGGCAAGCAGCAGGCAGGGCCTCTCTCTCCAGGGTGATCATGGTGTTGGCACCAGACTATCATTTCATATTTCACAGTTGGTATAAGTCACTGATTCCATTCAGGAAAGTGTGTCCATTATGTAGTATTGTTAAGTTATACATCTCCAAATACACTTACCACTTAAACACTACCCAAATTCTCATTGCTTTCTCCTAGTTGACCACAGCTATAAAACAATATTATAAACTAGAGGCCCAGTGCATTAAATTCATGCATGGGTAGGGTCCCTAGGTCTGGCCGGCAATGGGCTGATCTGTGGGGAAACCTGCAGGGCGATCTTGGGGCCCCCACTGGCACCCACCTTGGATGCGACTGGCAGGGTGATCGGGGGGCAGTGCCAGCCTGCTCACTAGCCGGCCCTGCCTCCTGCCATCGCCCATTCACCGGACAGCCCCACCCCTTGCCACTGCCACTGATCATCTCCCTCTGCGGGGCGTCTGGCAGGGCAATCGGGGGGCCACTGCTGGCACCCGCCTTGGCTGGCCTGGGGCCTGCAGGCTGGGGGCAGCTTTTGCATTGAGCGCCTGGCCCCTGGTGGTCAGTGTGCATTATAGCGACTGGTTGTTCCACCAGTCGTTTTGCTGTTTGGTTGATTTGCATATTAGGCTTTTATTATATAGGATAGCTTTACAGCTCAGTTTTTCATCTCTCAGATGAGAACTAAAATAGATGTCCCTTTGACTTATACTAGGTGAAAATATACAGCCTCGATCCCCACACCCTCCAATGCATTTCAGTTGTAGTTGAGATTATGTGCCCACAAAATGTTAACTGCAATTAAGTTATGTGTCAAAAGTTCAGGGCATTTAAAAACAAGATTTGCATTCTGAAAATTCAACTGCAAAGTGTTTTATTTTGAAATTGCACATGAATTTTAGAATGAAAGTAATAGGAAAATTATACAGAGAAGATGTGAATGCCATACTTATGTGCCTGGTGCTCATACATAAACATAATGTTAATTTTAAAATTAAAATCCTAGGCATAATTTTGGAATATTTGTTTTACTTTTTAGAACAAGAATATCTGTACTGAAGTAAAAACAAGATGTATTTGATAAGCACACATATGAAATGAACATGCATTTTGGTAGTCAACACTGTTATCCAAGCATGATCTAATATAGATTTTTCATGCCTTCGTCAATGCATTTCATGGGAAAATCTCTCAGTTGGCTTCATAGATGCTACCCCAAAATGTTTCAGTCTTGGCAATTTAACATGCACATAATTTATTTTTATTTATATCACAATAAGTGATTATATATATTATAAATTATATAATGAAATAATTTAATATAACATAATATAATGTGATTATATATAATGCATATTAGATTATATAGTCACAAATCTAGAAATTGGCAAGACAACTAGAGATTTAAAAAGTGCTAAGTTATAAGTTTCTTAAGAATAAAAACTGCCTTTTATTTCCTTTACTTTTAACAGAGGTCCTCAAACTTTAGCACAGATCAACATTGCCTGGGCCTTGTAAAAACACAGGTTGTGGGGGCTCCTGTGATGTTCTGATGAAGTAGGTGTAGGGTGAAGGCTGTGAGTCCGCATTTCTAACAAGTTACCCATGCTGCTAGCCAGGGAACAACACTCTGAAAATGCTGCCGTCTAGTAACCAGTGCAGATCCACAAAACTGAACAATGTGAATAAAGCCCTGGAAAGACTGTGTTGTTGAGCTTGCCTCATCAGCTCATTTGGTAACTAAGGAAACTGAGACCCAGAAAGTAGAGGGGGACAATGAAAGTGACAAAGCCAGAACCCAGGATTCTTGATTCTCAATTCAGGGCTCTCTCTGGGTCCCAAGGTAAACAGTTGTTGACTTAATGAATGTTGACCTTATTCATTTTATGGATCCTTTTAACTTTCAATAATGTTAACAAAAACTCTACTAATGTCTTCGATATACTTTACCTGTCTTTTGAAGATTTCACATGTAGCCAGATTTATATGCATAGAAATCCTAAATAATTTCTTGGCAGTCCTGTTCCAACTTTATACATGGACATATTCAAGGACAAAAAGATTAATGTCTTGTCCCACATGCAACTAAGAGTCAAAGAAAGAACCAAGGTGACTTAGAATTGGTGTCTTCTGAGATTCAGGTTTTTGCATAAGCATGTTAATTATATTTACCTTGTAATTTCTCCTCGCTACTGATTTAGGCAAATGGGGTGAGGAAACAATATCATATCATGAAACAGTAAAAGAAATATTTTACATGAAAAACTATCAAGTGCTTCATTATTCTAGATATTGAGCTCTAATAATAGCATTTATAAACTAAAAAGTTATTTTGAGGGAACACAACAAATTAGATTATAAATAATCTAGTAACTAGTCCATTGCTAATTAGGAAGCAGATGAAACCATTGACATTAAACGGCTAGTTCAAACCTTGGCTTGTGGGGCGTGTGCACACATTCGCACACTCACTGCTAAGTCTCGAGGTATGTTACCTGAATATAAGAGGGGTACAGCTGCAGAGTTTAAACAATTCTGGAATTAATGACATGCACTAAAAGTCAACAACCTTCCAGGTGACTGTCTCATGGAGCTCAAGCAGTTGTGGATGCTGAGCTGCACAGGTTAAATGCCACTGACTCTCAACCATGCACAGGTGGCCACACTTTCTGTCCATCTGGTTTGTGTCCAAGAGATGCTTAATGGTTAAGTAGATTTAATAAAAATAAATTGGAAAGGAGAAAGGCCAAGGTACAGTAGTAAAATTAAGCTCCGGTCTAAGAAAAAGGAAACAGAAGTTCCAACATTTCTCTCATTGCTTTGCCTGGTGGCCATACACCTTACAATTCCCTGCCCTCACTTTCACTAACTATGAAAAAGAGACAAGAAGATTTCTATCTCCTTTTCAGGTATAAAATGCCCTAGCACTCAGTGAAGGGACACCAAACAGGCTGGGAAGCCCTTGCTAAAGAAACAATAACATTCTCCAACAGATAAATTTAAGGCTGATTATTCATTTGAACAAATGTTTTCTTGGAAAGCTTTCTTTGAGAAGCTCTCACAGAGATATAAAATATTATACTTTCTCAAAATACTGATTCTAAATATTGAGGAAGAAATCTACAGCATGAGTAAATAAAACTAAAACCTTCCCTCCATACCTCATTATCTTTCTTTATATGTTTCTCATGTTTTCTTGGATGAGGTTGTTAAGATTTGCCAATATTCTGACTTAGAGTTGAGAAGACACATTTAAAAATTTTTTCTTAAATGCATACCCTTTACACATTGTACCTGCTGGGACTTTTTGTCTGTGTTTTTTGTTTGTTTGTTTCTGGTAGAAATTTATAAAGTGGTTTTCACTGAACTTGATATCAGGCAGTCAAAACACAGCTCTGACTTTTAAAAAAGGTGGGGAGGAAGGGGCAAATTCAGTTTTGTTTTTGAGCTGTGAGTGGACTAGACACACTGACCAATCTCATCTAGGTATCAAAAATAAGATCCCCTCTGTTTCCTATGCTGTACTTTACATCCCATGACTGTTTAACTACGTATGGTGCCAGGTGGGTACTGGAAATATCAGGGGGAACACTTTGTAAAGCATATTATTATCTAACCACTATGCTGTACACATGAAACGAATACAAACTGATATTGAATGTAAACTGTAATTGAAAAGATTTCATTTTTAAAATTTAAAATTAAAGAAAACCACTATTAATATGATCAACATTTTACCTGCTCTGTTGCTCTTTGCAACAGAAAACCAACACCAATGGGTGTGTGGCTAACCACTCAAATATGTTCAATGAAAAGCTGCTTTAAAATCCTTAGAACTGTGGAACTTCAGAAGTTCAACAAGGAAATTCTGCAACCCCTATACTAATGTCCATCGTATCTTACACTCTAATAACACAATTTAAAAATGCTGAAAATAAGGGTGAAAAACAAATGTAGTTTTTTAAAAATTACAACACTGACACACTTCACCAATGACCACTTTGATTTATAATTGGATTATTTCCCCACCCATTTACAGCTAATTTTCCTTTGTTCTCCTTATTATTAAATACCACAAAACCACTTGAGCCCAACACTTAGGTACATCAGAATAATGTTGTTTTCTTCTGAAAGAGTGAGAATACTGGACAACAAACATGCTCTCCCATAACCATCTGCTTCAGATCATGCACCCATCATCAAACACACGATCAAAGGTATTGTACACATCTGCTTCTCTTCTATTTAATCTCTATTTAAACCGCATCATCTTCTCAAATATTTAGAACACAGGTCTGTCAAAATGGGTGGTTTGATGGCAGGGGGGTCTCCAGTGTAACTACAATCCATCACTTAATGCTGGTAAGTATATGAAGACTTGAGGGAGTGGGGAGAATTCCACAATTGCAAGACATTTCTAGCTGACCCACTCTCATTTTGCTCGCTGAAATTCCTTCAGGTTATGACACTAGTAGATATACCATATGCTTTTAAGTAAAGCTATGCAAATTCCAGGTCTGGACAGAAGAGCATAAACGTGAAAACCGGCATTATTAAGCGAGTACTGTCATTGGCATGCACATTTCTCTCATGCCAGCACAGACACATGTCTCTGCTGGTCTTCCCTGAAAATCTTCTCTGGGAAATGGACTGCAGAAAATTTTGAATCAACAGACCAAATACATAGCTGTTTCAGGGAGGAAAATATCACAGGATTTTTTTGTGTATGCTTAGTTTATTTGTATGTTTCAAAAATTCTCAAAATTAGGAAGCCAACATTTTACCTTGAAAAATCCTCTATAATTACCAGGAGTACACCGTCTTCATTATGACTAAGGCATGCTCCAGGGCTATTCAGAACATCCTTCTCATCGCTTATGCAGAGAAGCATTTTACTCTCTTCTCATCCAGCCCCAAACCGCCCTGACCTGGCCATGTGCACTTGTTTCTCTCCTCTGGCCTTCATGCATCTTCCCACAGTCACTTTGCCATTCACTTTATCTTTCTTGCATTTCACTTTGTGACACCTTTATGGAAGCCTCTGGTTTCAAAAGCTATCTCATTCCCTTACGTTATAAGGTTTACTGCTCAGAAACAATTTGGGGAGGAATTTTTTCCCAGACAACCTAAGCTGCCCTTGAAGCAATGCTATCCATGACAAATATGAAGAAGGGAACAGCAGGAGAGGGAAATGCTATGCTATGGAGAAAAGAAGTGGGTGATCCAGAGCTGGCTGCATCTCGGGTTTTCACAGCACGTGGCAACAGCTGAAATGGGGTGCAGAAGTCTGACCTGCTGAGAAAAGCTGTAGTCCTGGGGAGCAGTCAGCAAAGAGGATGTTGTTTGTTTAGACAGAAAGACACAATGGAGAATTGAAAGAGATTCTGCCAAAGCAGCTATAGCCAGACCAGAACATATTCTAATCACTCTAGGAAACCACCATGCATTTCTCTTCAAATACCGATGCCTTTTATTTAAAGCTGTTTACAGTGGTCCCGGGTGTGGGCAAGCACTGCCCTGGTAAGATCTCTTTGGTTAAGTGATCAATGGCCAAAACATAAGCACCATGAGGGTAGAGTTTTTTTCACTCATATATCCCCAAAACCTAGACTAATGCTTGGCATAGAGTAGATACATCTAGACACACCAGCTAACCAGAACACCAGTGCTTGTCTGGAATTCATCCATTCATCCATCCATCCATCCATCCATCCATCCATCCATCCATCCATCCATCCATCGATGCAAACATCTTTTAACAGCATGGGCACTTTCTCCTTGAGCACTCTGTGCAGACTCAGTGTGGCTCCCCAGGACCACCCTTGCACCATGCAAATGGTCTACAATAGCATTCATCTCAGGGTAGGCAATGATTCCTTTAGATGTCTGTCTCCCTTGCTTGGTTGATATCCTTAAGGTGGAGAATATGTCTTTTCCGTTTTTGTATACCTGTCGCCTAGCACAGGCCTAGATCTGATAAATATTCCACTTCAGAGGTGTTTATAAAGAAATCCTTTCCTTAGGAATCTTCCCCCTTAAAAGCTCTTAGGTAACGTTCAATGGAAGAAAACATATCCCAACATTTATGAACCCTCTACAACATGTGGACTATTATGCTGGACTCGATGGGGGGGATTTCAAAGCTGCATATGACACTGTCTTTGCATGCAAAGCAGCAAGCTAGCTGGAACCATTGCCAGAGGCATCTCAGGCAGGAGAATCTAAAGTGGAACTGAAAGCTAATCTTTATTTATGGATTGAAATAACTGAAGTAAAAGAGCCGGCACATATTTGTACCTGGCTGGTTATGTTTCTTCATATGTGCTTTTATATTTTATTTATAATAATGTAATTTAAAATGGCTTTCATTATTTATAAATTGTATCTGAACCAATATTGAAAACCATCTAAGTTCCACAATCACTGGAAGCCAGCTGGGCAAGGGACCCTGCCATGCGGACACCTCCAGATCTTGAACCTTTGGACTGGAGATCGCTGAGCGTGGTGGGGACCTCCCACCTGAGGCAGGGCTGTGAGCAAGGCCCTGCCACTGCAGCCATACCATTGAGGAACTTGTACCATTCTCCTCTTCTTCCAAGTAGCCCATCTCTTTAGATCCAAACACCGTCAAGGTAAAAAAATAATCTCAGGTCAATTGTCTCCTCCCAGTGTTTTCCCTCCTTGGGCACCTCCTTACCCTTCAGTGGGACATTTCCCAAATGCCTCCAAACCCTTTTCTCCCACTATTTTCAAGAAGGCCCCGGAACTATTTCACACGCTTAGGAATTTCTTCAGGTATTCTCTCTTCTACTTTGACGTAAATGAAAACTGACTTTGCCAGGGAGCCACTTCCAGGGCAGCCTCTGAAGTAGGACATACTCTACTTTATGCTGCCAACCCCTGTCCGGGGCTGTTTCTAGACTAGATCCCTGTTTCCTCCTTAAGAGCCTGCAGCCTCCTTCTCATTGCCTTCACCTGTCACTCTCCAAGTTTGTCCCCAGCATGTCCTCCTGTCCCATGGTTTTAATTTATTTATCTTTCTTCTTCCATGCCTGGTCTCTCACTAGCATCCTGTGACTTCCACTTCCGGTGCCCTAACACTTGGATTCACTCAGTACCTCCTTCTTCCTCCTGTTTCAGAAACTGTAACCAAAAGGAAAGTCAAACATAAGAAGCCAAGAGTGAGGTTACAGGCCAAATCCTCATTACTCATCCATGAGATGCTCTTGAGATTCAAAGCATAGCAAATGGTATGCCAGCTCAGGGCCAGAAACCCACAAGCAAAAGAGGGTTCATTCAGTTCACATTTATAGAGATGCCCTTTCATGCTAGGCAATGTGCTAAGTGTTGGAGATATACAGAAGTGCGCGCGCGCGCATACACACACGCACACACACAAACACATGAGCTCATTCTGGGGAGCAAGAAGCAATAAGGTTTCCGAGAAGACTGTGTGATTGACCTTCCCACTGTGTCCCTTGTATGCTCCCTAATTCAACTCATCTGAGTGCAAGTCAGATCTCAACTACGCTGCTATTCTTTCTTCAACCTCAACCCCTTTCCATGTGAAACAACACATATGTGCAAATAGACGAACAGACATTAAGCATTCTCCATCTAAAGCAGTGTTTTTCACTTTTTTGGAGGATCATGGCATCATCTACAAAAATAATGCTAGCAATGCTTCCTCTCCCAGGAAAAATACACATAGTAATTCTACATAAAATTTTAGGGCTTTTCAAACTCCCCAATCTTGACTATGATCTCAAGGTTAAGACCTGATGTCTAGCTGCTAATCCAAGTCCGTGTCCGTGACAGGATCATAAGAGATTTGTAATACAGCAATGATAATAAATGTTCTCACAGAACGGGTCCTTAAATAGTGATGGCTACATGGAAAAATATCTGAATAGGGCAGGTGGTGGCTGCTACAGACAAAGAGCCTAAGTGACTGTGGGGAGGATATCCTACTGACCACACTTGCCCCAAACTTTCCTGAGAACCCCAGGAAGCTGAGAGGTGCAGTGTAGACAAAGGCCCCTTCAAAATAGGTCACAAATGCTGTGGTCGTTTCTGAAGCCTCCTTGACAAGCTGCAACTCCTGCACACAGACCTCCCCGTGTGAGAGATTCACATCATGCTATGGCAAAATCACACACTACGCTGCGCTCTGGACCTTCGGCTTGCATGCAGTATATATGACATCTCAAAAGTTAAATCTGTGAGTACTAAAGGTCTGATGCTCTTGTCCACTAGTCCATTTGTCGGCTCTTCTGGGATGGACTAATTTTCAGCCTCCAATCCTGGCCTTAGGCAATTGTTAGAAGTATGTGGAACAATATACTCAAATCAGATTTCTTAATTCACAATTTTAGAGCTAATTCTATTAGGCAATGATGGTTTAATATAAATACCATATATGTAGTAATCTTTGAATCCTATCCAGATCCATCAAAAAGGCATAGTTAGTGCTGCAATTCTGTAGACAAGAAATGTAAGCAAGGAAAACTGGTAGAGGATGTTATTCACGGATTGTTTATAAATATGGATTCCTCTTAGGTAAGAGCTATAAACCAGCTTTATAAAGGGCTTCCCCAACTTACTGGGCCAGTCTTTTGCCCATCACATGTACATCGTTACCATTTCTCTCCCACCTTCCCTTTCACTCGGCTTCAAAAAACACAGTACCTACAGTCAGTTAACACTGGTAAATGCCATCCGAAATCCTCATGAAGGCCGACATGGCTTCCAGCTTACAAAGTTGTCTAAAACCAGGCCATGTCCAACCACCTTGGGGTCTCTGCTTGAGTTTTATCAGCTTATTTTATAACGGATACTCTACTTGATTGAATGAATGAGTCGTGAACAAGCCAACCCACCCACACTGCTGTGCGATTTGAACCAGACTACACCCCACACTCCTTCCCAGAGAAACGTGCGCCAGCGTATTTTTTTCCAAAATTGAACACAGAACTAACACACCAAAGAGAAACTGTATCTTTCTAGTCATTCAGCAAAGTGTCAATTTATTAATACTTGTAAATATTTGACTGTTCCCTGAACTATACTTTTAATAAGTGATGAACATAACAGAAAGAAATAGTTAAAAAAATGAAGCAGGTATTTTTCAGATCTATAATGGATCACTTACTCAATGCTATATGATGCAACAAAACAGTCTCAAGTGGAAAAAAAGAGAAATCTTTCTAATCAGAGCTTCCCTTGGCCTGAACTAAAGAGATTTTCTTAATATTGAATTTCTGTTAAGGTTTCTGCCACAACACCCTCAGCCCAGCCTTCAGCTATGTCTAACCAGTGATGCAACCGCACACTTTTAATGAACTCCTAGGCTTGCTTAGGGAAGTGCATGCTCCTGACAGATAAGAGTTTTTAACCCGAGTGGTGATGTAAACCCCTCTCTTCTCTTCCTATTACAAGGGCGACACTTGTACTGTCGCCGAGGCACCCACTCAGGTGATGCCTCTTTACAAAATACAGCAAATGACCTCTTTACCAATGAGGCGATCATAGCAGATTAACTCACAACATTCAATAGCTCTTCAGAAAGAATGGCAATAGGAAGCAAAAATAATAGTTCTGTATAACCAGATATATTGCTTAATTTTCTGTGGGTGAAGTTCTTTTAAGGAATGATCAAATTCCAAATATGACAATAAAGAAAAAGCTTGGTTTTTACTGTATTCATTCCTGAAGTCTGAAATACATGCATGCAGAAAGGGTCATGGTTAGGACATCCGCTGGATGTAAAGGAGTAGTCTGAACAAAATAATGGACTCAGTTTTCCCCCTAGCTCCATAGATGAGAATCAGTGAGATTTCAGGCTTCCGACCCTCATCTCACCAGAAAGAGAAATGTCTAATGAGTCGGGAGCTGGCACACAGCAGTAGGCTGACATGGTCAGCGAAGGGAGCCAGGGCAGGTCACTTGTTTGTGGTCACCTTGCCCTCCCGTCAGGTAGTGAGGTGTCCTCATCACGGTACACATGGTTTAACCCTGGCTGGTGCGGCTCGGTTGGAGCGTCATACTGCGCACTGGATGGTGGTGGGTTCCTCTCCCAGTTGGGGCATGTGCTCAGGTTGCGGGATCAAGCCTTGGTTGGGGGGTATGTGGGGGTTATGCGGGATCAGCCAGGTAACTGATCAATGTTTTTCTTCTCTCTCTCTCTCTCCGTGTGTGTGTGTGTGTGTGTGTGTGTCCCTTCCTCTCACTCTAAAAAGCAATAAGTTAAAAGAAAAGATGGTACATGGCTTTATGTCTGGGCACAAATATTTGGAGCTTGTAGAAAAGAAGGGTCCTATGTTTTGCACCATTCTATATACTTTGCACTCTGACGTCAGCTGTCATCCATAGAAATAAATATTGTTGGCAATGAAGGTACCAGGATGTGTCATTCCAAAGCACGCCTCTTTGACATCAGGATTATTTTGAGCTAAAGGCCATTGAGGAGCAGAAGACACAGGAACTACTCCTTACCTCATCCTAACTTCCTAAAAATAAAGTAAAAATTTCCCCTTTTGTGACAAAAACTTTCATTTGGGAAGATGTCTCCCTAACCAGCTGAAATAACAGGACAACCCTTATTTACCACACATTCCTCCCTGAACCTGCCCATAACTTGCTTGCTAAGCCCAGGGTCCCCGAGACCCTTTTCCTTGGTTTCCCTTAGGAGGGTATGTAATCTCTAATCATTTGGCTGCCTCCTTGAGCCGCATTTCACTCTGTAAACTCCCAGTGTGCATGTGTATGCACATAGTTAAAACTTTCTTCTTGTATTAATATGTACTTTTGTCAATTTGATTCTTGAGTCCCAAACATTGAATCTACAAGGATAGAAGGAACAAGATATTTTTCTCCCCTCCAATACAAAGAAGTTGAGACTAGGGGACAAAAAAGAGGCAGGAAGTCATTAAAAGAATTAGAAAAAGAAGAGAAAAAGTCAATGATCTGAATATGTCCCACTCTATTTCCAGGCTTTTGGCTAAAAAAAGTGAAAATTGAGAGCCAATTTTTAATTAACATCGCTCTCTTTCAGTACAGTCTTATGGTTATGATCCAAATGAGTTGAAACAGAGCGAAATTGGTTGGCTTTTCCCCCATTATTTTTGAAAGCAATTCACCCCCCAAATCCAGCTTATCACATTCTACCCTATTATCTTACAAAGCAATATACCAATCTACTTATTTTATTTTGAATTTCTGTTAAGGTTTCTGTCACAAGCTGGATTTGGGGGATGAATTGCTTTTGTCTACCTAAATAATTCAATCCTCCAAGTATCCATGCATCTAGACTTCTTGTCTTAAGATAATGGATTTTTTAAGTATAAACTCTGTCAAGTTTTAATCTTTCCCTCTAAAGGAATTGACTCTGTACAACTGTCAAATGTATCACTGACTCTCAGGTTCCGTTACGGTGCTAATGATAACTTCTCAGTGTGTGGGTCTGTTACGGGTGTGGAGGAGAATAAAACTCTCCTGTACCCTTCTAGGTTCTTCCAGCTGCTCTAACAATCAAATTGATATAAGACAGATTAATAAGAGAAAATAAGCAAATTTAATTACATATATACATATGGGAAGCCCGTGTGTGAGAGCGTCAGAGACCCCACATTCACAAGAGGTTCAGAGACAGAAATGGAAAACGAGGCACGCAGGACATTCTGCAATAAGGATGAGGCAAGGCACCGTGGGGTTTCAGAGGGGAGGAGGTCATTCTCAGGATGATAAGAAAAGCAGATGTTCAGTAATTAGAACTATGCCCTGCCCCATAAATAGGTCACAAAATATACTTCTGCTGATAACTCTTATTATGGGCAAGGCTCCTAATTTAAATTATTAAACAGAGAGGTACATTTTTCTCTTAAACTCACAGGGTCTCAATTGCTTCAGTTCAAAATAGTTCACATGACCAAATGGCACATCTTGGGGAGGGCTGTTCTGAACCCCTGCACTGGAAAGACTGGTGAGTGCCTGGATTAGTCTTGATACAAAAACTTTAGTTTGCAGTTGCAAACTCCTCAAAGCCTGATGTCATTTACTTGACTGTGTTTTAGAATCACATTCATCTGGACACCTCTACCTAGAAAGAGCTCTCCATATAGAATTGCTCTGGACTGGAGCAGTTGGCCTAACCTTCCTGTCCCCTATAAATCCACGGACACATTTGAAACCAAGCTTTACCGGTGTCTTAGGTGTGGGTTTTGGACAGCACACAATACCCATGTGGGATGGTACTATTCCATTCCGCCTGTTCCTACCCCGAATAGCTACTGTGCTCAGCATCACATTAAACCTGGGAGAGGTGTTTTTGTGTTGTTTTGTTTTTAAATGATGCTATCATTGGTCATACTATTTTGCAACCTGAAACATCTCATACTAGCACTGATGAAATGACATCCTTTCCAGGTTGATTCCCCATTCAAACTACCACAGACTTTTACTTTTGCTCTACCTATTTTTGGATAAAGTGATATCATTTCAACAAACTCTTAACTTTAGCTCCATTTTACTCAAATAGTCGCATTACAAAAAGATGTTTTATGAAGTGCGGAGAATTGCTAAAATATGACAGTGTTTTTTCCCATCATATTGAAGACGACTATAAAAAGGAGAAAATTTACTGATCAAATGGCACAGTGGATGAAGTGGGGCTGCTAGGATTATAAAGTGCCTAATTTCAGCCTAAAGACCACTATAAATTGATTAGTATACAAAAAGAAGCAACTAATTTATGGGAAGTACATTATATGAGGAACAAAAAAGAATGGCAGCTTTAATTAATGGAGGAACATGTATGTGCTTTCGTGGTGTTTTTTTTTTTTTAAGTTAAAACTTCAAAGAAGAACACAAACCGATTTCTCAATCTATAGAACACTTTTCATCTTCAGTTTAGATGCACTGTTAAGTTCAGACACTTTTCCTTTGTTCTTATTATTTACAGTCTCCTAATAAAAAAAATTAAAAAAAAAAAAAAAAAAACCCAGGAGAAAAAATTTAAAAGCTTAATTAATTTTCACAGGAATTGCATTACTATGAACTGTTAAATATACTTCTAAGACTCTAAGCAATGAAAGCTAGAGGAGGGCTGCTAACAATGCCCATATCTAAAATCTAAATTTCAATTATCTGCTATATTTACAGCTTCATGCTTTACAATGTGCCAGAAGGGATGGCTTAGTGGTCTCGGCATCTGACTTTGAATTGCTATGTTCCTCAAATCACACAATTTAATTCATCCCTTCGTTTTTGTAGAGGCTGGATTCATAGGAACCCACTCCAACACTTGTGGGCTTACTCATCCAGGGCCATGTACGTGGATGGGGGAGTGACGGACTGCTCCGAAGTCTTCCCTTCTCTTATACTTGTACCAGACCATATTTTGTTTGAATGGAGACTCGCTTCTCTCTCTGTACATTAGGAGTGTTCCTAAAGATCTCCTCCAATGCAGAAAAATGTATAAAGTAGCAAGGGACTCATTATTTTTAAAACATGGCAAAAATATTTAGTAATAAAATATGGTCATTGTAACTAAAGTTTTCAAAACTGAAATAAAACTGATGCAGAGGCAACTCAAACCATGCAGAACTAGGTGCAAATGGATGCCTGGGTCTCTGAGGAAATAAGAGAGAGGCCTCTGCGGCTGCTCCCACATAACGCAAGAGCTCAGTCTCAGACTCTCATGTTCTATGTGCATTTTCCTGGAAAATAAAGAGGCCACCAGAGAGCCCACTTAAAGTGCTCCTGTCATGTAAATACATCCGCACGCCATGGCTTTCCACAGAGCTGAACTTCAATACGAGTGTATTATCCTATATAATAAAACACTAATATGCAAATCAACCAAACAATGGAACAACCATTCACTATGATGTGCACTGACCAACGGGGGGCAGACGCTCAATGCAGGAGCTGCCTCCCACAGAAGCAGGCTCACGGCTGGCAAGTACAGCAGTGGTGGCGGGAGCCTCACCCACCACCGCAGCAGCGACCACAGCAGCGCTAAGGACATCCCCTGAGGGGTCCCAGATTGTGAGAGGACTCAGGCCTGGCTGAGGGACCCCTCTTCCCCGAGTCGTGCACTGGGCTTCTAGTTTCTATAATAATAACTGTCACCTGTGGGAACAAAAAACAGTAGGTCTAGTTGAAATCCTCACTATAGTAGCAAATTAATTAAGGTTAGAAATGCCACAATTAATTAGATCATCTCTTCTTCACTTGAGGGGCCAGAATCTATACCGAGTGATCATAATCCCTACTGTCTAATAAAGCTACACAGCCAAGAAAGCAAGATGTTCTGTGTTATCAACAGCATCACCACAAGTTGTAGACGGTATGGACCTTGACCTTTCATTATTTCTCAGTACTCCACGTTATTTTCTTCAATGAACAAGTTTGACCATATTTAAAGCTTATATATCATCTTACATAACATACAAGAATGTCTGATAATAATTTCCATCCATTCAACCCACTTGTTTATCAATATGAGAAAATAATGGAAAGATGCACTGCCATATTTCACTCCTAGGATGAATATAAATAATAAAACACCTTCAAATATAATTAAAATGTAAATATATACTAAGTATCAAAATAGCTTCAAAGCTTTTAGGGTCAATAATTAGATAGGAAATACCTACAATATTTAAGTAATGCTTAACTTGATGTTTAAAACAAAAAAGTTCAAAAAAGGTGAAGACACCAATGATTTTTTTATAATATGTAAATATCAAGGGGAAGAGATGAATGACAAATATAGACATTTGTTATTTAAAGCAAAAATAATCATATGTCTCCTTAGGCAAGAGAAACAAACAAACAAAAAAGGTCAACAAATGAAGCTACATCAAACTAAATTTTTTTGCACAGCAAAGGAAACCATCAACAAAAAGACAACCTACTGAATGGGAGCATATATTTACTAATGATGTATCTGTTAAAGGGTTACTATTCAAAATATATAAGGAACTCATGCAACTTAATACCACAAAGATGAAAAATCTGATTAAAAAGTAGGTAGAGGAACTGAATAGACATTTTTTCAAAGAGGACATACAGATAGACAATATACATTGGAAAAGGTGCTCACCATCACTAATCATCAGATAAATGCAAATGAAAACCACAATGAGATATCACCTCATACCTGTCAGATAGCTATCAAAAAAAGAAATCAAACAAGTGTTGGCAAGGATGTGAAGAAAAAGAAACCCTCATGCACCGTTGGTAGGATTGCAAATTGGTGCAGCCACTATGGAAAACAGAATGGAGGCTCCTCAAAAAATTAAAAATAGAATTACCATATTTCCCAGCCATCCCACTTCTCGGTATTTATCCGAAGAAATCCAAAACATTAATTCAAAAAGATATACACATCCCTATGTTCATTGCAGCATTATTTACAAGAGCCAAGATATGGAAGCAACCTACGTGTCTATTAATACACAATTGGATAAAGAAAATATGGTATGCCCTAGCCGGTTTGGCTCAGTGGATAGAGCATCGGCCTGTGGACAGGAGGGTCCTGGGTTTGATTCCAGTCAAGGGCACGTACCTCATGCAGGCTGCTTCCCAGCCTGGACCCTGGTCTCTCTCACATCGATATTTCTCTCTGTTTTTCCCTCTCTCTTCTACTATCTCCAAAAATCCATATAAAAACATCCTTGGGTGAAGATTTAAAAAAAATAATAAAGTATATGATTCAATGTCTAAAAGAAAAGAAAATATGTTATGTATATACAATGGGATATTACTTGGCTATAAACAAGAATAAAATCTTACCATTTGCTACAGCAGAGATGAATCAATGACATATTTATGTATGATACCCACACAGTATGGGGAAAAAAATTAAAGCAGGTATCTAACTCATCTATTAGGGTGCAAATAACAATGTATATGTAGAAATGCATATAACTATATGTTGGTTTTTTTAAATTTCATAACATTAAAAACTTGAATATTTATATTAAAAAAGAAAGCCTGCAACAGATGATAAAAACATCAAATGAAAGGACAATAGAGGATTTTATGAAGGAGGTATTATGTTCCCCACAAAAGTGATTCAAAAGGTAGCAATTTCCCAGAACCACCTATGAAACAGTTTTGCCAAAAGAACTGATCCGGAATCCAATCAAGTTTCTACATTTAACTACAGAAAATTCAGGGAAAGAAAAAACAACATAAATGATACCACAAGGCAGCAATCTGCTAATTCTAGAATGTAGGATTCTGTGCAGTAAAAAAATGACCTGGTTTTTCCTCAAATTCAAAGAACTTAAAATAAAAAAGAAAATAGGAGGAAGGATAGCTCTATAATAAGAATCCTATGATCACAACAAACAGATGAGAAGTGTGAACACAACTTAGATTCTGCCACAAACAAATTTGACTCCTAAATATTGTTTTGGAGATAGCTGAATAAGTTTCAATATGGACAGGGTATCAAGTGATATTTAAATAAGCATGTATTAATTTTGTAAGATTATGTTTAAGATTTCCAATCTGTTAGAGATGTGCACTGAAATATGGCATGATGTCTGGAAGTCACTTTTCAGTATTAAAGGAAAATTAAAGAGGAAGAATGGATTAAACAAGATGAGAATATATTGCTAATTATGGAAAATAGCTGACATGTACATGGGGGTTCATTATACCAATCCACTTCTGTGCATGTTGAAACTTTTCAATAACACAGAGCTTAAAAATGATTTTTTAAAATACGTTTTTATTGATTTCAGAAAGAGGAAGGGAGAAGGAGAGATAGAAACATCAATGATGAGAGAGAATCATTGATCTGCTGCCTCCTGCATGCCCCAACTGGGGATCAAGTCTGCAACCCAGTCATGTGCCCTGACTTAGGAATCGAACCACGACTTCCTGGTTCATGGGTTGACTCAACCACTGAATCACACTGTCGGGGCTAAAAATGTTCTTAACTAGTAAAAAAAAATATGAGGCTTTAAATTAAAGAATATACTGAAAGAAAGAAAAAAGAGTCATAACAAATATAAAAGCAAACACAAAAAAATGAAATAGAAAATAAAGCCACTGCTAAAAACATCGAAGTCAAAAAACTGGTTCCAAAAAAAAAAAAAAAAAAAAGAAATTAAAGAAAGAAAACAGAAATCCATTGGTAAGACTGAGGAAGAGAAAAAAATGAAAATGAGGAAGCACACATAAACAAAATTAAAAAAAAGAAGAAGATGTATTTGTAATGAACCTGTTATGGTTTTTAAAACCAAAGTTTGCCCTTTTCCTATTATGGTGTTAATTTTCACAAGTGAAATTAGCCTATAATTTGCCCTTTTCATTCCATTCTTACCTAGCTTTGGTATTAAGAACATACTGACGATATACTAACAAAGTAAGTTGGAGAGTACTGTCTATACTTTTTTCTAGTCTTTAATTCATTTTTATCCCATGAGATTACCTGCCCATTGAGCACCAGGGAGAATATTCCTAGCAAATAGTCTGGGACTCCATCCCCCTTCTAAAATGGGTATATGTTAACTTTTGATTCAATTTCCTTTATAAATATATGTCTGATTTGGGGGTTTAATTTTTCATAAAAGTGCTTTAGTAATATATTCTCCATTTAAGCAAAGGTTTAAAATTATTGGTCTGAAGTTGTGTAATCTCTCCTAAAATAAATTATCTAAGCTTCCCGTATAGAAAGCTAAAGAAGATCAAAGTTAAGAAAAAGAAAGATGAAAAGAATGGAAACTAATAAAATGGAAAATATGTATATAATAGAGAAATATCAATTAAATCAAACACTGATCCTTTGAAAATACAAATAAAATGAACAAATAGTTAGCCAGAATAACCTATTAAGTAAGTGGGAAGACACGGATTACCAATGTCAGGAACGAAAGAGGGAATACCACTACAGATTCCATAGACAGGTAAAGAAAAAATAAACAAAAAATATTACTTATGGCAATATATCTGTCTATTACAATGAAACCAGTAAATGTCTTGAATGATACAAATGACCTATACCAACACAGTAAGAAAGATGGAACTTAAAGGCTCTATGCCATATAAAGAATTTCAATCTATAATTACAAACCTCCCACCAGGCAATGACAGGCCCAGATGCCCACATCACAAGCATCTTAGACAGAAATAATACCAGTCCTACTATAAGTTTTAGAAATAGAGAAGCAGGGGGCATTTTCTAACTCATTTTATGAGATCAGCATTATTCTGAAACCAAGATCATATAAAGACATTAGCCCATAAAGAAAACCAGAGACCAATCTTTAATAAAATCTTAGCAAATTAAACCCAGCAATATACACAAAGGATAATGTATCTTGATCAAATGAGGTTATCCAGAATGCAAGCTTGATTTCACATTAAAAAAACCATCAATGTAATTCACCATGTTAACAGAACAGAAAAGAGAGATATGAAAAAAAATATTATGATTAAAAACTCCCAGAACATTAGGAATAGAAGAAACCTTCTTCAACCTAACAAGAGATTAACACCATATTTAATGGCAAAGACTGAATGCTTTTTACTAAGATGGGAAGATGGCAGGAATATCTGTTTTTTTGCCATTTCTATTTCACATTGGAACCATGCAGTTAGGTAAGAAAAGGGAATAAAAACATAATGATTGGGAATAAGTAAGTAAAATTATCTTTTTTCCCTTAAAAAAATGATGCTGGGTCAATTGTGCATACACATATGAAAAAAAATTTACCTCTAGTTTACAGCACAGAAAAAAAATAAATTTCAGGTAGATGATAGAGTTACAAATGAATGGCAACAATAACAAAGCTTTTCAGAAACAACAAAGAAGAATATTTTCACTATTTGGGGATAGGAAAAAAATATTTAACAGGACACAAAAGCACTATTTATAAAATAAAAGATTGATAAATTGAACTACATTAAAAATAACTTAATCGACACCACACAGAGAGTGAAAACAGCAAGCCACAAACAGATATCTGCAACACATGTTTTCAATATAAGGGCTCTTATAGAGAATAAAGAAAGCCTACAGATCAATGAAAGAGAGGAGGGGTCCAGGAAATCCAATAGAAATATGGGCAAAAGATCTAGATAAATACTTCACAGGAAAAGGTAAAAATATGGCTAATAAACATATGAAAAGGTGTTCAATCTCATTAGTCACCAAGGAAGCACAAATTTAACCCTAATTTGACAACACTACATACCTCTCAGAACGGTTAAAATGAGAAAGCCAAACAATATCAACTATTGGTAAGGCTACGGACCTCCTCTGTTTTACTGCAGGTGCCAGGGTAATTTAGAACAGCCATTTAGAAAACTGGTACCAAGCACACAGCCTTTAACTCCTAAGTGTACAGATTCAACAAAATGTGTACATCTGTGCACCAAAAGACAAGTACAAGAATGTTTATAAAAGCATTATTCATAATAGTCTTGAAGTAGGAAAAAAACAAATATTTATCAACAGTAGAAGAATGAGTTTTTAGGTAAAAATAATAACTCACACAAATAGAGTAATAAATCAAGGAAAATTTAAATAAGGAAACGGGCTTCTAATTCCTTCTTCTTCATAGTAAAGCATAAGAAATATTGCCCATGGCAGGAAAATCAAGAAATAGATGTTTAAGTGTATTATTTAATGCTATAAAAGCAACCATTATTCAAAAGATAGTCATTAACCTGAAAATTATATGTAGCCATCAGGAAGTAGAGGAGGTGAGTGGGAGGTGGGAGATAATGTAAGTGTATGAAATCCTTCATCTATGGTTGCAGGCAGTCAAGAGCATGCATTACATTAAGTTGACATATCAATAGAGGGAACCGTATATAATAAAAGGGTAAGGCAGAATGACTGGGAACGACTGGTTGCTATGATGCACACTGACCACCAGAGGGCAGATGCTCAATGCAAGAGCTAACCCCTGGTGGTCAGTGTGCTCCCACAGTGGGAGCCCCGCTCAGCCACAAGCTGAGCTGACAGCTGCGGTGGTGGGAGCTTCTCCTGCCTCCTCAGGAGTGCTCAGGATGTCTGACTGCGGGGAGTGGGCCTAAGCCATCAGTCGAACATTCCCTGAGGGCTCCTGGGCTGCCAGAGGGAAGTCTGACTGCCTGCTTAGGCCCGGCTCCCTGGGGAGCCAGGTCTAAGCTGGCAGGTGGACATCCCCTGAGGGGTCCTGGATAGCGAGAGGGCACAGGCCGGGCTGAGGGACACCCGAATGCACGCATTTTCATGCACCAAGCCTCTAGTAATATAATAATTAATTTAAAATTATATGATAGCTACCAACAAAATGTAAGAACAGCAAATGTGAGCAAGCAGTATTGGCCTTTGGGTTTGGGAGTGAATAGGAGTCAGAGAGGCCAACATTCATTTTCTTCTTTTTTAAATCAGCTGTTTAGCATGTAAATATATTACTTCTATAATATAAATACTAGAAAAGGTACATAAAATAAAGAAAAGGCTCTGAGTGAAGACATGAAGAGATCTAGTCTCCACAGGAGCTCAGCAAGTTGAGCTCCTGACAAATGGTTGTAGTAAGATATGAGCATACAAAATCTCTTAGAACCCTAGAATATAAATTAAGGCAACTGCCTATGATTTTATAATTCAATAAATTATAGCCTGTTAACTTTCACTTTAACATAATTCTATTAAATGGTTTTGTTTTGAAATACGAATGTATGATTTACATTTTCAACACATATTATTCTATGCATAATTAGAAGAATACATTGCTAATTTTTAAAGATCGAGCTGCAAGATAATAATATAATCATGGGTTGAGCTATTGGAAGCAAAATACTTCTTAAAAATCATGGTTTGTTTTTTTTTTATAATATATTATATCATGTAGGAACAGATCTATGCTATTTAATGGACTTACTGGTACCTGTCCTGGCTACTGTTATTGCATAACAAAACATCCTCCAACTGAATGGTATTAATTAATATATATATTTAGATTCCCCAGATTTGTGGGTCAGGAATTCTGTAGGTCTAAGCTGGGCAGCTCTCACTTGGGGTCTTTTACAAGGTTGCAGTCGGATGTAGGCTGGGGCTGCAGTCAAGGCTGCACAGGTCTGGGCATCTAAGATGGCACCCTCACTTGGCTGCAGTGTATGCAACCTGGGCGCTAGGAGCTCTGCCACTGTTGTCAATTAGCTTGTCTAGCCATGGCCTTTGCAGTTAGAGGGACTCCGAGTAGTAGAACTCGCTGGCAGCTGCGTTACTCCAGAGTGACTTTCCCCAGGGAATCAGATGGAAGCTATGTGGCCTTTTGTGACCTCATCTCTGAGGTCACACAATGTCTGCTGCAGGCTATTGGTTTCAAATGAGTAACTGATATTAACTAATGGTAAACTACAGATTCACGAAGAGGAGACACAGACTCTCGCTCTTGAAGGAAGGGGTGTCAAAGATTTTGTAAACACGTTTTATAATCACCACACGACTCTAAGAATTTTTGAAAAATGTGACTTTAAGTAAAATACTACAATTTTTAATTAATGAAGTCACATTTACTTAGAATTTCTACCTTACCAGAATACTTCTGTGAACCATAATAAACTGAATGGCATTCATTGGGTGGAGGAGAAAGGGGAATTACTGAGGAAAAAATAAAAAAAGCAAAAGCTTGGCCCATCTTTGGAAAAGAAATACTTTCACCTGAAAACATAAAAGGGAAACTGTGCAATTAATAAAAAAAAAATTATGGAGAATAATGTAGCAATAACAACTGAGCGAACTTAAAATACAAAACTGTTTTGTCACATCGAATAAAAGGAGCGAAGCTAAATTATAAACACCGAGTCAGAGTTCCCAATGCCTTCATTTATTAACTAAATCTTCATGGCTCCTAACGAGTCCAGGTTAAACATGTAACCATAGAAAAAGTACCTTTCCCTAAATAAACTACACTTCACTCTTAATATATATTAGTTAATATATATCAGTTAATATATATTAATTAGTTAATATATATTAGTTGATATATATTAACTAATTCTCTGGGACTAAAATCTCAATGAAGTAATTCCTAGTTGTTAAGTCAAAAATAAGAGGGCACAATTTTTATCATTAGGGGAGTTTAATTTCTAATAAACACAAATAACTCCTCTGCATTAGGACGCTGGAGCAAGTTGTCATGTTTCCTGTTCCTTTATGTTCTTATCCCCCATCCCCCAACACACTTCCTAAGGTCAACTGTCTTTTATTGTTTAAATAAGAAAACAAGGAGTTGTGAAGGTGGTTAGTAACAATTTGGGTATTCAACAGAACAAGGTCTTTAAATAAGTGTTATTCCTTAATACTCTTCTTTCCTCTAACCTATCCCCAAGTATACATTCACCTCAAGCTTCTCCATTGCTATCATTTCTCGGTCACCCCTTTCAATTATTTTCTAAGAGATCTTTGAACTGGTTTTAATTTATTTGGAAGTCATTTAAAATTTCATTAAGAACACAATTGAAGGAGTAGAGGGAATGACTCCTCGTTCTTGGCTTCTTTAAGTAAGAGAGCTCACTCAGGGAACTAGAGAATAGTAAATGAATGAACTCCGCCGGCTGCCTCTTATGTCAGGCTGGCATGCATCAAACCAAACAGCTAGGAAAATACTAAGAAAATATGCAAGGGGGTATTGATCAAATTGTTAACCACTTTTATTTCTAGGCCATAGTTTTTTAAAAAGGAAAACAAAACAAAAAAGAAGCAGAAAATCAGTCTTGAGACATGGAATTTCAGAACTCAAGGGAGGTTGTCTGACATTTTTAACTGATAAACAAGAAAAACAAAACCAAAAAAAGTACTTCAATTTGCTCACAGCCCCAAAGGAAGTCAATCCCCAGGCTCTTAGGCCCTTTCAAGCACAATGGTTTTAGACATTTCTCATGACAAATAACACTCCTTCCCTTCTGCCAACTCACCTGTCCACTGCATCTAGATATTCACAAAACAACTTGGTAATTAATGAAACCATGTGCAACTGGCAGGTTAGATTTAAGGTTCATTCTTGTTATTAATGAGATGGAATAATATTGGTATTTCTAGTATTTCTTACAATGACTTCTGTGGGCTCATGGTAAATGGCACTTGCAAAAGGGTCGGTGGTCAAATAAATTTGGGAAACTAATTAAATTATATAAAAATTTTATATAATACTCAGAATTTTTAATTTGCTACATTATGAGCCCCCGTGGAGGGAATGCAGTATGTAGCATTTCACAGTCTTATTTGAACTGGGATTACTTAGAGGACTAGAAATCTGTGGAACACTCTTTGAGAAGTCCTAAACTACATGCATTGAATTTGAATTATGATAACAATTGAACTAAAAATGATATGGAATCCAATCTGCAGTTCTTGTAGCATATGGTCCTAAATAAGTAAACAGTAATTAATACAACTTATTAGCCAACAGTTTTAAATAATTTTGAGGTTCCCAACAGCAAACTTATTGGAGTTGTTAGATGCACTGGTGACCAATGCTTTTGACTGGCTTCCTTTACTTGGTTAGTTGCATAAATCTAGTTATATACTATAGGACATAGCCAACTAAGATGTTAACCAGACAGCTTCTCATCTACACCGCCTATCAGAGCATTCAAAGCCTCATGTAGTTGAAGCTACTTACATAATTTGAAGGCCACCTTTTCAGTTCTTAGCGTCCTCGTTTACCTTTTTAAAGCTTTAAGAGGCAATTGCAGAACCATTCAGTGTCATAAAATTAAGTAAAACTGAAGGTATAAAAATTCTCTCATATAACAGAGGACACTTTAGAAATTAATTATTGTGATGTTTCTTGTTAATTATATAAATTGAAAATTTTTATTTAATAAAATACTCATCTAACTTCATAGCTTTAAAATAATTACAAGCAGATGTTCATTGTTGACATGGGGTATTTTATATTTACTGTAGAGGAATATTACTTTTTTAAAAGTATGAGGATTGCATTCATTATTAAAATTTGATCCATAGTTTGAATAACAATACAAAGCAAAAGTGTGTGTTTATAAAAAAAAAAGTTTAACTGTAGAGGTCAAGTAAAATGTTTCTTTTGGATAGTGTCTTGGGTATTACATCATTATATCAAAATATGTCTGTTCAGAAATCTCATATAGGTGAGGCAGCTGGGGTGAACATCTATTAATTTATTTCTTATGAGGTAATGATAAATATAGAAATTTTGCAACCTAAAAAAGAAGTGAAGTTTCTCATTTTCTTGGAGATAGGTTGAGCTTTAAACCCCCATAGGCAAATAAAGGTCTTAATCTATGTTTTGGATTTTTTCCTTTATTTATAGGGTGAATTAAAATGTTACTGAGCTAACTTGGACTTTCTATATATAAATTTTAAACATTTTTTTTTACATCAAGGAGGGTTTGGTCATTTTATTCAAAAATTCATCTTTCTATCATAATTAGTAAGGAAAAAATCTTTACAAAGATGTAACCAAAGTTTATTAGTACAGAACTTCTGCATTAGGTGAAAAACAGCAACAACATAAAATTCACTGTGAGACTTCCTTGAAGCTTTTGAACATTTTTTCACTGTGAAATTTGGTGTAAAATATGTATAGGGCTAGAATAGATTGTCTCATTACAATATATTTTGTACAATGCCCCATTTAAAGCCACATCAAATTATAAGTTGTAATGATTTTAAAATCCTTACTACCTATATAACCCTCTTTATTCCAGAGCCATAATGAAAAAATTATTTATTAATGAGCTTGATTTATAAAATTAAGCCCATTACAATTTTTGCCTTTGGGCACCAGATCAAAGTTAAAAACATTCAGTGAGCTACAGAACACATAACGATTATAAAAGCAGTCAGCAGCACCATAAATCACAATTATTCCAAAACAATACACCAAAAATGCAATTTAAACTGATAATGTATCATTTAATTATATGTTGATATGGAGCAAAATTTGTTTAAACGACTTAGGAAAATACGGAGTCTTGGAAGATTATTTTTATTAAGAAATAAATTGGAGAGCTGACAAATTTTTGAGGGTATATGAAACAAAAGGGCAGTCTGCGTCTTTGGGTGCCTCCAATTACAGCTTGAATATCTGTATTCAGGAAGCTAGGTTCTGAAGACTGGCAGATTTTGTGATGTAAAGAACCCTACTATGTCAGAGCTGCTGCTGACCTTTCTGACACACCAGACAGCCATATTACTGAGTTCACCTGATCACAGAGTTTTCACCAGAAATGATAACGAGGGTGGAACAAGGAAATCAGCACCATTTTCTATGAAGCCACTATTTATCCTGCATGGAATAGTCAATAGACTGCATATGATAGGTTTTTTAAAATATATTATTAGTGATTTCAGAGAGGATGGGAGAAGGGAGAGAGATAGAATATCAATGATGAGAGAGAATCATCGACTGACTGCTTCTTGTATGCCCCCTACTGGGGACTGAGCCTGCAGCCCTGGCATGTGTTCCTGATGTAATAGAACCCAGGACCCTTCAGTCTGCAGGCTGATGCTCTATCCACTGAGCGAAACCAGCTAGGGTGTGATAATTTTTCCTAAATAGTTATATAAAGCAACTTCTGCTTTCAAATTCTTCAAGGTAGGATTAGATAATTGCTTCACATATCAGAAACATTTGAGAGTTCAGATATGTTGGAGACACTTGATACATGCAGATATATTACTAAATATATTTAATTCTTACCATGAAAGTTAATTAAATAAAATTCTTTCAAAATATTTATTTGTAATCAATAAATGTTTTTACTCAAATAGACAATTTACATATTAGTAAAATATTTCAGAAAGCATTATATGTTAAATATTTTTCCTTCAAATATTCTAAATAAAACCTAAGCTTACAAATCAGAAATCCCGGAAATAAATGTATCCACTGAGGAAAAAAATTGTACATTTTCATAAAAGAAACAATGGGTATTTAAAGCAAACAAATTCATAAAACCTCCGCTAAGATTAGCTACAGGACAGCCTTTTTGTTTGTCTGATGCAAATCAAATGCATTTTCTACAGATGTTAAAAAAAATAAAGAGGGATATCTGCAGGTTTGGTCATTGGCATGTATGGCTATCTTGAGAATCATACCTGTTGATTCAATATGTTATTTATAACCAGTGAAACTAAAAAGCATAAGGGGTAATCATTCATGTTCCTTATTTGGAATTGTCTCATGTTTTGTATACAACATATTTCCAGGAGGAGCTGTAAATGTCATACATGTACCAGGGCTTTTTAATGGTTTCCTGTTCTAATAGTTGGTGTGAATCTAACAGACTCTGGACTATCCTTGCTCTTTTAGGGAAGGAGGGGAAAAACAACAACAAAGAAACCCAATCAGGTCTAAAAACGAGTTTATCCTATTTTGTACAAAGAAAACAGAAAGAGTCTGGGGAAGATAAACTAATTTCCACCAGTTTCTGCCTACCACATATACACTAACTCAATTTAGATTGATCTGATAATGTCTACAGACTTACTACCAAGACACAAGGTTGCTATATACACTTAGACTTCTTTTTTATTTTTTATTTTTTCAAAAATAGCATGAGATGATATGTTGTCTAAGCTCCCTTTAATTTTATTTTAGTTTTATCTTGGTCTCTTACTTCAAAGTAAATAAGACAAGTTTTTTACATCTTTTCAAAATATGCCACAGCAGGATAATGCCAGAACCAATTATATATCTAACACAACTTTAAGTCATAAGATGATGATTTTTAAGAGAACACAGCCTGATTTACTTGAAAAATTCTGTGTATGGAGGGGCAATAAAATAGTAGCATTTACATAAAAGAAACAATGGGTGTTTAAAGCAAACAAATCAGAAAGAACAACATTTTTGTTCTCAATGAACCGAGTTTGATTCTCATACATCATCTATAATAATAAAAGCATGATATGCTAATTAGACCAGACGACCTTCCGGATGACTTTCGGGAGAAGCCGTGGTGGCTGAGGCTGAGGCAGAGGCAGCCTCCTCAGCTGGGGGTGAGGGGGAGCCTGAGCCCCTTGCATGAATTTCGTGCAGCGGGCCGCTAGTACTTCAATAATATAACTTAATATTGTTTTTCAGAAACTGTATTATCACTGTTACCAAACAGAATTAGTATAATTAAAATAAGAAATATGGCCATAGCAAGTAATATAATTTTTTTAAATAGTAAATAAATGCAGCTACAGAGAAGAATGTTTTTTCTTCCTTACTACATTCAATTTTCCTATTTAAAATAACTTTTACAAAAATGAGAAAATGTTATTTACATCCTAAAGTATCTGAATTATAAACTCTATTATAGTTGTGAGCCAGTGTTATGGCTCTTAACAGGTAGCCTTATTTATTTTACTTATATTAAATTCAAGTACAGTTTACAAAATTGTGGTCAGTCTTTAATGTAGGATTCTTGAATATATTACTTAATACCCATGATTTACTATAACATAAATATAGACTTCAAACTATATCTTATTTCTTTATAAAAGGTAAAAGTACTAAGTTTATTTTTATGTGTGAGAGTACATAGGTTTCATAAGAAGAAATACATAAAATAATTCAATTTACATCTACAATTTTAATATGGATGCACTATACAATGAAAAAGACTTTGCTTAAAAGTATACTTTGCCTAAATAATGTGCAGTATTCATTCCCTAATAAAGTAGAACTGAAATTTTTCCACTTTTTGTATTTAAAAATATCATTAATGACTTACAGCAAAGGTGTAGAAGAATAGTCAAGAACTGATATCACCTCTACATAAAGCACACTGGGGGAAAAATGAAAGAGAAAAAGAAGAAACTCCAAAAGACAAGCTTGACTCAAAAACAAGATAAACTCCGCAGTATACCTGAAACATAAATTAGCAACTGCGACCGAAGCCATACTTGCTAGACTCCACAAGAATAGCTTGAGAGATTCCACTGAATGTCTAAAAGGAGTGCCAGAGGAAGAAAATATAAAAAAGGTTAAGAATCACTGTAGTTTGAGATAATAGCTGATAAATTTTCAAAAGAGAAGGAAGATGTAAGTCCTCTGGTTGAAACTGCATCTCAAATACCACACAAACAAAAAATGATTGAAAAAGTAAAACGTCAAGAATAAAGCAAAAATGCATTCCTTCAATCAAAGAGTGATAATTAGACTTTCATCAACAATAATAGATTGCAGACAATGAATAATCTTTTAAAATTTTAAGGAAAAACAGCTGTCAACTTAAAAATTCCATATCCAATAACCTATCATCCAAGAGTTAGCGCAAACTAAAGGCATCTTTGGAAATTCAAAGAGTTTACATTTCACATATCCTCTTTCATAGAAATAGTCAAGAAAGTACAGCACCATTATTTTTTTAATCATCACCAGAGGACATGCTTACAGAGAGAAAGAGGGAGACAGAGAGAGAAACATTGATGAGAGAGAGTCATCAAGCGGTCCCAACCTGGGGTTCGAACCCTCAGCCCAGGTATGTGCCCGGCCCGGGAATCGAACCAGCAACCTTTTGGTGCACAGGATTATGCTCAACCAACTGAACCAGCTGGGCAACAATAGTATTTTTCAAAAAGCCAATCATGGAAAGGCATGAATCACACAAGTATAATTATTCAAACAGGTTGCTAAGTCTAAATAACTAATGGCTTTAAATTTTTAATTACCAGTGTTTTGAGCTTAAGGTAAAACAAATCTATACATAACAGTAACAAGAAGCATAACTGTATTAATCAATAAACAGAGAGTATAAGAGTAAATCATATTTAGAAAGACAGAAATTCTTGGCAACAAAATTTTATTTTAAAAATTACTATGTACATGTAGGTATGGATCTCTCTATACACACATCCTATATAATAAAAGCCTAATATGCTAAGTGTCTGATTGTCCAATAGGCCGTTCAACCAATCAAAGCATAATATGCTAATGATACCTAAGGCCGCTCAATGGCTCGCTATGACATGCACTGACCACAAGGAGGCAGACAGTTGACCAGTCACTATTGACTTGCACTGACCCCCAAGGGGCAGATGCTCTGACCCGTAGGTGAGAATGCTGCTGGAGTCCGACCCATCAGGACTGAGCAAGATGGGCTGGACATGCCCTGGAGCCCTCCCACAGTCCCTCCCTGGCTTCCCAACCTCCCGCATCCCTCCCCAACCCCGATCATGCACCGGTGGGGGGTCCCTCAGCCTGGCCTGCACCCTCTCGCAATCCGGGACCCCTGAGGTCAGAGAGCCAGTTTCAGCCCAATCCCACAGGCCAAGCCGAGGGACCCCACTGGTGCACGAATTCGTGCACTGGGCCTCTAGTACATACATAATAAAGCACAAAGTGAAAGGTCATTTCAAATGACTTTAGATCAAAACCCTTTGATGGTGCATCTTTGTTGTTTGTAGTCATGTTAACGCTATTATTTTTAAACTTTTAAAATTGTAGCATAAATGAGGAATTATATTAAACTTAACAGCAATCAAGACTTTCGGGGTGAAGAGAAGCAATTAAAAATCAAAGAAATTAAACTCTGAATGATAAGCTGAATTATAGGTATTGACTTAAACTCAAGATTTTAAATAAATATATTCATATACTTTCTAACTCAGGCCAGAAACTGATGCAGAAGTAATGTATTCTCAGGAAAAAGGCGCACACCTAGGACCTAGATTTTGGCCCAGGTCCACACCATTCTCCATAGACCTTTGGAGAGGAGATTTATGCCAAGTCTGGGGCAAGGAAGGTAAAAGGTAATCTTGGCAAATCTGTTCCAGAAAGGAAGGAAGCTAATAAATATTAAGTCATGTCAAGAACACAGAGGTTAGTCTAATGGGACTTCCAACTCACCAAAGCTGAGGCATCAGAAAGCGTTATTATAATTGATTGAAACACACTACATCTCTGAAAGTCTGAATCCAAAGTGTTACTTGAGGAAGAAAAAGTCTGAGAAAACTCATTTATCACCATTTGGTATGTCTATGAAACAAATGAATTACTTTGAAAATCACTTAGTCATTAAAAGCAAAAAAAATTAAGTTTTTCCTGTATTTCTAGTATGAATTATATTTCAAAGTATTCAAGTAGCTATGGTTGAAAACTGGAAAGAGTGTTATATTATAAAAGAATGCTAGCAAGGGTAGAAAAAATGAAAGACTTTTAAAAGTGTCATAATACTGAAAGAAATTGTTGCATCAGGTTAAAATTATCAAATGTTATAAAAGCAATTGACAGTAACTGGAAATAGTAGCAAAGTAATTATTTCTGGTTGCAAGTAGAACAAATTCAGGTTTGTAATGGAGGGATGAAGCTATCACCTTAATCTAATAATCAAATTTAGGTCACTAATGGTGAAAAATACAACTGATATTATCTGTTGTTGTTTTTTATCACCTATGATGTCATCTTGCTAAAAACATTTAACTTAAACTTAATCAAGCCTTTAGATATAACTCTCAGTTAACAGAACCTACAGAGACTAGAGGAACAAGTCAAATTATCATAAGAAAGAAAACAAATTGATTAAAAAATGACATACTAAAGGATAACTGGCTGGTTTTTCTGCAAGTCAGTGTAATAAATGAAGAGCCTATTCTACATTATAAATACTTAAAAGACACAGCAATCGGATGTGTGCTCTTGAACTAAATGTGTAGTTTTAGATTAAATCCTAATTTAATACAGCATTCAGAGGACAACTGGGGAACCTGTAATATAGATTACTTATTAGATAATGTTAAACATTGTTAATTTTGAGATTTACTAATATTATATCACAACTAGTGACCCATCATGCGAAATCGCGCGAGACCTGGGACCCCTCCCCCACACTCCCAGCCCCCGCCCTCCCCACCCCCCGCACAGAGGGGTCTGCCCTGAGTCCTGGAGTCCCGCCCCACATGGCCAGTGTGCCGCAGGACAGCCCCGAGTCCTGGAGTGCCGGCCCGATGCCCCGCCTCCAGGCTGCATGGAGCGGCCCCGTTGGGCCACGCACCTGCGGTGTGCATGCAGGGCCGCGGAAACCCCAGCAAAAGTAGCGTGAAGTGGCCACGGGGACCCCACGGTGCATGCACATGGGGCCGCGAAAACCCCGGCAGAAGCTGCGCAAAGCAGACAGCGGGACCCCGTGCCACTATGGGGCCGCAGAAACCCTGGTGGAAGCCGCTCGGAGCGGCCACTGGCCCCACCCCTGCTGCCCAGCCCCCCGCTGTGTGCACCGCCATCTTTGATGGTGTTAAGGCGTGAGGGTCAATTTGCATATTACCTCTTTATTATATAGGATGTATAAAAAGACTTATATTTTTGAGGTACGTGTGTAAGTTTTGGGGGTTGTATGTGATGATTTCTGTCTTTCAATGTAGACCCTTTGGTGGTCACCACCTATTGGACTACAGGCTCAGCATGACTTCCCAGCCTCCCACCGAATGTGTTGAGGAACAGGGTTGGGAACATTAAAGCCACAGGGGCAGAAGAAGAGAGAGAGCACAGGTTTCTTGATCATCCCATTGACCCCAAGGGAAGCTGAGCACCAGTCAGGTGTTCTGTGAACATGCCATGGGTAGGCATCACAGGACAGGGCCGATGCCCCTAATGCTATACATTTTACAGAATGAGTGTGAGAGGAGCCCTGTTGGTGTCAGGAGTAAAGAAAAAGCCGGGAACATGGCAGAGCACAGTGTGGATATCCAGCTCTTTTTTTTTTTTTCCCAATCCTCACCTGAGGATATTTTTCCATTGAATTTTAGAGAGAGTGGAAGAGAAAGGGAAAGACAGAGAAAAATACTGATGAGAGAAACACACTGATTGGTTGACTCCTGCACACACCCTGACCAAGGCCCAGGCAGAGGAGGAGCCCACAACCAAGGTACATGCCCTTGACCAGAATCGAACCCAGGCCCCTTTGGTCCACAGACCGATGCTCTATCCACTGAGCCAAACCGGCGAGGCTATCCAGCTCTTCACCGTGGTGCTGTGCAAGGCCAGCTGCCTTGAACCTGGATATCTTGGGGCCTCTGGAATTTCACTGTAAATGTGGCTGATGCCGGGGGCCACTGGCCCCATTGAAAATGAGTTCAAGTGCAGCCCCACACTCTCATGGTGAGGACATGGTTCTGGTCCTAGCCAGCTTACTTTTCAACCCAGGGTGAGCCCCCACGGTCATTTCAGCCAGTTCTGCTTGTTTTACCACAGGGTTGAAAGGCTACTTCAAAACTCCTTTGCATGAAATAATATAACTTACAAATACTAAAGTTAATGACTAACAAGTAAAAAATACAAATAAAATCTGTAGATTTGAAAGAAACAAATGGGGGATATCAATCCAATGCTAATAAGAAATAACAAACAGAACAGTAATCATAATAATATTAAACAGGTTGGACTTATCTATTAAAATACATAGTTAATTACAGTGGATTTTCAATATACATGGTTTCTATGGCCCTCATGTCCCTATCTGCATTCCTAAGGTAAAGCCACACTGACAGGCTGAAAATAAAGCAACAGAAAAATACATGAAGTAGATTGTAACCAAAACAGACTGGTGATTGTAAATATATTGGACTAAATAGAATTTAATAAAAAATTACTAATATGGCTAAAGAGAAAAACTTTAAATGAAAGGAAGCGTCAAGATGATAACAACCATGAATTGTAAATAGCTGATAATATAGCCTCAGCAAACATAAGACAAAATCTCCCAAATTTAGAAGCATGATTTGACAAATCTATTACCATAGGTGGAGATTTCAGTACACCTTTGTCAGAAATAGAAAGGTAGAAAAGTAAAAAAAAAAAAAAAAAAAAAAAAAAAAAGGTAAGAGTATTTGAACAACAAAATGAACAATCAATCTTGAGGTAATAGAGAAAGAAGTAGGGGGTATGCATTTATTTTAATACCTATCTTAACTGCTTTACCAGAAATCAGTACCATATAAATCTCTTTGTGGATGCTGTGATTAAATTAGCAATGGGTCTAGAGTGATATGTTCATAAACTTTAAAATGTATTACTAAATATTTCATAGGGTAAAGAGAAAATCACAACGGAAATCAAAGCACTGTGAAATGAATTACAAATGAAGGTACTGGGTATCAAAAATTAAAGGATGCAGCTCCAGTAGCTGTATTTTGATGAGAAAATATATTTTAAGTGCATTTATTTAAAGCAAGAAAGTGAAAAATACCCACATAAAAATCTAGAAAGGAAAATGTAAACATTTCTTTCTTCACTCTTACTTTACTTAAAACTAATGTGAAATAAAGGAAATGAGAGCCTGAGGTAATAAAATAGAACAGGAAGAATAACTGAGATTTAAAAAATCCTAAAACTGTTTCTCTGAAAACAATTCTAAAATACCAATCACACAGACAAATCTCCATAAAGGCAGACCAAGGTAAAAAACAAACAAAATGCACAAATTAACATTATTAGAAATGGGGAGGGGGGGTAACTACAGAGATTATTTTAAAATTTCAAGTTTATTTATACCAGTAAATTTGAGAATTAATGACAATATAAAGTTCTGGAAATTTTAAAAATTGGCCAAAAAAAAAAAAAAAGAAAAAAAAAGAAATAGCCCTGGGCAGTGTGGCTCATTTGGTTGAATGTCATCCCATGCTCCCAGACGGTGCCAGTTTGATTCCTGGTCAGGGCACATGCCCAAATGTCCGGCTCGGTCCCCAGTGGGGGGCAGGCAGGAGGCAGCTGATGGATGTTTCTCTTTCACTGATGTTTTTCTCTTTCTCCCCCTCTCCCTACCTCTCTTTCTAAAATCAATAAAACATAATTAAAAAAAAAAAGTACAGAAGAGGAAACCATTCCTGGGAAGTTAAGTTACTTCTCCAAGGTGACATAATTCAGTCTCTAAGCTTAGACCAGATGGTGGGTCCCAACTCCTAACCTACAAAACATTGGCTGCTCTTGTTTTATTTGAACACACTGTATTCTTAACTCAGGTGGAAATAGCCAAAATTATCTCTTGTTTGGCGCTTTCTGCTTGGCTGATTCCTCCATTGGTACAGCCTTCCGAGAGAGTCAGCCTACCTGTCTTAACTGCTTCACCAGAAACAAATTTCTCTTCATACTTGATGTTAGCCATGCAACCAAATGTGAGAACTCCTGCCAGACAAGGGAAGGCTGAAAGGGCAGGTTGTCCTGTTCAACACCATCAGATTAAAATTAGTGCTGTGGCCAAATATTTTTCACCAAATAGAGAGCAGAATAATATACACAGGATCTTTGGGGAAAACTTGATCTGTTCTTACATGTGGTGAATGTCGGTTAGTTAATTGAGGCATTTACTTTTCTAGACCCAAGAGAGTCTGTGTCCTAAATCATGGCTTCTGTGGCCTGAGACAAAACTCCTTGTAGGGAGATAGTGCTGGTTGCCTTTTCTCTAATCTACTTATTTAACAAGGCTGACGATACTAAGTATGATGAATTAAATAGGAATGAATAAAAACACATGCTTGTTTCTTAAAAAAAAATGTCAAGGTATCATTACAGTCATGTCAAATTATCCTGTTTTTCACCACTCCCTTCCTCTTCAACAGAATATCTGTCCCATTTTCTTCTACTTCTTTTTTTTGTTTGTTTTTACAACTTCACCATTCCATGCGAAATGTTACAGCTAATTTATTTTCCACAACTCCAGTGTGTTTATTCATTTGTCAAATACCTTGTGATCTGTTCACTCTACCTGCTACATCGTTGAATAAATTCATGGAGACTATGCTGCTAAGGGTTTCTTCCATTTCCATACCATCCCCATATCAAGCAGCTTGCTCCCCACAAGGCAGGTTGAGTCTCTCCTCATCATTTAACTTGACACCATTCTCCCACTGCACTGAGATTGCAAAGTGCACTCGATTGCGATGCAGATTCCCCAGACCCTCCTCTCAAAGATTCGCATTCAACAGACTGGGCTGTAGCTCAGATTCTGTCATTTCTGCAAAGACCTCCAGCATTCCTGAGGCAAGTGTTCTTTCAATTACTCTTTGAGAAACAGTGCATTCACTATTCTTCCCCTCTGTCCACTAAGGACTGCCTCTGTCTCAGCACTGCTTGCCTATCCTTGTTGCTACGAATTGAATCCCTGAATTCTGCATGCCTCTCGGATGCTCATACCTTCGAGGCATCTTTCTCCTTGAGGCCTCCCTGACCGCTCAGCACAAAGCTCCCCTGGAACCTATTGCACCCATTGCCATTATCAATGGTTTATACCTGCCCTTGGCTCTGGGTGTACATCTATAGGAATGTCTACCCGGTCCTCCAGTCCTCCTCATGCTGGAAACAGCTCTTCGCCCAGTGAAACCATGTACCCAATATGGTGTGCTCCCCCAAACCCTGATTTTTTAAAAAATATATTATATTGATTTTTTACAGAGAGGAAGGGAGAGGGATAGAGAGTTAGAAACATCGATGAGAGAGAAACATCGATCAGCTGCCTCCTGCACACTCCCCACTGGGGATGTGCCCGCAACCAAGGTACATGCCCTTGATCAGAATCGAACCCGGGACCCTTGAGTCCGCAGGCCGATGCTCTATCCACTGAGCCAAACTGGTTAGGGCACCCCCCAAACCCTGATTTAAAGTAGCCCAAGCCTGGTTAAAGTCACTGATCAGACTCCTTTCCCAGAGCCTAGAAAAAGGGTTCGTGCCTCCCTGGAGATGGGGAGATGGGATTATCAGCAGGCATATGCCCTATGGTGAGGAAGCTGGCCTGCAGATAAACTGACGGAATCTGTGAAAGAACAAAGCAGAGGCGATGACTGGAATCGGATTCCCCAGTTTCCTGAGCCCCACCTGCCTCTCCTGCTTCCCAAGATGTGGCGATTCCACTCGCTCAAGGATTATATGCCACAAACTCAGAAAAAAATGCCCCTCATTTTTTGACTGAGACATTTTTTCATTGTACTTTTGTCACTTTCAATTAAAGGAGCTCTTAAATGGTTACTGGCATATAAAATTTAACCCCGTGTGCTTTCCACTGGGATTATAAATTCTTTAAGAGCTGTTTCCACTGCTTTGCCTCCAATTTGCTTCTCAGACAACAGCAGGACGGTTTATACCTCACTTCCCTCTACTCAAAAGTGTTCTTAATAAGGTTATTCACAATATCAGGTTTGAACTCCTATTTCTTTGATTCCCTCTACTTGTGCCTTTGCCTAAAAGCTGATGCTGAGTTCTGTATGTTGGTTGGCGGAACACTCATCTGCCTCACTACACCAAAGTGGAACCGACAATTAATTATTCTTGATTAATTGTTCTACTGCCTTATCCAAGATCTGTGGGTTTTATTTCCTAAATATTTCTGGCACTTATTAGCTTTATGACTAAGCAATTCAACTTTACTTAATCTCTATGTGCCTCATTTCCTTATCAATAAAATGGGAATATAAATGGTGCCTATTATCATAGGATTGTTATGAGGATTAGACAGAACAATACATTTGAAGCACTTAGAATAATGACTGGCAAAAAGTAAGTGTGGCTGTGGATGCTTTGTAATTACTACTGTATCACTGAGTTTATATCTGTAAAGGGATCATGATATAATTCAGGATTTTGCACCTATGCCCTGAGTCATATTAGAGCAAATTCCTAAGCATTTTCTTATCTCTACCCTTTAATTTTGCAAAGCTAAACTTGTAAACTCTCTGCTGAAAACTCTTCAGTGGTCTTGCATAACATAAATGTCAAGCTCCTATGTGGGACTTATATGGTCCTTCATGATTTGGCCCCTCATCTCTCAACACTCCCTCAGCAAGACCAGAGTGCTTGTGATTCCTTGGAAAAACCGTTTCTCACATCTGGCTTTATTTCTGTACTTCTCTGGCTAAAATACATTCTCCCAGGAGTTGGCCTGGTTGGTTGTCTCCTATTCATCCTTTAAGACTCAGCATTTCCATGCAACTTCCTCCCTTCAAGAATTATTTTCAAATTCCCTTGTTAGTTTTCCATATATTTTCTTTGTACATACAAAAATCATTGCACCTGCCATATTATATCATCATTTCCATTTATTTGTCTGTACTCCTCAATGGATGAGGGAGAGAGGCATATAAATGAGAATACTCTAGGGGGAGGCCCATGTTTTATTCATTTTTTAATCGCAAGCAAAAACCATGGTACTTGGCACAATGTTTGTTAAATGAAGGAAGACATTAGAACCATTTTGCTGAGTCAGCACAACATTATGGATAAAGATCTCACAAAACTCACATACTCAAAAGTAGGAAAATATTATGAGGGCTTGACAAAGCCTTAATTGTCCATATTGGTCTCTAGGTTACACTATCAGTTGGGAATCATGCAATGAGCTAAAACGATAAAAAAAATTTTCTCCAAATTAGGCCAGAAGAAATGTATCCTGAAATTGATGCCTAGATTCATGGCTTTAAAATATTTAATTTTGCATGTTATTTTGGGGCCACCAATTTGAAAAATTTCAAGGATTTTAAAACCAAAAATCAGTTTGGAAATTTCTAAAGTAAATTGTTTTATGTTACATGATGCAATAAATATTGCACCCCTCTGTTCTTTAGGCACAATACATATGGTAGAATCAAAACAGAACAAATATTTTTGTCCACAGTGTTTCTCCAGTGTGGGGTACAGTCATACAAGCAATGGCTATAGTGTGTTTTCACAATTTATTTGTATAAGTACTAAAGGTACCTAAAGAAAAAAAAAGTAGAAGCAGGGACATTACGGAGAGTATTTATTCTACTTATTTCAGGGAAAGTAGTTCATGGATATTCATTAAATGTCTATCTGGTCCCAGATCAACATTTTCCTGATATTTGTATGTTTAATGGAACATACTTGCAGAAAGCTTCTCATTTCTAATTTATCTGCTTATCAAAAGAGGTTTAGAAATACTGAAAAACTCATATTCTGACATTAAATGATCATCTCTTTAGGTTCTATATTTACTTTTCCAAATATGCAGATAATTAAATGAAATATTTTCAAACTGTTAAGAAAGCACTTACCTGAAGCTAAAATCGAATGACTACAATAATTTCCGAGAAAATTCTCTCCCCTACCTCTGCCATCATGTTTAAAATGAAGGAAGCTGAAAAGTGACTAGGAGGATTGAGTTTGAACCATATTAAAAATGCAGAAATGCCACAATACCTTCAGAGGTCTACTTATGCTGTCTTAGTTTGCAATATAGATTTAAAATATATATAAATAAATTTCATGCTGAAGTCCATGTGTTCATCAGCAGTGGATGAAGAAAACACAAAAACATATATTACCCTTAAAACACTATTATTTTCTGAAATATTGCATTTCAGATATTTTCTCTAGGAAAAAAAACAACCTGTTAGAATCTGAGAATCTGTTTGTTTTCTTTATTTCCATATGGGCTTCATTCATTCATTCATTCAGTCAATCTGTTATTACCTACCATATGCTAAGTGCTGGGCTACCAAGAGGAAAAGCAATTCTCTGCCCTCAGGGTACTTCCACTCTTGAGGAAAGAGGGAGATATACAAAGACAAGTGGTTAAGTATTCACACATAAGTATAAACCATTCTCAGAAGTGGGACAGTAGGGCCACAGGAGGAAGCAGGTGGCTCAGCCTCTGAGCACAGCAGAGCTTGTCTGAGTCAGGGAACCAGCATGTGAAACGGGAGGCACCCATCCTGTGCTCTCCAGGTGTCTGTCCTGTGTGTAACCTCTCATATTTTGGCCCTATATTAAACACTGTTTCCCACCAATAATATTTTCACTGTGATCTTAACAAATGCCATATCATACATTACTTTAAACACTATGTCTGAAATGGCACCAAACTTAGGGCAGGGAATGGAGTTTCCAGGATGGATTTAAAAGGGAGGTGGTGTTTTAGCCTTGACTTAACAAGTGAGAAGGCATCTGCCCTGCAGACAAGTGAGAAGGTGAGTCAAGATAGAGGGTGCAGGAAGAGTGAACCAGGGAAATGCCAAAACCTAGAAGAGATGGATGGCAGGTTTGAGCCATTTGAAATTGCCCTGCTCCTTAATAGCCCCTTCTTTCCTGTTTCCTTCTAGGTTTTCAATTGAAACAAAATGTTTACAAGGAAGAGAACCATTTCACAGCAAGAGAGGAAAGCCAGGGCTGGATTTTTTGATGCAGTTCCAACAGTGCCTTAAGAATTGGTCTTCAGAGGGTTGGTTCTTTTTTCATTTTGTTTTCAGTTTTCTTTTGTTTTCAAATGAAATGGGCTTGCCAGGATCTCTATAAGCAAAAGATGCTCAATATATATTTAATGTTCACCTTTGGAATCAGTATGTTTTCTAGCTGTGTGCCAAGTGCCTTTCTTAAGTGAAAACGAAACATCAAATTCAGCTTTAAAAATTAAAGATTATTCTCAGAACTACTACTATGGTCTACTTTAACCTATCACCCTTTCCTCCTTCATGTATGGGAAAAATCAAACATATTTTTTTTTAACAAACATATATAGTACTTATCCACCATGCACTGTAAGAATTTTTATAAATAATCACTCATTTATTTCTCAATACAACCCTATGAGGTAAGCACTGTTGCTATTACTGGTTTATAGATTAGAAAAGTGAGAAGGGAAATACTTGACAAAAATCAGCCAGCTAGTCAGTTGGCAGAACCAGATTTGAACCAGGCAGTCCATGTTCTTAACCACATTAGCCCACTGCCTGCCATGGTTCACAACTCCGTACCCCATTCTAATACCGTATAATAATAATACCTAGTCATAATAATTTGATTTCAAATAATCTCCTAGCTGAATTTCATGAAAAATTAGTTATGATTGTTGTTTCCTCTTTTTTTTCAATCATCATCTGAGAATATTCAGGGAAAGAAAGAGAAAGAGAGAGAGAGAGAGAGAGAGAGAGAGAGAGAGAGAGAGAGACCCCGATGATAGGTTGCCTTCCATGTGTGCCTTAACCAGGGATCAAATCTGCAACCCAGGCATGTGCCCTGATTGGAAATGAAAATGGCAAACATTTGGTGTACAGGGCAATGCTCAACCAACTGAGCTATTCTGGCTGGGCTATTGTTTTCCTCTTTTCCACCGAAGTCTTTTAGACACATCTAGGCAGATCTGTTACTCATTCCTGGGATGGTGCCCCCCTTCTAGGAAAAGTACCTTTCTCTCACAGAACTCATAGAGAGTATTATGAGGGTACACTATAACTATAATGTCCATTGCACTAGTTCATGTGGTCATGCTCCAATCACCAGGGTCCCTTGAGATTTTCCATACATAACCATGTTTTTCAACTCAAACAAATGACTTTCTAGTTTCTAGAACCTGCATGGGTTCTTCATACATGACCCTAGTGAAACTATCATCAAAATAGGAGTTCTAAATATTAGATTTACATGAATGGTGTTAGTTAGATGGCTAAAACTAAAAGCTGTGGCTAGCTCTACTTTTGTGTGCATGCATAATAATTTAAGTCATTTCCTTTTTATTATATTTAACACACATTGGAGATCTGGTAATTAGAAAAGACCTTTAATTATCAACATTAATTATTATCACTATTATTACCATATATTAAGCAGTCTGCTAAATGCTCTACTCAAGATAAAAGGCACTAACCTTGCAATTCCACTGCGAGGAAGATAGAAGACAATCTCCTTCCAGACAGAGGACAAAATTATACTCTCCTAACTTGACAAAGAGCCAGTGGATGAGTCAGGGGTAAAACCTAGTTGTCTTAACCACTGGACAATTGAATAAACAAAGAATGGCTATAAAAATCTGCTGCTTTAAGCACATCTGAATCTATTCTTCCATATGCATTTTTAATACCTGCATTAGATTTGTTTTTGTGGTGAAAAATATTTCTGCTTCATAGAGATATCTAACTTTTGTAAACAGTCAAGCCATTTGAGACGATCTTTACAATATATGTTTTGGCATTATATAGAACCATACCATTTTGGGTAAAAAAATACAAAAAAATGCATTTCTATCAAATGATACAATGGATTCTTTTAGGAGGTGGCTCACAGATTGGCTTGGAAGGCAGTCTCACATGAAGACTGCCCAAAGCATTTCAGCAATGGCAGCATTCATGAGACAAAGGTACAGATGCCAGGGTGGTACTTCCAAGGCTAACATTTGACTGAGTGTAGAAGGAAAAAGAGGCGATACTTTGGATTAAGGCTTATTTGAAGTAAAATTCTAGCACTTGTACTTAGTAGCTATATGATCTGGGGCAAATGAGTTCACTTGTTTGAGTCTTCGCTTCTTCATCCATAACACAGAGCTGATAAAACTGAACATGCAAATTTTTATGGGATAAAATAAAATGTTTAAATATACGTAATATACATGAAATGCAAACTGAGTAGAGAAAGTCCCTCCCTCCGTGACACCCTGGGTCGTGTTACCTGGTCAACTGTTGGCCTACAGTTAGCACATAGATTAATGCTATTAAAACTGCTATTAAATTACTTTGTAGTTAAACAAGGTATTATCCACTCAGAAAATGTTCTCCATTCCCTATATAAACCTTTTATAAGTGCCCCCTGTTCTTTAGGCACAATGCTATGTTGTGGGTATGTGGAAGGAAATTCAATCCACCCACAAGGAGCTCAGAGTCTAGTAAGAAATATATAAAATATGGGAAATGATAAAGAGGTATCCATAATTATAATAAAGGTATGCCAGTGTGCAGAAAGTGGTTAATTCTGCTCATAACAGAGAGGGCAGGGACAGATTAGTGAAGAAAAAAACCATAGAGACCATTTTACTGAATTTTGAAAGAAAATTGGACATTCTCTAGGAAAAGGGGGGAAACTGACATTTGTCATTGGCCTGGCAGAATAAACAGCTGGGCAAAGACGCATAGAGAGAGAGATGCATTACTTGGACATGTGAGAAACTTCATGCAGGTGTATCTAGTGTGATGTGGCTAGAGATGAAGCTAAACATGTAGGCTGGGGTTAGGTTGTGAAGTCATGACAAGAACTCAAACTTAAACCCTTGCACATATGGTAGAGACTTTCAGTTTTGCAAGATAAAAAGAATTCTGGAGATAGATAGTGTAATGGGTGCAGAATAATATAAATGTGCTTAGTGCCACTAATATAAATTCTTCCACTTGAAAAGTTATTACGGTGGTAAGTATTATGTTTATTGCCATGATAACCAAAGATTTAAAAAAAGCCAAACCAATAAATTTAAAAGGTATCCTGGATGCATGGATAATGGTCAGATGTTTCAAGACAGATATTTATAGGTATATAATAATTTTACTCACAAAACAATAAGGAATAACCTTATCCTAGTAGATCCTGTATTTTATGCCTATTTGTTTATCTTTGGATAGTCACAGAACATAGCTAAGTATCAAACATATTTATTTAAAAGTGAAAATGTACGGAGGATGGATGATTGACACAGTGATTGAAATTAGAGGCAGAGAAAAGGAAACAATACAATTTCTTTGAGCAAGTTTATTGTGTTTGACTTCTGATGTTTAAGAATCTACCTGCACCTTTTAGAGGAGGGTAATCCTTTATGATTTTTTGCAATGAATGCCACTCGCCCATTCTTTGCTGGAAAGATGGGGAGTGCAGTGGGGAGAGCAGACTGGTAAAAGCCAGGACTGTGTCAGTCTGAAAATCGCCTGCCAGTTGCCAGTTAAAAAGATTTGCTAAAAGTGGCGATGTTTTCATTGGTTCAGGTCTGTCGGAAGGCTCTGGCTTCTCTGTGCTTCACACCAGCAACTTCAAAACTAACTCACTCCAGATGTCCCTGTGATCATCTCATCAGACATCAAAAGCTGTGTAGTGTGACAAGCTCACACACTGCTTACCAGGATGCTAGCTGTTTCCACAAGCGTAAAACACACACAGTAGCTGCTTTTAAAATGTGATTCATCTAAATCAGAATTGCATTTCCAAGCACAGAGCTATTAGGAAAGTGGCCACCCCTCCCGAGAGAGAGAAGAGTCCTTTAAATGTCTGCACCCTGTCATTCTGTGACTAGATTTTGAAAGGAAAACACCGAAATGAAACTTGCACTTCAGAAGAATTCATGTTGTGAGAGGAAAAAACATCCCCCATCAGAAGAGATTTCTAAGAATCCCACCATGTTCCAGGAAAAAACTGTTTCTCTTGTCCCCTCAGTAGGGACTGTCTTGCTTCTGCTCAAGGTGAACGCTCATTAACCCTTTGCAACCATAGTCAGTAGGCATCCACAACACAGGAGGAAGGAGCACATGGAAAATCAGAGCATACGGAGGACATAGTCCACATCCGTGAGCTTCCACGTGAAAGTAACAGGACCTACCACATGTCCACCCTCAGATTTAAGCAGCGCTCTCCTCCAAAGAATTTTCGTGTGCACATGTATGTATGTTTTTATGGTGCTGCCTTTGTGTATTTGTGGCCTTAAAAATATATATATATATATATATATATATATATATATATATATATATATCTCGATATGATTACCTTGAGCAATAAGTACATTTTGGTGTTTTGGCTAGAACTATAACCTCATTCCATAAACACATAAATATTGAATATGAAAAGGAAATTCAATGTTGAATTCATACCAACCAAGTCAGTAATTCACATCTGGAACCCTGAAGTTGCTAGTCTTGGTGTTTGAGACCCTAAGAACAACAGGAGTTCACATAGAATTTGTTTGTTATTTTCTTTCAGTTACACAGGGTTTCTGAGGAAATCCCCCATGATTTAAATCATTTGCTGAGGGTCACAGAGTTGTGGAGGCAATCAGGACATGGGATCTTGACCTTCACAATAAAGCTACTTTAAACATCATATTTACCAAATTTCAAACAATGCTGTCAAATTCATTTGCCCAAACCACTATCATGAGAAGTGTTTTGTTAAGAAATGTCTTATAAATGTCCCCATAATTTTGAATTAATTAACAATACAAGGACTTTTATTTTCTTCCATATCACTTGACAACAGAGGAAGTTTTTAATAAAAATGGAATATGAGAAAAAATTTAGGACATAATCTTTATTTTTATGGGCATAGATGTATCTTGTTCACAAATTTCTAGTCTACTCAAGAATTTCCTAAATTTTTAAACACAATTATTATAAAATTACAAAGCTGTAACTATCAAGATTACTAATACTTTGAATCTAGAACTCACATTTTTGTTGACAAACTCAGATAACTGACTCTATTGCATGCATATTAATTTCTATTCTTTGTTCACGTATCATGGGCACTAACAAAATCAGCTTTTATAGTGGCTAATCTCTAGAATTATCAAGGTTTGTCTTTTCCTATAATGTTTATTCTTTCTCAGAACCAATTTCTATGATGGTCATTACTAGAATCGTAAGAAGATGACCTCAGCTATCAACCAACATTTTAATTCTAAGTAAAGAGTTTGTGTTTAAACATTTCTCTCCCCTTGACAACACAGGTAAAATTGTCCTAAAACAGAAAATTCCAGACTAAAAAGCTAGTTAAGGTGCAAAACACTATATTAAGCAGTTTATTTCACAACTTTTACATTCTAATTCATACACACACACATACTCTACATACACACAAATATACACACCTTTACAAAATGAGTTAAAAGTTGTTGAATTTCATTCATTTTTGCCCATCTCAAAAATAAAAGTTGTAATCCTCTAATCCTACATGTATGTGTCAGGCACTGAGACTGGGGCTTGAATATAAAAATGAATACACTGGCTCCTATCTCTGAGGAGTTAGGTCTTGTAACAGACATGTAAACAGGCACTTATATTTGGGTGAGGTGAGAACAAACAGGTACCGCGCATGGCAATTCCCTTGAGGGGCTCAGGAGGCAGAGCAGAGTTCAGCATAAAGGCAAAGGACACCAATTTTGATGGTTGAAAGTGCATGCCGTGATCATCTGATCCTCTCCTGCAGGTTGCAAGGGTGGCCTAACTGCTAGAGATCTGGCCTTCGTGACTAGGTGGTACGTGTCCTGAGGACAGGACCCATGTCGTATGCAGTCCAGATGGCACAGAGCAGAGCCTTGAACATCTAAGGATTTAATCAATTACTGTTGACATGAAAGCAAAGCCCATTCAGTTTTCATTCTGTGCAGATCAATCTCAACAACAAAAGGCAACATGTCACAGTGAGCTTTTTAATTTCTGGAACTGACCTCTGTACAGTGAACCTTCCTTAGACTTTCAGTTCTGGACCAGACCCGCGAAGAATGATGGGAGCACACACCTGTGCGGGGGTCACGTTCCCCAGGTCCTTTGATTAGTCACGGTGCAGACCTCCAGACAATCCAAATTGGATTCATTAACGTCTATAAGATTTGATGAAAATCTCTGCTGCAGAATAAATCAGGCTTCTGGACTTAAACTTGAGTCTTACACATACAAGTGCTTCAGAAATTAAGTTGTCTAAACTTGCCAAACTAAGTAAACATTTGGCCCCGTGAAATATTGGATGGCAGTTTTATCTCCTAAAAACAAAGCCATATGAAAACCATGTCGCCATGTGTCTCCACGCTCTGGTCTTATCAGCACCCGGCGCGAACAGCTGGAGTCACAAACACCAGGTCTGTTATTAAATCACCGTGTCAGGAGGGGAAAAGGAGAAACCTCTGTAGGCTTCAGTGTCTGTAATAATGCCATTCCGTGGTACAGGCTACTGCTCCCTCCCCGGTGCCCTACAGGACCCATTTCTCTGCCTTGGAAGACAATGGATAGAGCCTCCCTTCCACTCTACACTGGTCTCTACAACTGTTTTGTTCCAGCATTTCTACTGCCACTTAATTGTATATCTAATGGCTAGACATATATGCGTTGGTTACTCAGAATTTTAGTGAAGTTTCTATGTTGGATTTTGACAGTCAGCAACCCACAACCACAAGTCCTCTGACAAATTAGTGGCAATTCAAAGATTTTAATCCTAAAAGCCAAGCTATTTCAATTTCTCTGTAATTTCTCGATTATTTCTTTCATGGATTTGCAAACACTTAAACCAGGAACAGTGTTGATTATAATTTCAATATATGTAACATACAAGGGATGATTTCTCAAATCAGTTACATGTCCGACACAAAAATAATGCTTCTATTCGCTGGAAGTATTTTCTCCCACTAGAAGCACCTTGCACTCTCTTTGCTGATAAAATACCCAAAATTCCAAAGAAAACAAGATTGTACATTCACTTCTCACCCTCGGTGCACAAGTAGGGCCACTGGAAACACGCCTCCCACTGCCTTCCCACCACCAGGCTGTGCCCTCTATCCTGTCTCACTGTTGCTAAGCATGATGTTGCTACTGACTGAAGAGTTATTTTTGGCTTCTCAATGCAGCAATTCACAAACATCTATTCATCTTAACATCTTGAATTTACATACTATGCATTGGATAGAAAAGATGAAATTACCTTAATTACTTAATAGATATTTGGGAGAGGTGGCAATTTCTACCTTCTTAATCTCTAACATTCCTCATACTTTGAGAAATGATGTCTTTCCCGTATGATTTCATCCCAAACCAACGCCTAAATAAGTTTTTGATCTCTTGTTTTCCTTGTAAAATTTGATAGCAGTGATAGAGTCTCCTTCGTTAAATATACTCCCTCCCATGCCCTCCCCGCCCTCCATGGTATAAAACTTCTGACGAACCCATTCACGAATTCTAGTTTAGCAGCCTCAAAGGCTGCCATTTAAAAATAAAATGTATTTATTATAGATATGAACTTTTAAAAGATACACCAGGATTTTCCTAACTGATTTTGGCGATGCGATACAAGTAACAGTTTTAGAACAAACAAAGGCGTTTACTCTCTGAGAACAGGCACAGCCTTATAGTGTTCAGGAATCCACTTTTTAATTTACTCCCCTGCAGGATCTTTTTGCTTTAGGGGTTAAATGTGAAACTATAAACAGTCATTAAAACACAAAACAACCATAGTAGTTAACCGGATATTAAAAAAAAAAATCACATCTGTTTTAGAGTTCTCTTCCATCCGCAAATTCAGGAACATCAATTTCAAGAACCTGGTTTTATGGCATGCCCTTCAGCCAAGAACACCAGGTTGCAATCAAGGCCTTAAGAAGGTAAGGCGTCCCCAGAAGCGGATTCTCACTGCAATATCTTGCCCCCTGGATTCGCTCTCTTTAATTCAAAAACAGTCAGTGGAATTAGATTTTCTATTGCCTTGAAAGAAACACAGTCATTACTAATTGCACATTAATAATTATGCTACTCTGATTAACTGGATATGAAAAAAGGTCTCTGAAAGGAGGAAACAAAATTTCATGTTGTGTACCGGCCTGTACTCTAAGAAACAATGAAGTTTGGAGGCTTTTCATTAGTCAAAGCCTTTGAAGCTTGCAGAGAATGTGATATTTCGAATTTAAATCCTTTTTAAAATTCCAACTTGTCTGAGGATACACATCTTAAATAAGCAATTTGTAATAATTTAACCAGCTAGAAAACAAGTGCAACTTTTCCAACTTTTCAAAAACACATCTCTGGGCATCAATGAAAACTCTTCCCTCTATAGTAAGAATAATGAAGTGCAACTAAAAATAACAGTCATCAACTGTGGCTTTAAAGGCAATAATTCAACATAATCAAATGTGTCAACTACTCATTCTTACAGCTTCTCATGCTCTGGGTTATGAGTAAGTTTCATTTCTTGGGGATGATTGAACATAACCCACTTGGGGCTCTGCCATCTGTGAATTGCTTACATGTGAACATTCTGTTTAAGAGATGGAAATTTTGATTGTTTTTTTCCTTTGGATATTGAGATGCAATGCAATTGAAGAGAGCTTTTTAGGCAATTAGTTTTCATATTAGTTGCTGCATGAGTACATTATCACATACTCCCCATATTCATCACCACTTATCAAATCACAGGAATCAAGGGTGGTGTCGCTGAAGTTGCGGGGGAAGCAATGAGTAGAATTCTGGAATCTGAGAGGCGGGAAAGAATCTGCAGGCTCCACACCGTACTCCCTGGGCTCAGGGCCTTGCTACAAAGAGCTCTCTCTGCAGTGTACTCCGAGGTGAGAGCTGTGGTTTTGTTCCCAGGGCTTCCTTGAAACACCATTCCTTTTATCGCTGAGCAAACAATGAAAGTGACTATAGGGCTACAGTGTAGGGCGCCACATAATTTATCATCCACACATGAGCACCTCGGAGAGTTAGTCGGGACACTGTTAATAATTATGCCAGAACAACAGGCATGGACTAGGACTGCCCCAGGCAAACCTAATCACACGGCTACCACCAGAGATGATGTGTAACTCAAATAACTCCTCCCAAGGGGCTCCAACCATTTCATTAATGCAATATCCAATCTGCTCTGTCCACTATAACTGGGCTGTGATCCACACATGCAATTTTAAAACTTCTAGTAGAATTTTTTTTTAAAAAAACATTGATAGGTGAAAATAATTTTAGTAATATATTTTATTCAACCCAATATATCCAACCATAGTATCATTTCAACATGTAGTCGATATGAACATTTTAATGAGATATTTCACCTGAGTTTTCATATTGCAATCTTTGAAATCAAGAATGCATATTATACTTAACGCACATGTTTGGTGCTCAATAGCCCCACGTACCAGTGGCTATGCTTTTGGATGACACAGTTTTAAGTAATCCATAAGTTTGGATAGGCAGGAATAAAATAGAGTTATAATACACAGGCTGGTGTGGCTCAGTGGTTGAGTGTTGACCTATGAACGAGGAAGTCAAGGTTCAATTCCAGGTCAGGGCACATGCCTGGGTTTCTGGCTCGATCCCCAGTGTGGGGTGTGCAGAAGGCAACCAATCAGTGATTCTCTCTCATCACTGATGTTTCTCTCTCTCAATCCCTCTCCCTTCCTCTCTGAAATCAATAAAAATATATTTTTAAAAATACACACAGGCACACACATATTTTTCTTCTAGGTAAAAACAGATGCACCTAGATGTCTTCACATACTGATTTCGCCTCCCCTACACACTAGGGCAGTTAAACTGTCTGTGAACCAGACCCTGGAGCAGGTAAACCTTTACCTGGTGCATTCCCTTGGAGAGCAGAAAGAATGGTTGAATTAGAAAAGCCGGGTAATTGCTAAGAACTTCTGAGACTTTTCCCAGATTAAGATGTGTCTTGCATTCCTAAATACAACACATGCACACTGAGCACTGCCCATGAACTTCAAACTAGAAATAAAGAGATTAGAAAGGGACGATGCCTGCACATTAGACCGTTAATGCTTAAAACTTTGCATGGAGAGTATTTCACAACTGAAGCTAGAAAAGCCTGGGCCGTGCCACTGTCCTGTGGGCAGGCAAGGACCATTCTTTGGGTCTCAAGTTTACACTTCATCATCCGCAGGGAGCACTGTGAGCAAAGGAGGAAATAGGCGTGTTCCTCTTACTCTTGGTATATGTGGCCTTGGCCCATGTTTGATAACCTGCATATTTTTAGGTAAGAGCATTTGGGGTGTTAGCATTTCTTCTGGAATCAGGACTTGCATCTTTGTTAGTAACAATATATCTCTCACTCCAACTACTCCACTTAGACATCACTGGTATCATATTTTGGTAAGGATACATACTAGTAGAAACATGGAACAGATTGGTGACATTCCGCATGTAAATGATGGTAACACAGTCAGATATACTCTCGTTTTAAAGTATTCTGACACTGCAAAAATCAGCAGTAAATTGTAGTTTTTCTCTTTGATGTAATTATTACCTCATTTATATAGTTCTTTTCCCCCTCCAATCCAGTTCGTGTGTGTTAAATGTACACATACAAACACACACGGACACACATCATACCACATACTGGTTCCGTTTACACTAATCTTTGCAGTAGAGCACACACATCTAATATTTATTAACGTAATTTCCATTAAATATATTTCCTTAAAAGGATGGAGAGTAAAAAATATTACATCTAAAAATACTTCCAGGATATTTGCTTCCTTGTTCACAGAAAAAAATATGCTAAAATATTGCCACTAACCTATTAGTAACTGCCAATGATTTGATATACTGACACCTCCCTCAAACACAATCACACAGGTTCTTAATAAGAAAATTTTATGCAAAACTGGGAGAATCCATTTAGCTCATTCAGCACCGTTATATCCCTGTAAACATTGCCTTTTTCTTAAGGTGTTATAGACAGTGAGACTTAAAATGGGGAAGAGCCTCGTTTCTCAGAGTCTTTTTAATATGGTGACATACTGAAGACCACTTATTGCAATGCTAGGTTGCCATTAACCAGAATCTAACTCTCAGGCCATTGCAAAGGACAAACCATAATCACAACTCTTCAAAGCAGCTCGGGATTTAGCAGAAAGATACCACAGTCCCAAGTGGAAGAAGGACTTTATTTCTTTAGGAAACTAGACTTCATTTAACCTATCATTTTATAGGTATAGCATACAGGTATATCTGGTTATAAGCACTTTGGGCATGGCATTTTATTTTTCTTTAATTTCACTGTTGAGTTCTAGAAACCCAGTACTGGCACCATATACCCATAATATTCATTGTCTTGACACTGTATCACCACTTACCATGTTACGATTTCAGAAGCATTTCACTGACACGCTGACCATACCAGCTGCATCCTTGGGCTTTATGAAGCAGGAGGAGGGTGGGAGTCAACAGTGTAGTGCACTGTGCAAGAGCGTGGACTCTGGAGCCAAGCCACCTGGGTTAAAGGCTTGGCTCTACCACTTGCTAGCTGTGACCTCAGACAACTCACTAAACCTTCCTCTGCCTCCAACTTCAGCATCAGTAAAATGAAGACAAAAACGTGTTCCTCCTTTAATACCCTGGTTCATAGCACTTAATGTCATGCACTTAAAACACTACTGGGCACATAATTAGTGCTTTATAAACAAATGCTATCCTTATAACTATATACTCTTAATAGATCATACCAGCTACTATTATAACTAATACCATGTATCTTATCAAAAGATCTCTAATTGTCAACTGACTTAAGACTGCAAATCTATCTATGGGTAAGGCAATTTGATCTTTCCTTAGAAATGCAAAAGGCAGAATACCTACTGGAATAGCAGGTTTCAGACTCTGGCCACTGGGGTGTGAAGCAGTTGGCTGGGCATCAGCAGGTGGGCCTGGTGCTGGGTCACTGCTTCTCCTCACCAGCAGTGGAGTGCCTGGAGAACAAAATAAGAGGTGAGAGGTCAAGAGAACCCTGGGGGGAAGAGAGTGCACGGTACAATGCAATTTAATTAAAAAGGTTTACAACATGCTTTTATGTAAAAACATTCTGTTTCTCAAGAATGCTTGTAAATTAATCCATTTAATGATCTTTTGTCATTTATTCATAGAATGACACACGGAAATGCAATCCTTCAACCCTCATTTTTCCCCACTTGCATTTCAAAACAAGTCATTGTACTTAAGCCAGAGCTGTTAGGCAATGCAACATCGACTGTGTGCAATCTAACACCAACCTAGAAAACCTATTTGGGCATTGAAAAGAATGATCATCCAGTAGCCTAGTAGAGGGGTTCACACAGTCAGTGCAATTTGCTATTCAGTAACGCTAGAAGTATAGTTCTTGCTGCCATTCTGGACTTCCCAAATCTTCTGAATGATGACATATATAGAAATAAATTATTTTCTGGGGTTACAGCATTAATGTCTATTTAAGTACACAAAGAGATCGGTTCCATTCTCTTCCTTTCTCCTAAAGTAGATGAAACTGATAAGGAAAATAAGTTACATCTTCTAAAAATATATTCTGATTTCTTTTTAATTTAATGAAAGCTCCCACTATTAAATATTTGAGTCAGTTATTAAATTCTGAAAAGAGAGATCATACTATTAGAAAGTTCAAATGAAATTCAACCTTAGCAGAGCTAGCGGCCTAACTATTCTGCTTACAATTAGGCCTAAAATAATTTGTTTCATACAAAATTGGCCACAATAGAGGAAACTAAAAAAAAAAATCCATTTGTGGTTTAAAATTGCTCTCATATAAAAATTAACTTTTTATTTGTGTACTTTTGGGGGGAAAAAATGGAAAACAGTATAAATGCAATTCCCTGTTAATCAATATTCTGAAACTAATTCCTCAACTCTTTCAAGCTATTGCAGTTTAAAATAAAAATTTTCCATACTTCATTTTTTATAGCACAGTAATAATAAATAAATCTATTTGGAACTATTTATATATCGGATTTTTCGATGTGTTCCAACATTCTTATTCTGTGTATGAAACCTAGACTTGCCGATACTTTCATCCTTGTTTAGAAAAAAAGTTGCTTTTTAATAAAATAACTTATTTTACAGTAAGAAATTATCATGCTACTTAGGATGAAACACCATATCAAAAGGTATTATCAAGTCCAAGTTCACATTCGATTATTTATTTCTAATTAATAGATAGTTGACTACATTATTCCTCACCTTCTCTATCTCCATCTAAAATTTTTCTCAAGCAAGTATCATAGCAATAGCACCTGTGTTCTCGAATGAAACAGTTAAAAACAAGGAAAGTAGAAGTTATACAAAGTACCATCAACTCTGAAGACCTCAGAGTCCCAGTCCTGTACCACTCTATGTGCTCTCCTTCAGGTAAGCTGAAGACTTACTGCTTCTCAGGTGAAGCCCTTGATTACCATGAACTTGAAGTGAGCAAGTCAGTCTAAATGTGATACCCTCAGAAGTAACCTGCTATCTTTAAAACGAAGAAGAAAATGCTTTTTTTCAAGCATTTAAAACAGACCAGTACACTGCACGTCAAATTGGAGAAAAACAAATAAATAAAATATAACAAACAGACAAAAAGCTGGTAAAACCACTATGATATACTGAGGTCAAAAAAGAAATTGTTTTAGAGGCAAAGAAACAAAAATGTGAGGGAATGACAATTTTAGTTATGTTGTGTTTTCAGCTGAGTCATATACATATCCTATATAATAAAAGGCTAATATGCAAATTGACCAAAGAACAGAACGATCAGTGGAACGACTGGTCACTATGACATGCACTGACCACCAGGGGGCAGACGCTCAATGCAGGAGCTGACCCCAGCCTGCAGGCCCCAGGTCAGCCTAAAGCAGGTGCCAGTGGGTCTCCCCCATCCCCCAATCACCTCGCCAATCACCACACAGAGGGAGGCAACCAGCACTGGTGGCAGGGGGCAAGCCAGCGAGTGGGCGACGCCAGGCCAGCCAAGGTGGGTGCCAGCAGGGCGCCCCTGATCGCCCCGCTGGTCACCCCACAGATCGGCCCTGATCGCCGGCCAGGCCTAGGGACCCTACCCGTGCACGAATTTTGTGCACTGGGCCTCTAGTATATGAATATGTACATAATATGTGTGTGTGTGTGTGAGTGTGTGTGCCCATGAAAATAGACCTGTTATTTTTCTTGGGTGAGAAGTATACTTTTCTTAAAGAAGCCATGCCAGATAGCTTTCCTTCAATTTTAAGGATCCGACTAAGACTCATCACTACTTGTCAATACTGGCTGTTTTAATAACAAAGTGTTATCATTGAAGACAATTTTATAACAACATGTAGTTCGGCCTCGGTATTTCATCAGTACGTAGTAGTATTATAGTGTATCTCCCCGAAGAAGACAGCCGAGTTCAATGTCAGGGTCCCAACCATTCGGGACATAAACAAGTGTGAGATGGTTAGGTCTTTCTTAAACATGCAACTCATCAGGAATAAGTTTTTTTTCTTCTCTACTTTTTCTGCATTCCACACATCAATGTCTCCTATTGAGTTGCCTTCTCATCTTTTCGTTTGCTGTCTTAACGTGTTAATAACACATACAAATCATTTCATATTAGAATTAACAATGAGCATCTTTAAATACGAGCTGCTATCACAGGGAGTTTTAAACAGCCCTTGCTTGGGGTGTTTAAAACTTATTTTTTAAATGGCCCAAGCCCCATTTGAAGGTGGTTGTCAAGACCAGACTAAGTTCCTGACTTAAAGACAAAGAAAGTACAGAACAGAGGCGTGTAATTTGAAGTGCTGACGATGATTTGGGCCAGTCCTTGGGCATGTGTAATAGAGAAAATGGCACACCTCACAAGCAAGACTAACTAAATTAAGAAGAAAACCACTAATCTGGTTTTATGGGACCTCCTGGGGGAGGAGGAGGAAATTACTTAACCCCTGCAATGAAGGAGCTTATAACCTATCAGTAAGATTAGAAACCAGCACTAAGAACTAGCACGTGTTGTTCAGTGGAGAGGACCGCGGGTTTGGGGGTCAAATAGACTGAGCTTCACCTCTGGTGGCTCTTTGACAATGAGCAGCTCAGTGACACAATCTCCTCATTTAAAACCTGGTAATAACCAAACACCACAGATTTCATGGGAGGTGGATATACACGGCCTAGTATGTAATTTTCACGCAGGAAATCCCCCTTCCCCAATAAAAAGGAGGAATGGTACTTGCTATTGTTGTAAACAGTGTTATCTGTTCAAAAAGCTGAACCTGGAAGTCAAGGTAATTTTCATGGAATAATACGCAAATTAAAATAGAACAGAATTCTTTGCTTAACCAGGTATAGCCTTATTATAGAAATCAAAGCTTTTAAGAAAAAAAAAATGATGGTGTGGGAAGATACTTCAAACATGGAAAAAGAAAATAGACTGTTCATTGGTATTTTTCAGTTAATTGAGAAAAGACTCTTAGATTTTAGAGGCAAAAGTCCTCACTTCAGCTCAAGAGAATAGCAGTATTGCTCACATTCATAGTTTAAAAGCCAGTGGCTGTAAAACCCACGTAAAGTAAGAACTGTTATGCACTTTAAAGCACGAAGTCCTATACAGACAACTGCATTATATTTTTCCACGCAGTTAACTTTTGAGGCCTCATATAGGAACTCCACTAAGAGAGAGAGATAATAAGATGAGTAGTCATGGTGCTTACACTAGGTTATCTTTTACAGAAAGAGATGTGGGGCCCTGGCCAGTGTGCTCAGTGGTTACAGTGTCCACCCTGCGCACCCAAGGGTCTCAGGAGGTTTGGTTCCCAGTCAAGGGTTTGCAGGTTTGATCCTCAGCTCCAGTCAAGGTGTGTGTGAAAGGCAACTAATTGATGTGTCTTTCTCACATCAGTGTTTCTCTCTCTTTTCACCTTCCCTTCTACTCTCTCTAAAAATAAATGGAAAAAATATCCTCGGTGAGGGTTAACAACAACAACAAAAAGGAGATGTGAGGACAGAGAACATTTAGTACATTTAGCAAGTGCAGTGTTCTGGGAGTTGGTGTATGGTTTATTGAACCTGAACCAATGAACACACACACTATAGACTGGATCCAGTCCCATTTTATTTATCCAGACGCACAGAAAGTTAATGAAAGCCAAAGAGAAGCCGTGTCCCTCCAAACACAGGAGTTCCTGATTAGAAGTGTAAGGCTGGCGACTTTGCCCCTACAAATAGGGTCTTCCCTCATCGCAGAAGTTCCGTTCTTTCTGGAGCAGTGCGCATGTGTATTCTGGACTTCGGTTACACTCTCATGCTCTTCCCTTTAAGAAGATGGCTACATCCATCAGGGTCTCCCAGGCCTAGAGCCGCTAGCATGAGCCTCAGTTCCCAGGTGTCTATGAATGACGGCGCATTTTCTAGTTCTGAAGCAGTCACCATTTTAATGATAGGAAAATTAGAATCAAAGGGGGTACAGTTACTTGTCCAATGTCCCCTACAAATGAAATTAAGGGACCCCATAGGAATATCACCTAATCCATTTTGAGGAAAAGAAATTTGAAAGAGACAGCAACTAGTTAAAAGGTTCAAATTGGTACATCAGTGAATCACACAAGATAGAAAGGCCGACACAAATGTAAGTTATCTATATAAATACAAGTTTCTGTTTCTTCGCTATAAAGTCTCTCTCTCTCTCTCTCTCTCTCTCTCTCACTCTCTCTCTCTCACACACACACACACACACACACACACACACACACCTCAATGATTATTCTACATTTAGAGGATGCTTGCGATGGAGTTGGCTGAAATGACAGGCGATGTGTTATACATGAAATCCTGTATTGGGCATTTGGAAAGATGTCTCAGAAAGATAGGCAGTCACACAGACTGCCAAGGTCCAGAAGAATCATCCCTGTGATGCTTCAGAGAAAACAAACAACGGCTTTAAACATGAGCCTCCTATCAAACATCACAAAGGCACATGTTCTGAGTTGTATGGTGCATAAGAGCAGAGATTTATTTAAAGGTAGATAATTATTTTCCTGAGCAACATTGGAAGGCCAGCATAACATCAATATTGGGGCTATTTCATTGAGTCTAGGATGACTGATACCTGGAGGCTCTAGGAGGGTCCCAGTTAATGTGCTGACAAGGCATCTGTAAGAAGCAAGAGGCCTCAAGCAAAGCAAGGCTGGAAAAGCACTGGGAGGAAAGGAATGGGGTCCCGGAAGTCACAGGCAGAGATGCAATAATGAACTAGAAGAGAATGTAGGAGAAATCAGCAATGACTACACACACAAAGGAAATGAGAAGGGGCATAAGCCAAAATCTAAAACCATTCTTGTATCTCTTGCTTGGGGAAGAGTGAGCAATAGGAAAGTGTTTAGCAAGTATTATGATTTGTTTCAGAAGAAACAATGAACTTGGCATTAGCCCACTGAGGGTTAGGACAATTTGCTTTTAATCTAAGATATCTCGATATATACAAGAAATCAGCTCCAGAGTCTCCAATGGCCATTCATGAAGATGAGTATGAAGCTCATACTGGAAATCATGTTGGCACCCAGGGTAAGTGGGTGGAGACAAACATGAGGTAAACCAAGGAAAAGAAACGAGGAAGGATCAGAACAGGTCTATAGACAGCATCACATGCAAAACACAGAAAACCAGGATCTATATTCTCCCAGAATCTGCAGCAGAAACAGGCATTTAGGATGACGAGTGGTTACCAAAGCCACAGAGGGCAACTTAGGGGAAAGGTGGGGAGGAACAATGAGAAAAACTGGATGCAATAGGAGAAACTGTCTCTCTACAAAAAGGGGAAAATCCTGGTCTTTTCGGTTTCAATTGTCCTTTGCTCTAAGGGATTACTTCTGTGTTAGTCCATTATCAAATCACAAAACACTGATTTGAAGAAAGAAAACACACTCTCTTTCCAATTCTACCGACACTGCTGCTTATGACAAGGTAAGTCTGTACGGGGAAATGAGGTTGAAATACACCTAACTTGGTAACTATTTAACTTTGATGATGAAAATAAATTGCAGATGGCTAAAAGTGTTATAAACTTAAAAAGAGATAAATAGGAAAACACGAGTTACCAGGTAATCAATATTCATGTCATATTAATAATATTAATAGTATATGGAAGCTGCACCTTGGTTTAATGGAGCACATGTCCTTAATAGACTGTGTAACTAGTCAGCACCTACAAGAATGCCTTTGTCTTGTACTCAGACACCAGTGGAATGAATTTGACATTGATTGAATGAATAGGACATTAAAATGTAGACATGTCTTCCAGAGGCATGGTGCCTTCCACAGGCGTCTCTGGCAGGGAGGAGTATCCAGGAAGCTGCCCTACCCGGGCCCAAATCTCTCCGCATCAGCTAAGTAAACAGGTCGGATGAGCTACATCACAGTCCCCTTTTGGATCTACAGGGAGACAGCTCCCTGATTAGCTAGCCAGTAAGGAAATGGGTTCCAGAGATATTAAGTTTTTAAGTCTTTTGGACTCGATTCTACTCCAGTTTTATTTACTTGGCACTTCAATTGTGGGGCTGCAATCTCAGTGTGGGTAGGGGTGTGGAAGGGGAAAGAGATCTCTTTAAAGCAGTAGAAATCCTTGTCATCTAAAGAGTTGAGAAAGATTTGAGTGGAAGGTACATAGAAAAGGAAAGTCTGGTGGAAACTGAGCAGCCAAAAGCAAACATGAATCCATAGCCACATGGGCATATCTGGCAGGATGCGCGACCTGCCCGTCAAGGCACCAGCACCTCTACCTGAGTGCATGGCCTCCCTCACAGGTGAGTTAAATAACTTGAAAGCATTCTTTTCCTATCCGTCCTGTCAATATCACAATAAAAAAGAAAAGAAAAGGGAAAGGGAAAGGGAAGGGACAGGGAAAGGGATAGGGAAGGGAAAGGGAAAGGGAAAGGGAAAGGGAAAGGGAAAGGAAAGGGAAAGGGAAAGGGAAAGGGAAAGGGAAAGGGAAAGGGAAAGGGAAAGGGAAAGGAAAGGAAAGGAAGGAAAGAAAAGAAAGGGAAGAAAAGAAAAGAAAAAGAAATAAAAGAAAAGAAAGAAAAGGAAAGGAAAGGAAAGGAAAGGAAAGGAAAGGAAAGGAAAGGAAAGGAAAGGAAAGGAAAGGAAAGGAAAGGAAAGAAAAAAGAAAAGATGCGTGAAAGGGCACCTCACTTGTTTTTGGAGAAAACCAGGTTTTATTTTGTAGGTGGATTTTATGGGTAGCAGAGAGGGCTTTTCCAATGATGCCTAACCGACTCCACTGCATTGAAATCTGGAGACCCATTTAAAAAACTCGGTAATGGTATCAGTAGCGGCACAATTTATGGCAAAGTACCAAGGGGAGACAGCTTTCACTGTGGGGGTGCCTGGCCGGGTTGAGCCCTGCCTTGATGAGCATAGCAGCTGCACAGGCTCTCAGACACCACCATGCAGAAACTGCACAAGAGAAACCAAGTCCCACTTCAGCAGAACTGTAGCTGTCCAAATACTTCAGTCTTAAATATCACCCCATTAGGAAAATGACTCCCAGTATTGCCATAAAAGGAGCAAAGAAGTTCAAGTTGATGAACAGTATCATTTTTCTTTCATTTGGGATTGCAAAAACCATGCCTGTTTACAACAGGCAAAGGCGGGTAATTCACAGAATTGTCACCAGCAACACACTAGATATGAATGAGCCCATACAAGATAAAATATCTTTTACTATTTGTGAATTGGAGCACTACTGCTATAAAAACAAGTGATGGGGTTTTTAACTGACTTTGATCAGGGACTGTACTTTTCTCGGAAGACGGCGATGCCTTCAACTTGCTGCGTAGCAGCGTTGCCGCATTCCTGGGGTGCCTGCTTTTTCTTCTACTGGAGCTTTCACACTTTATCCAATTCTGATGTACACACCTAGAATTGTTCATGTTGTTGAAAATACTTTACCCTATCAGTTTACTCATCTATTTACAGACAGTTTATGCCACATGGTAGACATGAACTATGTCCCAAATGTTACATTAAGAACAATGACAAGCAATAAAGGGGCAAAACTTGCTGTATGTGTTCCAGTGACGCTGCAGAGATTCAGCAGTGGTCATTTTAGGTCAGAGTAAAATTCAAATGATCCTATCTAATAAAAGAGAAACATGGTAATTGACGTACGACCGCTACCCTTCCCATTGGCTAAACAGGGCGAAATACAAATTAACTGCAAGCCAAGATGGCGGCCGGCAGCCAGGCAGCTTGAAACTAACATGAGGCTTGCTTGCTTCAGTGAAGGAGGACTCCAAAGTTCCCCACCTGCCGCTGCAGGCCTCTGAGCTGCAACTCTAAGCAACTATGTAACATATAGAAGCTAAACAAAACCCCAGAAACCTGCTTTAGTCCGCCGGGCTTCAGCCAGCAGGATCGCAACATTATAAGCAAAGGCCAGAAACCTACTTTCAGCAGCGGAGGCCTAAGAGCTGGAGCCAAGCCTCAAAGCTAAAGCTGGCCCAGAATAAAAAAAAGAAAAAAGAAAAAAAGGAGCAGTTGGGAGCTTCAGTCACCCCCAGCCTGAAAACAGCCCTCAGCCCCTCACCCAGACTGGCCAGGCACCCCAGTGGGGACCCCCACCCTGAAGGGTGTGTGACCAGCTGCAAACAGCCATCATCCCCTCACCCAGGCTGGCCAGGCACCCCAGTGGGGACCCCCACCCTGAAGGATGTGTGACCAGCTGCAAACAGCCATCATCCCCTAACACAGGCTGGCCAGGCACCCCAGTGGGGACCCCCACCCTGATCCAGGACACCCTTCAGGGCAAACCAGCTGGCACCCACCTGTGCACCAGGCCTCTACCCTATATAGTAAAAGGGTAATATGCCTCCCAGCACCGGCCTCCCGGCACCGGGATCAGCGTGACAGGGGGCAGCACCCAAACCCCCTGATCGCCCTGCGGCTCTGTGTGTGACAGGGGGCGGGGCCACAAGCTCCCTATCCACCCTGCTCTGTTCGTGACAGGGGAAGGTGCCCCAACCCCCTGATCGGCCCTGCTCTGTGTGTGATGGGGTAGAGCCATAACCTCCCCATCAGCCCTGCCCTGAGTGTGAGAGTGGCGGCGCCCCAACCCCCTGATTGGCCCTGCTCTGGCGCCACAACCTCCCCATCGACCCTGCCTTGAGTGTGACAGGGGACGGTGCCCCAACCCCCTAATCGGCCCTACCCTGAGAGTGACTGAGGGTGGCATCACAACCTCCCGATCGCCCTGCTCTGTGCATGACAGGGGGCGGCGCCCCAACTCCCCAATCGGCCCTGCTCTGAGCCCGAGCAGGGGCTGCACCTAGGGATTGGGCCTGCCCTCTGCCACCCGGGAGCAGGCCTAAGCCAGCAGGTCATTCGTTATCTCCCTAGGGGTCCCAGACTGCGAGAGGGCACAGGCCAGGCTGAGGGAAAACCCTCCCCCCGGAGTGCACAAATTTTTGTGCACCGGGCCTCTAGTTTATATATAAAACAAAACAAAACAAAAAACACACACAAACAAACCACAACAACCAAAGGCCCTGGACTTTAAAAGGCACACACTCTGACAAGGGAACAAAACCTTAGCACGCACTGATAAAGACGCCTGAATCAATAATGCCAAGTACAGGCTCCTGCACCGTGGAGGGGAAGGGAAGGAACGAGACATGGGCAGGGCAAGCTTCCTTTTCTTGTTCTGGTTTTCAAGGATCTCACTGCTTTCCCCCAACCTACCTCTCTGATGGCGGCTTGTACTGTGCCGATGGTCACGTGGTCCATGTCGAGCAGGACCACCTGCCATTGCCTCCAAGTGCCCGCAGGCTCTGACCTCAGTGCATACCAGTCCGACCCTCTCACCGATGTTCTGATGCTACAATCTTCTGTAATCCCGTCCATTCCTTAAGTCATAAACAACCTCACTTCTTTGGGACACCCAGAAGCAGATTTGCTGTGCAGCTAACGAAGCAGAACTTCAGGGACCCTTGTCTGCCAGGGCCCCTTGCAAAATCACAGGAGGAGCCTGGCAACAAGATCCCATGATTCTATGCTTCGTAAACTTTACAACAGTCCAGTAGTTTAATGCTACCTCAGCGCTGACACCCCCTCCATCACACTCTCCCTCCTGTCAAATGAACCTAGAATGGCCCAAAGCATTTTTGGGATCCAGTTAAGGGGGCATTGAGTTGGGGATATAGCTCGTTTGAATACAGTGGCCTATGTTTGTGTGGTTCACAGACACTGCTTTGTATAGTTAAGTTAACGCCAGTCACCTGGTGGGGAATGCGGATATATACCTATTTCCCATTGTGCTGGTTCACCCAGCTTCATGATACAAAGAAGCAGGGCCAGGTGACATAATCGAATGACTGCTCTTTTTGCCCCTGGCTGAAGGGTGTGGGTCCTGGAAGATGAACAAGATTTGAAATGTACAAAACCAGAAGCTAGTCTAAAGAAAGTCATTTTACTCACCCGATGTATAATAGTGTATGCATTTCAGTACTCAGATAATTCCGTTCTGGCCAATCCCTTGTCAATGGAAAGCTCTCTCCTATCTAGAATACACTTGAAAATGCGGCACGGAATAGAACTCTGTGCTAGTAAGACACAACCTGCAGCAGTTCCACAGGTTAACAGCCTGCAATTGGAAGTCCCCTGTTTACACATCACAATGTTAAACAACAGAAACAGTTTGATTAACCAGGCAGGAGCAGAGATCGAATTATCCATTTACCAATGTACAAAAATTGATGTCACATAGGAAGTTGTTATTAAAGAACATGCAGTCAAAAATGGCAGGGAAAAAAAGTATAAAAGAGTTATTTTCAAGTATAAATTAATACGTAATCAATTAATATATCATCAATGAAATATTATTTTTAATATTTCTAATGCCCCTCGAACATTAGCTCTATTAAATTTCTAAATTATTGTGATTTTTTAATGATTCTAAATAAGTATTGATTTATATATACTTATGTATTTTTAAATTTAAAATGTATGTTCCTTTTCTTAAATAGCAATTCTACATTTCATACATTGAAAGTCCCACAAAATATGGACCTGCTTCTATACCTTTTTAGCCTATGTCACATCCTCCTTCGTCTCATGTGTGTAGTTGTATTTTTCTTGTATCCCCTTAATTTACTCATTTAACAATGTCTGCTGGATGCCTAAATTATACCAGGCATTCTTCTAGACCAGCGGTTCTCAACCTGTGGGTCGCGATCCCTTTGGCGGTCAAACGACCCTTTCACAGGGGTCGCCTAAGACCATCCTGCAATCAGATATTTACATTATGATTCATAACAGTAGCAACATTACAGTTATGAAGTAGCAACGAAAATAATTTTATGGTTGGGTCACAACATGAGGAACTGTATTTAAAGGGCCAGAAGGTTGAGAACCACTGGTCTAGACACTCTGGATACCTCGGCATACAATACACAAAGGTCCTAATCTTATAGAGTGTATCGACAGCTGGGAGACAGATAAGAAACAGGTATGCACTAAACGTGGGTGTTTAAGATAGGGATAAAGGAAGTTCTTAAACAGGAACAAGAGAGAGCGTGATGAGGAGGGAGGACAGTGGGGTGACATTACGTTGTAAGCACTGTGATAGCAAGCAAGTCATTTTAGTGAACCACGTAGGATCCCAGCAGATTGGTTACTTAACAGCTGCATGCTGAACAGAGCTGAAGAGGGCTAGAGGAACAAAGATTAACCTCTAAATTCAGAAATCCTTGGAACCCGAAGTGGCCCAGACAAGGACTTTTTTCCCCCTTAAAGGTGTCTATGCCCCCCAATCTGTAAATACATTGCTACTGTCAGGTTTGTTTTTTCTTCAAACCTAACACATTTTTCTTCAGCACCAACATTTATTTTAAAACAAACACTATTCACACCAATGCAGCATATGTTATCACCCTTTTGACTTAATGATAAATGAGCATAAAAGTGACATCAACATCAGTGTTAAACAACTCCAGTAAAGGCTCTGAAATATTGACTACGATCTTGTCAATTATGGTGGTTTATGAAGGAATCTATTGCCCGATCAGCTGATCTTTCAGTTTTCTAGTTTACAGTCTTACAACCTAGATATTTACGAGGTTAATATATTCATAAGATTTATGGCAACTCATGGAATAATTAGAAGAAGAATTGTTGAGTTTACTTGAAAAGAACCTTCAGAAGGAGATATATATATATATATTTAATTCTCACAGGAGGATATTTTCCCATTGATTATTAGAGAGAGTGGAAGGAAGGGGGAGAGACAAAGAGAGAGAGAGAGAAACATCAATGTGAGAGAGAGACATCGATTGGTTGCCTCCCGCATATGCCCTGACCATGGGCGAGCATTGAGCCTGCAACTGAGGTACATGACTTTGACTGGAATCAAGTCCGGGACCCTGCAGTCTGAGGGTTGGTGTCAAACTAGCTAGAGCCAAAAAGATCTTTTAAACAGAATTTTGAAATTCAGAAGATACAGCAATGGACAAATAAGTATAAAATGATGACTAAGGCATTTATCGTAGGCATTGGGCACATGATTTTAGAGCAGGAATGGGGACACTTTCCTCTGCCAATGTCTGTTTGGGTATTTATAACATCTTTCCCGAGCCACACAAAATTATCAACTTAAAAACTGACTTGCTGTATTTGGTCAAACATTTAATTAACTCACCGCTAATGGCTTGCTTGGAAGGGACAGACCAAATGGTTTCTGGGTCCTTATACTTCCCACAGGCTGGAGGTTCCCCATCCCTGTTTTAGAGGGTAGAGATGGACATCCATTCATGGATACTGAGAAGACTTGCTCAGCCAGAAAGTAGGCATAAACCAAGTGGCAAGAGGAGAAAGTGATTGAGGAACTAGGGAAATCTGGTTAGAACATTACTAGAAGGTCTGACACTGAGAGAGCATTCACATAATCTAATTAAAATAGCAATGGCATGTCCAAGGTGTGTGTGTGGGGGGGGGGGGGGGGGGGCGGGAGGGTATGGCACTACTAATATATAGCCTTTTTTTCAAGTTTTAAGGAACTGGTTAAAAAACATTTTGGAAAGACATTTGTACCTAAGAATATGTGAACAATGTTGACTAACAAAATAAGTGAAGATAGCCCAATAGCTTCTTTAGTGATCCCCTCCTAAAATCCATAAGATGGATCCTAATATGTGTCCAGTGAAGGGGGTTTGGACTTGGGAGGATTGTTTCATTCAGAATGGAGCTCATATGGGATGGTTCATTAGGGCAGGGGTTTGGTCTGTACCAAGGATTTACGGAACCTTTATTTTACCCCAAATTTTGGGCACTGCCACCACTGAACTGAGAATAGCCTCTGAGAGAATCGATTTCACTAGCTCTTTGCAAGATGAGAAAGGGAGAAACCAGCAAGGCCTTCAGGCCATTCACCCACAGTTGCAAACAATTACTGACAACATCAAAGCACTACATTCAAATCACCGAGTCCCTCATGATAGATGAGAAACATGGACACATCCATTTAAGGCATCCTGGCATAAGACGGTATGATTTATCAGCTACATTTTATTGGACTGTGGAAGGTCCCTGGCAGACTGAAGAGCGGTGCCCTGTGCGCCACTGCTATCCCTTAGGAACACCCAAAAGATGGTTTTATGCCAGTGCTCGCATGCCACAAATATTGTCTTCTGTGTGCCTCTCAGACCCTCAGTTCTGATGTGGAAACAGTAATGCAACACGTAACAGCAGTTAAAATTCTAAACAAGAGTCAATCAAGTGAAGCTCAATCCAGAAAACTCAAACACTGATTTTTCACAGGCAGGGAACATGTCTAATAAACCAGTAGGGGGAAATCTGCCTGTCTGGTGCGGCCCTGCATGGAGACTTTACCAACATTTGCAACTGTGGCTTGAGACCTCATTTGTTGACCCATGGCTACTCCTGGAGCCCAGGGATCAGCACTGACCTCAGGCACCTTTTATCTCATGCATCTGGTAGGCAGGGGTCATATTTAAGCCGTGATGGGGGACTGGCCCCAGATGTCCAAGCCGTTGTGACCTCACATTAGATAACTGAAATCTAATCCACCTGAAAGTTTCCTGAAAGACCACCCAGGTGTTTCAGATGGCTGCTCTCTCACTACTAAATATGTCCATTACACAAGCTGGAGCACATTACACGGACAGACTAATTCCCGGGGGCAGAGCGAGGCCATGATCCACAGATCATTATTGACTTTTCCATGCAACTCCTGGCAGCAGATCCAATGTGCATCAACATCCAAAGGCCGCAGGTACAATGCTGGATTGCGTCCCTATGATTCCTCCAGAGACAAGCTGCTCTTGCTAACAGCATTCAAGCTCTAACTTTCAAAGGAAAAGGCATTGGACAGAGAGGGCCTGCTCATGCTGTAACTGGACAACCAGGGTGTCCAGGCTGCCTGTCACTACTTGAGTCAATTAAGCACAGACAGGGTTTAATCATACATGAGCATTTATTTCAATAATGTCGGCAATATGGGAAAGCAGCAGGTCACCCACAAAAATCTGTTCTGCCATAAGCCTGCTGCTTATATTGGGTAGGACAAAGATTACATGGGGAAGTAGGAAATATAGACATGGAAAGTAGGCAATGCAGGCTGGGGCAGGACTCCCCTGCTTGGGCAATAAGATTGTTAATTTTTCCATGATAATAGGCAGTTATTGAATAAGAATGGACCACATACATTCCAAGGTTGACTCCCAAGTCCAAGGTTGACTCCCAGGTCCCTTAGGCATACAACTCTCAGCCAGATTAGAATGTGCTTTTTAAAATCAGAACAAGGCAATTAAAGTTAACAGAGCATGATTAATATTTCTTATAACTCTAGCTAGTCCTAATATTCTATTTTTGCCCCTAACAATGCCAAGTGTGGGTTTAAAGTTAAAATAATTTCTACAAATGGATTTTTGAGAGTCACAGGAATAACTGGGTTTTAATCAACTTAAATAAAATTAAACAACAATTGGAAATCCATGACTATTTTAAGAGACAGAACAAGTAAGTTTATATGACTGTTTTCCCACAGATTCTAGAAATAAACCAAATTATACCAGAACTAGAGGCCTGGTGCACAAATTCGTGCATGGATGTGGTCCCTTGACCTGGCCGGCGATCAAGACAGATCGGGCCCATCTTGCTCAGTCCCAATTGGGGCCAATCGAGGCTGGCCAGTCTGAGGAAGGGATTGCAGGAGGTTGGTCAGCCGCAGGAGGCTGGCTGTGGGAGCACACTGACCACCAGAGGGCAGCCCCTGGGTTGAGTGTCTGCCCCCTGGTGGTCAATGCGCATCATAGTACTGATGGGTCATTCGGTCGACTGGTTGTAATGGTCGCTTAGGCTTTTATATATATAGATAAGAGATGTATGTTAACTTGGAAGTGATACCTGTTTCATCTAGCTATGTCACAAGCCCATTATAATCATAAGTGCTGCATTATACTAGGTTGGTATTTATTATAACTGAATAGTATGAGTAGACAAAATTGATAAGAAGTCACAGAATAGTAAAGTGAAGTACAACCTACCCCAAGAAATGGAATACAATTTAACAATATAGACCTACCACCTATGAAACGCATTAAATTGCAGGTGCTGATAAGAGGTCAGTATCTAAATCAGCCAGTATTTGAACTTGTCAAATGGTTCCTTTAATTTCAGGTGAAGGGCCATAATCTCATCTCCAGGTCTTCTCAGGGCCAGCAAACCAATACACAGAGCTGTTTGTAAAAGAAAGATTGACATAGAATAAGGAGGCACTGCCCTTCTAAAGTGAAAATGAAAGTTCAGATGATATCAGGACTGTCTTTGTACAAGCTTGTCTAGGTCATCTCCTACTCCCTATCTATCTAGATTGGAAAACACACACAAAGCTGCCTCTACAGATGAAGTATTTGGGCCTCAAAATGAAACAAGTTGAATGCTCAGATGTGCAGTGACATTGCTAAATCATTTCATCTGTTTCTGTCATGTAGGTGAAGCCTCCTGGGATGTGTGATGGGATGTGTGATGGTTATCTTTCTAGCTTGTGTCACTCTTCGGTTGTGTTCTTGAAGTCTAGCCAATATTTTCACAAAAGCCTTTTGATACTCCTTGTCCATAGCTCTTACACGGTCAGACTAGACTTAAATGCCACAATAAGACTTACTACCAAGCAAACATTGGATTGTTAGCAAAGCTTATGAGCACACTTTGTAGCAAAGGTTGAGAAAATACCCTCTCCCTTTGCATGGGAGGGGCAGCAACATGGCATTAGGAAGGGTCAGACACAGGAAGATGGGAGGAATCCATGGCCACAGAGCATCTACCATGGCTTCCACTCCTAGAGACTAATTTCATAAGCCCTGATGTTTAAAATACAGATTTCATGAACCCTTATGCTTAGAATGGATTTTGTTTCCTATCTAAAACAAACATATGGTATCAAGCAGTCTTTTAATGCTCAGATTTAAATTAGTCTTAAAGAGATAAAAGGACTGAAATAGTTCTGCTATTTGAGCATGCTTAACGACGGCAATATTTATATAAACATATTGGCAGAGGAAATGTTAAGTTCCCTGTATCAATGCGGGCCCAAGACTTCATGTTAGAAGCAACACATTGACATAAAACATTCGCAGTGTTGTATGTAAGCGTGGGGGGCTGAGTGATGAGGAGGAGACCTACTGCCAACAACTTCTCAGCATTTGAACAGTTTGACCCTACTTCCAGTACGCAACCTAAGGGTTTGTCAATGTAGGGTTGTGTTTTTGGTTGCCGCGGGGTCACTGCTAGTTTTGTGCAAATATTCAACCAATAATAGAGTGTGCCCAGGCATCCCGGGCACCAGGTAGAGTTCACTCTGCTTTCTCTGAAGGCACCTCAGGAGAATCTCTGGATCCTTGAAAACAGAATTTTCTCATTCCGTGGGTTGGAACGCATTCCCAAGTCTTGAAATCCATTTAAGGCAGCAGTTCTCAACCTGTGGGTCGCGACCCCTTTGGCGGTCAAAGGACCCTTTCACAGGGGTCGCCTAAGACCATCCTGCATATCAGATATTTACATTATGATTCATAACAGTACCAACATTACAGTTATGAAGTAGCAACGAAAATAATTTTATGGTTGGGTCACAACATGAGGAACTGTATTTAAAGGGCCAGAAGGTTGAGACCACTGATTTAAGGAGTCCTGATATGCATTCTATACTGGGAATGGTGTAGGAAATATCAAACTGTGCCACACATGGTAAAGATATGCTTTGTTTCATAGAATAGCTAGTTACATACGTGTGTTCTGGGTTGCAATAAAGAATGCATTCTCTTGCTTTGAGTCATGGTCAAAAGTGTTTTGGGGAAAAACAGGTCTCAATCTGCCTACGGGAGGACGCTAAAGAGCACCTTGCAACCCCGACCGGCTTGGGACGTGTCTGGGGATGACACGCTCTTTAAGGAAACACATGTAGCCCAGGAGGGAGTCTGCTGCTCTACCTCCAGAGCCCTTCTGTTTTTGGAGCTTTATGTCCTGTTTAATGTTATTTTTCTCAAGCATTTCCTGGGAACGTGCTCCTTGCTAGAAACCGGGCTAAATCCTGGGGAAACAAAGATCAATATGACAAGGTCCTTGACCCCCCAAGAGCTCTCAAGAGACTGACACAATAAAGCATGACAATGTCACTAAAGATACCCAAGAGGGAGAACTGCAATGGTAACTGTTGGGGAGGGCTTCACAGGAGATTTGACATATCTGTAAGTATTCATATTCATTCATCCACTCACCCACCCACCCACCAACCACCTCCTACTTTGTTCAAGGCACCAAGGTAGAAGTTGGGGGATCTTAGATGAATAAGTTAAAGGGACTACCCTAGAAGAGCTCTCCACCCACCCACAGGAGAAAAAGACTTACAGGATGAGGGAGGAAGTGGCAGGGACCAGGCAGGAGACCCCTGTGTGGAGGGCTCCCTCTGTTGGGGTTCCAGGAGTGGGCTGTGAGAGGTGGTGCTGGGGAATGGTGGAGAGTGGAGGAAGGCTCTGTACAACAAAAAAGCTGGTCCATATGGTAGACAGAGCAAAATAATGAGAACCAAGTGTGCGCATATTTGTAAACATTTCAAAAACTAAATGCCAAAAACATAAGGCAGGAGCTGAGATAGGGGCTAGAACTCCTGCACTGGAGATCAAGCTTAAGTCAAAGGGGTGGAACAGAGACTCTGGAATCAAATTTTAGTACTTTCCTGTTTTAAATCCTCATTTCTGACCATTTCCATTAGAAGAAAATCAACTTTTTACCAAGACCTGCAAGACTACGTGTTCAGGCCTTGTCGCTTCCCTCTCACCTGACTCCCTGCCCCTGTGCTCACTACATCCCAGCCAACCGGCCTCCTTTATGGCTCAGGATCTTCCCCAAAGCCTCCAGAATGCCATGCATCTGTGTACCACTGAGCCCTCTGTTCTGAATGGTCTTCTGCCCTCCCCTCTCCTCTCACAGTCTCTGTTCCTTTAACCTGTTTATCTTTCTTCATTGCAATGTTACTGTCAGAAATATTCCGGGCATCTGTTTACGTGTATAATTCCTGGCTCAGCCAGAATGAAAGCTTCCTGTGAGCAGAAATCTTGTTTCTCTCTTCCTGCTGTACGCCCAGGCTCTGGCATACTGCAGGCACTGAATACATGTTCAATTGGTGAAAGAATTGGGACAGGTGTAGGTTGAGCAGTCATGCAGGGATACGGGAGGGTCTGAACCAGGGTAGACAGGAATTTCATGACAACTCAGCAGCACGGGGTCCTGATTCGATTTAGAAGGTCAGATACCAAGTGTATGTATGTCATGGGGAGTCAGGGTGGGTGGGAAGGAGTCAGGGTGGGTGGTGACCGGTAAGGGATGTGGAGTAGGGTCACCTTTGGGCCTCAGAGCCAAACCCAAAGAGGCTTTTGACTTTTAACATATCTGGTCCATGGATACAGAAACACCAAAAACACGACATCTCGTTGCTGATTCTCATGTGTGTGCACAGCTGAACCAAGGCAGAAATCTGGACACCAGACCACCGAGAAAACATCGTGGCACGAATTCAGTCAACAGTCACAGAGTCTCAATTAAGAAAACACACACAATAAAACAGTTATTTATTCTAAGCCATTCTTCAAGGGAGTGGTGGGAAACAACTCCAAGATAATGAGAGTTATCCATGATGTTAGCGGTTAGCTATTTAGCACAACTGAAGGACACTGTGCATGTGTCATATGGATAGGTCTGGGGGAGAAATACTGACAATTTTGGCAGCGAGAGCAGCCCAAAAGGAACACGCAGCCACACAAGCCCATCGAACGGACGCTGCGAATCCCCCTGATCATGAGCCACCAGCATGCAATCGCTGGCGCACAGAAACTCCTGACGCACGGCCCTGAGCAGTTTGCCTTTGCTATCTAAGTGTCACAGACTGAACACACTCTTGCCCGACCCAAACTTGGCATTAATACCAGAATCACAGCCTGGGAAGCTCAATATTCCACTGCTGGGGAGACGATAAACAGCAACAATACAAAGCGCGATGCAGCCCCTTTAGTGCCGCTAGTTAAACCGAATGCATTTCATCTTCCCCTTGCATCTACCATGCCTGTCATCTTCTCTGGGTGGAATGGATGGCATTTAAACGCTGCTGCAGAAAGCCAGTTTCTTGAAGGCTTTTCGACAGACCAAACGGATAACAGAACGAAAAACCCTGGTTACACGCAGCATCACAGGACACAAATCATTAGGTTGCCAGAGGACAAGCTGTTCGTGGTTCCACAACCGGAGAAAATCGCATGATCATTAGTGATAACGCCTGCCTATAGCATTGAACTTCTGCAGAGTGATATATGCATAACCTCCTCTAGAAACAAACGCTATGCTTCATTACCTATCACGGTATGAATGTTTCACACACCTATAGGGAAATGAACCATGTCCAATGGTTTTTCACCTTGCTCCACCATGACAAGGGATTAAATCATAATGTCTTATAAGAAAGAGTTGATCAACATATCTGCACAAATGCCTACTTAATCACCACCTCCATTACCATGGTTGGTAGGTCCTATCATGGGGGGGAGGGGTAAATAGATATGACGTACGTTTTTAAGGAAGCATGAACTCCTGCAGAAAGTGATGGCGATGCATACATGGTCATAGTTAACCTCATCAAGAGCTCACCAAGCATCAGGCACAGTTCTAAGTGTTTTGTGTGCTTCTTAATCTTCACAGCAATTCTAAAGCTTGAGGATGACTTTACTGCACTGCAGAGCTAAGACAACTGACACCAAGGGACAGTTAAGTGATTTGCCCCAGGCCAGACATCTAGCATTTGGTCAAAGTGGGATTCAAACCCAAGCGCTGCCTTGGAAAGCCTGCGTGCCTGACCCCATGCACAATGCTGCCTTCCAAGGAGACCCCTGGGAACAAAGCAACGCAGACGCTGCCAGGCCAAGTCCTGGGTGTGCTGATGTCAATCCACATTCGTTTTCTTAAGGAAGGACAGTGCAGTCTTACTCAACCCCTGAATGGTTGAATCCATTCATTCATTCTTTCAAGGAGGAAACCTAAAACCCTCAATTATATTTAATTCAAGTTGCAAAAGAACTATCACTGCATAGGATGTCCTTTAGCAAAATGTTTGTGGCTACAGTGTAGCATAGGGCATCCCACCCTCCCCCCAAAAGCCAAATAAAAAACAAACAAAAACAACAACACTGCTGCTAATTATAAATAAATATGAAATGTATGTAAAGTAGATGATTTGGGGAAGTGTAGGCACCAACAATGATGCAAACCAGAGATCACAGTTACCAGAGGCAACTCCTCTTTTCCTTTCTTCATTTTCTTGGCGTGGAGGCCAAAGGTGGGACCTGTCCAAGCAGCATTGCTGCCCTGGACAATGATTATTTTAATCAACATTGTGCTGTGTTAATGAGTGCCAACCATGTGCCAGACGGTGTCGAAAACAAAGCCTTCTCTGCCGTCCCGCCCAGTGGGATCAGCACCTCTCCTCTCCGTGAACGCGATCACAGATGCGGTAATGAGCTAACTCCGATGCAACCGAATTCTAATCCCCCGGGCACTTTCTGATTGGGCACTGCACCAAGTTTTGGCATAGAAAAGGCACCTGGAGTGCTGTCGGATGATCTTCAGGGATAATGGACCAGGGAACCGAGCCTGTAATGATTTCATATCAGCTTGTTCAAGTTCAGTTGCTATTAATTGGGTTCAAGTTCAGCTCCAGTTCACACAATCTAAATAAATAGCTGTTGAAACCAGCGTAGGGCCTGGCACAGTATGCATCTTCGTGACTAACAAGAAGCAAGCAAAAGAGAAAGCTGTAGAGGGACGCCTGGCACAGATGTCCTAGTGGACACATGAAGGAAGGGGGTGGAGCCCAACAGTGAACTGGCTTGTAACAATTGTGCATGGCTATCCTGCTTAAAAAATTATAATATTCTGATGAATCCAGCCTCAAAACGACTTTAAATGTAGTAAAACATGCATATAATTCTTGAGAACAGCTACAGGCAAAACACTGGCTTAAAGTTCATCTGGTCTAGAATCTAAAATTTCTCTGTATTTTGCATCCATCTTGGCGATTCTAAGGTATTAATTCTATTATAATCTAAGTAAAATCTGAAAAAAGAAACATTTTAGATAAGTTCATTGTTAAAGAAAAGGAGCTCTATTGCAGAGGAAAAAAATCTATCTAAAAATAGGGCTTTGCATATTTTATGGAAAAAAATCAATCCCGAATCTATTTTGTTCTGGCCCATTAAGATTTACTCGAAGTTGGTCTCATTAGAATGAAATTTAAAATACATTTCTAAGACCATTTGTAGAAAATTTTGAATGAAGGCATTTTCTAAATCAATGTTGTCTCTCAAATTCTAATTTCTGTTAGAATTTAGTCATAAATATGTGTTTAAATGTGGACTGTGGACTGGTAATTTAATAAAGTGCTAGAATGACATATTGAAGGCTATATGTGCAGGTAATATTAGACAGAATTTATAATACATATCCATTTTTTGTGAAACCGTAATATACCATTTAAAATATAGCTAATGTAATGAAATATAATCATTATATTTACGTTTATTATCTATGTTGTTAAATCTAAACAATGAAAGAAGCAGGTAATTGCTAAACAGAGCAAATTATGGATTGAATTTATTGAAAACAGGTAACTTCTGCTATTTTGGGTTTTCTTTTTTATTTTATTTTCTGTAGTAAACGCAACAGGCATTTGATCAATATAAAGAATTTGTCTCCCTAGCAATGCACCTGACCATATATAATAAAGTGTAGGGGAAAAAAACATTCCAAGTGCTAGGGAATCAAAAGGACCCAGATTCCCTGTGTTCGTACCATTTACTTGATGCATGAATAGGTCAGGTTCTTTCACTTCCTTGAGTGTTGGTTTCATCATATTTAAAGTAAGAATCAAAAGAGAGAAAGGCACAAGGTCACTGAAAAGACTGGGCAAGTAAATCTATCATGTGTCCAGCAAAATGCTTATGACATAACAGGAGTTCAATAAATGTTGCCGCCCCCCTCCCCCCGCCCCCCCTGCTTGCCACCTAGCAATCCCATGTACTCTGATTCCACTTTGTGGCCAGCCTTCCATAGTTACCACTTCTAGAGGCAGTCTAAGAAGCTGCTGAAAAGTTGACCCAAAAATGTGAGTCACAATAATCTGTGGCCCCAGTGTATCCCAGAATCAGGAAACTCTCCAATATATCATTTGCTTACCATTTAAAATAAATTTGCCCCAGCCAGTTTGGCTCAGTGGATAGAGTGCCAGCCTGAGGACTAAAGGGTCCCAGGTTCGATTCTGGTCAAGGGCACATTCCTGGCTTGTGGGCTGAATCCCCAGTGGGGAGCATATAGTAGTCAGCTGATCAATGATTCTCTCTCAACATTGATGTTTCTATGTCTCTCTCTCTTTCTTTCCCTTCTTCTCTGAAATCCATAAAATATATTTTAAAAATTTTTTGTGAAAGGCTGTATTAAAAAATTAAAATAAATTGCATTGTTTTGTAACAAAGTCTAAATAATTATTTTATCCTACATTCCAGCTACTCAGAATTGGTTCCCTCATCCTCAGAATTATTTTAAAACTGGGATTCAGCCAGTGTGGATGCATTTCTGTGGAACTACTGACATAGTCGTTTTCAGGACACCCTCCCAGCTGTAGACCTGCCCACATGGGCTCAGGAAATCATTCACATTTGCTTTATTTGCTACATTAGAAATCTGCAGTTTTTAGGTAACCCATAGGTAACTGTGCTTTCTCGGCCCTTTTCTCACCCATCACCTTTCTCTGAACTCTGTCTCCCTCTTGGCGGAGGGGTCCTGCGGCAAGGTTCCTTAGGGAGTCCCGTCCTGGTCAAATTTCCAGTTCAAGCAGTCTCGGTCTCCGAAGGGCAGGCTCTGGCGGGACCTCACTTCAGGCTGACAAGCCCCATCTGTTTCCTATTAGCATGCCCATATTAACCTTTGCCTTGTTTGCTTGACTTTGCCCATCTCTAATTTCGAATTGAGAGCTCAAGGACAGAAGTGGAGTAGAATGTTCTGAAAGACTAACCTTGAGGACAACTCAACAACAGAATCCCTAAATGCACTACCCCACCCCCACAGCCCTGGGGTTCTAACATGTGGAGGAAAACGCCACCTCACGTCAATATGACGCTTCTGACTTTGACAACACACAGACAGGAATTTGAAAAATAATTTCGCATGAAGATCCCCGACTGTAATAAGTGTTCATGGGTGCCCCCAGAATCCTACATAAATGCTCAATGCCCTAAAATGTTATAACTGTAAATGGCATTATATCTGAAAAGAAACTTATTTTTATCTGAAAATATAAACTCTTAGTCTTGTTTTGTATTAATGAATTTATAAGAACGGTAGTTTTTCCTAAGGCCAGTGAGAAGCTGTCTGCATTTATGAAAACCTAAGTGTTTAGATGGAAACAGAAGAATAAGACTTTTATTTAATTCAATGAATGTGCACTAAGCACCTATTGTGTTTGTGGTGTGATAGGTGATATTAAGTGGTATAGACCCCTCTTTCCCTGTAAGGAACATGGATTCCTGAAGCCATGCACCCAATAATGCAAACAATGCAAGACAATATTATCACTAAGTACGGAGCTGTGGGGTGCAAACCCCCTAAGTGCCGTCAGTGCCGTCCCAGAGGTCAGACGGGTGTGCAATGAGCAGGCGGTCTGGGTGTCCCAGTGTTAAAGATGAGGTAGGGCGGAGAGGAAAGGGGGAAGTCATTCTCAGTGAAGGGAAATACAAGACCAACAACAGAGACAGGGATGACCAGAGCATGCAGAGTTGGAAAAGGGGTGGTAGGAAGAGTGAACAGAGCCGAACCACTGTGGTTACACTGAAGAAGCCGCTGTCTGCTGGCAACACCGGGTGAGAGGATGAGTGCACAGTCCACCTTTCCAGGAAGGACTGTAACTTTACCACCACGGAGGCCTGTGCCGCGGCCATAATCCAGAACTATAGGCTCCCTGAAGCACTGTCCTGCCTACCATGTCCTGTCTCTTGGCCAGTTTTCTAAGCAACTGACTCTACATTTCCACCCCGATCCCCATTTCTCCCTCTCTACTTTCCCCCAGTTTCTGTCTTTGTCAGTCTGACACTAGTCTTTCAAGAGCTGACCACTTTATTATAACTTAAAGGAAATGCATATCAAAACCATAATATGGTGCCACTTTACACCCAGGAGGGTGACTCACATGAAAAAGGCAGATACTCATAGGCGTTTGTGAGGATGTGGAGAAACTGGGACGCTATACAGGTGGTGGGAACGCGTATGGTGTGGCAGCTATGGAAAACAGCTCGCAGGCCCTTAGATGATTAAACACAGAGTCACCAGGTAACCCAGCAATGCTCCTCCTGAGTATATATCCAAAAGAAATAAAAAACAAACATATGTCCATGCAAACACTTGTACATAAATGTTTATAGCAGCACTATGCACACGAGCCAAAGAACAGAAACAACCCAAATGTCTTAAACTGATAAATGTGTAACACAATATAGTATGTTCAGAAAATGGAATGTCATCCTATATAATAAAAGGCTAATATGCAAATCAACCAGACAGTGGAGCAGCCAGTCACTATGACATGCACTGACCACCAGGGGGCAGATGCTCGATGCAGGAGCTGCCCCCTGGTGATCAGTGCCGCTCAGCCAGAATCCAGCTCACAGCTGCTTAGAGCAGCAGTGGTGGCGGGAGCCTCTCCTGCCTCCACTGCAGGTAGGCAGTAAGGAGCGAGGGGTCCCAACTGTGTGTCTGGCAGTCAGACATCCCTTGAGGTGTCCTGGACTGTGAGAGGGCACAGGCTGGGCTGAGGGATGACCCTCCCTCCCCCATGCACGAGTGTCATGCACCAGGCCTCTAGTTTGGCAATAAAAATAAACTTGCTACAACATAGATGAACCTTAAACTATTATGCTCAGAGAAACAAACTAGTTGCAAAGGATCACTTATTGTACAATTCCATTTACATGAAATGTCCAGAATTGCAAATCTCTAAAAACAGAAAGTAAATAAGTGGTTGCTGAAACTGAGGTTGGGCTAGGAAGTGGGGGTCAGAATGGTTATGACATGCTGCTAAGGGGTAGGGATTCATTTTGATGTGGTGAAGGTACTCTAAAATTGATTGCAATGATAGTTGCACAACTCTGTAAATACACTAATATCACTGTATATGGATGAATTGTATGTTATGAATTACATCTCAATAAGCCATTAAATAGAAAAGAACCATCCACTCTGATGAATTCAGGTAAAAATCACTTTTAGTACATGACTCATAAATGTCTTAGCTTCTTAGAAGTGAGGTGGGTATTGCAGGTGCAGGCTAGGGATGGAAACTTCCTTAATAGCAGAATTTATTGCTCAAGCAAAATATTTCATGAAACACAATAAGTAAAACGGAAAAAACAATATCTTATTAATCTGCTGGTGCATTTTTTAGTTAAACAGCTAAGTCAAATTGGTAACTTTGGGGCCAAGTTTGTAACATTTATTTACACGCTTGGGGCAGGCACAATGAGGCTCTCCTGATGAGGCGAAGTCGAGGTAGAAAATACATTTACTGAAGCACACATATTTTTATCACACCTTTCAAAAGCATTTAAAGTCAAATGTTTCTGGAATCTTTGCAGAGCCATTTGATTCTACAGGAGAGTAGTTGAACACACTGCCTCTTTCCCAACGCTTCTAGTTTGCAAATGAGACAACTGGGACTCAGATAAGTGCCTCAGGTAGAGGGCTAATACGCTTCAGAAAGCTGGTCCCCCTCACTTCCATCCTTCCTTCCAGACTCAATGCTCACATTTCATTTTCTGGCAATTCAGTTGGAGCTATCCATTAGGCTATGGATAAATAAGTAGATATATGTACACAGATGGGCACACTTTTTTATTACTATGGAGAAGAATGCCTTAAAGAATCCTAAATCCTGCATTTTGTACTCCCAGTGCTTAGCATGGTACCTGCCAACAGCATAAGCTCACTAAACATTGAAGGAATTAATACCTGAAGAATAAATGTTATCTTCCAGCAATACAGAAAACACACACATAGATTTCCAAACTAGAGTTCTAGTCCCTTATCTCTAACCACCTAAATACCACCTACGCTACACTACTGCAGTGGTTCTCAACCTTTTGGCCCTTTAAATACAGTTCCTCATGTTGTGACCCAACCATACAATTATTTTCGTTGCTACTTCATAACTGTAATGTTGCTACTGTTATGAATCGTAATGTAAATATCTGATATGCAGGATGGTCTTAGGCGACCCCTGTGAAAGGGTCATTCAACCGCCAAAGGGGTCGCGACCCACAGGTTGAGAACCGCTGCACTACTGTCTTATAGATCACACTTAACTTTTTGGCCTGGTCAGTTCCTCCTTTGACCTCAACTGTTCTGGTCAATGGCCCCATCCTTCTGCTAGGCACCTGGTGACAAGGCCAGGATTTAGAGAGAACAGTTTACACAGGACTACTCAGTAGAGTCTTGAACCCCTTCATTTAGGCAGGCAAAGTGGAGAAGAAATCAAGTCATTAACAAATCACTGGCAAGGGTGTGACCGGGAGGAGGGGCTGGGTAAACAGGAGAGTGCCTTGGTGAGACCCTTATGCAAAGCCAGGCAGAACAATGTGAGATTATGCGGGACAGCAATCCAGGAGAAGGCAGATGTCCACATAAATAGAAAACAATGAGTGCACATGAGGGGCAGGTAGGATGACGCTGGAATGAGGTCAGGGAATGGTTGCTTTATAAACCATAAAAAGCACTTCATAATGGATGAGTTTAGCCTTCTGCTAAAATGTCCTTGGGCAACAAAGTTATGTCAGCACAACCAAGATGTATCTAGAAGAAAGAACTGTAATACGACTGAAGTTAAAAAAGGAAAATTGGACTTTATCCAATAATATTTTTCCTACCAGGCTATGGTATTTATGGCAATAACAACCACCTCTGTCTCACCTGTGAGTGTGCAATGTTCAGCCTGTGCTAGTGAACTTCCCCAGCTACTGTAAGCATGTGTAGCCCTGCACTAAACAGCCACAGGCCAGGCACTTCGTCACACACTTTACATCACGTCGATGAGCCCTGCGAACATAGAGATGATTACTGGTTTGACAGAGGAGGAGCCCAGGACACAGAAGACACATAATCTGGCAAACACCCCAAAGGTCTTACGTGGCAGAGTTAGATCCCAGGTCTGTCTAACTCTCAAGCTGTGCTCCTCCCTCTGCACCATGGCGGCTTCCAGATACAACTGCCCTCTAAATAGGAAAATGCGGACTGGACAGCGGCAGGGATTGGGGGAGGAAGAATTCACTAAATATTTGCACAGCTCTGAGAACAGGATGCTCTGCTTCCAAACATACAATGCTGGATATTCAGAAAGAAAAATCTCCCAGTAGAAAAGGGTAATTAATTCATCAGCCTGCCCGAGATCAATGGAAATATCCCTGATGAATAATCAATTCCCTTTGTTTTTAAGTCTGAGTAACCTCCTGCCCTTTGATTTGGTTTCCGGAGCACTTCCCCGAGCAGGCGAACGGCCCCAGTTTTGAGGCAGTTGTTTCCCTGCAGTAAAGTGATCAAGGAGCTTCACAAACCCGCCTCTCAGGAGCTTCGGCCCTGGGAGCCCGTTCACCTTTGAAGAAATTAATAAAATTGCACATATGGACCCTAAAGGCTGGGAGGTCCCTTTATGTAGAACTTCACAGTGATCAAAGGACTTTCACATTTGCTCCATGCCACCACGAGATTAACGTCCCTGAACACACCCCTTTCCCACTTCCACTGACACCACTCTCTGCTTAATTATGTCTAGAGCCGGGAATTCCAGAGAGTGGATTGTTTCTGATTAGCCCAAAGGAACGAATCCATGTTTAGATCCTCCTCACTTCTTGGCTTTAATTATGTAAAAAATGCCCGACTGGCTTTTCTAGTCTGGTTTCTTTTATCATGAACACTAACAGGCACAGAATCAAATCCTGCCTGCCACATGCATGAAATGTGTGTGACTCTGCACAAGCAGCTTAACATTGTTACACCTCAGTTTCCTCGTCGGTACATGGAAATCATTATGGCATTAGTGTATAGGAATTGTGAAGATAAGGAATTGCTACAAAGTGCTTAGGATATGGCTCAAAACACAGTGTTTATTCAATACGTTTAACTATAAAGTGTCGTTATCTGACATATAGAATATTTTAAATTCTTTTATATTTGTATTTGATATTTTATGTATTTACTTATTTTTTATTAATACTCACATGAGGATATTTTTCCATCACTTTTTAGGGAGAGGGGGAGGATGGGGAGGAGGAGGGGGAGAGGAAGAGAGAAATCTAGATGTGAGAGAGACACATAGGCTGGTTGCATCCTGCACGCACCCCGGCCAGGAGCAGGAGCAAACTGAAACCTAGGTACAGACCCTTGGCCAGGAATTGAACCTGTGACCCTTCAGTGGGCGGGCTGACACTATAACCACTGAACAACAAGGCCAGGGATGCATTTCATATTTTAAATTATAATTTAAACTGCTTTGTGAATAATGGAATATACACATAAAAATGGAGATTAGTGTAGCTATGCTAGAGAGAGATGAGGGTGGTTTAGATTAGGTAGAGAAAAGGACATAGTTTTGAAACATAGCTTAGAGATAAAACCAATTTTTTTCTTATTTCTCATTTTCAGATAAATTAACTTAAATGTAACTGTTAGGAATGGGGGACGCAGAATATAGAAACGCTGTGGGCAGGCAGGCAGGCGAGACTGAAGATTTCAAAGGTCAGCAAGCAGGCTTACAGTATAAGATTCACAATCAGGAGAAGAAACCCATTCTTTCATTCTTTAACCTCTTGCTTGATGAATGGATAGCAAGTGCTCAATTCTGGGCACCCATGTAAAGGAGGCCAATTGTCCAAGATTAGGTAAGAAACCCACTGCATGAGAAGAAGAGGTTCCCCACAGCTGGCGTGAGAAAAATGGATGCAAAGGACAAAGCAGATATCATCCTTTCCTGCATCTTCCAATTCATTCATTCATTCACTCACTCATTTCAGTCATGCACTTCCCCAATCTCGTTCAATTCAATATTCAACGTTACTGAGTGGTAAAACTCAAGCCTGGGTCATACCAACACGAGGAGGACACATTCCGTATCTTCCAGGAACTCAGTTTGCACCTTGTTGAGGAGAATGACACGTCAGTATCATGTGAAATGCTACAATAAAAATATACACAACTAACCATGCATGGGACATAGATAATGCTGCCCCTGCGGCCTACAGCACAGCCCTACACACAAAAAAGGCCCAGACAGGAACAGTCCTTCCGTCTAAAACGGACTCAGCTTAAACTCTGCTTCTTACAGGGGTCTTCTCTGACTCTCTAATTAAACTGCATTCCCTGGATACTCAGCCTTGCAGCACTGCTCCGAGTGTGCAGTTAGGTGCTTGTTAAGTGTCTGCCGCTTCCACCGGAAGCCACGCGGTGTGAAAGCAGGGCCTGCATCTGCCCTCCCTCCACTGTCTTCTCTGCAATGAGCACAGCACTTGGCCCCGAGGAGATGCTCAATAAATATTAGTCGAATAAGCGATGTTTTTAAATCCAAGATAATTGTGGGCACATCTGGTTAGACTTGCAGTGATGGCGAACCTATGACACACGTGTCAGAGGTGAAATGCGAACTCATTTTTCTGGTTGATTTTTCTTTGTTAAATGGCATTTACATATATAAAATAAATATCAAAAATATAAGTGTTTGTTTTACTATGGTTGCAAAGAACAAAAAATTTCTATATGTGACACGGCACCAAAGTTAAGTTTGGGTTTTTCAAAATGCTGACACGCCGAGCTCAAAAGGTTCACCATCACTGGGATAGAGCATGCTAAGTATCCCAACAGGAAAAACGAGTTGCCAAAGCAACAGGTAGATGCTGATGAATGACATCACTTAGGCACCTTCTCTGCAGCCTGCAAACTGAGGCATCCCAGCTATGAATGAGTTATCACTCCCTTTGTTGCAACTACCCTTCATGCTCTGTACCTGAGAACTACAGATAAGAAGGTAGCTCTACCCCGCGGACTTCAGTAACTGCACACGTGACAGTCAGACACCAGAATCACAAAAGCAGAATGACAGGAATCGACTTGCGCCTGCAGAGAGGCTAACACAGCTGTGGTGGAAGTCCAGCTGTCAGGGAATTGGGGGGTTTTGCAGCCTTATTTGAAAAGGACATGAGGAATCTAGTGGATATTAGTGACAGCATGCAAATGAAACAGTTTTTTTTTATTTCATGTGTGGTTCAACTCGGACTTACATTTAATTTAAAGTAGCAGCATGCATAGATGAATATAGGAAGCCTTTCCTAAGAATTCTCTGAATTCCAGGAGTGAGGTTGCATAGCAGGACAATTTATGTAGCTAAGGCTGCAGCTGCGCTGTTGAAAGGTGAGTCCCACTAAGCAAATGAGAGCGCCTCCCCACCCATCACAGGGGACATTTGACAATGACTGGAGATACTCAGGATATCATTAATGTCGGGGGAGACATGGGGGTGCCACTGGTCTAGCAAGTAGAGGTCAAGGATACTGTTTAACAAACAATCTACAATGCACAATGTACCAGACAGCCTCTCCACAAAAAAGAATTATCCAGTCCAAAATGCCAGTAATCCCAAGTTTGAGAAACCCAGCACTACACCACAGGCTACACAAAGGGGCAGGAGAATATATTCTTTACTCCTCAAAATTAAACAATCTCATTGGGGATAATGACATTTATACACAAGACAGCTCAAGCATTAAAAAAAAGTTTCAAACATATAAAAATAACTATTTTGAATAATTAAACTATAGTTATAAATTATGAATACTAGAAGAAGACATCTGAACAAAAGAAGGCCATAGAAAATAAATAAGAATTGGCATTTGAAGTACAGACAATACAAACCACGCTGGGATACGACTTTGCCTGCATGGGGTGGTCTCAGATAGGAAGTGTAGATGCAAATATGCAATCAAGAAGGGACAGGCAGGTTCCAGTCTCCCTGGGGAGGGACAATGTGTGAGCAAAAGTCAAAGATACAGCAAATACTACCAAGAGTTTAGGTCCATCAGCAAAAAATTTTAAAACCTTAAATATATCTTACTCTTCGACAGGTAAAAGTTACTAATTTTAGAAATGCTATATTTTGGAGGAACTTGCATCGGGGAGTTCAGGGCAGTTTCTCATGAGTCTGCTGTCTAGCAGAGTAATAAATTACCCAGGGGTGACTTCAGTGGTTTCACCTTGAGGTAGTGTAATAAATATTTCCAACTTGTTTACAGCTTTCTTCCCATGATCCTAACACTGAAAGGAACAGGCAGATTTAAACACAGAAAACTGAAGATAAATGAAGATATTCTTAAGGTATATGTGCAGCTAAACCATTATTTTTAATGAAGTTGCACATGTTAAGCTATCAAGTGTGTGTTGTGGTTGGCACTTTAAAGAGTAATCCAAGATAAGTAAAAAAAAAAATAAAAAATCCTTGGATTTCTAAGCTGATTCTTAGGCATTATACTACTCACCACTTTCATCTACTCTTATTAGCTCGTAAACCTACATTCTAAAGCAGCAAGAAATAAGGGTGTGATAGAAAACAAAATCTATTCTAGTCTCATCTCAAAAGCATTGAGTGAGATAAGCTGATTCATCTATTAATACCTTGATTCTTTCTCTACAAGTAAACTTTGTAGGAAACACTATTTACCAAGGTAACATTGAAATTACAGGAGCAGAAAAATAAAATACACACCAGTGGTAGGCTAAATATAGACATTCATCCATCCTAAAACCTTATCGCAAGGACAGTGAAGTATTAAAACAGACACAAGGCCACAAAGACCAAGCAAACTGGAGAGAAAATGAGAGCAGCTGAGTGAATACCAAGAAAATGTTGGCAAATGGCAAGTGGAGGTACAAGTAATGATCCTACCAGATGGGCACAAGCTGCAGCCTAGGACACCCAGGGGAGGAAAGCCAACTGAAGCTGTGGAAAACTACCAACACTCAGGAATTGGGGAATCAGGTATCGCTGAAGGCCAGGGTGGGGCTGATTGGCAGGAGGGCTGATAGAAAACCTATAAAAAGCTCAGGTAAGTTCTGCACCATTTTCTCCCACCGCTCTGGGTGCTCCAGAGACCGCCCCTCCCTTCCTCTCACCCTTGACACATCAGAGGTATCGACAGCCTGACTGAAGAGGATGCAGAGTGAGATGCCAGGAGTAATGCAAAGGATGGTGTGAAGCACGGGGCTCAAAACCAGAGAAGTAAGCACGAGTCTGAACACTAAATAATGAGACCCTTCTCTCTTCCCAAGCCAGGTTCCCAACACTGACCTCCAGGAGCCTGGAGGAATATTGTCTGGGGATTCTGAGAAAAGAGACTCATAGTGGCCTGCCTCCAGGATGGCCCCCAATGACCCCTGCTGCCTGGATTCAGACTCTTGTAGCCCCTTCCCCTACTGCATCAAAATTGGTTTGTGACAAATACAAAATGGCAGAAGTACTGATGTGTCCTTTTAGAGATCTGGTTATGCAACTACACGCCTCTCTTCCTCTCTTGAATCGCTCATTCTGAGGGGAGTCAGTCAGCTGCCAGGCCCTAAGCAGCCTATGGACGCACCCCAGTGGTGCAAGATGAACAACCATCAAGTAAGTACAGTCATGTGAGTGCACTTAGGAATTAATGCTCTGATCTAGGCAAGCCTTGAGGTGACTGCTACCCCAGCTGACTGCGACCTCTTGGGAGACCCTGAGGCAGAATCACCCTGCTAAGCTGCTGCTGCACCCCTGATATTGAGAAGAGGTAGGAGATAATATACGTTTGTCATTTTAAGCTAAGTTTTGGGTAATTTGTAAATAGTAACACACAGCTTGTGGATGAAGACATTTAGGCGCCCGAGTGACAAGTCAGTATGTCTGTCCAATCAGCTTAGGTTGCTATCAGCCTAGGAGATGCTCCCACCACCACCAGATCCCAGACACAGTGAGCCTGCAACCAGCTTTTTCATGGGATCTTTCTTAAATTAAATTTGAAGAGACAGTTGAGGGTAACAGAAAATTGAGAAAAACCTGTAAAATGAGTGACCAAGGCAATCAGAAGGGAGAAACTCAGCAGTAACACAGACAGCATAAGAATTGAAGACTTAATATTGACTATTAAAGACAAAAGAAAGTGTATTCATAACATAAAAACAGTATGATATAAAAAGGGGCATTCAGGAAATAAGGACGAGCTCATAGAAATTGATAGTACAATGGTGGAAATGAAAAATAAATAAATATAAAAGTGTTGGGGGATAAATTTGAGGAAATCTGTCAAAAAGTAGTAATACAGAGCACAGAAATGGAAAACAAAAGAGAAAACCATGAAAAGTTAAAGAATCAATCCAAGATTTTTAGCCGCCAACTAATAAAGAATTCCAGGAAGAAAAATATAGAGAAAATAGAAAAGGGCATTAGTTGTCAAGTATATAACAGAAGATAGGTTTGCAGAATTGAGATTCATATGCGTTTCAAGGTTAAAAAGTCCTACTGAGGACCCAGCTCATTGAAAATACATAGGCTTGATAATGCCTATTACTGAATTTTCAGAGCACTAGAGGTAAAAGAGGATCCTAAAAGTTTCCAAAAAGAAAAACAATTAATGCACAGGACCTAAAATGAGAATGCCACTATACCTCTCTCCAGCAATACTGAGAACTGGAAAATAAAAAAGCAATGGCTTTAACATTTGGAAGTGAAAAGATTTCCAGCCTAGCCCTAGCCAGTGTGGCTCGGTTGGCTGGGCATTGTCCCATGCACAGAAAAATTGCACGTTTGATTCCTGGTCAGGGCACATGCCCAGGTTGCAGGCTTGATCCCCGGTGGGAGGCATGCAGGAGGTAGCTGATTAATACTCTCACATTCAATGTTTCTCCTTCTCCTTTCTTCTCTCTCTAAAAATAAACAATAATAATGCTTAAAATAACCTTCGTAATGCACTGGGAGGTTTTAAAAAAATTTCCAGCCTACAGTTCAATATGCAACCAAACTACAAGTCAGAGTTAGTTATGAAGGTAGAATGAAGACTTTATTTTTAATATGAGGTCTTGAAAAATATTTGCTCTCATGCAATCTTTCTTAGAAAGCTACTGAACGGTGTGCTCTTCAAAAATGAAGGAATAAACCCAACATGAGAAAATATGAAATCCTGATAAAGAGGGGATTCAGCCCAGGATAAAGGTAAAAAGTTTCCCCCCCATCACAGCTGTGAAGTGAAGTGAGAGACCAGCACAGACTGAAGGAAGAGGATGCAAGGAGTCTCCCAGCAGGAATGACCAAGAAAAGCCAAAATGGGTACACTGCCTTGCCTGACCATGTCGTGGGAAATCTTACATTTCTAATGGAAATTTTTAAATACAATTTTTATTAGTATGCATTACTTTAGAAAAATAGCATAATGAAGGGACTGTGATTATAATATACATGCTCTGTAGTACATATACAGTACACATGTATAAACATATATATATACACATATATATGTGTGTGTGTGTATATACATATATATATATATATATATATATATATATATATAGAGAGAGAGAGAGAGAGAGAGAGAGAGAGAGAGAGAGAGAGAGAGAGAGGGAGAGGGAGAAAATAATAATATAAGTAAAAGTATAGCTTGAACCCAAAGTTTATTATAACTATCTTGGGAAAAAGAGGAGAAGAAAGCTTGAGGGTTGTTTGCATGAGAGAGTTTAAATCCTTATCTTCCATAAATCCTTTCCAAAGGTAAGGATCCTTTCCAAATCTTTTCCAAAGATTTACCTTTTCCAAAGGTAATGTCCCAAATGGAAAAATTAATAACAAAAAGGGCACAAGTCTCCTATTCAGAAATAGCTCAGCACTAGAAGAAGCCACTGAAATCACTGTGAACTGATATCCCGAGAGCAGGAACTAGGGCTGGGCTATTTTTGTTCATTGATCCATTGATGTAGTACTAGACTTTATATGCTTCGTGCATTTTTATTGATATAATTTCTAAAATAAGATAAAAAGGACTGAGCTAAGATATACACGGCACACAAAATAAAGCAGACATGATATTCAATGAGTAAAGGTGAATATAAGCTTAAAGGTACTAAATATGATAAAGTAAATATCAGGAAATAATAAAAGGTATACTCCCTGCAAGAAAAACCTACCAAAATATACTGATCTTGGCTTATGTGTACCAAAAACAGTAGCACTTTTTAATCATATGAGAGAAGTTCAAACAACAAAAAGATATAAATACAAAGAAGAGTAGGGGATGCAATGGTGCATTCTCATGCCACTGATGGTCCTAGATTTAAGGAATGAGATTTGGCTTCAAAATGGGGTCACATCATAGAGTCAGATAAAAATTCTAATTTCCAGCTCTTTCCATGTGTTCTATATGCTGAGAATTAAATAATCCATAACCTTTGTAAAGCAATGTGACTGTTTTATAGGCACAAGTCTTTTTATTTTTCATTGAAGTGAGTGGACCACATGAAAACCAGTACGTCTAATGAGAATATTTCTAGGCTTCCTTTAATATGAGTATTTGGCAAAAGTGATGAATTCCTCCTCCCTACCTTCAGAACAAATTTGCTTTTATTTTTAAACTAAGGAAATGGGCCTTTCTCTGCCATCAACTCCACTGAACTTTGACATCACCATTAATATTTTTAGAGATGTATTTTTGAAAAGCCCATTTCCTCCCTTCTGCCTTCCACTTGATCACTCCACAATTGTACTTTCTAATGCTGAACAATAAATGGAAATCAGCTTTATACATCCCTGGACTAAATAAACTGACAGATAAAAGAGAGGTACAAAAGCTAACAATCCTTTAAGTATAGAATAGGGCAAAAATAGTCTTTCTCAAATCAATTTAACACTTGCTAGAAATGATATTAGTCAAAAGAAGTTAGAATTTCTAGTTCCAATAATATACCACATTAATTATTTCTGTGATGCATGTAAAAGTCTCTGAGTTAAAGATGACAATTCTTTGTATCAGAGAGGTTAGGTGATTTTTCCAAGACGACACAGCTTCTAAGTACGTAGGTCACAGAGATTTTGTTACAATCAAGAATCAGGTACATAAGAGAAGTCTCAGACATTAATATTACTATCTAAGGTACATTATGACTAATCATGATAAAACAGAAAATCAGAAGAGAAAATATACACCTTAAAAACATTAAACATTAGATGAAATAAAAGACAGCACCTGACAGATAGCAAGGGTACAAATATTTGCTGAGTAAATTAATTTATGTAAAATACATTGAACAGATCTATAGGACACCTTATTTTTATATTGTGTGATTAGTTCTACTTTGATGTGATGATTTTTTCCCTAAGGATATGGAGGCATTTGGAATAGGCATTGTAATTAAAATAACATAAACCCGGTACCAAATATTTACTAGTTGTACCAGTTAATAATGTGGATTTGGGGATTTTGTAATCAAAGAAAACACAATAATTTCAAGAGAAACATCAAAAGTGTTTTATTCAAAGTAATGTCCATCACTAGCTACACAATACCCCCATCTTTCAGGTAATTTGTGGATACCGTCCCAATGGAACTTTTCTTGTTTTGAGGCAAACCATTCAGAGACCCAATTTTCCACTTCGTACGTTTTGAAGTGCTGCTCAGAAGTGCGTGTGCCATCGATCGGAACAAGTGGTAATCTGAAGGAGCAAGGTCTGGTGAATATGGCGGGTGGGTTAATACTTCCCAGGCAAGATCTTTTAACGTGTCTTTAACTGGTTTTGAAGTGTGTGACGGTGCGTCTTCATGAAGCAAAATTACTTTGCCTTGTCTTCTGGCCCATTCTGGTCATTTTACGATCAAGGCGTGGTTCAAATTGACCTGGATGTTCTTTGTCTTTCACATTGAAATCATCGAGATGGAGCATGTTCACCATAAGCACCCTGAAGTATATGATAACTTCCAGCAGCACTTTTCTTCAAAATAAAATAATGAATTAAAACTTCCCACAAATGCTCTTATTTTGGCACGGAATTCAACGTTTCTAAGCATAAAAATATCTATGATGTTAACACCTTCAGAAAATTTGACATATGAAGTTTTGAAGCTTGTTTTCAATACAACAAAATAGCATACAAATCAAATTGCATATATATCAACATATGTGTAACTCCATCTATTGAAAAAAATCTGCATTATTAACTGATACACCTAGCAATACTGTGGTATGACTAAGACCAAAGCACTCTGGGCCAGCTATTCCCAAAAATATTTTAAAAGTTATAAATTGATATTGAGAGTCTCAGAATATATTTACTGGGGTGGTAGATGAGTATATTATCAAGAAAGTACATGCATTATAGTCCCATTTATATAGTTTCAAAATCATATACCAAAATAGGAATATGTTGTGCTTATGCTTCATTGTGGGTGGTGGGATTATAGTAACGTCTTTTTCTTCCTTTTGGTTACCAATATTCTTTAATTCTCCTACAAGAAACACCTATTACCTCATCGCTACCTATCACGTTTTTTAACGAGTGATTTGAAGGTATGGGATTTGAACCTAGATCTTCAGGTCTCGGTAAAATACCACTTGTCATTAGTGGCTCCGGGTCTTCACAGGCAGAATCACACTTGTCTTCATGACAACCTGTAAGGTCGCATTGGTTCCCCTGTCACAGGGAGACTGAGAAACGGGAGGCGCTCTCTCTCAGCTCTGAAACTGTAATGTTTAGTAGCATTTTTCCAAGCAGGCCATTTCCACCAATAACACCATTAACAAAATGACAATAAATACCCCCTTGAGAAAGAAAGGAAGGGAGGAAGGGAGGAAGCAAGGGAGAAGAGGGAGAGGGAAGGAGGGAGGAGTAAGACCAGCTTGCCTGAAAAGAACAGCACCTACACCAGAGGGTTGGTGGTGTGGTGGGAAAGTGAGGCCTAACGGAAAAGCCTGCCTCTCCCACTAGTTCCTGCAGAGAGTCTGCTCCAGGAAGCCCAGGGCAGCACAGACGCTGCGGAATATCCGACGGGAGGGACTGAGGCCTGGGAGGAACGTGACGGGGATCTTGAGCGGGTCTCAGGTTGAAGGTAAATGGCACATTTCTCGTTTCGGCTGAGATGCTTTAAGTCTGGTTTTAAACCTAAACAGTTATCCTTGCATATTTGAAGTGATAATAGAGAGAAATGCAATATTTATTTGCCGTATGCGTCTTAATTTAATTTATGAAAATATTATCGACATGACATTGCCTTGGCAACTTCACATTCTCCACAATGGACGTGCATCACCATCATTTCACTTCATTTCCTTCTGCCTCCACAATATCGCCTGAGCTTTGTCAGAAAGTTCTCAGGATAGCGATGCAAATCTAAGCTTCATTACAAAGCCCAGGGAAATAGCGTTATTGTAAGGACATTTCATGAAAGGTAACTACTGTGCATGCTTAGGGCCTGAATTGAAATGATAAAATATATATTTCATTTAGTTTTATAACAAAAACTTATTTTTTTTTAAATAACATGTGGGCTTCAAAATCCTCACTTCTCAATTCATTTACTCAGAAGAAGTCTTTCAGGAGCAGGCATGCAGACTGGAATACCCGGGCTATCTCTCATCACCCACACTGACAATGCACTGTGTGATGAAATATTCTCCCAGAGTCCCTCCATGAGACAAGAACAAAAGAGCCCTCAGGGCTGAAGGCCCGAGAGGGGGTAATTTCAAGAAGCAATATAGTGATACCCCAAGTTTTAATAAGGACTCAGGCACTCTTCCACCACCTCACTAACTTAGCCCATCTCCTGAATTACACTGACTAGGAAATTGCCTGGAACTCCTTAATTCTGTTTCTGAAATCCAGTCCAGTCTAATAAAATGAAAAGGGCTTCATGCCACCCCCATCCCCAGGATCCTGTTTTGTAATTCCCTTTGACATACACCAGGTGTCTACAGCAAGCCAGTTTCCTAGGCAGTTGTCACAGAGACCCTACCGCATACCATGGCGCTTTCATGGATGCTACTGGGAAGACCTGATGTGTGCAAACAGTTGTATTTATTTACAAAAACATTAAAACAGTCTAACTCACAGAGGCAGAGAACAGAATGGTGGTTGCCAGGGGATGGGGTGGGGAAATGAAAAGTTTTTGTTCAAAATGAGTATAGAGTTACATTTGCAAAGATGAATAAATTCCACAAAATTGGTGAACAACATAGAACCTGCATTTAATACTGTATTGTGTTAAAAACATCAAAAAAAAAAAGGAAGGGGCACACTAAATCCTACGGAGGCAATGACTTTGGCTGTGGTATCCCGGGTGGATGCATATGTCCAAACTCATCAAAATGTACACATTGAATATTTGCTATTTTTGTATACTAAGTATACCTGAGTAGAGCTTAAAAAATCAATCAAACAAACAAACAAACAAACGGGATTCATCCATTCCACAAATACTCAATCACTTGCCAACTACGTGCCAGGTACTGTTCTGGGTGCTGGGGACATAACCAAAGGAAACTTGGAGATGTGAGTTCTCAAAGAGCTTACATTATAGACCTCAAACAAGAACATAAGTTGTTGACTGCATTGGGTGTGGACAACTACTATGGAACTACAGAGGAGAGTGCAGGCTGGGGCCAAGCTGCAACTTTAGAAAGGGTGGTCAGGATAGACCTCGCTGAGAAGGCGATTTTACGGAGGAACTTCTGAAGGAAGTGAGGAAGTTAGCTAGGTGGATCTTTGGGGGCCTGACACTGTCGGGGTACAGCCTGAAGGTGGATGAGTTTCAGGCATTTATATATAACAGCAAGGAGACCAGGGAGCCCAGTACATGGGAGCATATGGGACAAAGGTAGGGCATAAGGTCAGCAAAGTAACAGGGACTAATCATGAAGGCCTATCATCCTCCACTGAGGAGACAGATCATGACACCCCTCCAAGCCCCAAGAGGTCCATGTCCTAATCCCTGGAAACTGTGAATATGCTACTGTAGATGGAAAGGGGAAATTAAGGTTACAGATGGAAGTACCATTGTTAATCAGCTGATCTTAAGAGAAGATGGCCTGGGATTACCTGTGTGTGCAGTGTGATCACAAGGGTACTTTAAATATAGAAGAGGGAGGTCAGAATGATAGAGCATGAGAAAGACCCTGTGAGCCATAGTGGCTTTGAAGATAGAAGGAAACAAGAGCCAAGGAATGAAGGTGGCCTCTGTAAGCTGAAAAGGCAAAAATAGAGATTCTCCCCTTAATTTTAGCCCAGTGAAATTCTGGAACTATAAGACAACACATTTGTATTGTTTTAAGCCACCAAGTTTGTGGTGCTTTCCTACAGCAACAATAGAAAAACAATCTACCTATTGCAACAAGTTTGGCTTTTACTCTGAATGATATGAGGAAACACTAGATGTTTTAAAGCAGAGGAAAGACATGATTTGAACTATATTTTAAATCTACTCGTTGCAATTTAAGAACAGACTATGAAGCAATAGGGGTGGAGACAGGACTGCAGGGAGAAGGGTTTCAAAAGGAGACATGATAGAGGCCTGGGTAAGTGATTTAGGTAGATGCAGTTCGAGATAAGAAGTGGTTGATAACTGGCTGGTGCGGTTCAGTGGTTGAACATGGATCCATGAACCAAGAGGTCACCAGTTTGATTTCCAGTCAGGGCACAAGCCCAGTTTGTAGTCTTGAGCCCCAGTAGGCAGCTGATTGATGATTCTCAGCATTGATGTTTCTATCTCTGTCTCTTCCACTCTCTCAAAAAATTAAAATAAAATAATATATATATTACATATAATATGTATATTACATATATAATATATATTTTTTAAGTGGTTGAGTAATTAGATGAGGAGAAGACATTGCTATGGGATAGCAGAGAAGACTCAAAGACGACTCTCTGAAAAAGGAAGTATCTGATTTGGCCCTGGAAAAGACCAAATGCTTTCCTCCAGGTAAAAAGGAGGTCAGTGTGTGTGTGGGTGTGGGGGGGGGGGAGTGAGTGGGGGTAGCTGGGTGGAGGTGAGCATGGGAAATATTTCACATGAAGAAAGAATATTAAGGGCAGAGAGCTAGGAAGTTCAGCATGGGGACCATTCAATGGTGCGGTCTGTCTAAAATGTCAGAGCTAGACCATGATTTGTTTAAGAGTTTATTTTTTATTTTTTAAATATAGTTTACAGTCTGCAGGAAGGTAGGAAGAGGACCGCTTAAGAGAAAGCCAGTATTTATTTATGAGTTGTTTGACGGGTAGGCTAGGAACATACACTTTCACCTTATAAATGCTGTCTGCCACATGACTATTGACAAGCTTTAAGGGAATTGATGGGCAGTTGGTGGTTTTAAACTACTCACATGAGTAACATGAATGTGACTAGTAGTTACTTATATTAGGAAATGGAGTAAATATATTTTTGTTTGGGGAGACTTTTCTGATATTTCTTGTGTAATTTAAACCACAAAGGAGCCCAATTAAACTTTAATATTCAGGATAGGTATTTCCGCTTTGCTCTTTCTTCATCAATCCTGTATTTGAGCTATATACTGAGAGCATCTTTCACAATTTCATCCTGAAGACTAAAAATGATCTCAGGGTCACTCTCAATTACTTTTATTTAACAAGGACCACATCACCTTGAAAAGAGTTACAAGCAGTGCAAGTCTGGGCTTTTGTTAAACAGCCTTGCAGGTCTTGCCCCACAGTCAGTTTGCTCCTTGCTCCTTCCAAACACACCAGAGGGATGCATTATGCTGCCCACTGACACTTTCATTCATGAATTCTGCTCAGTAGGTGGAGAGCAGAAGCAGTAGGTACAACTTGTGAGCCAAAGTTTTGTAATGCCCCCAGAACTGTCACCCCTGACATGCTAATCGGGAAGGCCAAAGATTCAGATCACGGCGCCTGTCTCCCTGGGTCCCCAAGTCACCACATGGAGACTGTTGCTCTGGAGAGCCACCTACACTAGCCATGAACTTTGTATGGAAAGAAAATGAATTCTGTTGTATTAAGCTACCGAGATATGGGGAGTTAGCCTAGTCAAACACAAATGACTACAAATCAGTAACAAGAGAAAAAAAATTAACACAGAGTCAGTATTCCTGGGGTTTGACCTTACAGTTATAAGTACTGGATACTTTTGCAAATAAACATTTAAATATCAATCCAAAAGGCAATAAAGTGTAAATCACACATGTATACACATAGGACCAGAAAACAAAACAAAAGAAAAACAAAAACAAAATACCTAACATCCCTAATGTGCAAAAGACAACTTGGGATGAAAATTCTGGTGTTGGTGTTTTCATTGTAGCATCTTAGCCACCAGCACTTTCGATGTATGATTTCTGCTGCATAACAAACTGGCCAAGGGCAATTTTCTCATAAAAAAGGTAAAATTACTGGTTGGCAGTTGAGCTTTTGTTTGTTGTTTCGTCGGTTTCATTTCTCCATTGAAAAACCAATCAACACCTTCAGCAGACTTAATATATTTAAACTAGTTATCATTTTTGTTTCATTTCTCTATTAATGAAGTTCTGGAAGTTGCCCAGGATTTTATATTATACTAGAGGCCTGGTGCACAAAAATGTGTGCACTCGGAAGTAAGGGGTCCCTCAGCCCGGCCTGTGCCCTCTCGCAGTCTGGGACCCCTCGGGGGTGACCACTTGCTGGCTTAGGCCTGCTCCCTGGAGTATTGGGCATAAGCTGGCAATCAGACATCCCTCTGGCAGCCCGGCAGCTCTCGGGGGATGCCCACTTGCCAGCAGGGGGCAGACCTTAGCTGTAGTCGGACATCCTTAGCGCTGCTGAGGAGGCGGGAGAGGCTCCCACCACCACCGCTGTACTGGCAGCCATCAGCCTGGCTTGTGGCTGAGCAGAGCTCCCCGCTGTGAGAGCACACTGACCACCAGAGGGCAGCTCCTGCATTGAGCATCTTCCCCCTGGTGGTCAGTGTGTGTCATAGTGACCAGTCATTCCCAGTCCTGCTGTTAGGGTCAGTTTGCATATTACCCTTTTACTATATAGGATAGAGGTCTGGTGCACGGGTGGGGGCTGGCTGGTTTGCCCTGAAGGGTGATCCGGATCAGGGTGGGGGTCCCACTTGGGTGCCTGGCCAGCCTGGATGATGGCCTGATGGCTATTCGCAGCTGGTCACACCCCCTCAGGGTGGGGGTCCCCACTGGGGTGCCTGGCCAGTCTGGGTGAGGGGCTGAGGGCCGTTTTCAGGCTGGCAGGCAACTGAAGCTCCCAGCCTTTTTTTTTTTTTTTTTATTCTGGGATTTATTTACCTTCTATAGCTGTCACTGGAGCTGAGAGTTGGCTCTAGCTCTGAGGCCGTGGCTGGCTGAAAGCAGGTATCTGGGTTTGTTTAGCTTCTATAATTGAAACTCTGTTGCCATCACTGGCGCTCTAAGCTCTGAGCCAGCTGGCGGCTGAAAGCAGGTTTCTGGGTTTGTTTAGTTTCTATAATTGCAACATTGTTGAATCCGGAGCTCAGAGCTGGGGTGCGGCAGTCGGGGAACCTGGCTTCCTCTGTCACTGGAGCAAGCAAGCCTCATGTTCACTTCAGCTGCGTGGCTGCTGGCCGCCATCTTGGTTGGCAGTTAATTTGCATATCCCGCTGATTAGCCAATGGGAAGGGTAGCGAAGTTATGGTTAATTACCATGTTTCTCTATTATTAGATAGGATTATAAATCTAACCCCTCATAATTGTCACTACAATGAGAAGTAGACATGTGGTGGTGCTGGTCTCAAAATATTTGGCATGCCTGCCAGATGATGATAAGTTGCCCTAAGAGTTGGTTTCTTATTAGTGAAACACACTCATTGGAGGAGACAAGCCCAGGCCTCTTTGGGGGTACAGAGTTGGTTGAACCCACATTTTCCATAGGTGGAAGACAAAGGTCTATGTACAATTTATAAAATAAAATCAGTTTTTTGCGCAGTATGTCATAAATCTACACACATTTAAATACAGTCTTTAATTTTGCCATTCATTTTTGGATATGTCATTATGCCCTTTTTAATGTCCCTCTTTAATTTCATGTGATTTTATCCTTTTCACAGCAAAAGTGCCTTCTGGCTAAACATGTTCAGGGTGTAAGTGTTTGTGGCAAAGATGTTTAAGGTGAAAGCACCTAGAACCAAAAGTACTAGTGTCAGTATCTTAAATAAATTTAAAAAGTTCAGTATCTCAAACAATTTGGATGGAAGTAAAGATGGATGATAGGTTATGAAAGCCATGTAAAAAACAACTTCTATGATAGCAAGGTATTATCCTACATAATAAAAGCCTAATATGTTAAGTGTCTGATCGTCCAGCAGTCCATCCAACCAATCAAAGCGTAATATGCTAATGATATGCTAAGGCCGTTCAACCACTTGCTATGACATGCGCTGACCATCAGGGAGCAGACAGTCAACTGGTCAACCAGTCACTATGATGTGCACTGACCACCAGGGGGCAGATGCTCCAACCAGTAGGTTAGCTTGCTGCTGGGGTCTGGCCAATCAAGACAGGCTGGAGACACCCTGGAACCCTCCCCCGGTCCTTCCCTGGCTGGCCAACCTCCACGTCTCTCCCCAGCCCCAATCGTGCACCAGTGGGGTCCCTCGGCTTGGCTTGCACCCTCTCGCAATCCGGGACCCCTTGGGGGATTTGGAGAGCCAGTTTTGGCTCGATCCCGCAGGCCAGGCTAAGGGACCCCACTGGTGCACGAATTTGTGCACAGGCCTCTCGTAACTAATCCTATATAATAAAGATCTAATATGCTAATTAGACCGGATGGCCAAACAACCTTCCTGAACGACCTTCTGGACAACCTTCCAGAATGACCAGTGGGTGGGGCCGTGGGGCCACGAGGCAGCCAGGGCCAGGAAACATCTGGGGCTGTGACGGGCCAAGCCCCTTGCACAAATTTCATGCATCGGCCTCTAGTAAATGTGGTAAGTTGGAATAACACGATTCTTGTAAAATATGAGAGTTGGGGGGGGTGGGAATCAACATTTTTCAAATAAATTTTACACATGTAATTATAAAAATGTATGTTTAATTAAGTTAATAAATTGAACTTAAGTTGGCATTTGGCTATTTCACCTATTTCCTTAAAAGTTTTCATATCCTCATGGAGAAAATGGGGTCACCTTATTTTTTATTGTGTCATATATTCAGGGCATATATGGTATGTAATATAACAAACCTGGATTTTTTTTTTTTTTAGGGAAATTTAATGTTAACCAGAACAAAGGAGAAAAGCGACTTCTCTAACATGAGCGACCCCCAGAAACATTATCTAGTCCCACAACCACCACAGGCACTCAATAAATATCAGCAACAGGTTTTATATGTGACACCTGAGCAGGCTCACTCGGCATAAAACACAAGGCCATGGCCTCACTGAAAACATAATTTAACAAGCCGAACGCACCAAATCAAGCTGTGCACACGGGCCCCGTCAGGCTAGGAAAGGGCCTATTGCTAACGCTGCGCTATCCAGAACGTCCCCGGCATGTGGCATCAGTTCCAGCCAGCCAATGATTTACATGATGACGTTTCAGTAGAAGTTTCAGTAATGGAACAGGGCTGCCCTCCCCGGGCACCCGCATAGAGGAGCAGTTTTTCTACAGAGTTAAAAGGAGCAAGAGAAACGCTTACGTCAACTTTAGTAGCGCTTATATTTTTCATTGATAACAATTCTGCAGACTCCCAGGCTGAAAGAACTAGAAATGTATACTGCCCTTGTATCCTATAAGTAAACAGACGGTTTTTCTGAACACTGTGTTGTTGAGATAAAGCTTTAAAGTTTCTGTGGTCTCCAATGAACGCCAAACATTTCTTTACCACTCTAAAAGTTCAGGTAATTGTATCATGCACTGCTTGCCTCCTAAGAAAGATTGGATTCACTGAAGCAAATTGGTAGTTCTCAATACCACTTTATCTTTATCACCTACAGTACTATTCTTCAACTGAGAGCACTCCAGTTCCAATGGCCTCCTTGTGAATATTATAGCAATTAAGGAGAGCACTTTAATATACTGGGAAAAGAAGAATGATCATCGGTGGGATTGGGACTCCGGAATTAAGTTTAAACATCACAGGAAAAATGTTCTCATCTCCAGTGGACAGAGAAGATTTGGTGCACTTGGCATTATTATCAGGTGAGATTGAAAAGGGAAGATTTTCAAAGTTCAAAACTCAATTTTAAATAGTGTCTTTGTACATTCTATAGCAAGTTACTGAGACTAGTAGAAAATGTTTCATGAATTAATTTCAGAAAGTATGGGACCATGGAAATTCTAAGTAAATGTTTAAAAAACTCACTCTTATGGCTGTCATATTTTGAAAGATACTTCCACTTAACGGGATAACATTGGCCTTTCTTTGCATGTCCTATCTTCCCTTACTACTTTTCTAGTTATGTGGTAAATGATGCTGGCAAAGGTAATGAATTATAAAACCATCATATTTTAGTGTTGGGAAGACCATTTAGTAACCAAGAACATTCTGCACCACCTTCAACCTATGAATGAGCTATGTATCTATGCATGAAAAATGATTATACTTTTTAACCCTTCTAATTATGCTCCATATTTGAGCTACACTTAAAAACTAAGCAGATCTTTATTCCTGATCAAAAAATTTCAACAAAACTAGTCATAGTTCAAGAATGAAAAGTATAAGAAATCTCACTCAAGAACAGACACAAAAGTCCTAAAGAAAATATTGGCGAACTAATCACAGTAATATTATAAAAAAAAATACTTTTTTTTCCAATTTGGAATTACCCCAGAATGAAAGTTTGACTTAAATCTGAATAATCGATTAATATAATTCACCAAAATAATAGATTAAAAGTCAAAATATATAATTGCCTCAGTGGATATAGAAAAAAAAAGGTTTATTAATATTTAACATTCATTTATGCCAAAAACTTTTAGTGAGCTAAAATTGAAAAAAACCTAAAAAAATGTTTCTCTCATTTTTTTCTCTAATCCTAACACTTTTTTCTCTTGCCTTACTATATAAACACCTACAATGTTGAACAGAAGTGGTGATAGTGGGTGATTTTATTCATAATATTTATAAGAAAATATTAAATAATATATAAATAAGTATGTAATTTTATCATAAATGTGTTATAATTATGTAGATGTGTTTATATATACACTATAAATTATATAAAATAGTATGTAATACTTTATATTGTTAGGATATCATTTCTCCCCAAACTGCCCTATGGATTCAATTAAATCTCAAACAAAATGCAAATCAAAATATACCTAAGTTCAACCACAGTAAAATATTTTATATACACCAAATTGGCAAAATTTTAAAAAATTGGCAATATTAAGTTTTGTTGACCATATGGAACAACTGGAGCTCTTTCACAATTAGTGGAGAGAAAAAAGTTGGTAAAAGTGATGTGAGAAATAATTTGTCATCTAATATATTTGAAAAATGGAATACCCTATGAACGAACAATTTTATTCTTAAGTAGGTATATTTCCTAGATGAAAGCTTTACACAAGGTAATCAGACTATATGGAGAAAAAGGTTTATAGTCATGCTACATACAAAAACCTGAAAAAACACAAATGCCCATTACAAGGAAACTAGAAACTATGCAACAGTGAAAATAGATTACAAGAGCATTTAACATAATCGATGCTCCTTAGGAATGAAATATTAAGAAGAAAAAAGCAAATTGCAGATTAATTTTTATAATAGAATTCCATTTGTAAAGTACAAAATCTCATAAAACTCAGCATAATCCTTAAGGATATAAAAATAAGTGGTCAAGTTATAAAGAAAAGCAAAAGAATAAGTAAAATATATGGAATTGGCAAGAGTTAAATAGGGGACATTAAAAATAGTGGTAATGTCCATTTTTTTTCAAACCAATGGGTATACAGGTGTTAACTGCATTGCGACTCTTCATACCCAACTCATAGTTTTAGAAAAGTCTCTTTTATCTACTTGAGATTTAACTTTTTAAAAACAAAACCTTTCAGTGGCTTCTAGAAAAACGTCTTATTGGTTATCTAGGCCCTCAACATGATTCATTTCCTTGGACATACAATGCTATAAAATACCCTTTCTACTTTCATTTGCCTCGTCAATGGCTCACTTTCTCAGAAAAACTCTCTCTACCAGGCCTGCTCCTAACCATCTCTTTCCCTGAGCCTTGTTTTTCTGTTTCCCACTTCAACAATCCCTCTTCTTTCCAGCCTTTAAAGTGGCACTTTTTGGATTCTGCTTGTAAGCTGGATTAACACAGGAAAAAAAAAATCCATGAACTCTCCAGAAATTAGCTAATTGAATGAAATTACCTCCCTGTATGGGGATCACAGATAATGTTTCTACCTTTTTTTTGTCACATGTTTAACATTATTAATGAATGGAAAGGAGCAAAACAGGATTAAGATTCCCAATTTCAAAAAAGGGCTCAAACTTGGGACATTGAAAAAATACTCTAAAAAGATGAAAATATATTTAGAATTCAGTTAATTTATTCAATGTGTTCCTGCATTCATTTGGTGAATATTAATTGACTGAATATTAACTGAATGCTACACTCCTGTTCCAGGAGTCACAGATACTATGGAAAACAAAATATATAATGTCCCAGAATTCATCCAACATACCTTCTAGAAAAAGGAGGAAACAAATGCATGCATAAGAGTGTCACCTTTATAACTTGTGCCCTGAAACTCTAGAAAAACTTTTCTTAGGTAAAGGTAATCCCACAAGAAATAATCCTAATGAAAGTACATATTTTCTCAATCAACAAGCATTTCATTTTGGTGACACTCAGGATTCAAGAGAAACTATCTCTATTCCTGAAAAAAATGGTCTTTTGAATTTACATGTCACCCCAGGGCCACATTTTAAAAACACATTTATTTGCAAATTAATTGCCTTCATTTTACTATACTAGTAAGTGCTTTTATTTTTCCTCTTGGATATTTCAACAGGGAACTTCACAGTCCATATTTCCTCAAAGTCAAAGCTATTCTCCTGCTGTAGAGAAAGGCACCTTTGGCAGTTGTGTTAACTCAAAATAGGCCACGGGAGTGCTGTTTAATACGCCCAGCTAGTACTATTTAGCAACCTGACAACAGAGTCACTCACACACCTGGGAAATCTGATTCAGCACCTGTACTATTGTTTTAGAATTCCTCCCCAAAGGACACATTTTCTCCAGGTAATGAAAATACCTTGAAGAGAGAGCGAGCTTTCAAATTTTGAGGCACTGCACCAAGGGAGATAGGCAACGAATGCCTGCTGAGAATCTCATCAGTTGAGTTAAAATTTTGCTCTGGCATTTTATGGCAGGAAGTAAAAGGCTGGCAGAGACAAGGGAGAATGCTGTCCATCAAGTGTCTGTCAAATTATCCACTGAAAAGGTCATTCCAATGACAATTATTCTTCTAGTTAATATATTAGGAATTTTTGCCCAAGAGAATTTTTAAAACTCTACAGAACAGACTGAGGAACTTTGAATAATCCTTACCTATAAAATCTAAAAATCATTTCGGAATGTCAGTAAGAACACACAATGCTAATAATTACATGCTTTAGAAGTAGGATGTTGCCAAAGATAATAACTAATTGCTTGATGATTTGCTCTTACTCAGAAATAGCTATCTGACCCACAAAAAAATGTAATGTGGCCATGTGAGGGGTTGTCATGCTAGTCTTTACATTCAGTTTGATGCATTAAGAAACTAGATTTAAGAGCTCAAAGAATGGTTACCATCATTTATACCAGAAAAGTGATGATGAGTACAAATTAACAATTGCCAGTGCTGAAATCAATCCCAGTTTTGGGCTGGTTTGCACAATCCAGAACTTCCCAGTGCCATAGACATGTAAAGAGCAACGATTCAGAAGCCCATTGTGAAAGCCTTATTCCCTGTACTTTTGCTGACTTCTATACCTGCAGCTGCTGAAGGTTCCTCTCCGTCAGCACTGGTACCTGACAGGGCTTCGTGAAATTATGGGATCCAGAAACATTGGATTTGCCAGCAGAGGCCACTATCAAAGTCTGCAAAACATGCAACAAATCTGCCTCATCCTTGAGGTCTCCAGCTCATGGCTCCTCTTACGCCCTTTTTCAATACAATCCAGCTGCTTCCCCTCCTCACATCCTTTATCACACATGCACCTTCCCAGACTTTTTGAGGTCCTCACTCCAAATGAAGCCAGCTTGGTACACAGGGCTCCATCACCTTTTCCACTTCCTTCAAGTGGCTTTGACATTTAACTACGTTGGCAGGAGAAAGACCCTCTGTTGCTGATATCATGTAGGGTGGTTGATATATGCGGTTCAATTTCAGCAAGACCCTCTGTCCATTTAGTCAAACTCTAGCCATGTTCACGTCTGTGGTGCATGGCAACAATGCAAACATTTCATAAGTTCCTCCTCTTTGTTTTTTGCAAAATCTTAGCAATTGTGCAAGTTCCCTGAGCTCAATGACTTCACACTTTCTGTTTCAGTTAATCAAGTGTGGGACCTTTCCTTCTAAACAAGAAATGACCTATTTTGACACCAATGGTGCCCACTCAACCACTTAAGCATTTAGTCTCGGTATCCAAGTTTCTATCGATTACCATTCTTCAGACAGATGAACATTAGGAGTTAACCAATTTTACTATATGGGCTTTAATACATAATTGTACAAGAAAGGAAAGTTGACAAAGATTGTAAGAGGGGGAAATAAAGGAGGATGGATGGAGGTGTGTGGAAGAGGGAAAATGAAAGAAAGCAAGGCTTGAAATACAGAGATAAAGGAGAAAGGGAGAGGAGAGGGAGGGGAAACTAAGTCGGAGAGTTCTTAATCTTATAGTGTACAGTATTACTGCTTATGTGGTAGCAAAGATTTTGTTGGTATTGGATCTGTGTAGGAACTTGGTGAATTAAGACACCATGAAGTCCTCTGGGGCGAGGGTGGGGTGAAGAGGGGAGTACTTTTCCCCCAATGATTATTCCATGCCTCCTGCACATTGCTTCTGCCAGTCTTTCCACATCTCTCAGTTTATGCATCTACAGCACTAAACCCATATCTAAGTGTGTAAGTGGGTGGGAAGAGGGGTTACAATTTCACACTTGCAATACTGAAATGACCCTTATCTTTCTAACCACATCTGTGTCCTTAGAGGAGAAATCCCCTCCTCCAAATTCCAAACCTTCTCTATGTCTGGCTACTGAACTAAACGCTTCCCAGAAAAGTAGATAACTCATACATCCAAATAACATCACTTTTTGCCTTATCTGTTACACACACTTATCTTTAATATTAATGTTATTCATATTAAATACAGAAAGGGGACTTCTACCTCTCCTAGGGGTCCTGTCTATGAATGATCCGAATTTGAAACTCCTTGAAACCATTTTGCCAAATCTTCCCTTGAGTATTACCCAATTTTAATTCCATTCAAACTCTCAACATAAAACTCCATCAATGTCAGTGATAAAGTAGCAGTGCTTATACATGGAAACATATGCGAAAAGTGTTTTAATTATTCTCACTTGACTAATGAGAAGATTAAAAAATCTTGACTAGTATTAATACAGTTTAACAAAGATCTATTCATATTTGTCAAATCATGCAAGTAAAAATCTCTTTAAAATAAATGTTTTTATTTATACTTTTGCTAATTTGGCCATTAAGTTATAAATACAATGAGTACTCTCTCAGATATACAACGTTTTTTAACAGTTTTGATTTAGATAGCTCTATAGGAAATGAAACACCTGAATGTTTCTGCACACATGCCTCTGTTGGCAACTTTTCCTTTTCCCCGTATCTGTACAACATGCATGCACACATGCGCTTTTTGGATGCATTCTCTACCAAAGCCTTAGTCTGAAACTTCATAATTTTCAATCCACAATACACATGCAGTTAGAACCACAGTACAGAGACAGAAAACGTAATTGCTCAAAATTTAATAACACCAATATATTTCAGAATATAACTACAAAATAAGGAAATTCTTATATAATGCCTAAAAGTCATCATATTCGTGCCCAGTATCAACCATTTCAGCTTCAAGTCACTGTGCTATGAAAATTCAAGTAGCACCTCTTGGAAAATAATTAAGCTGTGTTTATGTATACTAAGTCAGGTGGAAAATGGAGGCAAATATCCAGGTTCTCCAAGCAAAACAAGACAAAAAGAGTCCCAATTATTTAGATGAAACAGTTTTAGTTTTTCTAGACTTAGATAATTATGTCTAATAACATTTTAGGCATATACAATTTGAAATTCTCCCAAGTAAAATCAAACAAACAAAAAGATAAGCCCTATACAGTATATTACAATTTCTTAAGACATACCTTTTCATTAGAGTCAATGACTAATTCCTTTGAGGTGTATACTGATTTAGCCTTTAAGTGAATACACACAGTCAATTTAATACTGAATTGTTAGGCAGCATCTTCAGTCCATGACTCAGTTCGTTACCCATTTCCAAAGGTTGAATTAGAAAACATTCTTTTGTTTTGTTTTGTTTTGTTTTGTTGTTGTTTTTGCCATTAACCTAATTAAAATCTTCAAGCTTGACCTTATAGACAGTGCGAGATGCGGTGAGTTGGTTTGGCTATGAAATACAATCTAGTGCTCTCATGATACAGAGACTCAGTTTGGGTGGCAGCTGGAGCATGTTGCTGAGCCTGCCCCGGGAGGATGGGGGGACTCTGCAGCTGTGCCCAGGCTACACTCACTCCTCAGCCTCCCAGCCTGGTTGACGAGTTGGAGAAAAGAGAGTGAGCAGCTCCTCCAAGCAGCTGACAGGTATGTCACAGTAATTCCCTATCAACAGTAAGTTCTAAGTTTTGCAGATGATTTCTCTTTAAAAAATATAATTAGTGTGGTTTTAAGGCTCTCTAATATTCCTCACATTCATCGCCTACAGCCACTCATTTAAAATGTTATTTTAAATACTATTTATATCATCCATTGTAATAATGCAAACGATGAAGAAATAAATAAAACAAAAAATAAAATTCTTTCTCCTTTGCATCATCAAGCTCAAATGCCTGAAGTTACTCTTTTTATAACATTTCTATTTTTGACTCTTTTAGTGGCTAATCTATATATATATATATAAAAGCCTAAGTGACCATTCAACCATTCGCCTGGTAGCTTTGATGTGCAATGACCACCAGGGGGCAGACACTCTGACCAGTAGAGGAGGTAGTCTGATTCCTTGCCAAATCAGCCATGGGTTAGGTTGCTGCTGGGGCACTGTAGGCCCCAAATCTGCTTCACCCACACCCCGGATACAGAGAGGAGGGAGGAGGGAGCTGGTGGGCATCCACATGCTGGGGGCTAGGCCTGCAGGAGGGGGTCTTACAATCCAGGATCCCTTGGGGGATGTTGGAGAGCCCGTTTTGGCTCAATCACTGCAGGCCAGGCTGAGGGACCACCATCAGTGCATGAATCCGTGCACCAGGCCTCTAGTTGCTAAAATTATATAATAATTTCTTGAATTTTCCAAATTTAAGTAGCATCAGTTGATTCCTTGCTAGGAAGGATAAGGAACTTTCCTAACGATTTCTGCCCTCTCTCCTCTCTCTAATCATTCTATACTACTTTTACTCCCCTACTTCATTTAAGTTTTTGTTTAAATGCCACTATGTCATTCTCACTACCAGACAAGCCCTTTCTCCTTATTCAATAACTTTAGTGTTCTTCCAAAATGCTTAGCACTTCCCAACACACTATATAAATAACTCATTATCAAATATATTGTTTGTCTCCTATTAAACTATAGGAGAAGAGAACTTTTTTGTATTTTTTTGTTATTGTTTACTGTTATATTCCCAGAACCTAAAAATGCCGGGCATATAGTTATGTTCAATACATATTTGTTGAATGAATTTCAATTAATTGCAGTTTTAATTATTTAATATCAAATTACTATAACTTCCTAAGTCTTGGTATCTGGTAGCTTAGCTCCTCCAGCTTTTCCGTCTTCTCCAAGGTTGTCCTGTCAATTCTATCCCAACAACATCTTTGAGTTGTTGCTCCCTTAAATGTCTGGTGAGTGGTGGTTAACTGTTCGTACTTCTGAATGAAAATCTCAGTTGCTTAAAAATAATAAGTAGCTTCAGTTTTTGTTGCTAATACATTGTTCTTTCCTGAACAAGCCTCTCCTCTGAGTTAGGCAGGTGACGTGATAAAGCATGTTCAGGGACAGGTCTCCCTTTAACAAACATGCTCCTCTCTTAGAGGCAGGCAGGCTGCTTACCCCCGTCATCCCTCAATGCCAAAGGAGAAAGGCTTTACTCTAGAGTAGCCTGAAGTCCGAGTCACCTGTTAATCTGATCCTATCCACTTTCCATTTCCAGTGGTTTTATTAATTCACCCCCCCCACCACACACACACACACACACACACACACACACACTTTATTTGTACTTAAAACTGCCATTTCTATGAAAGTTTGGGAAGAAGAAGACATACAATAAGTATATTCAATGTACTTTTTGTGAACTGAAAGCTGATATGCTTTACTAAGTTATAAAGGTGGTGGAATTATAGTCAGCATAACAGTAATATTATAGAAAGGCAGGTGCTACATTGCAGTGTATTGTATAATAAATATCACCTACGCTATGTCTCAAAAAAAAGGTGAGAACAATTGCACTGAATTGTGAACATGTTGAGAAACAAAGTTTATTTTAATGATTTCTATATTTCAAAAAGTAAGTTCTATGCCAAAAGTATAATCAACTTTAAAACATGATTGATCTCTACCAGCACTTTATAAAAAAGAAGTCACCTCAGAGAAACAGGCTAGGTGTTTGTGATGGTTGATCTCCGTGTTGCTATCTAGGGCCGTTCCCAGCCTCCTAAGCCCCGCTCTGGTCCCCAGGGGCTGACTTCCAGTCAGAACGCAGTGCATCACACAGGCCCGGTTCCTCCTGGCTGAAGTAGGCTTTGGCCATTAGGAAGAAGCGGCAGGAGATCAGCAGGTAGGGGTATTAGGATGTTCCCCTCCCCTCCTCCCCACTGTGCTCCCTCTCAGCCAGCCTGGCCTTTGAAAGTGGCACACTGGGCAATACTAAGTCACAGGTTCTGATCCCCCGAGGACCTCGCGCACACCTGCAGCTCTCACCAGCCTGGTAGGAATTGTCTTCCCTGGCCCTTCTCAGGCCCGGGCTGGTAAGAGCTCTTCATTCTTTTTGGAACGTGAGTGCCAAAATCCCATTTTTAAATTCTCCTCAATTACACCTTTGAGCACAACATCTGTTTCCTGTCGGCACCCTGATGATACAGAATTCTAGGTCAGTTGGGTGAGTGGAACAACATTAAAAATAAATTGTCATTCCCTTGTGTAAAGTATTGTCAAACATGAACAGCAGGCACTTATCAATTCTAAAAGAAAATCCTTGTCAACAATATGCTGAATCAGTGTGAGGACATGAAAGTAAATACTTGAGTTAAGTAAAGATAAAAAGAATCAAAGCAATTACACTTCTACAAATGTCTAGAAATGAGCAGAGAGGTATTATTTGAAAATTTTTGAAGCAATTATACTATTTTGATTAATGTCCCTGGGAATTGTTTTGGCTTCAAAAAACCATTTTACCATTTATCTTGAAAGCCTAAGGAGAGAGAAAAAAAACAAAACATTGTTTGGGGGCTTAAGAGAAGGCATAAGATAACCAGAATCCCCATAATGAAAAATTATGAAAAGAATCTCCACAATGAAAAAGAGAGAATATCATGGGTTGAGAGTTGAAAATGAAGAGGGGAGGACAAAAGACCACATCAAAATATCAATTAAAAAAACACAAGGGTAGTATGAGTTTTGTGTCCTTTTAGGTGTCCTATCTTCCAATGATTAATAATAAGTATAATGGTGAAAATAATAGTAACTAGTAGTTATTTACCATGTATTTATTATATGACAGGCACTGCTTTAAGTGTTTCATATCTACATGAACCTCTTTTGATGCTCACAACTCCATTAGTCTATTACTAATATTATCTATTTTACAGATGAGAAAACTGAAATATAGTGAGGTTAAATAACTTGCCTAATACCACCCACCCAGTTTATAAAGGGCAAAGCCATATTTGACCTATGCAGTCTTATTCCACGGCTTATGATCATCACTTTTATACTAAACTGCTGTAAAATAAATTTTATACATAATCAATATCCTTCACCATCCCTTGTTTCTTTTGGAAATAATGCATTGCCTACTTGCTCAACACAAATATTAGAGAAGAAATAAACTCAGATATATTCAGGTTACATTTTAAGTACCAAGAAAAGAGCCAATTTTGAAGAAGATATGAATTCTAGACAAGAATTCTGCCTAACCTCTCCTAACTTTTCATCTTGTAAAGACAGAACATAATCATGTCAAATATATGACAATTACCAAGCATTGTCATATGATAAACATTATTTTATAAAGCAGGAAAATAAGCCCTAAGTAGTTTGGCTCAGTGGATAGAGTGTCAGGCTGTGGACTGAAGGGTCCCAGGTTCAATTCTGGTCAAAGGCTTATACCTCTGTTGCAGGCTTGATCTCTGGCCGTGGTGGGAGCATGTGCAGTTGGCAACCAATTGATATGTGTCTCTCACATCAATATTTCTCTCTGTGTCTCTCCCCTTCCCTTCTACTCTCTCTAAAAAAATCAATGGAAAAATATCCTCGAGTGAGGATTAACAAAAATAAACAAACAAACAAACGAATGAATGAATGTAGGGAAATAAGGTAATCTAGGAAGTTCTTTTTCAAAAAATTAATTTTTGAGTTTGTTTTTGAAGAAGGCGGTGACTGATCTGAAAATGAGAAAAAACACAAAGCTCATTCTCTAGACCTCTCTATGGAAATCTTCCAAGAGGATCAAGATGCTCCTTGTCATTACAGTCCACAATGTACAGGAATTCACTTGCAGGATAAGCATGTTTAGACTTGTTGGACACTCAACTGACAAATGGTGTTTTGATTCAGAAAAATAGAGGGATTGAACACAGAACTTTCTTGAACGTTATGTATCATGTTAATAAAGTAAGCAGAGGTACGGCCTATAGACTTAGAAAGGAAAAGATCACCTTGGAGGTCTAATCAGTAATGCATGTGGTACTCAATGGAAAAGAAGCAAGGAGTGGGTCGTTGTCATCTGCTTCCTGCTTACTGCACAGCTAATTCTTTTGAACAGTATGATTGCTGAGCTTACCAGGGTAGAAGTTTGGTTTCCAACCTCATTACCAATAATTAAAGGAGTACATTTGACTGGAGAGTAGTTGAGGAAAATAATGAAAAGATGAATGGACCGATAAATAAATATTCACCCCTCAATCCATTAGATCCTTGGAGACCCATCTTGGACAACAAAGGACAATACTGGTGGTAGTGGACTTTGACTTTATTTACTTCTTGCCACCTAGTAGGACACAAAGCACACACTGCCCCAAATAGAGAGTCAGTGAAAACTGGAATCACAGATAGTCTACAGACTTGAAGTGTATTATTTCCATGAACCTCCTCATCAACCAAAGACCCAAATAAAAGACCAACAAGCTATGGAGATACTCTGCGCATGACTAATAGAGCACACAGACATCTTTTATGTGTCTGTGCATCTCAACTTACTTACCAGGCAACATCTTTTTTAACTATAAGGCTTTGCAATTGTTTGCTCTGTATTATTATAACAACAGTTGTAAATTATAAAAACGGAAATCTAACCAAGTTAAGGCACTCACTCAGCAATTAATTTTAAGTCAACCAGCTTGCAGGCTGCTTGGAAATGAGTTCATGACTTTTTATTTTCCTCTGGTAGCCTAGCATAATACTTTTCATCTTTCGGGCCAGCAATAAATACTAACTGATTAACTGAAGTCAGTGACACACATGCCACCAACTTCTGTAGCACTGACATCACTATACGGATGTCCACAGCTATATCTGAAGCCCAGTCATCTACAAAGAGCAGATGTTAGTAGTGCAGATGCTGAACTGTGCCAAAGGGGCAGTTAACTGTAACACCAAACTAAAGTCCTGGGGTCAAAGGGCATTATTCCTGAACTGTGACTGAAATAAGAAGTTTGCCTCATGATTTCAGACCTCTGGGGTAGAGAGTCTATTTGTTTTAAAAACACAAGAAGAGTCTAATTGATCATCGCAATTATGTAGAACCAGATGACACAATGCCATTCAGCTTGCTGTTATCCGTGCCATTATTCAGACAAACAGTGCAAAAGGAGATGGAAACACCATTCTTACTAACAATTTCAAGAAATATAGACACTGAAGTAATGGCTTCTTTTAGTCAATGTTATCTTAAAATACCAAATACAAGTGTAATGATTTTAAATAAGTTGTGGTGAGGCAAAAAGCCTACTCACTTATTTTCCTTGATCATGTCCTTTTCTACATACATGCATTAAGTAATCAGAGTCAGCGTGCCCACATAAACAAAAAGAAAATAAGCAAGATATACCACATAATTTCCTTTACTTTAATTTTACACACAGACAAAAAAAAAAAAAAAAAAAAACAACCACCACCATAAAGCCCTAAATTTCTTCCATATGTAAAGGAATTTGAGTTTAACAGAGTCTCATTTTCATACAGAAGGATAGTCAGATTTTTTTTTTGCATTTTACCTGTTGTTTTTTTTCTGATAGCATCAAGATTTTCCCCATTAAGTCCAGGAATAAACAGAGTGAGAACTGTTTTCTGGTACCACATGATAGATGCATTGTTTCAGTGATAAATTGACAGGGTGCGGCGGCTATATCTGGGAGGTGGTCTTCTTTTATCTGGTAAACATTAAAAAAGGGCAAACACAAGAGAGATAGCTTTTCTTAAGGCAACTGCTAGCAAAGGCTGTCACCTTCCTTATCACCTTGGAACGTGAGAATGAGCAGATCAAGCTGCCTTGGTATTTCTTACTTCCATTGGGCCGAATCCAGATCTTAGTAAAATTTCCAATTGGATATAGAGCGACGAAATAACCAAATGTGTGCATATTGGGGCATAATTCATCATGAGGCTTTATCAGATAAAGCAAATGAGAAAATCCCGAGCCAGTCATAAAAGCGTGTCCAACTCTGAGTGACTTGTCCTTAAGATGGATCTTCTGTAAATAATTAAATTAGTGGATTTTTCCCCCCTCTTCCCATCTGGGCAGAAAGGAAAAAAAGTCATGCACATTCACACACACACACGCACACACACACACACACACACACACACACAGAAATAAATCCCAAAGGCTAAACCTTCTGTTTAAGTTGTTTGTGCAAAAAAAGGCTTTGCCATATATGGAATTATTAGCCAGATTCTTGAACTTCAAACTGCAAAAGAAAATCAGCACCGTTATTATAAATAATTTGTTTAGGTGTGATTAGAAATTTATGAGGAATGTAATCTATTTCGTGGCCACAAAGATTTATGTGAATAAAAATCTGAGTCATATTGTTAAAAAGGTTTTAATACAGATAAGTAGTTTGAAAGCATTTTGTAATAGACATGTGAAACCCTTTCCAGCTCTCAAGAGCAGCACTTCTACTTAGAGAATGAGGGGCACTTACACTGAGTGAACACAGGGCCATGCTGCTGGGTCCTGTTTGGCTGTCAGACCACCTGGACTGAAGACCAGAAAAGCCGAGGCTGGTTACAAGAAAGGAAGATAGATGGGTAGATGGGGCTGTGATGGTGTAGGGAAGGGAGGAAAAAGTGATGCTGGGGTGTACGTGTGTGTCTGTGTGTGTGTGTGTGTTTGGGGAGGGGGGGGTCTTTCTTCTCTTTTATTACAAGGACAAACTGCAAGTCATTTTATCTGTGGTCCAGGTAACTACAAGCAGCTGGCTGTGACTGCATGGCTAAAAACATTTTCCCCACCCAGGGACTCGGCCTCTGCAAGCACGGCTTCCCTGGACTTACTATTAAAAGCAATCTGCCAAGAGGCTCGAAAACCCAGGGGTCTAGTATCAAGTGAGCAGTAGGAAGGTGACCTTTCCTGCTGCTTGTTTATGACGGGTCTGCGGACTCCAGCTCAGTGTGGGTCCGGCATCAGCAACAGGCCGAAGGGGAGATGGGGAACTCGCTGTGTTTTGTGTGTGTGTGTGTGTGTGTGTGTGTGTGTGTGTGTGTGTGTGTGTGTGTGTGTTTTCTTGAGGTCATATAATCAACTTAGAAAATACAGCTGGAAAAGACCAAGAATGAAAGCTTGGTTTTTTATATCCTACCTTACATTTTGGGGGTAAATGGCTAAAGGCAAATTCCCTTTAATACTTTTTTATTAGAGTGCAACCAACTTAGTAACAATTTAGTTACTACATTGAGCCGTTAGATACAAGTACGCAAAATGAAGGAAAAGAGACAAAAGGAGAACTGAATGAGGCAGCAGAAAATAAACTGAATTAAGACTAAAATACAAAGAAACCTGATAGGAAAAAGACAAAGGAAAATGTAGTTCTATTAAGAAGATGACCGTTTGTTATTTTTCTTGCTTAACTTTCTATAACTTAATAAATAATATCTCATTTAAAAGACACTCATAAGAATATATGATATTTTCATTCAAAAGTCATCTTATTTTCACACAATGTTGTGAAGAAACTGCCTGTCTAGGAAGTCTGCATGCATCCACCATGATCTCAAATTACTCAGAGGAGGCCATGCCAGGTATATTGAAAATCTTCTTTGAATGCTCATTCACATTTGCATGTAGCTCACACAAACAAAAACTACTCCTGTGTGGTAACTCCCTTTGCTACTTGTTAGGAGTTGCTTGTCTTTAGGTATTGATTCTATTCTTTCATTTAACCAAGAATCTTAGGCCCTTTTCCAGAGTATTAAAATAAAATAAAAATTGAATGCATAACCTGATCCATCTCCCCCCTTCCCCAGGCAACATTTCACCTATTCTGAAAACAAACTAAAATAAAGTCCGATACCGCCATCACAAAAGAAGAACGGTGCCAGAAATGGGTGAGTGATGCTCTGGCCTCCTCAGTCCTGTTTTAGTTACCGCCACACCAGAAAACACACACACACACTTTGTCGACTGGATGGCTATGACTGATTGATGATAGCCTGGTAAGGTTACCATAGCTAATTACAACATCATTCATCTAAGCCTGCATGGAAAAAAATGCCAGGCTCCCGGGGAAGAAAAAGGAAAGAACGAAAAGCTATGCCATAGCTAGCTGTTAACTTTTGAATAATCAGCCACAACAGGAAAACAAATAGGATGAAACTCAATGACCAAATTATGACTTATGGATCCATCCAAGCAAATGACCTCAGTCCCCTGGTAATTTCAACTCCGAGTTGCACAGCCCACAGCCGAGCGCTCCCAGCAACAAGGAACCCTCACATGCTTGTGCGCTTTGTAGTAGGAATTCAAAGGCTCCGGCAGTAGCCCAGCCCAGCCCAGCCCTGAGCGTCAGTTCTGCTATGTGTGTGGTGTGAGCATGTTTGTCTAGGATCAGATGCCAATACTTAAACTCCCATTATGGGCACAGCAGCTACTTACATGCTGCAGCCTAATTAAAGGAATAAACTTCCCCCTTCTTTATTTTTTCCTGAAGATCAGTGCCATGAAGGGATTTGGTTTCGTTAAAAAACTCAGACAAATGTTCCCATATGCTTCCCTTATGCAGTAAATTGTCAAATTCGGAAGAAAACAGTCACGAGTCCCAACACTCATCTATGGCTATACAACGTTTTCTGAGAACTACTGAAAACAGAGAGCAAAGAACTCAGTGTTTTGAAAATAATGATAACAAACACACAGGCATAATTTCCATGTCAGTTCTGAAGCAGCACAAACACACATGGAAACAATAAAGCATCTGAGGCACCTTCCAGCTTTCAAGTCTCAGAAACAAGAACCACTTTCAAATATAAAGTAGCTCATCTTCAAAGTTTAACACACGAGAGGGGAGCAAAGCTAATGCCATTGCAACTCCCGACTTTAATCAGATGGCTTCATATCTGGGTAATAGAGATCACAAGAGTGGCAACAACCACGTTGAAAGGACTCTGTATCCTGACACACTGTTTGAATTAAATTGCTAAAATAATTATAACTAAAAAAATATTTTCTCATGGAAGCCTGAACCCAACATGGCAAAGTTCAGTCAAGAAGTCCTTAGACAAATGATCGACTTGTCTAAACTAAAACTACTAATTAACTGGGGCCTGGGGAGGACAACTGAGTCAGATTCAACTTTAGCTGGGCAATAATGAAATTCTCAGGGGACAGTGATAGCCCATAAGAGCAAGAAAGGCTCATGTTATAGATGAGAAAACTGTGATCCTCTGACATGTGGCAGTGACACATCAGGAAGTGACCTGGATGGTCTCAGATAAGAATATCCAGTCCTAGCTGGTTTGGCTCAGTGGATAGAGCATTGGACTGCAGACTGGAAGGTCCCCGGTTCGATTCTGGTCAAGGGCACATGTTTGGGTTGCGGGCTTGATCCCCAGTGGGGGGCGTGCAGGAGGCGGCCGATCAATGATTCTCTCTCATCATTGATGTTTCCATCTCTCTCTCCCTCTTCCTTCCTCTCTGAAATCAATAAAAATATCTTTTTTAAAAAAGAATACCCATTCTTATGAAATGCCAGATGCGTCCACTTTGGGGGGCTGGTGTTGGAAAAGGGTGGTCCTGATGGATATAGGTTAAATGACTTGTGTGGGAACACAGCTAGATGAAAATCTGTAGAGTTGGGAACCAGCTCCCTATCATTGGTTCACAAGGGACAAGGATTGGGCCAACCTTGGGCTCGAAGGTCTTCTGGAGAACAGTACGTCATAAAGGCGGCATAGGAACTACTGGGGGAAAGGCTCAAGAGCATATTCTTCCGAACTGCAAAATAATTGCCCTCGCTATTCTTCCTTATTTACAGAAGGTCCTCCATGAAGGCAGTCGAAATGTCAAAAAGAGTACAACACTATCCACAGGACAGGAAAAGTCACCTAGGAATCCCATTAGCATAATGTTTTGGTGCAAGTTCCCCCCAAACACGCATACACATACGTGCACACACATGTGTGCACAAACTCATGGGATGAGGAGACAGGAGCAGATTCATTTCTGAAATCTAAAGAAGGTTTTAACAAAATATTCTCCATCTTAATTTTCTAGTCTTTATTCCCTTATTAGCTGGTGATCTGCAGCTATTCATAATATGTATTTCTTACTTTACACTCTATCTCAATTCCAAAAGATATGAGGTGCTACTTTATCACATACAGTATTAAAAGTCATGGATAATTGAAATCTATCATTAATCCAAAAAAATGTCATGTAGTTGAAAGAGCATTGTACTAGAAGCCAAGAGGTGAAGGTTCCAACTCTAGTTCTTTAACCAAATAGTTATATGGTATTAAAGCACACACTCTCTCTAAGCTTTTGTCTTTCTTTTCTTTTTTTCTCATTGTAAGGTAATGACAATTGTCTAGACCAGCGATTCTCAACCTGTGGGTCGCGACCCCTTTGGGAGTCAAACGACCCTTTCACAGCGGTCGCATAAGACCATTGGAAAACACATATATAATTACATATTGTTTTTGTGATTAATCACTATGCTTTAATTATGTTCAATTTGTAACAATGAAAATACATCCTGCATATCAGTTATTTACATTATGATTCATAACAGTAGCAAAATTACAGTTATGAAGTAGCAATGAAAATAATTTTATGGCTGGGGGTCACCACAACATGAGGAACTGTATTAAAGGGTCACGGCATTAGGAAGGTTGAAAACCACTGATCTAGACAATTGCTGTTTATGAAAATCTATGGAACTGGCTATTTCTAGACGAGCATTTCATAAAGGTTGTTCTAAGGGGTGCTAACAATTCTTTTGTTGGTGATGGGTTTCTTTGCTGTAGGAATTGTAGAAAACATGGGGTTTTCTGCTGCCTGCTCAACACTTTTTTCCCTGCAAGCACAACCAATCCTATTTGGACAATAAGTAAACATAAATAAATTAGAATAGCTTTTAGAACTTAAGTGCTCAATAAATGTTATTTGTTAATTAACTAGAATCAAATATATGTTGAAATCCTGAAACATGTCAAAAAGTAACATTGGTTCCACAAAGAAGACTTGGACAATTTCTGAACTAGGTAATTTTAAAGTGCAGATGGCCTCTGTGAATCTGATTCTTTGCTGTTTCACCTGGTGTTTGTTCCACCATGTCTCTTCTTTTAAATAGGCTATTTAGCAATCTCTAGGCTATACAGTAAAAAGCATCAAATAATTTTAGAAACTTAGAATCTTTAAGTGTTCCAATAATTTGCTAGTTAGGGCTGAGTCAGGACTTACTCATTTAGCGTTACATTAGAAAATCCATTAGAAAATAAATGGTAGGAAATTATTTAGATGAATGAAGTTGGAATTGTGTGGTTGCCCACTTGATTTAAAACTCTTCTTACAAATTAAAAAATATATACCCCATTAGCTTATAGGGCATAAGACTATAAACCTTTTTAGGCGAGTGGAACACTTCTTCAATGCATTTTGTACCACTTTATTGTTGAATAAGAATTAAGACATTCATTTATTGTACATCTACTGTACTGTCTTGAAGATTTGGACAAGGCATCAAAACCAAGGTTAATATTTGAGCTTGAGCTTAAAGGGTACATATGTTCACCAACTAGACAAGAGGCCAAAGGGTGAGCAGCTAAAGGGAACAGTACCTATAAAGCATGGAGGTTTGAAAACGAGTGACAAGTGGGGCCCTGGTAAGTGTTTCATAGTGGCTGCATGTGAAGGTGACTGTAGGGTGTGGCCAGGAATGAAAGTGGGCAGAGGAAGTAGCCAGGTCATGAAGAGCCTGTGAGTATGAACTTTCTGCAGATTCTGTGCATAAATATTTCATCTTGGAAGATACAAAAAGAACAGCAGGGGCGTAGTAGGGAAGGTAGTTGGTTTTTAACAGAATACTGTTGACATTTAGCTTGTGTTGGAAAAAGAGATATGAAAATTATACTGAACTTTGAGTATATTTTAACCCCCAATATCAGTCAAAGTTTTTGGTGATTAATATGACCTAATCATAAAAATGTCTTGATTCCTAACATGTTAAATTGTGTCTCCTTAAGTGAGACAAGCAGGAGAGCTGGGGAGGATTAAATTCCCTGGCTTCCCGAAGGGTCTCAAGAAAGAAAAAAACTGAGAATAAGCGCTTGTTTTTGCTGCACCAGCCTGGGAGGGCGTCTGAGTCCCATGACAAGCAGGGCCAGTTCCAATGGCCTCGGGGAGCTGAGCAGGGAGCAGGGCTGGGCTCTGTGTTTGGTATTTTATGTGCACAATGTTATGATGAATCGCTGGGACACAAATGCTGCTGCTTCTCCAACCTCCCCTCCCACTCTACATGTAAACAGGATCTCTGGGGGGTCTGGCAGCACAGCCCCGGGAGGAGCCATGGCTATGGGCGGCTGCCATGCACATCCCTCCATCCTGAGATGACGCCTGCCCAACGTATGACCACATCCTGCCCTGAGGCAACAAAAAACAAAACAAAACTGGAAAACACCAAAGCCGGCTGTGTTGCTTCCTTCTTCCATTTGTCAGAGAAACTACATACGTAACGTAGGCTTTTCTTTGCTCTTAAAGTTCAAGATATGAAAAGTACTCAATCTGATGGGATGCTGAAGGTAGATAAGGGATGATTCTGTCATTGTTCATCTCTGCCCAAATTCCTCCAGCGAATCCTGAGGAGCCACCTGCATCAGCTTACTAATGAGTTTGGACACGGTTATCCACGCAGTAGGACACCGCTGGAAGTGGTTAAGCCAGGGCCATATAATCAGGTTTGGGACTTAGGAAGGCGGCGCTGGCAGAGCAGGGCTTGGAGAAAGCAGCACTGTCCAAAAAGGGGTCAGATGGAGGCCTTGCAAGCATCTGATTAATGATAAAGGTCTGGGTTGCTGCAACAGTGTGGACATGATGGCTGGAGAAAGTGGCGATGGTGGGAAGGAAAAGGAGGAGCTGGAGACGATGCCATGATTTCAGACCCAGTCTCTGGGAGGCACATTGATGGATCACCTAACAGTGAGTTCATCTCACCCTTGAACCCTCAGCACAAGGGGGAATGGGACTTGAAGCCAACAAGTTAGCATTTGCAGGGTTTTCATATGTAGTCATAAAGTAAATCCCAGAAAAATTAAATCAATTATTTTATCTTTTTTTTTTTTTACACAATAGCATATAAGAGGCACATAGCCAAATTGTTCCTGACACTGGAGCCAGTGTCAAATCCTGGCCTTGACACCTAATAGTTTTGTGATTTTTGATGAGTTACTGAACTGCCCTGTGCCTGCCTTATCCCTTAAATAAAGGGAATAATGGAACCCAACTAAGTATGATGATGCTTAAGTGAGTTGTTATGAGTAAAGGATTTAGAATGATCCATGCATGGTCTTAAGCTTAGTGGTTGTTGGGTAGTCACCATTAATGAATATTATTTCCTATCTCTGTCTTACCAAAAATCAGTATTGAAAGAGTAGAAAGTCCACTTGCAAAGAAGAGAAACCTCAGCTTACTTTCCTTCTCTTCCCACATTCAATGTTATGTTGCTCAGATGGTTCAACAAAAGAAACTATGAAAAATCTGAAGAAAAACAAACGTTTTCTCTGAGGATGCGCACAAGAAAGATAAAAACAAATTCCCAGACACGAGCACTCGGAGGTTTGGCCTTTTGAAGACCAAAGTGCTTGCTTATAAATGGAATATTAAAACCACGAAAGGCAATTTTCCCCTTTCGTCTTTCCTTATTGCCTAATTTTCCTCCCAATCTCATTTGCATAATGGATAAAAAGGCATCCATTATGCAAATGAACGACAGGGCTGTGAAGTTGTTGAAGCCACAAACCTGGCTTCCCATGAAGAGAAGCCGCGATGAAGCCGCCCAATGTCCGGGTTCCAGCAGACTGCTTCTCTCGCTTGCATTCCAACAAACAGAGGAACATTATGAAGCCTATACTAGTACAGATCATAGATCATTAATATCCACCTGGCTCTTCTAAAAGGGGCACTGCAGATGCTTCCCAGAAAATGAGTGCAAAGGACAGATACTCAGAATGGTCGCGTGTACAGGAAACTTGACAGTATACACTTTGTTTCAAATGTGAAAAACTAGTACTATGTACAGTTTTTACAACTTTAAGCATATGCTTTGCTTTAAAAGGCAAAGTGGAAAAAGCCCCTGTTCTAGCTTGAGAATTAACCTATAACAGGTGCTCAGAGCTGTCTCAAAATGTCTGCATACATTCAATAGGAATGAGAAATTGTTTTAAGTACCAAAATATTGAACTTTTCAGAAACTTCATGCTGTTAAACTGACCTAAATTTATCTCTAAGAGGTATCACCAAACACTGACATATTATGTCTCTTACAATTGTCATTTCACTGAAACTTGAGAAGAATGTTTATTTTCTCCTTCTATCCACACCTTTAAAACAAATATAACAAAAGAAGAATTCTGAGCGCACTCACTGGGTCAGTTGCTCTTGTTTTAATAAACCAGTAGGGCAGAATTAAGAAACTTACTTCAAAATGTTTGCCCCAAACTCTGAGATATGTAGTCTGTGGAGGGGAGGGGGGGGGGGGAAGGTGGCAAAAACAGACGTGACCTTTATTCCTAGAGTGGATTCCTTGATCAAGCTTAGCTTATTCCAAATGATGTTTTCAGGGACTTAAAAATAAAATGCTTCTCATAGGCTACGGATGAACCTCATCAGGTGCATTCCAATCCCTCCCTTATGATACTTCAAGGGCACACAGTTCAGATTCAGATTCACCTTCCATTCAAGAAAAAATGCTATCCACTTCCCTGAGCCTCAACAACTGCAAGGAGCTATGTAAAAAACAATAATAATAATATAGAGAAGAAACCAGTTTGTATTTTTTAAAGAAAGATGACTAACAAGGTAAGTCACAAAGTAGGAGCAACTCATAGTCAGCAAGGGGATATATATCAACCAGGTGAAAAACATACCACAGAAAATACACATACCTAGTTTCAGAGCAGAAGGGGTTACTTCAATTTCCCCACCAACTGGTTTAAAGGCAGCCAGTTGGGCAGCCACTTCAGTCTCGAAGGCATCTGGGCTCTGGCGACCTGCTGGGTTTCCTCCAGGGCTCTCGATCTTGTGGAGTGGTTCTTGTTCGTCAAACACGGCAATCAGCTACAAACAAACCCAGCAACACCAATTAGTGCTTCATTGGACACACACATCACCTGGAGACTGTTTCTAGCTGTGATTTTTGGTTTCAATAAAAATGGCCTCTGAAAACTTACACTGTTAATGTGATTGTACCAACAACTTTTAATTCAGTATTATGTCTATAAGCACCATGGACAGGAAATAATGAACAGTGTATGTGTCCTGAAATAGAGAACCAACTTTGGCTATCTCTCTTGAAGGAATGAAATGGTTGCCTCCTCCCTTCCCCTTTTCTAATAAGCCTGAAAGGACTCCAGTGTCACTTCTAAGAGTTGTTCCAAAAACATAAAAGTTGAACATGCAGAAATAGAACAGTAGATATGATGAATTCCATAATTACATCTTTCCTTTTAGACACAATCATAATAAACTGACAAAATGTGAATATTTACACAGAATTTGTATTTACCTTGTACACACACACAGATAACCCATTTTCATACATGCCTTTACGTTTGTTCTTTTCCCACATGACTGATCTATGTTGACTGTTCTAAGTCCAATGAATTTCAATTTCAATGAGAATAAGCATCAGCACTTTAACCTAATTATTCCCATCTTCATCTCAATTTTATTTCACGGGCGACCTATGCTTCTTGTCATAAATATAAAAATGTTTGTCAATTTCTAAGTCATTTTTCATAAAATAAGGGCAAAATATCATAAAATATTCCATTCATTGTGCAAACACTGCTGTGTAAAAAGTGAGGCAACCCGGCTGAGACTGCATTTTTGGCCAGCGGACAGCACCACCATCAGGGAACCTCCGATGCCCCTTATCACTGATGTGGAAAAGTCTAAACATGAGGGCAGCTCAGGGATGCCTCTGTCAGTGTGTGTGCAAATTTGAAAACCGCTAGTAAATCTCTATATATTTTTCATTCATTAAATAAAACAAACCTACTTATGATTCAAACATTTATTCAGGAAAAACACTCAAATCCCTATTCATAGGGGAACCTTGTTGGCGATAGTATTAATGACACAAGCTCAGGGGTAACCAATCAGAACATCATACATTCCAAGTTCAATCTTTCAGAAGAAATGAATACAATTAGGGATATGTAAATTGGCTATTCAAAAATGATTTTCATAATTGACTACTCATTTCCAGTATGGAGACTTGTTTAATTGGAAAATCCAACAATCCTCTCACCACAGGAAACAAATGCTAGTCCCCAGACATTATTTTTAATTCTTAAAATTGAACACACACATTTTCTATTTTTAATCGGCAGCACTGATGAACTGGTTTCAGAGAAGACTTAAATAGATTAATAATGAAAGATTATTCTAGGATAAGAATAATCCCTAAAACTATATTTATCCAAGCATCTGGCCAAAGTGATGTTTAACCTGTAAATCCTGAAAATGAAAATAAAAACCATTTTTAAATATGGTGGAAGTATTATTTTCATCACTATTTCTGTGACAATTTTAATTTCAACTTTATATATTGGTAAATTCTAACACGTTAGTAACATTTATTTTAATGCATCAATCAACTAAAAAAAGTATCTTATTATATGGGTAGTATAAACAGTTTCATGTAAATTAAAAATCATACCTTACTTTTCCCTTTTGTTATATCCTTAACTCAATATATCCTATATATCTTAAATATTGGGGCAAAGAAGAAAAAATAAAATACTAATCGAAAGTATAATACAAAAGCTTATCCCAGCTGGTATACACCACTGTTGAGCATCAACCTATGAACCAGGAGGTCACAGTTTGATTCCTGATTCCATGTCAGGGCACATGCCTGGGTTGCAGGCTTGATCCCGAGCAGGGGGCATTCGGGAGGCAGCCAATCAATGATTCTCATCATTGATGTTTCTCTCTCTCTCTCCCTTGCTCTTCCTCTCTGAAACCAACAAAAAGCTTAAAATTGGTAACTCATAATATAAATCATTATCTATAGCTGCTATATAACATTTTTTTCTTGAAATACTTTACTAATAACCATCAATATATATATAAGGCTAATATGCTAAGTGTCCCTCCAACAGTCCAACTGGTCACTATGATGCGCATTGACCACCAGGGGGCAGACACTCAATGCAGGAGCTGCCATGACACACACTGGCCATTTACAAACTAATGACACCGCGGACCTGGCACCAACAAAGCAACACTCTGCTTCCCCCAAATGGGACACAGGCCCTGCCACCACCGGGGAGCGACAGCCCACCAAGTCACAGACAACACTGGCAAGATCCCATGGCGCAAAATGCAGCCCACCGCCCAGCCCAGCCTGGAAATGGTCACTGTGGGCAACGGGTAATGACATCACATAGCAACACCCGGCTTCCTCTCGCTAGAGACTAGCCTCCTTGCAGTTTCTTCAGCCCAGGAACATGACTTGCTTTATAGCCAGGTGCAAACATTTTACATTTCAACCAAATGTCTGTGAAAGCGTTTTCCCATATGCCTCATCTCATTTGATCCTCACAGAAGTCTTGGAGTAGGTAGATAGGAGCCTTGGTAGAATCCTATTTTTTTTTTTTTCATTAGTTGGAAAATGGAGATTTAGAAACTTTAGAAACTTACCTGACTGAAAAGAAGTAAGAAATGGTGGACCTTGAAAATGACTTCAGGTTTTCTCACTGCAGAGGATATTGTCAAACACTGCTGCAGTTAAATATTTTACCCTTCGTTCTTTTTGTGTGATCTACAATAATAATCTGCTTTGTGTTTATATTTACTGCTGTGTTGCTGACAATTACCTGAAAGAGAAGTTGGGGTGCTTCACTGGGCTGGAAAAAGTTTAGCTAAATCAGAAAGCAGGTCTAATTAAGCAAGTTTGTTCTATATCTATAAAAGGCTAAATTGACTCCCACATGCCCAATACATATAAAGCTCTCGTTGGCACCAGTTGTACGCGTGTGTTTCAATCTGCCATTGTCGATTGTGAATTTGGTTGACACTTCTATTATGGAGAACGGGTGAATAGTGCTATTAAAATATTTCTTCTAAATAATTTCCTTTCAAAGTGCACAAATCCGTTCACTGGGCCACTAGTACTATTCTATTCACACAAGTGTATAGAGTATGCAGTAACAATGTTATACCAAATAATATATGAAATGGAAGAACAAAGTAGTTTGGAGACTGTGTTGTCCAAGTGAACCTTGTTTTTTTAATTTCCAATGCAGTGTCTCAGACCACACTGTAACCATCTTCCAAAAAGGAAGGTGTGCAAGACTAGGCTGCACTGTGGAATATTTGTAGTTATCCAGGAGGACGCTATGGCCTAAACTAAGAATGTGAACATGACTCTATGGAGACACAGGCAATACACAACTCTTCCCAAAGATGATGATAGTGAGATCTGGAGGCTCCCAAATCTCATGATCTCTCTGACTAATTAGTTGTTTAGTCTGTCTCTGAAACCCATGACTGACAGGAATGATCTCTGTACAGCCCATTCTGAATGTATGGATGAAGGGCTGAATGAATGACAGAGTCTCTACCCCGGGAAGGAAGAAGACCGGTTTCTGAGTCTGTGATGCCCAAGGTCACCGGCAGCACAGGTGCTGGCTGAGGAGACATCAGCCTTCAACTCCACTCTTCAATGCACAGAGACGCACACTTGTTTCAACACTGATAATTAATTTCCACCATGTGTTGTAGGTGCTTATTAGCTAGATTGCTTGATTCATCAGAACACTTACATTACTAGGTGACAGAGTTCCTAGAACACAGTGTTACAGAGATGCATATGTTAATTAACATAAACCACCACTCTAGCTCCTCAGCAGAAGACATGCTGACTTCCAAAGTGTCCATTGTATGCCAGTGGCCCCCCTCCCTGCCTTAAACCCATTCGAAATGACCTTTCCAACAGAAATGAGTTCAACATCAAAGAAGAAATTCTATTAAATCTGTGGTGAAGGTTTCATCTAGCCTAGCCATCTGTGGCACGCAGATTTTTTCACCGACCCCTTGGAGACTGCAGTAACCTAAACTGTATGCAAAAGGCAACCAGGCAGTAACTGATTTGGACCCGTCCTCTTCTGCTGCCCTATCCATCTCTGGCGCCCCTGCTTCTCTCCTGTGATGCCAGCATTCTCATGTCACCCAGGGCAGCACTGGCATTTCCCACAAAGACCATGGTCCCAAATGATCTGTTCACACAGCCTTGACTTCTAATCACAACTCCTGTCCCTGCAGACCTCTAATAGTAATTGGGTACCTAATCCCCATATATGCACAAAAAGATCAGCCTACAAATATGCTGTTCATTCTCTCACCCAAAACAAAAACCCAAACAAGCCAACCTTCTCAGGACTCACCCTTACAGGTGCCACCCCAGTTCCTACCTCCCCTCTAGAGTAAAATCTGAAAGAGCCAGGCACAGAGCAGTTCCAGTCTCTCTCCTTCATTCCTTTACTGAGGTCACTAGTCATTGACCTCCACTGAAGCCAGTCTTAACAAGTCAGAAACAATCTGCAGGCTGCGAAATCCAAAGCCCACCTTGGGCTTGTTTTTAGGACACCATCAACCATTGCATCCTCTTTACATCATTTTCTTCACTTCCTTTCGAGGAAATACATTCTCTGTCTCTTTAAATATATTTTTTTCCAATTACAACTGACATTCTATATTATATTAGTTTCAGGTGTACAGCATAGTGATTAGATATTGATATAACTTACAAAGTGATTACCCAGATAAGTCTAGTACCCATTTGACTCCATACATAGTTATTATACTACTAGAGGCCCCATGCACGAAATTTTGTGTCCCTCAGCTTGGCCTGCACCCTTTCACAGTCTGTGACCACTCGCTCCTTACCACTGGCCTGCAGCGGAGGTAGGAGAGGCTCCCGCCACCGCCACTGCCCTCGCCATCTGCGAGCCTGGCTGGCTTCTGGCTGAGTGGCACACCCCCTGTGGATGCGCACTGACCACCAGGGGGAAGCTCCTGCATTTAGCATCTGCCCCCTGGTGGTCAGTGTGCATCATAGCAACCAGTTGTTCCATTATTTGGTCAGTTTGCATATTAGGGTTTTATTATATAGGATTATTGAATATGTTCTCTATGATGTACTTTACATCCCATGACGGTTTTTATAACTGGAAATTTGTACTTCTTAATTCCTCCCCCTTTTTCACCCATTACTCCAAACCCCCTCCCATCTGGCAACCAGCAAAATGTTCTATGTTTGATTTGTTTGTTCATTTATTTTTTTATTAGATTCCACATATAAATGAAATCATATGCTATTTGTCTTTCTCTGTCTGACTTATTTCACTTAGCAAAATACCCTCTATGTCCATCCATGTTGTCAGAAATGTTGTGAGTGGTCTCTCTCCCCCGCCCTCCCCCCCACCCCACTTCCTATCTCTAAGAATGTCCACTGCTGAGAATTAAAAAAAAAAATAAGAGTGAGTAAACCTCCAGGGGAGTGGAGGCATAACCTGAATTGGCATGTCGTGAGTTTAAAATTAAAGTGCTCAGCCTTATTTTATAAATTCATGTACATTTTACATTCATTTTATACTCTACCAGATTTCTGTGCTTGTTTTAATATGAAAATACTTGTCTTTAATTGCCACTAAATTTAAGGGACCAGGACAATGTGCAATGTTTATCTTCTGTGTTTTATACCTCTGTTTGAGAGCTCAAGGTAAAATGTATTTTTTAAAACACACCTATCTTATAAATAGGACTTAGAAAAACACACAAAAATAAATATATTAATGAGATATGTATGAATTCTATTCAATTGTCATACCTCAATTGCCTGCACTGAGAGTGTCCCCACTGCAAAGATTAGGCACTAGATTTGGTGCCTACATGTATCCCCTGGGGGGCATCTGGAAAGAGCATCTGAAACTAGGATAGACCTAGAAAACATATCATCCATAAAGTTTATTTTAGATAACATTTTAATATTTTTTCCACAGTCACCTTGTAAAGGTTAAAAATAATGTAAAAGTCAACAACAACGAAACTCAAAAATCAAAAAGAGAGAAAAGAGGCCCTGACCAGATAGCTCAGTTAGTTAGTTATCCTGATGAGCAAAGGTTGTAGATTTAATCCCTGATCCGAGCACATAAAGAGGTAATCAATGAATGCATAGATAAGTGGAACAACAAATCAATGTTTCTCTCTCTTTCTCTCCCTTCCTCTCTCTCAAATAAATAAACAGTAGTTTTAAGTTGGCCAGTGTGGCTCAGTTGGTTGAAGCATTGTCCCATGCAATGAGGGGTCTCTGGTTTAATTCCCAGTTGGGACACCTGCAGAAGGCAGACAATTGATGTTCCTCTTTCACAACAATATTTCTCTCTCTCTCTCTTCCTCTGACTCTATAATCAATTAAATTAATAAAAAAAAGAAATAAAAAGAGATTTGGATAATTTACAACTTATACAAGCCTGAGTATCAGACTTGATCAAAAGAGCCATGTCTTCTTTTCAATTTCACACCATCAATATCTCTTCAAGGACTCAGACCTGTTTTTATACTCAAACGATAGGGCCATTATAATAAACATCAATAATAAAGGTGCCTGTGTATATGTGTGTGTTGGGGGCTGAGTGTGGGGGGGGGGGTAGAATATTAATTTTCTTGATAATATCCCTAACATGTCTAGATGCTTAGCACAGAGAGAGCCTGACACACATGGAAGGCTAATGTTAATGCCTTTTGTTACCATACTTAACATTCCCTGGCTTTCAGAATAATCCCACTTGACTTGTTTATTCCCATTCTACTTTCACTGTGTTGCTTCTCTTTAATCTCTTCATCACAGGACTGACAAGAGGAACAGAGAAAGTACCAAGATCAAACACATCAAACAGGTAATTTTTGTTTTTCCTTTTTCCTTGCTCTTCATCACACAAGAACACACAATCCTTAGATACTCAGTACTGCCCTTCCACCAAAGCGAAACATGGTTTGTGCTGTCTGTTCTATTTCTACTATAACTCGAAGCAATATACCAACACTGTTAGTTTTTACACTGACAAGTAAGTATTTTAATAATAACGCCAGGAAGTGCCTTAGTGCGGGGTCCTTCAATATTCATGATGTGGTTTGCTCTCTTGTCAACCTATAGCATTCTGTCACTTTTATAGCCTGAGTTTTTATAACCTGATGCTATTACCATTGGGCTACATTGAGAATAAAAAAAAGAGTGATCCAAATGCCCGTAGAACATAAACTGCATCTTCAAAAAAATATTTTATTAGCAATTACACTGAAAATTATGTGGCTGGATTTTAATTACATGTCAAGTGAACTAATGCACTACTAAGAAATGCTTATTTGCCATATTGAGTTCTTTGGGTCAAACTGTTGAATTTCACAATATAGTGCTATTTTTTACCGTTTCGTACAGAGTCCGCATTACTAATAACTATCAAGTAAAATTAAAAGACAAAGAAAAAAATGGTATCCTACAAAATGAAATTGGAATCATTTGTCTCAAATCCTAATAAACACAATTAAATCTAAGGAAGCCTGTGAAATTACTGCAATTTCACAAGTGGAGGAAAACACATTATCACCTTTGGGAAGAGGGTGAAACACTGTGGAATTTCATTTAAATGTACGCATCTGCTGGAAACTAAATAACAACTGGCTATGTGAGCTGATTTTATGCCATTTTAAACAAAGGGTGGAAAACGGGTTCTTTTCCTTCATAGGATTTTGACAGGTAGCTAAAAGCATGTGATCTGAATTTTTAAAATTAGCAGGCTCATGCTATTAGTATCTTCATCAGACGCTAGCCTTCAGATCTTGCATCCTCAGAGCAAGTGCGGAACAACCCGGCTTCTCATAAAGTTCAAACCACATTCAGTAAATGAGATAAAACCAATTTTCACTTCCTCTCCAAACTGAAAATCTATCATAGGGACCTTTACAAACTTTACAGTTTTAAGCTTCATCCTAAAGAAAATAGCATGATTTACATAACTGTACTAAGAATGCTATTTATCCTTATCATTTTTTAAAGAGGCAGCTGCCTATATTTCCCCATAACAACTAAAGATATGCCTATTAAAAACCACCCATATTTCAGCTAAAAACACATTTACCTCCTTTAATTATTTAGTACGTTTACTTAGAAGCCAGGTATAAAGACATTTTATACTGAATCACATTTTTGTCTCTGACTGACTTGAATTAAAATTTCAAAGTTGAAGTTGTCATTTGACAAGAATCTGGAGTTTGTTTTTTGCTGCATTCTTTCCGTTCCTTAGTAAGAACAGCTCGCCATGTGTGAAACAACGTTCACACCCTTATCTAATAGACAAGGGCAATCCTGAGGAGCCCTTTCCTCTGTGCCTTCTTCATCCACAGCAGTGGTCAGACAAAGGGTCCATGGAGTTCAGGTGCCAGCCACCAAGTCTAATTCTAGGGGGCCCCAGGGGCCAGCGATAGGAAAAGGGAACAGATACAGAAGCCTGGAGAAGTTCCAAGCATAGTGAGAATAACACAAATGTCAGGCATTTAAAAAACTCAACATACTTGTCTTATCAGTAATAATACTATTTCCTCTCTCCCTGGTTTACACATACTAAAAATAACAGCTACTCAGAAAGTGGGAGCTACCTGGGTGAAGCTGCCTGGGAAATCCTCAAAGATGATCCCAATCCATTGGGTGGTTTGCCTGCCATTTAGCCAATCTACCACTTGATGGTTCTGATAGAGTAGGCAGTTAGATATGAGCAGAATAGGAACTACAGGCCAGGTACAGAGGAAGTCCCAGGAGCCTAGCAACTGGCAATTGTAAGGTGGGACCTCCCTCACAGGTGACCTATCTTCCCCTAGAACAGGGGTTGGCAAACTGCAGCTGGTGAGCCACATGCGGCTCTGTGGCCCCTTGAGTGTGGCTCTTCCACAAAATACCGCATGTACAGTGCGATTGAAACTTCGTGGCCCATGTGCAGAAGTCGGTATTTTGTGGAAGAGCCACACTGAAGGGGCCAAAGAGCCGCATGTGGCTCGAGAGACGCAGTTTGCTGACCACTGCCCTAGAATATCACTGGTCCTGTGGTTTAGACCACTTGACCTTTTATATCACTGGTCATGCAGATTGACCCTCCCATGACCTTTCCTCCCCCCCCCCGCCCCCCCAGCATGTTGCTAGTCATCTGGTACACCCACTAGAGGAGGAACAAGGGGACCAGAGAATAGCCTCACACGACTCCCATACAAACCCTTGTATGACCACTCCTGTAAGCACTGGGACCTTAGGACAATGAGGTTCGGGTCCATATCAAATAATCTTAAGAAATACTGAGGTCTGTTGATCACAGAATCAGAGTTTTGCTCAAACTAGAAATAACATTTAGGCCTCAGTTGTATTTCAGCTTCAGGCCCAGAAAAGTAGCAAAGGTCAGGTGGGGCAACACAATGGCTAATATCAGAACCGGATGTGCTAATGACCCCCTGCGCTGGCACCAACCAATCAGTGGAGAGCACAACCCTGAGAGGACACACTAGAAAGCTGATGAATATTCTATTGAGATCCTTCCCCTGGACTTCCCCTAGGGTCAATGCTTTGGAAGCAGATAAAAACCCTCAAGACAAAGGGCCCAAAGCACAGTTTCTCTCTCTCTCTCTCTCTCTCTCTCTTCCACAGCTTTCCTCCCCCTTTCTTCCCTCAAGGCACATACCTTTGGTTTCTTTCTCCTAAGCTCCAAGGTCCCTTCTTTTGTCTCCAAAACTTGTTTCCTGAGCCCATACAGCCCAGCTGGCTCACTTCTTGCCCGGTTCATGGTTCACTTCCTCTACCCCTGTGACTTTCTAAATAAACTTTCACTTGCATTTGAGTTCCTTGGCTCTGAATTCTTTTCTTAGCCTAACTCTATCATCTGGTGCTATTTGCCATTAATAGTTCCTCAATTTTCTTCAATCCCAGTGGCTCCAAAGGTCTCCGGAGAGTATACATTATTGGAGATGAAGGTACAGGTGGAAATATTTTAAAATGCATGGACACACGAACACACACTTGGCTTTTTTTCTCCAAGTTATTCTTATCTAAATCTCACACATCTAACCAGAATTTTGAAAGAATATTTTATTTGAAAGAAGTATCTCTGACACTAGGAAACATAAAATAGAATGTGGAAAAATATTTTTGTAAATTATAAAGCATAGATACAGTTACAATGTTGTAACATCCAGGTTGAGTATTATTTCTCGGGCTCAGTTTTATTCTCCCTACTTCCTTACAATTTCTCTTCTCTAACCAAACCAAAGTGGTAGCTGTCTCAGAAACATACCCTTTGATAATCTCTTAGCCAAGGCTCAGTGCTACTACAGCCATCCAGACGTATGTCGACAGATTAAAGGCAATAATTTACTGGAACCTGACGAATTCTCTCTTCAGGGTTATCCCATCCCAAAGGAATGGCACAATGCCTCTGACCAGGTCCTCACCTAGCCCTTCTAAGGGCCTCAATTCTCTTCTGGCTTCCAGTCCAGCCCCCTGAAACTGACCCACCACACTACTGCGGAAGGGGCTTTCTCTCACACAGGTGTGGCATGGTCTTGCCCCAGCTTAAAATTCTTCATTATGTATTTGTCAGGCTTTCAAAATGAAGTTCAGGCCTCCCATTGGACGCCCCTGACCATGGTGTTTGTTTCTACAATACTGGGTTCCACATCTGAAATTCTTGCCTCTATAAATAAACTGTAAGCTACTTGAAACCATGTGTCACATCATTAAAATTTTATATTTAATGAACACTTATGTAGTCCTTACCCTGTTCTAGGCACTGTTCAAAGTGTTTACATATTTTATTTCATACTCCTAAGAAACCCTATGAGAAAAGCACTCATACTGTTTTATAGATAAGAGAACTGATAGACAACTGACTATGTTCCACACTCAGAGCATGGTAGTTGGCAGACAGAAGGGGGGCAGGTAAATACACGATTTTTGTTTTCTGCTGTATCCAAGCCTCTTTCATATGAATACCTACACTTTTCTGTGGGCACCGTATCCCTGAGTCCTGATTTTCCATCCAGTTAGGAATAAAGGCAACCTCCATTACCATGTATGCTCCTCTACGGGCAAAATAGCTACTGCCCAGCCTGAAGGTTCAATGCAAATTTGCATTTTACAGTTTTCTCCTCTCAATTCCACGTTAGCATATTATGATCTCAATCCCATTCCCTGACGGACTATATGAATGCATCCGATTCTCTTCCAGAGGAAGCCTTTGAAATTGTAGAACTAATTTGCACATTAACATACCTCGTTTTGAAACAAACACCACTGTGCAGTGTTCTCCACTACTTCTGACTGTCAGAAGAAGCTGGCTTATTTGTACTAATGACTGCAATCCAGGGCGGGTTGCTTAATTTTGTGGATTAATGAGTAAGCAATCAAATGTGATTTTAAATCATGAATATAACAAACATACTATTCATTTATTTTGACAAGTAGTTTAATTTATGAGACTTGGCTACAAATAGAGCAGTCTATTTTGTAAAAGAAAAAAAAAGAAACCCTTCTGCGTCTAAGACAGCACCTCTCAGATAACAAAACTCGGTAGAGAATAATGACAAAGCCACCACCTTCTAAAGACAAATAAAGAATTGATAGGTTGATGGAGAAAAACAATGAGACCTGACTATACCATTAACATTTTCAAAGAGAATGACTTTTGCATGCACCTGGGCTATATGCAGTATCTTTGTGGGTTGCACACCACACAGAACATTCTAACCAAACTAGGTCAGTGCTGATCTGAAGCAGGTGTCCCTAGCCTGTCACCCTGGTAGCCCAACACACGAGTTTCTGAGCTTTGCGTGTCCCCGGGGTGGCCTCGTACGGCAGGCCTGACATCCCCCAAGGCCAGGTGCAGCGGTGAGTGGACTACAGATATGAGGAAGGTCACAGCTCCCTGAAAATGAGCTGGTGATTAATTGGTAGTACATGTCATCAGACTGGTTAGGGAGCAGACCCTTTAGCGTGGACACATTTAGCAAATTGGCCCGAACCCCGGCTGATTGACCTCGTGACAGCTCCAGTGATGTCCCACCCTCCCAGCCTTTCATGACAGCTGAGCAACTGGTGGGGACCCCGGAAAGGTCAGCGGCCGACTGACTGAGGGATGAGGAGGCGCTTCTCGCCTAAACAGAACACTCAGACTCAGATGTCCTTGTCGTGAGTGACAAGGCTTGGAAGCCGATATTTACAAAAATGCACACTGCCCTGGCAGGTGGGGTTAGCCGCCCAGCCGCTCCCCTCTGAGTGGTGGAGCACACCTTCTCCTCTGCCTTCTAATTGCTCGACATCTTAGACATCTTAATGGGTGATAGTGTGGCTAACCCTGCTGGAGTGGGCGCGGACTTTGGGAGCATCTAAATGTCAAGATTTGTAATTATGATTGTGGGTTGATTAACCTCACAAGGAATGATGTCTTACTAATTGGGGCCTGAAATGCAGAAGCCCGGAGTCCTTGCCCTTGTTCCGTCACAGGAGGTTTGTTACCTCTTCCAGGAGTAGCAGCATTTTAGGTCTTATCTCTAATTGTAGAAAGATGGTCTTTGCAAGTCAGTTGTAACTGTGTAACTTGAGTGCAGAAGGTCTTCCTAAAGCATCTAAAATATATTCTGTAGGCATTTTTATTTACTTCCAAATCAAAAATGGGAACACACTGAGTATACTTGTGGAAAACAACGGAACACAAATCTTAAAATTAGGACTGGACCCCCAAATCCAGGTCGCTATGACCATCAGGAACACTGGGTTTGTAAAGGCGGTCTTCACACTGATACTCCCAAACCCAAGGGCTGGTTCTGAACTTTGTTACTCAGGCCTTATGTTTTCTAGGCAAAAATAAAAGTATGGAGCAAGGAGGTGTGGAACTCACACTCTCCCCCAGTTCCCTACAACAAACTGCATACTGCTGTGTGTTTGCTGGAGAGGGGAAAGAGGTCGGGAAGGAGGAAGGAGAACAAACCTTCAAAAGGATGTCATTACAGACTTCTGAAAACACACAGTAGTAAATAAGACATACAGATCATCAAAATTCCCAGAAAACTTCTATTGCAATGTTGGTGCTTTCCCTCTCACGTTCTATTCCATATATTTACATATATAGGGTGTTCCAAAAAATGTATACACACTTTAATAGCTGATAACTCAATTTTCACTCCTTTTCAGATTTAAGTGATTTGGGGAAAAAAAAAAAAGGTTGATGCCAGACTAAGCTTTGAAAAAAAAAAGAAAATTGATCCTAAAGTGCCACTAGACATTTTTTTTAATGGGGATATATAAAAGATAAAGTTTAGGGTATAAAACCAGCAACAGTCGAAGAATTGAGGGCACACAAATACGAAATGAAATGATTCTTGATGTTTGTGATTCCATTGCTTCCAGTTATCAGCAGTACCCGGACCAGAACAGTCATCAGTTTGAAAACAGGCATTGAGAAAAAATTATTCATTTCTGTAGATTCTTTTAAATTTTGAAAATAAACTGTATGTTAATAAACACTGACTTTATAATTATTCAAAGTGAGTATACTTTTTTGGGGGGAGACCCTGTATAGCTTACCATTATTTGATCTATACTACATAATACACAATTTAATTTTCTGATAGTTTCACTTAGGATTTTCTTATAAGCAATTTTCTGTAATTTTAACCTGCAAAAAATGAGGAAAATTCATAACTGATCATTTCATAACATAATTGTCTATATCATAAATAATTTTGCCATTCTGGACACATGAAAGTAGAGGTTATCTTTGTACAGTAATATCATTTTTTAAATCATTGCTAATTTTGCAGACAAAATTATATCTTCCTGTTTAAAGGTCAATCATTTGATTACCACTAATACTGGAAACAATGTTATAAGCCACTTTTTTTTTCTTCAATGGATTGTCTGTTCATACCCTTTGCCCTTCTTTTCCATTTTGCTTTCAGTGTTTCTTATTAATGCATATAAGCTCTTTTTAAGTATATTAAGTTTGTCTTTTTATCTTTGCAAATTTATTTTTCTCCAGTTTACCTTTCAATTTTGTTTATGGTGTAAAACTTTCATTACATGGTATTCCATTCACTTAAAACCCACTATTAAATCTTCAAAGGTCCCTTGTAAATACTTAGTCACCTGGAACCAGTAACAGTTTATGATGGGCAAGTAGTAAAACAATGCTGGTTTCATTAAATTTACTACATTGATAGGCCCTTAAGAAGGAACAGGTGGAAAATATTTTGATTGATGGCCTTTTGGTTTTTAAATCATAGCTTTATTTTCTAAACAAATACAGATGGGTATTACAATAAAGAAATCAGAAATGAATTTTAATATTTCAATAGGATGTTATAATCTGAGTGTCTGCCATTATTTTCTACAAATTCCGTTTATTAGTAAAATAAGATAAATATAGTCACAAAACTCATTAAAAATAAAATACTTCATGTGCTTAAAGACTCTAAAATTCCTTTACTTATATTTTGTCTTCCAGACAAAAGACACTTATTTATGTTACTATCTTTTAAAGTTTCCTCTGCACCCCCTGCTGTCCAATAATCAATCATGTCTGTTGCTTTCCTGTAAACTGTCCCCTGTCCCTGTGTCACCAAAGGGTAAATGCACTAGAAAGGACCTCTTGGCAGTGATGGGTGAAAATGGATGTGTGTCCTTCACTCTCACCCAACTGTTCTTTTCATGTTTATGTAACAGCATAGCTGTCACGGTCAGCCGACCTTTTGCCCTGACTACTGGGTTTCTGGCCACATTTCTCTGTCTTGCCTAAAAGCTTTTGGTTGCATTCCATCATCCAATCTGCTCTGCCAGTTCATTCCACTTTCAATAAATTTTAAACATAATGACATTAATCTCATTTACAACGTGTAACACATGGGGAACTTAAAGAATCAGGAAACATGGATTCCCTCAGAGTTAATCTTTTAAATAAATATGTAATGGTCTGTTTATAAATATACAAAGTCAACTTAAAGATATACGCCCAGGACAATATTTAATTGACAGTATAAACAGGCTAAAGAAGTGCTTGTCATATAGATAAGAGATAGTAATAAAAGTCAAGGAAATGGTGTCAGAGGTGAGCATGCTGGCAGGGTCATTTTAAGCACAACCAGCTGAAAGCATCCATGGATTAAGGAGCAAAACTGCAGTCCCACTAATAGGAATTTCCTTACCATAAAGTGGGTGAGACATGGGATTAGCGTGGAACCATTAAATTCATACATTTAGGACCAAGTGCATTAGTTCTGGGGCCAGTGAACAATAAAATGTAGAGCCCTTGTTCAAAACTTTTAAGAGTCAAGATGGAGACAGCAGAGCACTTACTGAAGCATGGGGCCCTGATGAGCATGGGCCCTTGAGAAATTGCACAGGTAACGTGCCCATAAAGTTGGCCGTGCTTGAATCATGTGACTTTCTAACCCTATTCTGCATTCATGTCTCCACGTAAAATTCTCTGATTGCAATTTGACTTCATCAGTCTCTCCACAGGGAGGAGATATGCAGCCAGCGGACACGCAATGTCTAGTCCCCGTAGCAGGAGTGATACACATGCTTAGAGTCCTGGTGAACTTGGCCAGCTAGAGTCAGAATCCTTGAGTCAAATCAATGCACTTAATGCAACTACAACACTTGGATTCTGGGTTGTGATTAAATAAAAAGCACATTGCCTGGTGATACTTCTGCAAACTGCCTAATCTTCAACCAGTCTCCCATTTGAACTCTAGTTCCTATTAATTCACTGAAAATGTATTACAGGCTTAGAAGATAGCTTAAATCAAAGGAAAATGGCAGTATGTTCTTGTTTTGTTTTGTTTCATTTCCATACAAAAGAACTGGAGAATAGGTTATATTCCACTGAATCTAGGTGGCCTCCATGGTAACATCTATTTCTTTCCAAGGCATTCCAAGGCTTTTCACAATAGGTGTTCAACCCAATTCAGCCCTAGGTCCCTGTACGGACTCATCTATGCTCTTCACTGTACATACATTCACCTTATCAAGCCTTTGCATTTGCCTTTACTCTTTCCTTTCCTAGAATCCTTAGTAGTTAGAACCTAGACTCTGGTGCCAGGTTGTCTGAGTTCAAATCCTGGCTCAAACTACTATTTAAATACAGAGACATTACTTAGCTTCTCTGAGACTCAATCATTTTCTTCATCTACAATATGGAGGACAGTAGCTAACGTTTATTGAGTAATTACTAGGGTCAAACCATATAGCATCAGACTGTATATTCATTTTTATTTCTCATACCAGCTCTAGAAGGTAGTTACCATTAATATCTCCAAAACTGGGGGCACTGTTAGATGGAGTACATGGCCAGTAAAGTAATATAGCCAGAATTAGAAGCCTATCAGTCAAACTTTAGCACCTCCCCATTATTCTGGGCTCACCTCTTAAATTGTTGTATTACATGAGATATGACTGACTAGAGTGCCTAACCATAAAGAGTGCTCCTTTAATGCTAGCTCCTAGCTTTCATTAAAATAATTATCTTCATGTTTATTGTTATTATAGATCAAAAGTCCTATTTATCCTTGAAGATCCAACTCAATTTAGATCCTGGAGAATATCTGGTATCTGGAGAGTGCTTATGTGTGTATCTATGTGTGTAAGAATTTACCCTGCCATTATCCAGTTGGAAATACACAAAGTCAATTTAAAGAGACTAAGAAACTCCCAGCCCAGAGCAATATTTGACTAAATATTTGACTAATAATAAGATAGACTTGATTTATAAAGCATAAATAGACTAATATTCAAAAGAAATTGACATTTTCCCCACCAGATAAAAGATATATAGTGTGACTAATAGGTTTACCACCATGTCAAGTGATAGGCATCAAATAAAATTTTTAAGAAACACAAAGTTGTTGATGGGGAGGGGGAAAGACTATAATTAGAGCATAATATTCATTAACCGTTTTGTGCCTAGTTTTTACACATGGAATATTGATGCATAGAAATGTAACATAGTCTATTAAAACATAGCTGCAAAAATAACTTGTTTTCAAAGACTGCATTTCGTAATAGCATTTTTGGAGTGACTGGGAGTGAAGACGTGTTCCATTTTTGGTGGTGAGTATCCCCTCCACAGGCTTCATGACTAGAAATGCCGGGCAGCACTTTCTCAGAAAGTACTCTAGAAAGCTCATCCAGTTAATCAACTGTAGTCTCCAGCCTTATAATTTATTTTGTTTTTATATATAAAAAATGTCTTGGAAAAGTTCCTGAGAAACATGGAAAAATACCAAGATCTGTCAAGGATAAACATGTTTCATCCCCAAGCCCTTGAAGTCAGTGAAAATGGCTTCCAATAATGAATCACTGAAGGAAAAAGCCCTATTTTTATTGGACTAACATTAATAATTTCTCTGAAGCAAATGGAAAGTGGATGCAGGCAACCACTGGAGAATGCCTGATCCTGCACCTAGAAAGCATAAATATTGGAGCTCTGGAGAAGAGCCTGGTGAGACAACAAGACCCTTCCTTTTTCTCTTTAGCGCTCAGAGTCGGTCTCTGCGTGCTGGGGAAAATTGTTTTAGATGTGTTCATAACTGGAAGCCTTTGGCAAAGGTGGACCCATATATCTAGTCAAATCCAGATGGAAGGCTGAAGTACGCACAAAGTGTAACATGCAAATTATTCGACTAATGTAGCTAAACTTGATGAATGGGAGTCAAATATTACACATCTCTAATGGCCTTGCTTCCAACTTAAGAGTGGAAAACACCATTTATTTGTAGCTGGCAAATACTATATTCTCACTCATTTAATAAGCAGGCACCATTCTCCCTACCACTGAAAATTTATGTTGGTCTCTGGATGAGTTTGGCTGCCTTTTTAAATCTAGTGGTCTGTGACCAGAGAGGGCTTTAGCCAAAGGGAAAATGACTCCATAAATCCACAGAGGCTGTCTGGCTTTAAATTATAGTTTGAAGGCTTCGGGACTCCATGAAAAGACTTTGAACAAGAAAAGTCCACACACACCACCACATACGTATTGAAAATCATCCCATTTTACAACAGGAAGCATTGCTCCGGCTTGAGAAAGCATGCAAGTGTGGGGTAAGGTACGGACTTGGCAACGCCCATTGAGACTCGCTACCAAATTATCAGGAGACTTGGTCAAATTACACTAGGAAGCACATTAATGCTCACAGTGGTTTTTTGATACAGAAATATGATTAGGATATTTCTGCTCTTGATACATTTCAAAGCATAGACCTATTGTTTCAAAACAATTCACTCTAATGTCACTGGAAGGTTATGTTGCTTCAGAGGGTGACATGTTACTTTCCTTTAGAATTCATGTTCGACATCTTTAAATCAGCAAAGGTGTTACTTCCTAACCTTTCAAACTTAACTGGCAGGTAAAATGCATGGAAAGATTCTTGAGAATACTGATTAGCCATCTAGTCTAATAAAATAACTGAGTCCCAGAAAAATTAAATGAATTTCTAAAGTCCTGTAGCTAGTTGATAGCTAAATGAGGGAAATAATTTAGTCAGAGGCTAATTTCAAATAATAGTTTGACATTTAAAAATTGCATATCTTTAGTTAGGTCTTGAGTTCTCCTATGTACCACTGTTCCTGCCATTCTGGGTTGGCATATACTCAACATACTGTACTTACTTATTAATTCGCATGGCTCCTAAAATCATGTAATTTGAGACTCATACCCTGTTTCTGACTAGAATATATAGGATTCTTTCTACTCTGTACTTCTTCCATGATTAAATGCAATTATCAAATGAGACGACTTCAAACTTCTTGCAAAGACTTTAATTTCATTATCATATCTAGATAATGATTTTCTATATAAAATTCCTTCCTTAAGTCAACTGTCTGGCACTATTGGCAAAATAATACTCTCTCTGTGATGGTCAATTTTATGTGTCAAGTTGACTGGGCCATGGGGTGCCAAGATACTTGGTTAAACATTTCAGGATGTGTCTGTGATAAATTTGGGATGAGATTTGCATTGGAATCAGGAGATGAGAAAGTAGATGGTCCTTCCCAATGTGGGTGGGCCTCATCCAAGCCACGGAAGGCCTGAAGAGAAGATAATGTTGAATAGCATGGAATCTTCTCCCTCCTGCCTTCCTGCCTCACTGTTTGAGCTGAGGCATAGGTTTTTGCAGGCCTTCAGACCTGGACTAAAGAACTGGCTCTCTCTGGTCTCAAGCTCTCCAGCCCTTAAACTGGGATTCATACTCCTGGTTCCTGGTTCCCAGGTCTTGGAACTCACACTGGAACCCACACTGGTTCTCCTAGGGGACTACAGCTCTTGGGACTTAGCCCCCAAAATCATGTGAACCACTTCCTTATAATGAACATACACACATACACATACGCATCCTGCGTGCCCTTACCTACATCTCACTGCTTTTGTTTCTCCGGAAAGCACTGACTAATAAAGCTCCTTGCCCAGAGGTCAAGCCACTGGCAAATCAGTGCTTAGAACTAAGTCTCAGACCCCAAAGCATAAACGTCTTCTCAGTGTGCTTACAATATGCCCAGCATTTAAGATGGTCAGTTAGGGAATCGCCAGGCAAGAGTTGCTTAATGGGAAAAAATATGGAAATAAATGAAACATTTCCTAGATGTAAAACAGGGAAAGTTGAGCTAAAGGAAAATAGAGCACCACTCAAACCCAGACAGAGAGGGAAAATGCCCACCTTCCTTAATGCACCTCACTGAGGGAGGCAAGGGGACGTTCCTTTCAGTTGCCCTGAGTAAGACTAGGGGAAGTTCTTCAGCTCCTACACCCAAGGAACAATTTTGAGTATGTCTAGTACACCAAACACTGCGTTAAAAAGAGGGAAGGTGGCTCCCTACTTCAAGAACCTACCAATTCAGGAACGGGGGGGAGGGGGGGGGGTCAGAAGAATATCAGTCAATATCCATCTGTGATGCGTGTTGAAATAGCTAAATGAGCAAAATGCCATGACAGGAAGAGAGGGGAAGGAGTCTTTCTATGTGTATTTGCAGGGAAGCAGTTAAAGTAGGGAGGGGAAGGTGACATTTAAGCTGGGCCTTAATTAGCAGGACTTCATAGGCCAGCGGGAGTGGGAAGCCCTACAAGGCAGAGGAACCACAAAAGCACAGGAGCTGGAAACTGCAGAGCCACTATTTGTGAAATGCCAACCAACTGGTTTGATGTGTTCGGAATGCAGGTCCCTGGAGGTTCAGAGGAAAAGAAATAGAAAACCTAAGGCTGGGCTGAAAGGTTCCAGAGAGAAAATAAAGGACCTTGAGTGTCTTGCTCAGGAACGATTCCCAAAACTTATACGAGGTTTTATGACTTAAAATGTTTGCTTGTTAAACTTTCTGTCCTAAAAACAATGCTATGAAGGCCACCTTAAACATTATTGGGAATAATAGTAGGTGTAAGCAGACATACTGTGTAGAAGAGACATACTGTGTGCATACATCTCTCATTGCCCCTATCTTAGCAGACCCCTGTGAAAAGATTGAAATACACAGTTTGGGCACTTGAAACGTGAGTTATCCGATAAATGCAGCGAAGTTACTCCCCATGGATTGGTGCATGGGTGGAGTAACAATGGGCAGATAGTCTTTTAAAAAATGTTTTGCTGATTGATTTTTAGGGAGAGAGAGGGGGAAGGGGGGAGAGGGAGAGATTTGTTGTTCCACATATTTATGCATTCATTGGTTGATTTTTGTTATGTGCCCTGACCAGGGATCGAACCTGCAACCTTGTATCCAGACAACAATCCAACCAACTGAGCCACCCAGCCAGGGCAAACAGGTAGTCTTGATTAGGTGCTGCCAGGTACAATTACAATAAACATTCTATCAGCAACTGGAAAAGCAGACCTTTTCAAAATAGAGCTTTTCTAAATTTAAAAAGCTCACTACTGTTTTTACTCGACAAGTAATTGATTACGAAATACCAAAACAGTCGGATCATAAATATATAAAATCATAAAACAGCTGATCATATGGTGGAGTGGTTAGCGGGCACACTGTGCTTGCCCGCCTGCCTGAGGAACACTGCGCTAAGTGTGGGCCTTCCTTCAAAGCGTGGGTCTCCCAAAGGGACAGATGGAGACGGCTGTGGCAGCATTCACGCCTGTGCAGAGCCAGCGAGGGGAGCTGGCAGCTGGCAGCTTGATGGATTGCTGTTTACTGAAGGGCACATCTCCTTGCCCTCGCAGGTGTCCTAGAGGGAGCTGGGGGACAGAAGCCACAGACTGGAGGGCCCCAAGAGCGCTGCATCTTACCCTCCACAGGGCAGCTCTCTCTCTGCCCTTAGAGGTCTCCATTGATTCCCAGCCACGGAAGCTGCCTCATTCCAGGGGACCCCTCTGAAGGCCCGCTTTCTCCTTCCTCATCCACATTTCCTTACCAGGCGGACTTGTTGAAGTCACCTGTCTTTGCTGGTGTGGCCTGTTCCAGTGTGTGTACTTCGTTTTGGATGTATCACTGGTGTCATGCTTTCTTTTGCTTTCAGGTTATCTTCTGGTGTCTCAATATTCCTTTTACTCTTGGCTTATAAAGCACTTGTATTGCTCTCAGCTTCATTTCCTTTAGGTAATAGTAGGTTGAATGTCTAACCCCATTTTCTATTTTTACCACTTATTACTAGCATTCTTCTAAAAGTTCCCATTGATATTTTACTTTCCAGCTTTATTCATTGATGTTTTCCCTCTGAGAATTTAATTTCTGGTGGTGCAGTTAACTTTGTAACTCCAGTACCCTTGGTTTTGCCAATGGCAGATCCAGAGGACAACATAGGGACGACAACAGAGAGAAGCTCCTTCTCTCAAGCAGGGCAGGGTGGGTCTCTCCCCACTTCCCCAAACAGTCTCATTTACTCCCTTAGTTGGTCCCTCAAACACCTGTATTAATATGGCGTCCCATAAAATAAATTCCAAACTGGGTAAGACACCTCACTCTTGCTTTCTCATGGCAGAAACCATTCCCCTCCCCTGGGAGCAGTCTGTAGGGTCTGAACCAGGCACCTAGAACCACTGGGCAAGGGCGGCGTTAGAGCAGAGGGTCCCCTCGGGAAAGGCCCCTCCACCGGCGGCCTGGGTGCCTCAGTCCCTCTCCAGGTCCCATGGGAGAAGCATGGGCGAGGCTCATGGTGGCATATTGGATTCTCTCTTGTAGCCGCCAGCCCAGTTCTAACCCATCAGTTTCCCATGCCTGGTCCCAGGAAGATGTACCTGGCATATGGGCATCTTTCAAGTTATAATCCTTTTAGGAGGGAAGATGTTTGGATTTGAGAAAAGCAGAGAGAAACTGTTTAGACCTGTGATCATCTCTACATAAACGTGTTTATTTAAAAAAAAAAGTCAAGGCTAATTTTAAAAATAGGTATATTTTACACAAAATATTGCCTAATCCTTTCTTTAAAAAGGAGGTATCAACTTAGCTTGCAAAAAAGTAAAAAACACGTTATAAAAAGTTTGGAGATTTTTCTATGTACTTTAAATATTGGTGCCAATCGAATCTCATTATCATAGATCATAGGAAGCTGGCCACACAGAACATTGTTCTTGTGAGCAGTTACTGGTGACCAGAACACGTTTGTATTACCGCTACTCCTATTTTTTTTTAAATATTGACCTTTTGAAAAAAAAAAGTGAAACCTTTGTTAAAATGCCCAAATCTGTGGAAAGAGTAGAGGGTTTTTTCTCCCATTCTGCTTTTCTCTCGGGAACAACTTCAATAAAATTCAGAATTCAGAAATGTTTCTGAAGTTCTCAAAAAGGCTTGTGATCCCTCAGAGTCCTATCAATAAATCAGTGCACTGAATCTGGTAAGGTTTATTTATCTGACTGGAACTAAGGAATTTGTACTAAATCACTACATTTTTTGAAATATTGGTTCTCAAATGAAATATCAAAACAGAGAGAAAAAGAAAAAAAATATTTTGACCTGACATCTTAATGCAGCGTTACTACAAAAACAGGGAAAGCTGAAGTTACATTTCCAGAGATAGTCCATTTTAACTACAGCCACCAACAAAAATGCCCCTTAGTCTCAGGTATTCATTTCAGCAATTGGCTTATAACACTCTGCTTTGTTTATGATAGCCTAAGGAAGATGGATTTACATGTTCAAAAATCCAACTTAGTTCCATGGTAATTACTGAGTAACTATAACTAAGATTTTTTCACATATTTAAATCTAGGTATCTGAAATAAACATCAAAAATCTAAATAGCTAAGCATTCCTTGGATGAAAATGATAAAAGACCAACCTAAAGGTATGCGCTTAGGAATGGCTGAGTTCAAGTTCTGTATTTCTTTTTAGACTAAATATTTGAAATTTAGAACACACACAAGGATATAATTTTTAATACATACCCTGAGAATGCAGTAACAATGTGAGCTCTAATAAAACCAAATAAAATTCAGTTTTTTTAAAGAAACAAATGATTTCCCTCACACTCCGCACAGTCTCAGCTCATCATGTACAACATCTAAAAACACCATTGAAGAGAGAATAAATCTTTCAGGAAAATTTCCTTTAAATGGAGCCAAAGGTTAAAAGACCCACATGGAAACCCTGAAGCACAAAGGACTCCAATATTAACCTGAACAATTTACAATGTGCTTTAATTTACCCATTTAGAAAAGCTAATTTCCATAGGAAAGGTGCCCTGGTAATAAATCGTGTCCTGCTAGGAAGCCTAAGAGGCTAAAAGAAAACAAAATCTCACCCCCTGTTTGTGGATTAACTTTTTCATGTCACTGATAACCATCCCATGCTAATAGATTCACGTGTCAGAGCTTTCCAACCAGAGTCATTTACTCTATGGTTAGCAATGGAACAAAGCTTTAAAAATATTTTGCCTTCTTTGAAATGCATGATATTGGAGTCTTTTCTATTCATGAATCTTGAATGTTAATGTAAACGTCTATAAAATAGAATAATGTAAATAGCTCTCAAGGTTATGATATAACAAAAAATGTTATGGCTAAAGCTAAAATATGGAAATACATAACAAACCCCAAGGTGTATCACTGACTAAGACGTTTGCTTTTAACTCCCCCGTGGTAATTGAATAAAACATATGACACTGAACATCTGCTACTCAATCAACTAACTTGGAGATGATTAATTTGTTTGCAACACATCTTTTATAGCTCTTCTACTCTTCCTTGCACTATCGTTATTTTTCTTTTCGCTCCTAATACATTACAATCAACATGAGACCAAGCATACTCTCCTACTGATACTATGGGCCCTGCAACCGCGAGCCCAGGCCTTGAGTGCGGCAGGGACTCCCAGACTGTATGCACGGTTGTCACTGGAACATCAGCTGGCTATTCTCAGCGACTAAGACCTAATGTCCAGTTCCCAGGCTCCAAACCACGGTCACAGCAGGCCCAGCCTTGGAACTGCCCCACCCATTTATGTCTATAGCCCGTGGATGCTTCCTGAAGCTCCCAGTAGGACCCTCGTGTAGTAGCACTAGCTACTTTTTCTGCCTATCTTAGAATTACCTCAACATTATTTTATTTGAATGATATTCATGCATTATTGTGGCCAAAGGTAAACTGAGTGGAGGGTGAAAGGATTAAGGAAAGACAGATAAGAGAATGAAAGCTGGGTCTCGGTGGGACGCTGCCTCCCTGATGAGGAGACAGCACCAGCGCCCACAAGCCGTGTCTTTATTCTATAGCAGATGCCACGAGGCAAAGTAGGGGTGTGATCACATTGTTTACAGCATTCTCGTGAGTTTCAACCTCACTTAACTACATGCACCTGAACTCTACCATAAGGCACGTGGGGCTACGTGTTTGGACCATCGGTTCAAGCTTACAACCATAGCTGTTATCTACAATTGTGCTGGCAAGGCCCTGACCTCCAGCTGGGACTTGCATGTGGCAATAAGAGGACCCTGTCCTTTCATTAGTCCGAGGTTTGAACCTGGCCAAAACACTGTAGCCGTGCCCCATAATGCATAGGAACGATGGAATCCTTTCTAGACAGAAAACGTGTAGATGAAATGAATGAGCTAAAAACACACAAACTCTTAAGTTAATTAATGGGCATGATTAAACAAACTGTACTTTTGCAGTCACTTAACTGTCACTTGCACACGGGGGACCCAGTACCCCCAGAGATCTTTCACAACTTTTTTATTTAATCCTTTATGTCCTCGATCACAATTCTGCCATTAGGATATTCTCGCATTTCCTAAGGAGGAAGTGGACATGAAACATGTCTGAGAGAGGAGGCAGGACTCTTTATCCTGCAGCTAGTCTGGTTATTACACTGGACAAGTCATTAAATGCCTTTGAATTCTTCTCCAAAAGCACACATTTTCCTACATTATATTTGAGAAGTATTATGATATAAATTGAAACACCCACAGTGCCTAGTAAGCTCTCCACAGAACCTGGTAAGCTCTCCTATGGATATTTTTCTCAAAGGATTAGTGTAAAAAAAAAAACCAAAACAATGTTGTTTTTCTTATTTCTGGAAAAGAGAAGTATAATACTTCAACTCACAAATACGTTTTCAAGGTAATAGAGCAGGTATGGTATTATCAAGAGATACCAGAAAACCACAGGGACAATAGTAATTTATGTACATTTGGGGGCAGTCTATGATCTGAAAAAAAAAAAAAAGTATGCTGATTAAGAAGTAATGACGTGATAATAAATTGGAAACTGTTTTTGATTATTGTAAGTTTCTGATAAGTCGTAGAGTTTCCCTGAAGAAATAAACACTTCATCAACGATTTGTAATAAACTACAAGGCTCTGTTTATAAAACTCACTTCATTGTAGATATAGTGAATACTGGCTTTATAATACCTCTTTTCATTTCCTAACGATATTGCCCAAGGACTACATTACACGGTGTATATACAAGGGGCTTTAAATGACAATGTACTATGTCATTATACATGTGTCCAAGCCCATAGAATGTACACCACCAGGATCTGACCCTAATGCACACTATGGACGTTGTGTGATAACAGTCTGTCAATGTAGGTGCATTGATTGTTAACAAATGTACCAGGGGATGTTTATAGTCTGAGAAGAGGTTGCCTGGTGGTGGGGTGTGTTGGGGGGAAGGAATATATATGGGAACTCTCTACATTCTGCTCAATTTTGTAGTGAACCTAATACTGGTCTCAAAAATAAAGTGTATTTAATAAGGAAAAAAAATAAATGATAATGTACTATTAAAATGCAATATACTTTGCCTCAGATTTTAGCAGTTGAGTGACAAAAATGATGAAATCTTACTATAATATTCTTTTAATTTCTGAAATGATGTATATATCACAAAGTTTAATTTTTAAATGTCAGAAGAACATGGCATTTATTTACAGCATAATCTTTTGATTACTGTGTTATTTCATTGTTTTCTTTGGGAATACTGAATAATACAGAATACTGCACAAAAGATGTCTCTGACATATTTTGTCCTAAATTTCACCACCTGCCTTCTAATGATCCAGTCTACAGCTCAACAATTCCTCTAAAGACCAATACTCTTCTCTTTGGAAACAATAGATCACCCATTTTTCATTTTATTTGGGTTAATGGAGAAAGAATATAGGATTATTCTTACATAAGGTATAAAAAACAATATGTATTTTTATTTTTTGTTTACTGGCTAGGGGTGGTGATAAGTAACTAGTGGGGGCCTTATTAACACACTAGAGGCTCGGTGCATAAATTCGTGCACGGGTGGGGTCCCTAGGCCTGGCCCATGATCAGGGCCAATCAGGGCCTGCCAGCCGGGGGAGGGGCAGGGAGAGGGACCTCGGGAGGTTGGCCGCCTGCCTTGAGGAGGGAGCCAGCTCCAAGCCCCCTAGGAAAGGGGCCATGTCTGCCGCCACCCACCTCCAGTTCCCGGTCCCAGCCAAGGGCCCAAAGGGGTCAGGAGAGGAGGTGAAGGTCGCCAGGCAGGGAGCGGAAGGAATGGATGTGGGACGGTGCCACCGTTGGCGCCCTGCCACTGCATGGTTCCCCGCCCTCCCCCTCCTCCTTTCGTCACCGCAGTGCCACCACCACCACTGCGGGCAGGCAGCCCCCAGGGAAGGGAGAGGACAGAGCAAGACAAACTCTCGTGTTGAGGGTTGACTTTCAATAGATCACAGCGAGGGACCTGCTCTGCTACATACAAAACCCTGACCCAGAAGCAGGTTATCTATGAATGGTTTAGCACCAGGGGCCAATGGGGGCCGGCTGGCTGGGGGGTGAGTAGAAAGGGGCAGCAGCCATTTGGCCAGCAGCAGGAGGTTGGTGTGGGAATGCACTTACCACCAGGGGGCAGCTCCTGTGTTGAGGTTCTGCCCCCTGGTGGTCAGTGCACATTATAGCAACTGGTCGTCCGGTCCTAACAGTCGTTTAGGCTTTTATATATATAGATTATGGATCATGCTAGGTAGAGGTTATTCACACCAGTCGGCAGACATCATCTTTGCCATTCTGTTGCTTATGATCTGGTTGCACATTAGAATCATCTGAAGACAGTTTGAAAAATACTGATGATCCTGCTCTAACCACTGCTTCAATTTGTCCAGGATGCCAATTGAGCGATGGCCTGAGTTAAAATTTCCCTGGGTGACTTTAAGGCATAGTCCAGAGGACAAGAGAAGCATAAGATAAAAATATAGTGATAAACCTTTATCACGGCTATAGGGGAAAAGTGTAAGAAGCTATGAGAGTGAGTAACAAGACCGAGGAGTTGAGGAATTAGTCAGGAAAGGCCTCTCTGAATCTCAGAGACCTGGGGGTTGGAAAAGGGAGTGTGTGCTAAGGGGGAAGCACAGGCTTTAGAACAAGAAAGGCCTTGGCTTGTAGAAAGAGCAGGGAGGCAGCCAGTGCGCTGGATGGCAGGGAGCAAGGGAAAAGGGGTGCAGACAGCATCTGGAGAGGCAGGCGGGGCCAGACCTTCCAGGCTCCCAGAAGGTTGGGTGAAGGGCTGTGGTTTCACCTGAAGTGCAGGAAAAGCTACCTGATGCGTTATTGTCTTGTCAGAATGTGGCATTCCGATTAAGGGAAAGCACAGTGATTTTTTTCTCTCACTTGTTTAATATTTTAATTAGACAGTTTACCTAAAAAATTATTGATACCAGCCAGACAGACAAAATCAACAAGACTCTAAAAGCCATAGGCATTACTTCCCTCTCCCTCTGGCAGATGGCAATGATCACCGCAGTTATGAAACCCAAGGGCACACCCAGGAGTCAGACAAGAATTTCTCCACTCTCTCCAATATTGTCCACAACATGACATGTTTTAATCAATTAATATTAACTAACTAACAGCAATGCTGTTACTTAAAAGAATGAAGTTTTAAACCAGAGGAACTAGAAGCTCCATTCAAATTAAGTCTCAAACTATTATAGACTCTGTGATTTAAACAATATGGCCTGTGACTTGGAAAGCAGCTAATTTCTAAAGAATATGTATCAGTTACACATGATATACTTTACTCAAATAAAACACTCCTTAAAAGAAGAGAAAGATAAGACTTGGTTTTTATGTTTTTAGCACACTCAGAAAACTCATAAAAGAGACACAATGATCTTGTGTGAACAGGACAAAGGAAGATTTTAAAAAAAACACAGGAGAAAAAATAAGAATGAAAAATAATGAATGCAGACAAGAAAAAGAAGTAAAACTGTGGGATTAAAGTCTGATTATCAGGTTATAATCAAGCATCATATAACAAATGAGGCTTTCTAAACAAGGGCAAGACAGCAAAAAATAACAAGATCTACTGGTCACAGAATTACACTTCATCGTCAATAAATCAGTGGTCAGAACAATTAAATCAGTCTTTCCATTATTAAATTAATGAGTCATACATATGAGACCCAAATATCATGGGAAAACTTTGATGTATATACCCTTCAAGATTTTTTCCCTTCCTTAAGGAACCCCTGAATAAACTAACAAACTAATAAATACCCACCCAAGTTCCCAATTTGCTTCCAAACCTTGTCCTTCATTCAGAGGAATGGGAATGTGGAAAGTCCAACCCCAAATCCAACAAAGTGAGTCTACCTGTCCCCCACACTGTCAGTGTTTCTCCCATCCTTGCATTAAACATATTTGTACACAGAGTGTATCTGTTCCCTGCAGGTAATCTCGCAGTAAAATGATATTAAGTAATTACCAGCATGACAATGATGGAAACAGATGTCACAAGCAAAAAAGTAAAAATACAAAATAATTGGAGGCAAAGCGATGTAGGAGATAGAAAACCAGTCTAGAATCAGATGTGGCTGCCTTCCCATCCATGTCACTGATTACAGCTTTACCCTAAGCAAGTCGTTTAACCTGGTTAGTCTCCAGCCTCCCTTCCGAGACCATCTGCTTTGCTCACAGGAACACGGCGATGAGGAACAAGAGTGCCTTTAAATGTGTGTTGAGCTCACACGAAAAAGACTGCATCAACACAAGGTAGCACTGCTCTGGTTACCAGGAAGCATCAAGTGGATTTTTGTGTAAGCTGTAATTACAAGGGAGAGTAATCCTCCACAGCAAAGGTGATTTGGCAAAATACAATCTATGTCATTTTCAAACACTCATTCTAGGCAATGATAGCAGAGAAATAACTCCAAGTGAGCTGCTGAGCAGAGGCAAGGGATATGATTAGCTAAACTGGAAAACTTAGATTGAGAGCCATTTATTAAATGTAGGTTTGGACAGAAAGTCACTAAAAATGAACCCTGATAGGTTATAATAAAGCATGGTGGTTTAGTAGTCTGTGCACAACATTAAAAGCAATTTGGGGCCTTATGGTCATAACCATTATTTCCAACACAGCACGTATTTTTAAATAAAATTCTACATCCTCCAAATATCAGTATTTCTTTTAAGCGAAAGATAACTGTTAATAAGTTTTACATAGCATTTTCTATAAAATGAGCAAACCATTTAATAAAGCCACACTTCATTACCTAAACCTCCTTTATTTCCAATTACCAATATTCCATTCTGCCTATGTCTCTATTTCTTAATTAAGAAACCTCTGATATATCAGGGTATCATCAATTAAAATCAAATGTAAATTAATTGTGGCTCTGGATCCCTAAACCCATCCACAATTTTCATCAGCCAAAATTCCACTCTTCCTTGAGAGTTCCTGGGTAGGTTTCATTTATCTGTAGCTTGGGAAGTAATTTTACTCCAGGCAGATATGCACATAGCCGTACACATTCTATTTATTCTAATGATGAAAACAGTTAATCATTTAAACTATTTTAAGTGCTGTCCCTACAGATACCTTTAGAGCAATTGGTTCTTTTTTTAAAATATATTTTTATTGATTTTAGAGAGAGAGAAACATCAAGGATGAGACAGAATCATTGATTGGCTGCCTCCTGCATGTCCCCCGCTGGGGATCAAGTCCACAACCCCAATATGTGCCCTGACCAGGAATGGAACCATAACTTCCTGGTTCACAGGGCGATGATCAACCACTGAGCCACACCAGCCAGGCTAGAGCAATCAGTTCTTAACACTAAAAGTACCTTAAGTGGTTTGAGCTTCATGTCACTTAGAGGCTCCTTCACAGCCTGGATGGAGGGTCTTTAACTTTGCCATATAGGATTTAAGACTCTGGGGAATGTAATAACACAGCGCCCTCTACAATTAGTACTTCACAAGCCAAACAAGCTAGGCACAGGGGCAGCTGCACTACCTGGTACCAAGAGCCTGGCAAACAAGCTCTTCAGTGAGGTATCATTGACTAAACATAAAAATGAGAGCCACGGGTTTAAACACAGTTTGTTCGGGATAAGACAAAATGGTTTTTATTCGCGTGTTTATTTAATCTATCTTCCCTTTGATAAGCATGCTTCATTTTAGGTAAGACCAAAATTTTTAGAGCAATTAAGGTTCACAGCAAAATTGAGGGGAAGATACAAAAATTTCCCCCACATCTCCTACCCTCACACAGGCGTAGCTTCCCTCATCATTAACATTTCTCACCAGAGTGGACCATTCGTTACAACTGATGAACCTAAGTGACACATCATAATTACTTAATATGTACAGTTTACATGAGGGTTCACTCTTAGGGCTTGGGCAAATGTACAATGACATGTATCAGTTATTATGGTATTACACAGAGTATTTTAACTCATTAAAAATCATCTGTGCTCTGTCTCCTTATCCATCTACCCCCATCCCACTGGACAACCCCTGGCAACTGCTGATCTTTTTGCTATCTTCATAGTTTTGCCTTTTTCAGAATGTCATTTGGTTGGATTCATGTAGTATGTAGCCTTTTCAGACTGGCTTCTTTCACTTAGTGACATGCACTTAACGTTCCTCCATGTCTTTTCATGGCTTGGTAGCTCTTTTCAGTGTTGAGTAATTTTCCATTGTCTAGATTTAGCACAATTTATTTATCAGTTTACCTTCTGAAAGATATCTTGGTTGCTTCCAAGCTTTAGCGATTATGAATAAAGCTGCTGTAACATCCATGTGTGGGTTTTTCATTACATTGTAAACCATGGAAGGCATTACTGATTAAAAAACTCTAAGATAATATCACTTGTGTAGCTTACTCCCTGACCTAAATGAATATAAGAGTAGCTTTGGCGAATCCAGATAAAGGAATGTTAAATATGTCTATTAGGGCATCTCTCTCCAGCATCAAATGCCATAAGATTTTGCAGCTGCTCATAATCAAACATTTTAAAAAATTGTGAGTATCTGAGACAGAGTCATATGCTCAGAGCTGCCAAGCAAACTGAGGTGCAAATTCACTCTTCATTTTTGAAAATTCAGCAACTGGGCCGTATTCCCATTTCCTTCCTTAGTTTGTTTTTGTTTTAATAAGAACTCGTAGCTCAAAGAGGATTTAAGCAAATTAACCAAAGTCATTGCACTGGTAAGAAACAGGTCTGGGAGCTGGATCAGATCTGAGCATCTAAAAGGTCTTCAAAAGGTTTCAAAGGCTGGAAAGCTTGCCAATATTGTTTTTCCTTGGGGAAAAAGAAAAAAAAGACTATCTTTTAAGTTTATGTTTTTCCTATGGAAAAACAACATTGGCAAGCTTTTGATACCTTGTCAGTTTGAAAAACCTTAAAGTTGTTCAAACTCAACCTACAGAGAAATCTCACATGTACATATTGTTTTAAAATAAATTACAATTAAATGGATCTTCTCTAAACCCCAAAATGAATATTCCTAAATTGATAAGAAAACTACCTACAAAACAGCTACCATTTATTAAGCACTTTCCATATCCCAGGCACTTGCTAAAAGCTTTGAATGGATAATCTCAACCAACAGCACAAGCTACAATTATCTCTCTTTTATAACTAAGGTAACTGAACCTTAAAACAGTGAAGAAATTTGACCAGTATCCTACAGGTAATGTGTTGGAGGTAGGATTTGAAGTACAACAGTTGATTCCAGAGTGCTAACTCTTTATCCAATTCCTAATTTGATATCACAAATGTTCTTGAATATTTATTTATTTATCTATTTATTTATCTATCTATCTATTCATTTATTTATTTACTTTGGTTCTACATTAAAGCTAAGCTGTTTCTTCCATCAACATCCAGCCAATAAATGGACCTACTCACAGGCAAAAACCATGGCATCAACCTAGAGGACTTTTCTTGCTTTCGTGCTTGGCAAAACAAGAAGACAAAACATCAAAGGTATCAGACCTATGAAATCAAAGACCTTTACCATTTAGTGGAGGAGATAAAATGTATCCAAGTGTTAAACTTGGTTTTCAGACAAGTTTTATAGTCATAGGGGAAGCCGAGGAAGAAAGACAAGCTATTGACCTGGGAGAGGAAAAAGGGGAGCTGGAGGCAGCTGAGAAAACAGTTTGAACAGGCAGTTGGGGGAAGCAGATAGTTCTTGGACTCACAAGCTACTGGAGGATGAAGCTTCAGAAAGAGAACATGCTCAGTGGGTTAAGGGTTACAATGGCCTAAAGACAAGTCACAGGATTGAATCTCTGTATGGCAACTGGCTGACTATAGTGAAGTTTCCCTAAAGTGCTGAAGGAGCAGTGCAGCTAGAAAAACGGAAGGTTGGATTATTGTATTATTAAGGAGAGAGTGGGAGGTAACGAAGTCAAGTTGGTGAGTCAAAATACTCCAAAACTTTAGACATGAAATGGAAAGAATAAAAACAACATGTATTAAAAGAATAGAGGGTTTCTTTTTAAATTTGTTTTTTGAGAAAAAAAAAAACTGAGCATGTTTTTAAGTATAGGGAGTACAGATTATATACAAATAGGAATTAAATATGTAAAACAGAGATTTTCAAACTCTAGGAAAATGAAATTGTTTACATTTCTTTTAGGAAACTTTAGGAAAAAATGTAATTGTTTGAGAAAAGTCCCAGAGATTCAAGAAGATGGGGGGATTATGATTAAAAACAGAAATGAAAGGGTTGGGCTTGGCAAAGAGGAGGACGATTTTTTTTCTTAGACACAATAAATAGAAGCAAATAAAAACATACCAAGAATTTCATGTTGAGGGAAGGGGGAATTAAGAGAGCTAAACTTGGGTAGTCTTAATATTCTCAGCAAATTAAAAGTTAATGTCATAGGGATTGAGTTGGATTTGGGAAGAATTAAATTGTCTGGAGTAGTCAAAAGGGTGAATATGAAAAACAATTATGTCTTATGAGTTGAGGCACAACATTTGTTTTCGTTTTCTGTTTTGCCAGCATTTGAGGGAAAACAGCTTCTCCCAATGTCCCCAACGCCATGTCCTGGGGAAGAACAAACACTCGCTTATATAAGCTTCTCATTTCGTTGCTCTTCTGATCTCTATAAAACCAAAAGGAAATCGTTTTCTATCCAATTCACATGTATTTACTCTTCTTCAAAGACGTTGCCTAACCTCATCCTTGCTGGAAAGTATAATTCTGCATAAAAATTTAATACAGAAGAGTATGTTTCATATACGACGTAAAATGTTTCTCATCAGTCTTTTTCCAACTCATTCCATTATTCATTTATAAATTTTAGTTAGCCTCCCATAAGATCATAATATTAAGGTGTCTTCTTAATATAAAATAATAACAAATGACTGGCCTTGATTCATTGTTCAAGTCATTAACACTGACAAGTTTGAAGTTTAGATGGCTGGGGGTCTTTAGCATTCAATGTACATTAAGTGTGATTTTGCCCATTATTTGAATGATCCACAAATAACCTTTTTGCTGCCAGTGTAGATACCTCAAAAAAAAAAAAAAAAAAAAAAAAAAAAACAAACAAACACACACACACACACACACACAGAGTATCTACCTATGATACACATAGTAATATTTTATTATCAGCAAATTCTTTTCAAAATGTAATGAAAAGAAATCCATGTAATTTTATGGAAAATATTTTTGGTTCAGTTCAGGAATGCTGAAAAGTTATCTGACTAAGAAAACCAGATCTGTTGAGCACCCATTGATCAGGAGGATGAGGGTTTAGTAGCTGGAGTCAGTTGCAGATATTAGAACAATAAATAATCCACCATTATATCAAGGGTGGCAGGACAGAAACCTGCAGGCCAATTCCCAGCTTCAAGGCGGAATGTGTTCACCTAAGAAACATTGCATGGGTGCAAGACTAGACCACCGTCATCTGCTCCTGTTTGTCAGCTGGTCAGTCACCAGCTCAGCCATCCCACACTAACTACTGTTAATCTTGAAGGAGAGAATTCAGAGGTTAAGAGCAGGTTCTCAGAAAAAGGTGAGAAGAAAACCAAAAGGAACAGTAAATCGATATGCCCAAAGCTCACCGACAGTAAGGTAGGCTAGTTCTTTCTCTTCTCCCCGTTGGGGTTGGGAACGCTCAGCCAACTATGGCACTTAGGTGATGAGTTTGACGAAAATGTCTTTGATGAATCTCCTTTCCAGGAGCAATGCTTCCTTTATTGTCTTTCAAATGATTTAGAACCCTATTTTTTTTCAAACACCCCCTTCCCCTAAATTCATGTTGTGAATCAATTTCAGAGTTTTAGGTAGTTTTTAATATAGGTTCTGTGATAAATTGATTCTTTAAAAAATGAGCCCAGTTATTCCCCTGCTTGGATGATTTCCCTTTGCAATGTAACTGAAGCTCCTATCATCAAAGGTGGAATCTATTTCCCCACTTCCTGATTCCTGGTAGACTTGTGATTGATTTTGCCCAACTGACTTTGGTAGGATTGATATTGTGCTATTACAAGACTAGGCTCTGAGACACCGAGCATTTCTGCTTGCTCCTTTAGAAACAAGGGACAGTCTGCTGGAAGGGAAAAGGGCCATGAAGAAGGGCACAGCTGTCCTAGTCAAGGTCATCTTAGACCACCCAGTAGCCAACCAATTCCCAATCATGTGAAAGAGCACAGCCCAGATCAGCAGATCTACCTACCTGACTCACAACTGCCCAAGATACATGACTAAACCCAGCCAAAACCAGAACTGCCCCGAACTCATATATATCCTATATAATAAAAGCCTAATATGCTAAGTGTCTGGTCATCCAGTTGTCCGTTCAACCAATCAAAGCATAATATACTAATGATATGCTAAGGCCGCTCAACTGCTCACTATGACATGCACTGGCCTCCAGGGGGCAGACACTCAGACTGGTAGGTTAGCTTGCTGCTGGGGTCTGGCCAATTGGGACTGAGCAAGAAGGGCCGGATATGCCCTGGGGCCCTCCTGCAGTCCCTCCCAGCTCGACAACCTTCCACATCTCTCCCCAGCCCCTGTTGTGCACTGGTGGTCCCTCGGCCTGGACTGCACCCTCTCACAATCCGGGACCCCTTAGGGGATGTTGGAGAGCTGGTTTCGGCCCAATCTCACAGGCCAGGCTGAGGGACCCCACTGGTGCACAAATTCGTGCACCAAGCCTTTAATATATATAGTTTCCAATAGATTAAGTCTTATTAAGGAACAGAAGCAATGGGCTACAGAAAAGACTTGTAACTTGTTACCAAGATTCCATATTAGAAGATCTTGTGTTTATAATTCCTCTCTAATAGAATGGATTCATGTATCAACCCAAACCATTCATATGACTTTTAAGGTTATAATTACAATCCAAAATAGCTAAAGTAGTAACTCTCAAAATACACATAAAATTGTATTATTCTTCATATAGCCTCTGCAATTACTCATTTTTCAGTATCACCGACAATATGCTATTTCTTCAGCCCTAAAGAGGGCTCTGGATTCTTTGTTAAAATATTGGTGAAAATGAAACCTCCTCTTTCCTCTCATCTTTGGACTTGCTTTGAATCACCAATATTAATTTTGGCTGCATTATACTATTGTCTTTCAAAGAAACATCCCAACATGCTACTGAAATTAATTTCCCCCTCCTGGTGACAGAAACCATTTCAGGGTTAGCTTGGCTTCCAGGTGACAAATACAGGTCTTCTGTCACTTAGGTTTATATGTCACAGTTCAGAAACGTTAACATATTAATATTTGATATCAAAGAATGGTATTTGCATTTGCCATTCTTCATGTCATGGGAAAACTAGCCTGAATGGTCTGCTGCACATTGAATATGAAGAAAATATTGTTAGTTCCACCCTTGGATTCTGGGATACTGCTTTGGAAGTCAGGGGTTCAGTGTCGGAAGGAGATGGATTATTAACTGAAGAAACCTAAGAGCTGCCATGGAGACCAGGTTCGCTTCAGAGAGAAATAACAAACGCTCTCACAGATAGAGCTCACATGCTGTCCAGAGATTGGGTTGGAGCACCACACAGTAGAGCCCTGCATTGGGACTTTGAGCTGTGGAGTCCCCTAGCAGTTTCATTAGTTTAATTGGAACTGGGATTAATTAGTAACACTCAGGTTCTATTCTTAGTGGTGAAGGGTGTACGATTTCCCTTGGAGAATTACTTCCCTGAGGAACTTCTTCAGAAAAGTTGCTTGATAAATAGTTCACATTGAATAAGCGAATAAATCACTGTTTTATATGGCAAAGGCACACGGATATCGACATTATGTACAAATGTTCCATGACTAAGTGCATGGGAAGGCTTCTCTCTTAGCACTTCCAAAGCCTCAGGAAGAAAGCATCTTCCCCAGCGACGGCTGAGGTGTCTGTTTCAGGCTGTCCCTGCTGAGGCTTTCTCCCCTTTGAGAATTTCCTGAAGACTTATGTTCAGTAGGACTGCTGTTTGGTTGCATAGTCAAATCACACATTTTCCACCTTCAACTGTTTCAAGACAAGACTTACGGGATCTGACTGTTCTAGGTTTGCCTTCACTAGCAATGGCTTTCGTTCCTTGTGCTATGGCTTTCACAGTCCCTCTCGAGTTTAATAAGCTTTTCTAGCAATATCATTCCATCAAGTACCACGTGCCACAACACATTGATAATGTTTCCTTAGTATCCTAAAAATCCCGGGTTATATAAAAATTTAATTCAGATCATTAAAATTTGACTTGTAATTTTAGATATTCAACCTCTGAAATGGTAGCTATCATTCTCTGCAAAACAAAATTATCTGTGGGTATAAAAATGACCATTAAGTGTCTCTCCTCTATAGGAATTGTGTCCCAGAAGGAGTAGGTGTATTTAGTAAAGTTAGTATGAGTGGTATCATATTCGTTAGCAAGTCTCACAGATAAGTCATTGTTCAACTAAAGTAAGAACAAAAAATCAGAAAATATTAAAATTTTCTATCCTAGTATTTTTTAACCTTTTTTTTTTCATGATTGTCTCTCTAAGGAGTCTTTTAAGGTATTGTTTTTCTAATTGCCATCCCACATGAAATTTTAATATACTGCATATCCATTTACTAGTCTGTACTTATGCATATCTATACTTTATAGATACAAAGAGTAAGTATAAGGCTTATAATTTTTATTCACTGCCGAGTTAAGAATGACTAAGTACTTTTTTAAAAAGCTATTAATGTTTAATTTAGCTTCATAACTCTATTTGCTAAGCAACTTTTAATGAAACTTATTTAGTTCCATAAATTGCAATTATCAAATTTCATATGAAACTAATTTACATAAATCCATATTAGTGATATAATCATATTTCTAAAAAATAATTCAAAATTATTAAATTTCCAGTAAAAGCAATTGTACTAGAAAATTTTAATAAACTGTTAAAATATATATGTTCTAGTGAACTGAACTTTTGAGTTTTACTTGATATGAAAATTCATTTTTTAACTTAATTATTGCTAGACAATCATTCAGCTATTGATACCATTTTTTTCTTTTCAGCACTTGAGATAACATATAAAATTGATAAAGTAGAAACTATTTTTAGTTACTTTCAAAGCTCAAGTCACACACGAAAGTACTGAGGAACAAATAAACAATATCCACAGGGCAGCCAAGGGGACACAGGCCACCTCTCAGGTTACGACTTTGAGGTCTAGCAATAGACTGCGAGTCCTCCAGTCACAGGTGTGTGTTTCTCACAGCTTTATAGCCCTGATCGGGCATGCAGTCTGTGTACCTTCCGTGAACTCAGTCGATGCTGCTCATCGGATACCCAAGAAACCCCAACAAGAGAAATTAAATGCTAAAGAATACGATTTTGTCATAGAAGGCTGAACTTTGCTGGGACACCACACATTGTAATTTACTTTTCCTACCCCCCTCCCAAAACCAATTTTCATTCCCGTGGGGGTGATATCTGCCAATGTTTGCCCTGTTTTTTAAAGAAATAAGTTTATATATGCATGTGCCCTTCAAGCCCAATTCCCTTTTTCCCTTTACCACCGATTTCTTTGAAAGAACTGTCAACATGCTCAATACCATATCCTGCACTCACTCCTCAACCAAACACAATGTGATCTCTAAATCTACCATTCCCCTGAAACTGCCCCGGCTCTTGATAAACCCAGTAAACTTTCTCCAAATAGAAAAAGACCTTTTACACTTACTCATCCAACAACAGTAGCTCCTCCAAACTCCTCTCGCTTAACTGCTCTACTGTATTTGATGGTGTTAGCCAGCCCCTGCCACACACCAGTTTCACAATACTTCTCTTTTTCTGGATAATCACTAATTTGAGTCTTCTATCAATTTACTCTGGCACAATTTTTCTTTAAATATAGCCTTAAACTCAAAATTTCACTGTTTAGCTGCTTCTCTAGTCAAGGTAACTGGGACCATTCCCATGACTTCAATTATTTACTGGATACAAAAAATGACCATCATAGCGCTCCACCTTCCGATCACTGCTCATCGCTACCTGGATATCCCATAGGAAAATCAAATTCAGCATAATCTAATCTGAATTCATTATCTCACCCTACTCATACTTAGGTTGGTCTTCTCTCCTAAATAGCATCCCAATCCTTAGCACCCTGTTTCACCTACAGACCTGGGAGACATTAGGGTTCCATCTTCCCTCCTTCCCCACACCATCCCCATCCTATCAAATCCAACCCAAGTGTATAACTACAAATTTTAGTTAATGTTTTTAATATGTGTCATAAATGTTCTGCTTCCACTATCTCTGTCTGGGCCCTTATCTCTCAACTGCCCTATTTCAAGAGCCAATATTTAATGTTCCTCTTTGTTTCTTCTCTAATCCTCCCTTCATACAACCATCCAATTTTTCTTTCTAAAAATGCAAATTTAATCATGATACAGACCTGTTCTAGAAGAAGGAAAAAAAAAAACAACGATGATTCCCTCTTGTCTACAAAATTAAGACCTTTCCCATATGCTCCTAAATTGCTTTTCTAGTCTTATTTACCATCACAATGGACAACTGTTTCACTGAATAAATAATTTCCTCCCATGTCTCTGATTTTGCTCATGTTGTTATTTCTTGAGTGATTCCTTTCCCCCTTTTCTGACTGTCCAAAAATCTTAGTAAACTTCAAAAAAGAAACAGTAATCATCTTCTTCCCAAATCCACCAAAATCCTCCCACCACACCCTGTATTTGTCTAAGACAGTGGTTCTCAACCTTGGCTGCACATTAGAATCACCTGGGAATCTTTTTAAAATCCTGATTTCTGGGCCTCATCCTCTGGAAATGCTGTTTCTTTGTTACTAATGTTGTGGCCTCACCCCATAACAAAGAAACAATTTCCAAAGGATGAGGCCCAGAAATCAGGATTTTAAAAAGATTCCCAGGTGATTCTAATGTGCATCCAAGGTTGAGAACCACTGGTCTAAGAGACTCTAATGCAATGGTTCTCAACCTGTGGGTTGAGACCCCTTTGGCAGTCAAAAGACCCTTTCACAGCGGTCGCCTAAGACCATCCTGCACATCAGATATTTATATGACGATTCATCACAGTAGCAACATAACAGTTATGAAGTAGCAACGAAAATAATTTTACGGTTGGGTCACAACATGAGGAACTGTATTTAAAGGGCCAGAAGGTTGAGAACCACTGATCTAATGGAAGGTCTATCGTTTCAGACTTCCTCTAGGCTAGAAACGGGCATATTATTCTGTAAATAGATTTTGCTAGGTTGTTAGCTACTTTTACACATTCAATAAAGTGCATGATCTTAGACAGGAATATGCTTTAACATTAAAAATAACTAAGCATAACTTGCTTTCTAATGGGAAAAATACTCTCCATTCCCTCATACATGGACAATGAATGGATTCTATTAAAAATGCTGAAGGTCTAATGAACCAGCACTGATTACTTAGTCTCAGGTTTGTAAAGAGATATTCAGAAGTGAGATAAAATTCATCAAACCTTGGAAAGATCTCCAGTTACCCTCACTCATCTATTGCACATCTGCCCGGCCGCATTATCTTAGTGCTTAAGCATCATTTTTGCATTTCAATGTGGCATTCTATCAGATTAATGCCCAAGATATTCCAGCTGCACTGCAAGTGAGTGAGTGGACATATAGGGATATTATGCATGGCTTGTATCATTGACACTGAGCAAAGGAAATGTGATTAGCACCAAATTGCATCTGACAGGGGAATCAGAAACCTGTCAAACATGATGACATGGATCCAATGTTTAGAAGGCAAAAGGGGGATAAAGGACCAGGGCAGTCTGGCATGGAGACAGCAATAAAACACAACAGCGATGATAAATTAATTCATTTACTTATGAAAAATTAGAGGCTTCCACACACAGCTCTCATTTATAATCTTGTCAATCTGGTTGAGTAAATAAAAAGGCTCTACATTATTAGTTGAAAACACCAGCAAGTGAGAGGAAATGCAAAAATTGGATTCTTGGCCTCGCTTTTAATCAAAGGCAATAATTCTTTGGAATGAGCCACAATGATCTTTGGAAGGGATTTTTCATCTGAAGATACATTCCATCACCTTCTATATAGGTGTTTTCCTGGGCTCAGATTTAGAGCTGTCAAAATCCCAAGGCAGTAGAGCATCGCAGGCACTAGTTTAATCAGAAAGGATATTTAGACAAAAGGACACACCCACATGGCCTCCTTTGCTCTTAAGGATTCTGAGGAAGGGAAGTACAAGAATCAAACTAGAGCCTTCTGATGTCAGGTGGCTATAGACGGGTATCACAGCCTTGCACAGGAAAGGTGATGGCCCTAAGTAATATCCAGCTCATTTTAAACATCACTTTTATTTGTCAACCTAACAGAGATCAGCACATCCTGATGATTTAGTCTCGGGATGAAGGTTGGATGAACCTTAAGCCTTTTTGTTTTGCCACGCTCCTAACTAAAAGGGGCATTGGATAAACACAATTACTCAGGACCTCGCAATTATTCTTCAAACATATTTCCAAAAATCTTTTTCTCCCTATTATTGATGAAGGAGGACAAGCTCTTCTATTATCCCAGAATTAACATGACTATGGAGACAAGAGCTAAGGAATAGAATCCTGAGGATAAATCCAATGTGTGTGTCTAAATGGAAGATCTTTAGAAAATAAGTGACTGTCTGGAAGAGGCAGCTGAAGAGAAGAAATTTGGGGGCAGGAAGACATCCCTGAGACCATCCATTTCAAGTCTCCAAGGAAAGCTTCTTCTCCTACCCAAACTATTTTTAGAAATGCAAACAAGCTATAATGTATGGACTCCTTAAACAAGACTGAATAATAATAAGACTTTGGTGGGGAGGGGACTGTTTATTAGATGACAGAGGAATTATATTTACAAACAGAGAAGTCACATTGATATCATTAATAAAACTCCAAAACTGAAATATTCCAACCCTCATTCCATAACAGGAGACTAGAAAAATAACTTGTAGAATATTCATACAATGGAATATTACCATTTTTTAAAAAAGAGCTATCTTCTATATACCCAACAAGGGCAAATCTCAAAAAGCATTGAGCAAACAAAGCCTTTCACAAAATCATACATACTATATAAGTAATTCCATTTATATTGATATTCTAAACCAGACAAAACTAATCCATGATAGAAAAACATCAAAACAGTAGTTATTGTTGGGGGTTGGAGTAGAGACTGATTGGAAAAAGGTGACTTTCTGAGGTGAGGGCAATGTTTAATATGTCAATAGTGGTGTGCCTTTTCAGAGATATATGCCAAAACTTAGCAAATAGCCCTGGCCAGTTGCAGGTTCGATCCCAGGCCCCGGTTGGGGCGAGTACAGGAGGCAACCAGTCAATATATTTCACATCTAGCTCTCTCTCTCCAGCCCCTCCCTTCCACTTTCTAAAGATCAATGGAAAAAAATATCCTTGGGTTAGGATTTTTTTTTTAAAAAAAAAGGCAAATAATACACTTAGGATTTGTGCATTGCTTCATATGTAAATTATATTATAAAAATAAATTTTAAAAATCCATAAACAGTACTGAACTCTAGTTAATGACATGAATGCTAAGTTTTAGGGATGAAATGCACTGATGTCTGCATGAAAAAAAGATGGATTAAAGAATGGTTAGAAGAACAGACAAGTGATAAATCAAATATAATAAAATGTTAACTGTAAAATCGAGGTGTTGAGTATATAGGTTTTTACTGTGTAATTCTTTCAAGTTTTCTATATATTTAACATTTTTTCATAATATGTTGGACTAATGGTGTGTAAGGGAATTGGAGAGGTAATGAGTACCAGTTTTAACTGAAGAGGGGAGGTAGTGGGACCAAAGCTGGTGGGTCTCAAGTATGACAGAGCAAGAAAGAAGTCACCAGAGCCAGGGGGCTGCTGTGAAGTTATCGGTGCTGAGCGGAACATGGGTGATGGCTAGGTGCCCTTCAGAGCAAGACAAATGACTAAGCCAGGCAAAACAGAAAAAACACAGACTCTGTCAGAAGGACAAATGACATGTCAGATCTTTACAAACTATAGTACTTTCCCATCACTTTTGTAAGTTTTACACCTCAGCAAAAAGCAAGTAAAAGAGTAATTTCTATGTGAAGTATCAAAGCAAGTCTAGCAAAGAAATTCCCCCTTAGGAGAGAACACTGTCAAGCATTATGAAGTTTGAAAAGCAAGTTGTCTGTTTGTAATGTTTAAAGTCCAACAGCTTTCATCTGACTTTAAGAAAGTTCTGAAAAGAGAAATTTGAAGGTGCGCATTTACATTTCCTTCTACCCATTTAAGTAACCATTTATCCCTCTTTGGTTTAATTCAACTCCTGATGTCGGAATGTCTATCAAATCTTAATAACAGGTACCAGGCTACACATGTGATACTACAGACTTTTCTGAATTGTGAAAACTTTATTTTAATTGGTTTAAACAATAATGCAAGCCCTTGCAAGGTAATCTAAGAAAAAAAAATTACTATTCCAAACTGCAAATTCTAATAGTTAATTATGTTACAGTGATGAAATTATAAACACTTTTAGTATTACTATTGCCAGAGTTCACTATTACTGAAAAGAAAACAGCCACTTGTATTGGCCATGCTCCACAAATCACAGCAACCATCCACAACAGCCTTTCAGAACCTCAAACAAATGAAATGCGCTGAGTAAAAGAAAAATACCGAATACTGTTAGTTAATACCTTTCTCATCCAAATTTGAAACCAAAACTGTAAAATGTTATCCCTAGATTACGAATATACGGAACTCCCAAATATACATCTCGGTCCAGATCTCTTTCAAGTTTCAGACTTCTGACAGCATTCATCGAATGCCCGGTCTTCCCATCTCATTCTTCCAACTGCTCAGGACAGAAATCTTGGAGTCATCCTTAGCTTTTCTTTCTCTTACTCTCCTCATCCAATAAGCCATCAATCCTGACTATCTGGAATGGAAGCCCACACTGTGTCTTCCCTGAATTACTGCTCAGGCTTGCTGACTAGCTCCTGCCTTCCAGCCATCACAACCTCCCATCCCCAAGGTGCTGTCGGATCATGACACTGCTCAGCTTAAAATCCTCTCTGGCTACAGAATAAGAGTCAACGTTGTGAGAAGAACCTACAAGTCCCTATTTGATCTACCCACTCACCAAGCTCTCATTGCCTCCCAGGCTTCCAATATCACTCTTTTGGTGAGAGGTTCCCTAATGACCCTATTGTAAATTACCCTACTCTGGTTTTCTCTGTACCCACCCTCCCTACTCTGTATTTCTCCAAAGTACGTATCACCCTCTGTATTTACTTACTTCCTTGTCTTTGGAGAGGGCTTCTTTCACTAAATTTCTAAAATCATTTATTTACTTTTATTTATTTACTAGAGGCTCAGTGCATGGAATTCATGCACTTGGGTGTGTGTGTGTGTGTGGGGGGGGGTCCTCAGCCCAGATTGTGAAAGGACGCAGGCTAGGCTGAGGGACCCCACCGGTGCACAATTGGGGCCAGGGAGGGGTGTGGGAAGTTGGCCCACCAGGGAGGGATGGCAGGGGGGCTCCAGGGCGTGTCCAGCCCATCTCGCTCAGTCCCGATTGACTGGACCCCAGCAGCAAGCTAACCTAATGGTCAGAGCGTCTGCTGCCTGGTGTTCAGTGCACATCATAGTGACTGGTCAACCAATCAATTGTCTTCCCCCTGGTGGTCAGTGCATGTCATAGTGAGTGGTTGAGTGACCTTAGCATATCATTAGCATATTAAGCTTTGATTGGTTGAATGGCTGACTGGACGACCAGACACTTAGCATATTAGGCTTTTACTCACCCAAGGGTAATTTTCCATTGAGTTTTAGGGAGAGTGGAAGAGAGAGAGAAAGACAGAGAGAAACATCGATGTGAGAGAAACACGCGATTGGTTGTCTCCTGCATGAACCCTTACCAGGGCCCAGGCCAGGGAGGAGCCTGCAAACAAGGTACATGCCATTGACCAGAATTGAACCCAGGACCCTACAGTCCACAGGCCAATGCTCTATCCATTGAGCCAAACTTGCTAGGGCTAAATTGCTAAAATCAAACACACAAGAATTTTATTCATTTTGTTCATTGTTCTCTTTATACCTCATACCTAGAAAATGCCTAGAACCCAGTAAGTACTTGTCAAATAAGGGAATGAAATAAAATGTATTTCATATGCTAGACATTCAGAAAAGAAGAGTGACTTAGTGCCATGAGCTCTACCCATATTTGAAAAGGATCATGTAAGTAAATGGTAAAGAGAAAAATACAAATAACTAAGAATATGGCATATGAGTGCTCACTGAGAGAATTCCATGAACGGATGGATAAATTAGTTCTAATTACAGTTTCCTCACATAGATCTTCTTTATTATAAAAAAAATATCTATATCTTGATACGCGGAAAATATTTTCTAATTTAGCTTCTCTTACAAATTAACTCTTTGGGATTATTTATCACTTAAAATGCAATTGCACTGATAGAAAAATAATGTGAATTTTAATGAATCCCCACAGCATTTTAAATTTAATATGCTACCATATAAATTAGACTATTCACACATTACTTTATCCATTCTTTGGGTTATCCAAGGAAATTTTAAAATATTACATGTCTTCAGAGAATCTCTAACAATTCTGTGAATGCAACAAAAAATGCTGCATATGATTAGAAATTAATAAGGAACCGAATCTAAGAAAGACTCATAAAGTTCAAAACTATATATATTTTGAGAAAAGTGGCCTAATTGATGAAATAATGTTTTCCGTTTCACACATGCACAACATATTCGTATATCTGAATGAAAGCATTTTATATAAATAGTGCAAAGTCAGTAGCTATCTGCCGTCTGACCCTAAGTTTTACCTTAGAAAATAAACTGCCTTTGCTCCAACGTTTATTTTAACTGTTACTTCCAATAGCTACGTGTGACTTTCTCACACAGCCGTCGCAAAAGCATCCTGCTCAAGCCCATCACTAAAGCTCCCCCTTCCCTGACGCCCTCTATGAAACATGACCAGGGCAGCTCCTGAACTTGGACTCAACCACGCAAACCTGTCAAGAACACTTACGGGCCCACCACTCAGCAACCTCCCAGCGGTCACATTCACAGCCACAAACCGCAAATGAATTTTTAATTAGTCCATATTTGGCTTTTTTTTTTCAATGCTTTGAGACAAGCAATTACCAACAGCACTTTATTTGTCTGATGCCATTAATAAGCACCGGTGACAATGAAACCACAGAAAAACCTAGCGAAGGAGGTACATCTCGCTTATTCATTAGTTAAAATATTGCCCAAAATCTCTAAAGATTTTGTGGAAGCCCCCAGTATTGTTATTAGGGGCTTTTGAATTCTGAGAAAGTTAAGTGCTCTAAAATATCTTACTTTTCCCTGCAGGTTTTTCCATGCTGAGGGAGTTTGGACTTGTTTAATTAAACTTTAGTGGCATTTTTCTACATACAACCCTGAAAGCACTATATGTTTTATTACATATTTATATATTAATGAATAAAGTTATATGGCAAAATAATGACTATTAAAATGTCCTTAATTCACAAATTTTCTTAAACCATGCACAACTTTCAGCATTACAATTATTACCAAAGGAACAATGGAAATTCCTCATAAACTTAAAATGAAACAGCTTCGTTTTGGGGGAAGGCTTCTCCAGAGAGGGGACTCTTATAAAATTAAAATTAAACATCATTAATTATAGAGTTTATTAAGTGTGGAATTAGCTTTTTGATGAAATGAAAAGAAAGTAATATAATTTAACTTGGAGAAGAAGTGGCTGAGAGAAGGGAACTAAAAGAATATATGTTCATATAGACAGTTAAAAGGAATTAGCTAACCGCGTTCTCTATTTCTACTGAGGAAATGTTTTCCAGATGCGACAAGTGTTGCCCAGGCCACTGACCCAGAGGACAGTAAGGGTGCAGAGGAATAGCTGAGAAATTTCTCTGTAGCTCAGTCCTCCCATCCATCCAGGGTCCTGCACAGGTGAAGAACCTGGGGGAGGGGCTCTCACTGCTGCCTCTCCCTTCCCCTCTGTTTTCAGGGCCTTGGGTCTGGCTGAGGCCCTGGCACAGCTTTTGAGAATTATACCCCTGGCCAGTGATTCCCAGCACAGACCCCTGAGCTGGGCTGGAGCCCACAAGGTCCCTCCACCCTGGGGCAGGGCATGGCGGCCCCTCCCAGTCCTGCTGGAGGCTCCTTCCTGATCCCACCATCTGCCCCTCAAGCCTCCCCTGGTGGCTATCCTGCTGTCTGCATAGCTGCTCCTGACCTCTCATGCTTCGGGTTTTTAGGCCGGATGAATGGGGGTGTCCCCGGGGGTTTCTCTCTGGCTCTGGAACAATTCCCACAGGATGAGCACCCCCTCTCCTGTAGGGGCAGCTCCTTACCCACTGCTCCTGCCTGGAGGCGGCTTTCACTTCCACACCCACAGGCAGATGCCAACCCCCCATCCCAGGATTCACTTATTCACTTCCTTCCCTTTCTGTCCTCTTCTTTTCTTCCTCTCTTTTCTCTCTAGTTGTCATTACACAAGAAGAATGAGAATAAGGACTGGAGAAATGTAATTTAAATGTAAAGAAATGGCTTCTCACTTTTTAATCGTCACCAGCACCAAAAATAGCACCCACCCCTTCCAGAGAGCTGGCTGCATGCACAGGACAATGTGGAACCAGAAGGTCTCCAAACTTCCTTGGTTCACAGAGCCTTTAGCCCCTCAGGAATGTGTTCATGGTGTCGCTAGGCCAGATGACATCCTAACGGGTCAATTCTGTAAGCAGTTAGGTCCAAAGAATTTATTTATGTCCTAAAAAACCTCCGTAGCCATTTCAGAAAATAATACCCATAAAGTGAACAAAACATTTTTAATTAATACTGAAACACAGTCACAGACCAACAGGAGGTGTGTGCCTGTTGGGCTCCATATAACTTCTAAACCAGACACTCACTCCCTCATTTTCTAGCCCTCATTACGTTCACATGGTAGTCTGTTTATTGTAGCAACTGCTGAAAACCCAGCTTCATAGATATGACATCATCAAAAGAAACACAGTGTGACCTAATATTAGCACTGACCTTCCCCAGGCTACTGGTCTGTGTGGTGTTTCATAGAAGTTTGAAATATTGTGCAGTGCCCCTGTGAGTCTACTATGAGGTACCCATTGGGTATGATACCTGAGATACTTCTGCTTTATCTCTTCACCCACTCACAGGCATGCAAGGTCAGTGCTGTCATCAGAAGAGGACGCTGAAACAATATCACACAACCCTTAGACGGAGGGGCTGGATTCAGTTCGAGTCTGGTTCTGGAGCGGGGGATTGTCACCAATCCGGAACTCAGAGAACACACACAGCTGAAGGATACAACTGAATGTTTGAATAAAACGTTATGAAATTTTGTCCACTGAATATTTTTAGGATTGAATCTCTCAATTACCATCTTTCTGTAATGGTTATAAGCATAGAATTTGGGGATTTATGAGATAAAGTAACTCCTGTGAACATAATATTAAATAAAATATCGCATCCTTAGGAAAGATTATTCTGAGAAAATTAAACATTTGAAAACTCCATTTCATAAACATATGATGCTCATTTTATCTGTAACCTAAATTACCATCAGTGGGCTGAATCCATTTCCATGATAAATGATAATAGCCCCTTTGAAAGTCATCACTTTAATGCTTCCAAACATCTATCTGTTATGGTTAGTATTCAGATTAGCCAGGTGAACACGGAAGAATTCTGATAAATGTAGGGAGAAGAGAACAAACAAGAGCTAAAATTAAAAAAGTATCTATAATTATGGTGGAGATAACTAAAGGAAGAACTCAACATTCCTCACATATCATTCTTGGTTTTTCATATTGTTTTATACTTAGCTATTTCCAAATTAAACTTTCAAGCTTTTTCTCTCACTGTTCAATAATTTGACAGACTTGCCAATATTCACTATCGAAAGGCAAACACACCTTGGGCGTGCTACCGGAATAATTATTAACTGCTCTTACTGACTATCTCTTTAAAACAAACCTACTGCTTAAAATGCATTTTACATCTTTACAATTTATATTTAAAATTTGGCAAAACTGTTACTAAAGTATATATTTGGCAAAATGAGATATATTCTTTAAACACATAAAATCACTATGAAAATCAAAATATAAATGATCCATAAAATATTTAATATGGCATGATAACATGCAAATTTAGGATCAGCTGTATACTCGAATCATTTAGGTTATTTCTTTAAAACAATTTAGGTAAAATCCATAGGTATAAAACATGTGATTAAAAGACTGCAATAATTTTATACTAAAGTATATAAATCAAGAATTAGCATCAACTCCAAACTTGCATGAATTTTTATGTTGCATGCTAATCTACTGAATTTGCTTTAAAATTATGATATACTGCTTCTAAAACATTTAAGTCAAAATACTCCACATACTACTTCCAGAGAGAAGCAAATATCTCAAATTAATACTAGTCTATAATAGTTTTTAATCCCAAACTACCTTTGAATTTTGGTATTTTAACCACAAATTCATGCAAATATTTCATTGTATCCAATAATATATTAGTTTGTTTAAATATGTTTTATCTCTCTAAACCTTCAAATACCTGGTTGCTATGGGCAGATGATCTTTGCTTAATTTTAACTTTCTGTTGATGCTGAAAAACAGCCACATATTCCCCAAGGTACAAATATCAAAGGTTGAAATTCACATTTAGTGCAGCATGGAAAAGCACTGTGGCAGACTGAATGTGTCTGAGCCCAGAAGCAAATTTCTGATCACTGTCTGCCTTTGTGAAATGGAGGAAACTTTGGAAATTTAACAGAGAAAACTTTTTCTGAATTATTGAAGACATTGATGAGCTGCTGTCTCTCAAAATGATATAGAAACCAGGAAATATAAGCAGTATCATGGCCTCTGGCCACTGGTGTTCTCTAGACTTCCTATATTCAGGTGAACACTGCTGTTGATGGGGAGGCCAAGGATGTTAATGATATTAGCCACAGGTCCCAAGCACTGAGCTTACAATGTGCCTGGCAATGAGTTGGGCAACTAACATACAGGGGCATGCTGAATGATTTAAGCTTCCTTCCTAACCTGGAGCCACCTGAGTGTCCACTCCATCTCCCGGCCCCAGCATAACTGGAAACGATGTTCTCCCGCACCCTGTCTTGTTTGTCTGTGCATTTGTTGATTCGTTCCTTCATTTATTCAGGCATTACTGAGCATGTCTTTGTGCTGGGCGCTTGAAAAGCTCACAGACACACAAAGAAAACAAAAATGGCAATGCAATGTTACAAAATGAAGTGATAATTGATGACCAATACTATAATGTCATTAAAATCATGACCTTCACTTATGCTCAAATTACTAGTTTTTCACCCATTTTATGGACCAGCCCAGCTGAATAAAGCTCTGGCTCTTAAACTGATCTTATTCATAGGTGTAGGCAAGACATTAATTTCTCACTCACAAGCCAAATATCTCAGGGTTATTTCTGATTCATCAAAAATTTCTATTACCTTTTTTCAGATTTTCATTCAATCCTGCTTGTATTTAACTGTTTTTCTTCATCTAAACCTGTACCTCCCTTAGCTAGAAATTAAAGAATCAATGATTTTTTTTTACCAAGTGTTCTCCCTCCCAACCTTCTTCTCAAACTTCCTATCCTTAGATAATTCTCTTTCCTTACCAAAAAAAGTTCTATTCCTAACAAAATAATAATAATAATTTAGCCAAGGGCAGTTTCTTAAGGCCTTAGGCAGCTATCCATTACACTAAGAAAAAAATAAAAAATGTCAACCTGTTTTATAAAACCTTCAAATCTGGGAAACCTTGCCTCTGTTACAACCTCTTACATGTTCCCCCAACTGCTTTCACTTCATTCCATGTCATTCTTACCTTCTTACCAACGGTCCCTCCGTTCAATCATATCTTTCAATTCTCCATACTTTCTTCCCAAGAACATTTTGCTTGGCAAGCCTTCTTAGCATATGCTCACCACCACACCTGCCCTATGATCAGCCAATCAGCTCATAGTGCTCAGTCCCCTTCCACATCATGTCTAGGGCTGAGATAGGTCATGATCATTCCTGCCTGTGCACTTCTATTTATGCTGTCTCTTCTACTGGAATGCCTTTATTTTTACTTATATTAAAAAATGATTAAAAATACAAATGTCTAGCAACAAAGAAAATACTGAATAAATTATGGCAGGTTCATGTGCTGGAATATTGTATAACAAATTTGCTTTTTGATTCCAAAAGTGAAATCATTCATATTCCCACCATGTTATAAAATGATATAAACTAAGTGAAAGTCCTTTCCAAAACTCTAAAGGCCACTCAACACCAACACCAAAAACACCAACACCAAGATGCCAAAACTCAGGGTAACCACTACGAACAATTGATTAGGTAAACTTGCATGTTGGTTCTCTTATTGTCTTTATTTCACAGGTGTGACCGTTAATGTTCAGCGCCACTTTGAACACAGAGCGCTCAGAGATTTGGTCTGAACATTTCTGTGATGATGATTTCGGGTGAGGTTTACATTAATATCAGTCAACTGAGTCAAGCAGATTGTTCTCCCTAATGGGAGTGGGCCTCACCCAATCAGTTGAAGGCCTGACTGAAACAAGAAGGTTGACCTTGCCTGGGGAGTAAGAAAGCGGCCTGACTGCTGTGGACCCTGACATCAGCTTTCTTCCTGCCTGCAAATTCAGCCGGAAACAGCTGCTGCTCCTTGGCTCTCCTGGGTCCCTACCATGCCGATTCACCCTGAAGATTTTAAGATTTGTCAGACTCCATAGTTGCATGAAATAATTCCTTATTATAAATCTCTTTGTACACACAGGCACACACATGCAGACACACATCCTGTTGGTTTTGTTTCTCTGGAGAACTCTGACTAACACAACCTACAAGTGAAGAACATACAAGTGAAGGGGCATGCCGGAACTTCCCAGAGCTAAGAGGTGGAAAACCGCTCATCACATTTTCTCAGTCTGGCTCCATGCCCTGTGGCTGTGAGCACTGCACTCTGTATTTATGATAGGAATGTTCCAATGTTAGGGGCAAATACTTCCACACATTTTAATATGAGTGATATGAATGGGCATTTATGTTGCTTTTAGAAAAATTATTAGCAATGCTGAAATAAATATCTATCTATACCGACTTTTATAATTTTTTATTTTATTTCTGTAGAATGGATTCTTAAACAAGTAATTTCTAAGTGAAAGAGTATGTGCATTTTCAATTCTAATCAACGTAGACAAATTACTCTCACAAACACTGTACGGATTTATACTCTTGACAAAAGTGCACCACAGTGTGCTTCCTTCTGTTAAGGTGTGATGTCTGCATGGATGCTAACTGCGTGACACCTGAACCTTCTTAGAGAATATCGAGATACGTAAACTCCTGGTACTAACTTCCCTTTGGCTTAAATTAGTTACAGCAATAGAATAGAAACAAGATCTGCTGAAGAACACAGCTGATGGTATGAGTCCATTCAACTGCTTTGTCATTCACATTCATGCCCTTCTCTAGGACATAAGGGTTCATGGAAGTAGTTTTCTTAATATATCTTACCCAAGACAAATACACTATTCTTTAAGGAACCTCCTTGGTCAAATAATCTTGCAGACCTACATAAAAAGGAAACAGCTCTCTGACTAGACACTCTTTTTAGATTTTTGGTAACATCAATCTTTTAGATGCTCTTAATTTATATGGTTCACAGGTAATTCAAGAATTTTACAAGGATGGCATCAAGTCCAACAGAATCTAGGCTCTGGGACAACATTTCCCTCTGCTGATTCCCTGGTACTTAAGCTAGTATCCTGAATTCTTTTATATCTCCTAGACTTTTATTCTTTATAGAACATTACACAAATGATAATTATATTTGTAGAAAAAAATGACAGTGATTTTCCCAATATGCAACTCCAAATATAAGTTTTTCTTGGTAGAATACTTTAAAGATACTTCTAACATTTTATTATCTTAGAAGTCTGATGTACAAGGGCAGTGGTCAAGGAAGAGATCTGATATTTTACTTCAATTTCCTCCACTTGCTTTTTGTATGAACTTGGGCAAATGATTTATATAGGATTCAATTTCATCTTCAATCTATATATATATATACACAAGAGTAATATGCAAATCGACCGAATGGCAGAACAACCAGAACGACCACTTGACCAGTTGCTATGAGGCACACTGACCACCTCTCAGTCCCTCCCTCTGACTGGCAGGCTCCAATCTCCTGATGGCGAATGGGGAGCCAGGGGTGGATGACGGCGGGGGGCGGGGCCAGCTGCAGGCAGCCAGAGAAGATGGCCCTGATCACAGGCCAGGCCTAGGGACCGTACCCATGCACGAATTCCATGCACCAAGCCTCTAGTATATGATAATTATACATAAGTATATTTATGCTTCCTTTTAGCTCAAAATGTTTATAAAACATTGATTAAGAAGCCTTAGCATATGCTCATATTTCCAAATGCCCTTACTATTTATTTTGCTATCATTATTCTGTTGCATTAAAAGCTCAAAGAAGAAAAAATTGTATCAGTTTAACTCATTTGGTATAAAATGGCACCAAGAGACTTAGAAAATGTTCAAAGCCTTATTATGACAAACAGGCTAGTAACAATATAATTTGTAGTGAATCCAATGGGTGTCAAAAAGAGAGAGAACTTTTACAAAACTTTATAGAAGCAAGTCTGGGAAACAATGTAAGTCGAGACAGTATTATCATATCAGTGAAAAAACATAGTTTTATGACAATACATCAATTGAACCCTGAGTCCCAGGAAAATAGGGTATTGGATGAACCTAAAATATCTTGCATTAATATCAAGAGCTTCTGAGAAAAATCTTCTAAAAAGAATAATTTTTTTTCTGCATTATCAGCAGGATGCTCTAAGAGAAATTAGCTACATTAGGAATTTTCCTCGAGATGATTTTATTACATAATAGAATTTATGTTCAAATGAAGAATACAGGAGGTAAACTATAATTTATGCTTTTAAAGACAAGAACAAGAATCCTGGCCCCGTGGACTCAGATCATCTATCATAGATCCCGCCTTAGTCTTCCACAGATATTTTCCTAGTTGCTAAAAAGCTTAAATGCTTTTCACTTTTCCAAAGGAAATATCCTTGCTTCCATATTTTCCAGTATTCCTAGTTCTCTAATGATACACTGAAATTTTCAAAGAATGTTCATTTTCTGTACATAGCATCATTCTCCAGAATATCACCTTGAGTACCCCAAATTCAAATGGTTTGGAAAACCATGCAGATTAATGTATCCCACATAAAACGTTTAACATAAAGGTAAGTCTGGGAGAAACACAATTCGGTGATCACATACAAAGAAAGCCTTCCCATGGCTGGAGGTCAGGTTGAATATGACGACAACCTTTGGATACACTCCTTTCATAAGTATTAGTTGGGCAACTGCTATATCTTTCAAGCTGTAGTTATTAAACAGAACAGTAGTTAAATCTCCAACATAAGAGAAGGGACTGAAATTACAGCCTGAATGCTGCATTGAGCAAAGCAAATAATTAACAATAACAGTCCAACCACCATGTGTTCATTCCCTACTTAATAATAAGGTCTACTGCCCACATACACAACTGTATGTTCTCTTCTCTGAAAAGAGAAGCGTCCTCTCTCCCTGATACTCGTTTATTTACACACACACACACACACACACACACACACACACCACAAGCACGCACACACATACACACGTGTGCCAATAAAAAGAAAACAAAGCAGAAAATAAGGCTTTGGCATTCTACCTGCAATTTTCCTTTCTTATGACATGATAGAATTATTATGGCACATCAAAGCATAAAAAGTCTGAATGGGAGTGAGTTGCTTCCTGACAGGAATCTTTTGGAATGATATACAGAGAAGACAGGAATGCTTCATTTTACCTCTTTGAACAAATGGTCACTATGGTTTCCAAATAATACATTGTCCCTCTAAGTTAAGTCATAGAAAAGGTATGTAACCAGTTACCCAATGCAGACAAGAAAGAAAAGGTGGTGCTATATGTATCACAAACTGCAACCAGGAATTCCTTCCAAACACCCAAAATCAGCAAAATCTCTTGAACCAACAGTAGGTGAGTGGATTAAAAAAAAAAAAAAAAAAGCTGTGGTACGTATATACAAGTGAATGATATTCAGCTGTAAAAAGAATAAGATCTTATCCTACATGACAGCATGAATGGACCTAGATCAGTGGTCGGCAAACTGCAGCTTGCGAGCCACATGCGGCTCTTTGGCCCCTTTAGTGTGGCCACGAAGTTTCAATTGCACTGTACGTGCGCGTCCGCATGTGGTATTTTGTGGAAGGACCACACTCAAGGGGCCGCAGTTTGCCGGCCACTGACCCAGAGGGTAGTATGCTAAGTCAAATAAGTCAGTCAGAGAAAGACAAATGCCATATGATTTCTCTTATATGTGGAATCTAAAGAATATATAAAGAAACAAACAAAACAGAGACTCAGATAATATCCCTACCTTAATCACATTAAAAAAATAAAAACCTTTTGAAGACATTTCAGGATTTCTGAAAAATGAGTAGAAATTAAAGCAATTACTATAATTATAATTTATAGATGAGTATAACCTGATGGTAAAAAATGTGCCTGTCAACTAAGAGAAGAATAAAATTAATAGAAATGAAAGTAAGGGTTACACACAGGATTTGAATTATACAAAATTCCAAAGAGACTTGATAAAGTTATTTCGAAGAGGCTATGAATGAAAATAACCTCTAGGTTAGCAATGGGTACCTGAAGTGTATTATTAACAAGTTAAGCAAAATAAAATAAATAAGTAGCCAAATTAAGGTCCATGGCCAGGCCTCCATCATTACAGTTAACAGTGGTAAGGGTCAATATTTGAATTAACATGTCTAATAATGATTATAGGTATTATAACATCCATTGGCTGGGTCGTGATAAAGCTAAATTATTTTAATTAGTAAAATTATCCTAGAAGATGAACCATGCAGGAACAGTTTCACAAAAGAAAGCAATGAAGACTTAAAAAAATTAACAAAGGGTAGTACTGAACTGAACTTAAAGAATTATAAAGCAGTTGATCGCAAAAAAAAAAATGAGAGCCTCTTTTATTGTGAGGGTGCAATACCCTCTGATGGGAGGATTTCAAAACCCTTATGTGTGGTACAGATCAATGATGTTCTTTCAAGTGGCATTCAATAGCAAATGGGATACTTTAGCACGGAGAAATTACAAACAGTAGCCGATAATTATACATTGGCAGCACAATGAATAATCTCAGCATTGAGTCGAAGTTAGTCACCTATTTTAAAAGAATGCTCTATAGAGACTGTAAATATAGCTCCGTAAATCTCCTCTATTTGTCACAGGTTTTTAAAGTTTTAGCTTCCATAAAGCTCAATAATGGTTAGAGGCAAGATGAGATTTACATATAAAAGGCCACTGCAATGATTGCCTTTTTTAATGAAAAGGTAGAGAGGAAGATAATCAGAATTATATTTATTCTTCATTTTATTTCACATCAATAACAAGAAAATGAGGAAATTTTTCAGGAAATTAAAGAACAGAAAATTTGTGAGCCAATTAGGAAGGCTTCTCTTTGCAAATGTTACAGTAACCTTAGAATGTGGGATTCATAGCATCAAAAAAATATCCATAGCCCAGCTGGCATGGCTCAATGGTTGAGCAGCAACCTATGAACCAGGAGGTCACCGTTCAATTGCCGGTCAGGGCACATGCCTGGGTTTATAGGCTCAATCCCCAGTGCGGGGCATGCAGGAGGCAGTGAATCAATGATTCTCTCTCATCATTTATGTTTCTATCTCTCTCTCCTTTTCCCCTCTCTCTGAAATCAATAAAACCATATTTTTTTTAAAAAAAAAAATCAACATAAACAAAGTTGTTATTTTTCAAAGAAATAGACATATCTTAGCCCATTATAGTGGTTTTGGACAATTTATGACTATGTGAAACAAAATATCAGCACACACATAAGTTAGAAAATCATGGACATTAAAACATATGTCTAGAACAGTGATGGCGAACCTATGACACGCGTGTCAGAGGTGACACGGGAACTCATTTTTTGGTTGATTTTTCTTTGTTAAATGGCATTTAAATATATAAAATAAATATCAAAAATATAAGTCTTTGTTTTAATATGGTTGCAAATATCAAAAAATTTCTATATGTGACACGGCACCAGAATTAAGTTAGGGTTTTTCAAAATGCTGACACGCTGAGCTCAAAAGGTTCGCCATCACTGGTCTGGAAGCTTGTTGCTCAAATACCAAATTTTAGCCATTGGGTTCATTATAAACAGGAAAGCGATATTTACACTTACATCACACTTGAGTAATATGAAAGGCACATTTTATTCAAGTTGTTAATTGGTTTCAAACTAAAACTTCTGTTTCATCTCTTATGACCCAAGTGTTTTTCAACTCTAGAAGGTAAGCTAAAAGAATCACAACTTTTCTCATTTTAAATATAGATACTCAAAACTAGAAGTAGCACAAAAGCCGAAAGGAAAATAGCTTTTCTTATTTGCATAATTTCTATCGACTGAATGTTTGAGTTGCTCCTAAATTCATGTTACAACCTAAGGCCCAATATGATGGTGTTTGGAAACGGAGCATGAGAGAGGTGCTATGTAAGGGTAGAGCCCTTGTGAATAGGACTAGCGCCCTTAGAAAAGAGGTCCCAAAGAGCTCCTCACTCTTCCATGTGAGTTTACAGTGAGAAGACAGACGTCTGTGAACCAGACACTGAATCTTCCAACACCTTGATGTTGGACTTTCCAGTCTCCAGAACTCTGACAGGTAAATTTTCCTCCTTATAAACCCATCAGTCTATGGTATTTTTGTTACAGCAGCCAGAACAGACTAAGGCAATGATAGATGTGTTCATGCTCTCCTCTCACTTAAAGACCTCTAGTATTCACCATGGTTCACCCTTCCCTACTCCCCAGTGCTCTCTCTCAAACCCTTGCTCCAGCCAAACAATTCCTTGGAGTAATTTTTGTGTCATCACCACTTACCATCTCTAGATTTTAAACAGTGATCATGCCCACCACGGAATTCGAACACTGGGAAAGGGCATGTCAAATTTAGGAGCCACTGCTGGGTAAATCACTTCATTTTGCCCAAATAAGTAAAAAGAGACAAATTAAACATATTTAAGTTCCTATGAAAGCAGGACATTTCATTTAAGGAAATACTTGGGAGATAAATAGCAACAAAGAGAAACCCATTATTTATGCAGCTTAAAAATACCTAGCTCTCAGAAAGTAGCTCTGGATCCTTATAACTCAATTAATTCCAAGCTTAGGATTTAATCCCTAAAATCATGGGTGAAGAATACTGATCAATGAATGTATAGAACCACTTGAAGCTTACCTTAAATTTTCAATAGCTATTTAAGGAAAATAACCCTTTCTGCCTAAAAAAAACACACACACAAAAAAAAACTCTGATGTGTTTTTTAAAAGCTATTCTTTAAATTAAGCTTCTGAATTGCAGCTGAAAGACAAGAAATTGTGAATGTCTTTTTTTGTTGTTTGCTTGCTCAGTGGTTTTTATTATGACAAAATATTCTTAACATAAAATTTACCATTTTAACCATTTTTAAGTATACAATTCTGTGGCATTGAGTACATTCACAACTTTGTGCAGTCATTTTACTATTTCCAAAACCCCTTATCATTCCATGCTGGTCAATGGTTTTCCGTTAAGTTTTTCCTTTGGTCCTTTTATTATCTATAGAAACCTTTTAATTGTTTGTTGACTCAATCAACAGATTGGGGTTTCTATGACTTTAAAGGGGTATTAGAAACAGTCTTTTGTTCTCTACTGGTGGCTGTGACTTGATTGACTGCCACAACATTCCAATTAAGAGGCAGAAACTAAAAAAATAAAAAAAGAGGCAGAAACTAATGACCAATGTTCTCTGGGTAAAATTTTGGCTTGCTTCTTTGAAGGAAGCTCAGTATTGGGTTGATCCCTTTGAGGTGACTTAGCCATCAACTATCAGAGTTTTAAAAAGCATTTATTGTGCTGACAGAACTGTCCTATACCTTAACTATATCTATGTCAAAATCCTGGGTATGATACTGTACTATAGCTTTGCAAGATATCATCGTTGGAGGAAACAGTAAAGTATAGACAGGGTCTTTCTGTATTATTCCTTATAACCACATGTGAAGCCATAATTATCTCTAAAAAAAGTTTAATTATAAAAACAAATCAGAGTTTTAGGACACAGCCTATTGATCCTTTCTTTCAGTTATGTGTCATAAAGGTCTAACCAGTCCCATGTTTATCATAGACTACAGCCTAAAATCAATGAACTCTATTTTTTGCAAACTTTTACCAACGCTTTAACCTCAAAAATTTTGATTGAAGGCCCTTTCACTAAAGTCTAAATGAGAATCTTCTAATAAAGAAAGGCACAAATACAGCAGTTCCTCCTAAGTCCACGTCTTTTCCTGATACGTCTAAGCCCTTAGGAAAAACAAGGCTGGGAGAATGAAAACTACTAGTAAACTTGTAAAAAATCTTATACATTTAATTCTTAAAAATATTTATGCAAATGAAACTACAAAGAAAAAAAACCACTGGAAAAGAATGTGCATGACACAACACTGAACATGTTAATACTGAGTAATATACATTAGTTTCCTTTTATCATTCTTCACTTGTTAAAATCTTTTCAACCTCTCTCTTCCCTACAGATGCAATTAACTACTAATACGCTCATTTTGATGTGTTGAGATTATATGCCTACCAGGCAGCGATTTTTGCTTTTAGACAAAAGTTCAAAGCCTTTCTTATGCTATGACCTCCAAACAATTAGGCTCAGCCTGAGTCTCAGAGACTCGAGTAACAAGGACATTAGCAATGGTTAAAGCTTTAGAAAACCTTTATTTAATGTACTAGACCCAACTGAGTAGATATTTCTCAACTACCTTCCTAATTAATAAGACTCCAGAACTGTATTTATGCCTGCATAACTCTCGAATTGCATTGTTCTTGCATAGTACAAATAATAATAACAAAATGTTGATGATTTTATTTACTAACATGTATTAAACTCTTACACTCTGCTAGAAACTGTATAAAGGGGTTTACATATGTGATTTTAATTCATCCTTTCAAATCTCTATGGTATAGTATGTTCTAAAAGTTATCTCTATTTCACACATATAACTAAATTTTAGATGGATTGGATAAAAGTATCCAAGTTGCCACCATTGAGAGATGTGCCCAGCTGGCCTAGCCCCAGAGCCCTTGGCTTACCCTCATCAATGTGCAGTAAACCACCCTTAGTGAACATCTAGGCACAGAGATGGGTCTCAACTGGGAGGCCCAAACCAACTTTCATTCACTTTCACTATTGTTTTCATCCCCAAAATACCAAACTTCGCTGACATCGAATCTACCCTCCGTTTCAAAACCTAACCTCTCATTGTCTCATTTACTAATTATCCCAAAGTACAGTCACAGATAATAATGGCAGCAGCTAGCATTTGCAGAATCCCAATTCACAGAATAAACAAGCATGCAACACAGTGTCACAGGTCACACAGAGAAAATGTTTGCTTCAAGCACATCTGAGTAGAGACACTGTATATTTCCAACCCCAAGTTGAAGAAAGGTCAGAAGGAAATTATGCTCAAATTTCACTGAGGACTATATACTGTTTAGGTAAATCAATAGTGCTGTTCTTTCTCTGTGTCCTGTCTACCTTTTCAGATACTGTTTACAAAAATTAAAAAAAAAGATAGGTGGTAATCCTTTCACTGGGCCCCTATATGCTTAAGAAGCATGATTCACTTGAAGTATTTCTAACTCCTTTCCCACTGCTTGCTCTTGTGTTCATAGTTTTACTTCCTACAATCAAAAAGCTGTCAGAACTGAGCTTAAACAGAGATAAAGAGATAATGGATTATATCTACAGAGAATCTGATTAAAGAGACTAAAATACCCTGGAGATAAAGCACAATGAATCAGTTAATATTAGTTCTTTTTTAATTCACTAAGTTTGAATATGTTTACCTCAGTAAGACAGTAAGTTTTTAGTAAAGAATTGAATGCAAGAATAATGTATTTCCTTAGCTTTTATTGCCAAAATACCACATGGTATTATGAATGTTTGTAGAATAAACAAATGTAAATTTAACTCATCTTGGTCATAGAGAGCATTTAAATACTTTGGCGGGGCACACATTATGATTTAACAGATATTCACATTTACACATCCTTCTCTTCACATAGCTCTATGTACATTGAATTATATATTTTTTAAAATCTTTCTCCTTAATCCTCTACTTTTCAAAAAATATATTTATTCCAAACCTCTTTAAGTCACTATGTCTCTACCTTAAAAAAAGGAGACCATATTATCGTTATAGTAAATTTAGTTTTATTTCCAAATAAAGTTTATTTTTTTTATAATCCCTCCTTTTATGAACCAAAATCATTCTGTTGTTGTTGTTTGTAGGACATTATTTTCAATATCTTATTTTATCTATGTAGTTTATAAATATATTTAATACCTTTAATATCTGAAAAAAATTCTGAGGAATTAATTTTCACGAAATTCGCTTTAAATGTCTATCTCTAAAATGTCAAAAACACAACCCAGGGTTGGCCTCCAAGCAGTATTTTACAACGCTTATATCTTTATTTCATACTTTCATCATTCAATGCAAACCATTTGTAACCAACAGTTACAATTTACTATAGACCTGCAATGTATTGTAACCACCTCCACTTCAGAGACTCACAGAACCGTGTATCCTAAGGAGCATTTCATCCGTTTCCTCCTTTTAATGAGGAAACTGAGGCAGGGATGCTTGACTTGTCCATGGACAGAAAGTTAAGTGGAAAAATAAAAATAAAAATGCTGTGACCATAACATGGACCTCACCATATTTCTATAGTCTTCCTAACAAATGAGTTTCAAGTTACTCCAACCCTGGTTCGCACTCTCTTCTGTTTTTCCTCACCTCAAACTATTTGTTTAAAGAAAATGTCTATGTAACATACAACCTTGCAAAAACGCAATTCCATTACTACAATTTCAACAGATTCAAGTAGAATACACACATTCTTTGCAAAGGACACCATTAATCTCTGAGTACCAACATGTATAATTCATCAAAAAAACCCTCAATGCCCTTTAAATCACCCAAAACTTTATAAATGTTATAAATAAAATTAAACCCATTTCAAATTTCACTCAACCACATGGTTGAAATGGTAATTAACCTTTTTATTTTACTAAAATAAAAAAAAAGGACAAGTGTATCTTCTAGTTAAAATAGTTTTCTGCTGATGTAATATGAATGCAACAAACTCAATACTGCATTTTATTCATTTTGCATTAATTGGTAGATATTGTATAGCTGGAATACATACTATAATTTAATAAAAATTATTCTACTTCACTCTTAACAATAACTCTTTCTGATTTTTGAGGATGGTGGCCTCTAGCCACACATGGCTGTTGAGCACTTGTAATGTGGTTGCCCTGCACTGAAAAGCACTACATACAGGGTGGGGCAAAAGTAGGTTCACAGTTGTTTGTATGGAAAAGAATATGAGAATTAATAATGATAATGAAACATGAATAAGCTGTTTCGCCTACTCACAACTGTAAGCCCACTTCTGCCCCACCCTGTATATAAAATAGTTGAATTATGAAGGCTAGAATAAAAAGAGAGCATTAATTTTCTCAATAATCTTTATCTTATGTCTTAAAAGAATAATTTTATATATAGTGAAATACATAAGATTAAAATGAATTTGGCCTTTTGCTTTTTACATTTTAATGTGGCTACTAGAAAAGTTAAAGCTACAGATATGGTTCACATGCTATTTATTTTGGGTAGCACAGCTTTGGAATCGTTAAGTATGTTCATTTGCTCATTTATGGATCTGTTGGACAAATACCATTTATTTAGTCACTTATCAGTATCGCTCCTTTGACCCTAAATTTCTCTTCAGGTACATTCCCATTTCTCTATTCAACTAGACTCCTTCCAAAGCCTGGCTCTCCTAACTGCCCCGTTGCTGTCCTCCCCATGTCACTGAGCCAGCTCTCCCCAGGTGACCTGTGACTTACAAGTTGCCACTTCTCAGTCCTGCTCTTACTTGACACAGTTGATCATTTTCTCCTTGAAATGCGTTTTTCCCTTGGCTGCCAGGAACCCAATGCTCTGATTTTCCTCCTGGTCCAGGTCCTCCGTTTTCCCAACCTTTTTCCTAGATTCAGACATTTGAATGACCCTGGGCCACGTCAGAGAAATCTACTCTCTCCCAATAGGGTGTCATCCAGTCTCATTAATAAACTCTTTCTACGCTGAAACATCCACTTTTATGTCTTCATATGGATCCTTTCTATACCTTCAGTCTTTTATAAATATCTGTGGAATGATCTTTTTGCCTAGATGTATAATGACTATTTCCAACTAAACACATACAATAAGGACTTATGAATTCTCCTTTCCCCAACCCTGATTACCTCAACCAGTCTCCCCCAGGTCACTGGGGACACTCCTTTCCTACAGTTAGAGACAAACTCTTAGAACTGCCTTTCTTTCTTCTTCTCATGTCCCCACATATAATCCGTCATTAAATCCTGCAGCCTCAGGGCCTTTGCACTCATTGTTCTTGCCGCCTGGACTGCACCTTCTCAGTGAGGCCTTCCTCTTCACCCCAACTAAGACAGTATTTTCCATCCTACCCTGGCCCCTCTGGCTCTCCCTATCCATATATCGCCTTGTGTTATATATTAGTTTAACTGCTTCCCTCTCTCACCAGAATGTAAGCTTCAAGACGTAGCCAATGCATATGTGTTAAATAAAAAATAAATGAAAGCATTTCACTAGTTGCCATGTCCACAGACATGTAATTATTAATTACTGCCTTCAAGGACTCGTCATTGCAAGGCAGACAGGCATGGGCGTATAAATGCGGGGTCAGAAGTGCTGTAACAGGAGTAAGTCATGTACAGGCGCTGGGAGTGCTCAGGGGAAGGCACTCCTACCTGCTGGAGGCTGGGCAAGGTCAAGAACCCTCTCCAAAGGGGAGACTTGGAGCCGAGCACTGGCTGGCAAACCATAGCTCTTCAGGTATGGTGGTGACACATGGGGGAGAACAGTCCAAGGCAAATAAAACAACAACATACTGAGCGGCCCAAAAGAATGAAAGAGGAAAGTCCATTTTAATATTCTATTCATTTTAGAGAAGGAGGGGGGCGGGAGGGAGGGGTGAGAGAAAGCTCCATTGGTTGTCCCGTAAACTCCAGGGATTGAATGGCAATCTAGGTATGTGCCCTGACCTGGAATGGACCTGACACCTTCCAGTGCATGACGTAACACTCCAACCAACTGAGCCACACCAGCCAGGGTGACAAAAATCAATTGTAGAAATAAGCAACTGCTTTTGGCTCTGATCTAGGTGTCTATGTAGATAAGAGAGAGGGAAGTAAAGGAGATGGGAAAGGGAATTACAGACCGAAAGACCCATGCATGCCAGGATAACTATAAATAAATACAATACACACAAAAGTACACACATGTATGCAGGTATGCATGAACTGCACACATATGTATCTAATATATGTGTATATGTACAAGCATATATATGCCCAAACATGAGGGTGATGACAAAATTCTTAGAAATATATTTCGGATCTTCTACTCATATCTTCCATTTTTCTTTTGCTATATATTATGATCTTAATAGGAAATTTAGAAATCCACAAGGTGGTATAAATATGAAATTAGAAAATCTCTAAATTCCAAATATTTTCTCTTCTCAACAGAATAAGAGCAATCTCCTGGCCTCCACTTCTATTAGTGCACAAAAAGTGTCTACAGAAGTACGTAGATGGCAGGATTAATGCCCGAAGTCAAAGCCAGATCTTTTTCTAGGAATGTCCTCTCTGTACTGTAGCCAGCAACTGTTCATCAATTCACACACAGTGCTCCTTGCAGAGGCCCCCTTCCGTTCATCACGCGCTGCCAAGAGCCAGCTCCCAAACGCTGGCCCCGCTGACTTCCCTTCTCCGGCAGATTCCAGATCAATCAGTGATCGTTAGCAAAAAATTAATCAAAGTGAAAACAGATACGATGGCTAAATTTGAAGCTTGATTAAGGTGTGACTGGAAAGCAGTCGTGGGCACAAAACTCTGGCAGCTCTCTCTTTTTTTTTTTTTTTAATGGCATGCATGATAATAATAAAGTAACTGGAGGATACAGAGCAGGGAAGAGGTGGCTGGGTTTCGATGAGACTGCAGTCCGCATTGTACCGCAGTGCTGCAAGCACCTCTTAATAAAGCCAGATTAGAATCTACCCCGCGAAAGTATGTGTGTTATTCTGAACACTGATTAAAACATTTTGTGCGGATCCCGTGCGGGAGTGCCATATCCTATGCAGGGCCCACTGTGGCACTTGGCAGGAAATAAATCACCGCTCTCTAAAACCTGCTGCGGTTGCTGTCTTCATTACGGGGACCGTGCAAGCAGCATACAAATCCACCCATAGTGTTTACAGCACCTGGAAGCCTGCGCTATTAAACATCAATACAATCTGTGTTCATATCATCTCCATGCTAATCAGATCGATTACCACTGATATAGTGTCTTGTCACGGTATCGTAATGCTAATCAAACAAATGGAGCTACGGGGAAATGATTCGGGTATATAGGTGTTTAATGACACACTGTAAACACACAACACACAAAAGGAAGCAACAGAAAACACACAAGGTGCAGCTGTGCCACGGACTTGGACGGGCCATGCCTCGTGGGGTCCTGGGTGGTGCTGCTGTAATTTTGTCAGCAGCCATTAAAAGGGGGATATAATACAGTTTGATGCCATAAAATGGACTTGAAAGGGAAATGAGATTACCGCTGCTGCTTAACATGGCAGAGGCAATTAGCTGCACAGGTAATTAGATACAGATTCCCAGCATAGCCTCGTGCAGGCCGTGGAAGATGGCAGGAGAGAATATCTCTTGCCCCTCGAAAAGGATCAGTGTCACAGTTGTTTTAGATCCAAAACAACATCCGCATCAGACACTCTAATCCTCCAGACAGCAAAGATGCTGTAGCAGCTGCAGTAAAACGTGCTATCACTTAATAAAAACGAACGCGGGAGGAGGGGAGGGCCGGGGGTGGGCAGGGACATCCCTGCCTCACGGTAGCTGGCAGGCCCTGGGCCATGTGCATATCTATCTCCGTTGTCACTTGGTGACACTCTCAGTTGAGAATGTCTCCTGGCCCCTCTTCAGCTAATAGCAAAATCCTCAGACAAAGACAATGAGGGGGAAAAATCAATGATAGTGCCCCAAACATGGAAAATCCATTAACATAGTGATCCTTTAAATAATGACCCACTGAATTTAATAAAAGTATACACAGTTTGGCCAAAAGCTTACCTTTCACCAACGTATATCTATCCCTACTGTTGGATGGGAAGGTAAGTAACACTTCTTGACCAGCAACAGAAAATTAATTTCTCCTACTACTAGAAAGCAGGAGAGCTCCCTGTACTATCAGGCTATTCTGTGCTCTGTCATCTTCTGCTGAAAAGACACTGATGAATAAAACATTATGTGAAGCTTCTCCATTTATTTATTTCATAAAGATTGGTGAAATGACCACTATCTGCGGGGCTGGCCCAAAGCATACCTTCCGCACATACCTGGGCTGCTGAATCACTCCGGTAGCACCAGCCTGCCAGCTGGGAGCCACGTGGACCGAGGTGTGGTGAGTGCGGCCCAGCAGCCGCACATGGGAAAGGCAGAGGAAACACAGTAACCCCTGCCCTCAGCTGCAATAAAACCGATCGCCCTTGAGAATACACACCACAAGTAAAATTAAACTTCTGCAAAAACAGCACTCCACATCTCATTCCACAAGAAGAAAAAAGAGACCCCATGATTCAGGTGGTTTTAGAATCAGCCATTTGGGTAGCTGGTTAGAAGAAGCTTGGCTACCAAAACAACAGTTCCCTGGCTTACTGGGGTAACTCGTTCAGTTGTTTTACTCTGAAAGAACCCTAACACCTCCATTTTCTCTTCACCTTCCCTGCCTGTTTTGTGGGACCGATGGTGGACTAAACGGGAAACAAATAAGAGTATGTTGACACTGTAAGTGACTATCAGAGGTATCCCTCCTCACATCTGCTGGCTGGTGGAAATCCTTTGACATCATGAGTGAACTTTAGTCAATAATGTTCACTGTTTGTTCAAATGTTCAGAATACTTTGCATCATGGTGTGCGTTTTTTTCTTTATTTTTATTTTTTTAATTTTTAATATATTTTTATTGATTTCAGAGAGGACGGGAGAGGGAGAGAGAAACATCAATGATGAGAGTCATTGATCAGCTGCCTACTGCACGCCCCCTATTGGGGATCAAACCCGCAACCCAGACATATGCCCTTGACCAGAATCGAACCCAGGACCCTTCAGTCTGCAGGCTGACACTCTATCCACTGAGCGAAACCGGCTAGGGCACTTTTTCTTAAGGTGACAGAGTGGTTCCTGCCTTCTTGTGGGCCTTGAACAGCTCCATATCCAGGGCCAGCTTCCCAGGCGTACAACCTAGCAGTCAGAGCCCGTGCTCTGCGTGGTTTAATGCTCTGTTGTTGTTGTCCAGAATTTCTTAATGTCTTAGCAAGTTCTGAACAATGTGCTTGCATTTTCACTTTATACTGTGCCCTGCAAATTATGTGGTTGGCATTGCCCATTGAGGAAGATCAACATTTCCTTTAAATGTGGTAGAAAGGCAAGAAACTGCCCGAGTCACTGTCAAACCCTTTTGCATCTTTAATTGACCTCAGAGGGCCCTGGATGTGACATCTACTTATTCCACCCTTTCATTTGCACAGACTATTGTTCTCCTGCCTCTGCTTATCAGGGAGATACACAGCCTTTTAAAATTATCATTTATTATCTTTTTACTTATAGACTCTACCAGTCTGAATGTCTCACCAAACATCCTTCTATTCTCTTAAGCCAACTACATTCTTTGTTTCTTAATGTTTTACTGGATTCTCAAAGGTTTCCACTGTCATGATCAATGGATTTTCTCAGACCTCCTCATCTTGTCACCTCCACACCTTCTAATATATTTATGTCTCCCTTGACACTGACTTCAAGGCCTTATCTTTCCTTCTGCTGTGAAACACAGTCCTTTTCTTGCTGCTTTGTCTGCCCTCTGACTGCTATCATCTCTTCTCTTCTCCTCTTCTCTCTTGGAAAGATATCTTGGTCCCTGGCCCCAGCAACCCAATTCCCTAGTCTGGGAAGGCATCAAGACTGCATCCTCACCCTCAGTCTTACTGTTGATGAATCTCATTACACATCCACCAATGTTTAGGGGATATGTCAATTCGAATGTCTAGAAAAGCAAGGGTTTTCAACCCTCTAAACCAGCAGTTCTCAACCTGTGGGTCGCAACCCCTTTGGGGGTCGAACGACCCTTTCACAGGGGTCACCTAAGACCATCGGAAAACACATGTATAATTACATATTGTTTTTGTGATTAATCACTATGCTTTAATTGTGTTCAATTTGTAACAATGAAATTGGGGGTCACCACAACATGAGGAACTGTATTAAAGGGTCGTGGCATTAGGAGGTTGAGAACCACTACTCTAAACTCTCCTTCCTTCACAACCAGAGCCTACTTCTGTCAAACAACCTGCTGCTTCTGCCCTTTTACTCCAGGCCCCTCATTACCCTCCTGCTTCTCAGCTCTCTCTAGTGACCATGCCAGGCACGTCTCCGCCCTTCCCATTCCATCCTCCTGTACCATCCCTCCCAGCAGGAACCTTGGGCCTTAAGCTCCCACATATTCCTGGAGATCAGTTCACATCTCACCACGTCTCTGACAACTTCTCAGGCAACTCAAATCAGCAGTGAACTTTTTGTCCTAAACTCAGGACACCCACATCCTGCCAACCTTTATGACTGAAACTTACGCTCCCTTGTCTTATGCCTCTTGTAGAGTTGCCCACGACTGTTATTTAGCTTTTCGTGTGTGTTCATGTTATGTCTACAGTTATTCTGTCTTCAGTTGGAGGGCAGGGATGGGATTTTAAATTTGCTGAAACTCCCAGAGGAAAGGAAATGGAGCCAAGTAAAGAATAGTACTCAATCAATATTGCTGAATCAAAGCAAACAGCATTCTCATCTATAGAAGTCTGGCCTTCTCTGGATTTATAGAGCAGTTTACCACCATTCTCAAATAAATTAATTTTATTTTTAAATGGGTATAATTTCCTGTGTGTGCTGCTTTTAAAACTTGCTGTAACTAGGCACCATGCAGAAGCAGCATCCCAAACGTGGTCAGGCTTTGTCTGGGTGAAAAGCTATTACCATTTACCCCCTAAATCACAAACGAGTAATGGCTTCGGCTTCAGTAATATTCCACTAATGCTTTTTAAACAAAGATATATGCAGGCGGCGGGTGACTCAGCTTCCAAAATAGGCTTAAATAAAAATAATCACATTGTTTTAGAACAGAAGATTGTGTTTAATTGGTAATTTGTGGGTTCTAAGATGGAAACACACTACTGTGGATTCTATTGCTCTGTTAATAAATGAATTACAGTCATATAATCCAATTACTATTCATCTCAATTGAACAGATAACTTTCCCTAAACAAAAGACAAAGGAACCGGAGAGATCCAGTTTACCTTATCTTTGAACAGATGAAACTGAAAACCGATTTTTAAAAATAATGCCCAAATGCCTCAGTGTGCTTGCTGCATAAGATGTTCAGTGTGATGATACTTACATACCCTGCAGGCAGCGGAAAATGCCTCAACTGCCTGCCAGACACCAGTACTGACTGTTAGGCAGCCAGTCACTAGGCTAAAGTCGCAACTAAAATAAAATGCCTTTGTGTGACACCCCGATATTAAACAGACCAACTGTCTGCCTATCCCCCAAAGGACAAGAGTCCCCAAGCATCCTCATCTCCATGTTATTCTCAGTCCACAAAAGACATCTACACCTCCACAGTTCCTGTCCGCTCAGAATGAACTCAATCGTTGTCATGAGGCTTGTCTGGCATTGAAGAGATAACATTGATTGCATTTGTTTGTATGATTTCCTATGTTGCCTAGACACCAATTTCAAATATTTTTAATTTCTCTTTCCTACATCCCCAAAGCAAATCCAAGCAGGCCCTGCTTAATAATATCAAGTCTTTTCCTTTGTTAAAAACTAGTATTCAGCCTAAGGACCATTAATCAGAACTGTGAAGTGTGATAGAAATACACAGGCTGAAGAAAAATTCATAAACCATCAAGACCCAGAGCACTGGCAGGCAACACCCAGGAACTCACCAAGTGAAATCTCAGAGCATTTCTAATTTTTACCGGAGACACCGGCACTAGAGCAAAGGTGACAGCTCTCTGATGTCTCATAATGAGGGTCAAATGCTCATGTTACAATGGCATGATTTATGACAGGAACTCATAAAAACAGGTTGAGAACAAAGAACTTAATTTTTTTTACTCTGGTTTCTGGAAAAGCCCAAGGTTAAGACTTGTCTTCCCATATCCCTATATGAGGATGTAACCAACCCACCCAGGCAAGACTCATTGGTGACCGAGTCTTGTCTTCTTTGGTAGTTGTTCCTGATTGGCAAATGTTTTATAGATTCTGTAAACGAAATTAAAGGCTTTCAGGTAGTTTAAAGGAGTGTATTATAAAGCCTCAACATTGCTCTATTAATAAATTAACATAGTTTCCATAGAAGAAAACTATGGAGAAGTGAGTTTGCAGTGTAACTCCTCTTTGAAGATGTCCAAGGGCACATTAACATCTTCGACAATGAACTATGGGAGAAGTGAATCTGTTCTGCTGATGCTGAGAAACTATGTGTACAGGTCAAAGACCGTTCTGAGGAGCCAGGTGTGGCTCATGTGGCATCAGGCCACAAACATTTCCTTGAACAACTACAAAGGATGCCAGGCTCTACCTGAGATATAAAACTACAGTCACTGAATCTTCAAGGTTTTCAAAATTCAAATTTGAAATTAGACACATAAGCAATCAACAATATACCGGAGAGACATTATATTATGTTCTTCACAATTAATAACCAGGTTCAATAAACTCTGTCTCCAATCTCAACATTCATTTTTCCCCCAAACATTCTTTTTAACAGTAAATCTCTAAGTGGAAAAAGCATCAATCTTGAATGAAGTTCCAGTTTACTACTCTCTGAGACTATTTTCTTATCTTTGAAATATGAATAACACAATTTATCTCACAGGACTTTCATAAAGATGAAACTAACATGTACCATGGCTAGGATAAATGGTGTTCAATAAATATTAGTTCTCTCTAAAGAAAAATTTATGCACACACTTACAAATGCAATTGCTTTATGCTTGTAAAGAACATTTTGCTATTACCAGTAGGAAATTTTCTATTCTGTTTATAGTTTCATTACTTTTTTAAGGAAAAAAAAATATATAAAGTTAAAAAAATCCACTCTATTGGTTACAGAGCCACAATTCTATTTACAAAATAATCAAAATATAGATCTATTCCTTTATTTATCCTTAAGGTAGACCTGTTTCATTTATTTCAACAGTTGCATTTCAAATTTGTCAACATAATCATATTTCCACCCCATCAGCCCCTGACTATCAGCAACAACCTCAATTCAGTGGTCCTTGAGGACTAAGTGTATCTAGGACTTAAATACCTTCCTCCTCCCATAACCCAAGGTTGAGAAGCCTAATGTTTGGCCCTAGAAGAAACTGAATATATAGTTACTACCTTGTATTTATTCCCACAAAGAAAATATGGTTCATGCACTGAATACAGAATATACACTAATTATCAAAAATAAAACACTGAACAGCAATTAGGTTTCAACAACATTTTGGAAAATAAAACATTAACATAGTTACCACTGGAGACCCTAAGTGTTGGTGAGAATGATGAGATGAATGAGAAGGATATGATGTTGATGGTGATGATTTCTACTATTGCTTGGATACATGCTATGTGTAAGGTATATAGATATATAGATCATCTCAAATCCTTCCTTAGTATTTAACCAAAGTAAAGCAAAGAGATTGTAAACAGTTGGTCTCACCTTCCCATTTTACAGTTGAGGATACTGAAGTTCAGAGAGATTCAAGTCTGCATAGTTTTAACAAGTGGTGAAATCAGAATTTAAACCCAGTTTCCTTTGGTTCCAGAGCCAGTACTTTCCCCACGATTCACAACACCAACATAAGAAATAGTTACTGAGGACAACAAAGGTAACTCAACAACCATTTGGAAACATTTTTACTAGCATTTCCCAAGATATTGAGAAAACATAAAATTCTTAATCTACATGATATTACAAACAGATTGGAGAAAATTGAGGAATACTTTCTAGATGTGAACTACAGATGTCTTTACGAGAACAATGGAAGCTCAATTCTGTTCATAGGAAAGTCTAAAAGTTCTCCTCAGTAAAGATATACAGAGGATGGGATTGGAATAATCCCCCAAATTCCTCCAGAACTCCCAAACTCCAGAATGTTATTTTATGATACTGAAGGTCAATTCTCTAAGGTTCTATTACAGTTGTTTTGAATCTCTGGAGAAAGTCTTCTAAGTCAGTGACCGAAAAGAGAGGTACAATTTTGCATTTCAAATAAGCTCCCAGATGTTCCCATGGGGCCCATAAACCAACCCTTTGAATAACAAGATTCTTAAACCAAGGTCGTAGCATTGAAAAGATCCTGCAGCAGGATCCTTAGTTTGGAGCCCAAAGAATCAATCTGTAGCCTCCCATGCAGATGCTTTGTCAAGGAGTCTGACCGCCAATGCATTCAGCAACCCTTTGTGAGGAATGAAGGAGAAAGGTAAATAAAGCAGAAATCTACAGACAAAGATTTCATAATCAGCCATATGCCAGAAAACCAATCCACCCAGTGGTAAAGTGGTCTATGGACTTTTCTAGGTTAACCAATACCATGCTAAATTTTAGAAGGATAATAAAAGGATTACCTGATTCTTCTCCTCATGAAAGATGCAATCTAGAAAAAATATTTAGGGCAATTTAGCACCAACTTTAGTGATACTGACATGTCATGGGACTAAAGTATTGGCAGATAACAGATTTTTCACCGGAGTCCTACTTCCAGGAAGCAAGAATGGTGCTGATTTCTAAACATGGAGAATTTACAAAATTGCTTTTCTGAAAATGCAAGTTTTGAAACTAACACCAACCCAGCAATTGGGTTCCAAAGACAATGAAAGTTAGTGCACAGCTTTGGCCTTCAGTGCAGCTGAGCCTGTGCTTCCTCTGAAGGGGAAAGGGAGAGCGCAGGTCAATCTAAGGAAATGTTGGTGCTACCTGATACCAACATGTGCCTCAGGGAGGCTCCATCCCAGGCTGTCAGCTATTCACTGGGCTCTGGAAGAATGAAAACCACAGCATTACCCCAATTCTTGCCACCTGGGTCTAGCTTCGACCCCCTCAACATACTCAAGATTCAGGGACAGTGCAGAGCTCGAGTGGAAGACTGTTGCCCAGACTATACTATGCCTTCCCATTACAGTAGTGCTCTTGACTCCTGGTTACACACTTGCTCTCTTTCTGAACAATCCCCCTCTGCTACTAACCTGGCCTGGAATTCACCAAGAATTCGCCCTTTAAAGTATCCCATTCACTTAGCATCCGCCTGCCACTGTTGTTGGTGACCATGTCCAAGACTTGTTCTCATTTCTAGATTGAGATATACAAGTTAAAACAACAAAATTCCCCAGCCACTCAAAATGACAATGGTGAGTGAATCATGACTAAAAGAAAGAAGAAAGCTTGAATCATCCTACTTTGCTAATTTAATTAAACAAAATTACATTGTCAATGTATAACAACCAAAGTTATGCAGGGAATATACAGCATCCTGCTGAAGGAACAGCTGCCAATTAAGGTTACCAACTTGTAGATTCTGAACCTGGTTCATCTGCTCTGTAGTCAGCCAAAAAAAACCTAATCAATTAATTTATTTATTAGAGTTTTGAGAATGGTATGTTACATTGACACAGATGAAAATAATTGTAAAAAGAAAAAATGAAGTAGCTACAGATAACATCTAATACGGTCATGTCTTTCTAAAGTCCAGGCCTCAATAAAACGCTTGCTTCTACCTAACTATGATGCAAACATGAACTGTTTTCAGCAATATGAAATTATTTCCTCAAGCTGGAAGAAGTTTCATAGAAATTTCCTAACCTTATACAACAGGTAATTCCAATGATCCAAGGCTCCTCTGGCTTATTTTTGCTCTTAATGAAATATGATCAAATATTAATTCAAGATGCCAAGAGACATACATAAACAGAAACACTGCCGCACGTTTGTTCTAATGTAATCGCAGGATGTTGGCTGCGCTCCTGGATAATTATTGCATTAGTTAGCTCGGGCTCCCTCTAGGATTATGCAATTTTTTAAAGTAGTTAGACCACATATCCTGTCCATGGGAAAGTCATTTGTGTGCAACCCCACATCAGCTGTGCGTTTCTGGGAGATAACTAGGCTTTTGCACACTCCGCTGTACTCCAAGCTGCTATGTACGAGTATGTGGAACTAGCAGGCAACCAGCCAGGCCAGAGATGGAGAACAGCTGACAACTCCAACATGCTTAAATGAGGGTAAAGAACAAACAACACTTCCAAGCTTTCTCAGAGAACAGCTACAGTGAACCTTCTCTTTTCTCAGGCTTTGACAGCTCCTTTGAAAGAGTGAGAAGAATCTTTCAGAAGAAGAGGGTCCTTCCATAGAGCAGTCCTCCCCATACCAGAAGTTGGCAGTCTGGAAAAGAAAGTCGTGGATCCAATCTATTCCTTTTGAGAAACACAATCCAGACACATCAACAAAGTAAACCCTTTAGAACGGTCACATTATGTCTGATGAATATAAAAGGATGCTTAGCTATTATACACTTAATAAAACAAAGTAAAAAGAACCCTGCCTTCCTTTCCCATGGAAACTCTACTGATCATCGGTTAGAGTTCATTCAAACCTGGTGGGAATCTGGCACCTGGCTTTTGTTGGCCAGTCAACAAGGCATTGGCAAAAAGAACAAGCCCAGTGATCCCCAGAATCTGCAGACCTGATTTCAGAACCAAGTTATGAGCTGTAAGTACGAAAATTGATTAGGTACAAGAATATGCATCCATGCCAAAGCACCTCCAACCAAATACTCAATTCCCCAATCTTTTAATGCTGATAAGAGACCATCTTTAATAGATTTGCAGAGGACATGCGATGTGAGTAATCAAGAGTTATTTTAGAATCTTGCACTGCCCTTTCAACCCATTAAGGCATTTGGTTCCCAAGGAAATGCTCTGACCTAGATTTTTATAAATGAACCATTGTTACAGTGGATTCCTCCAGGAGTGTCACTGCCTAAGCACACGGAGAGCTGACCATGGCATTATGAGTTAGTCAGCGAGGGAAGTGATGTGGCCTGTGTCATAGAACATGTGTTAAGATGAGGAGAAACACAGCCCGATTACCTGTACTCACATATATGAGCTCAATGACCTGGCTTAGTTAATGTCTTCGTCTCACAATCATAAATCCAAATAGATGAAGCATGTCCTGAGAAGTTCTCTGATGCCAAGCATTAAAACAACTACTCTGATGGGTGCCCTGTTTCTTCTGGAACTACTGTCTGACATACAGAAACAGGAAGCTTCAGACACCATGCTAGTGTCCAGTAACAAACATGGGTTCATCTCTTTCACATCTGCAATTTTTAAAAATTGAATGGTCATCATTATAGAATGCTGCCAGAAGTCCTTTCTTCATGTACCTTTTGTACGAAACGGCTATAATTGAACCACTCTGAAGTGATGACAATTGCAGGAGTGAAACATTTATAGTGCACATCTTTCCACAGCCCAAATAGCTGAGGGCATGTAAAGCAACCAACAATTACAGCTTTCTGCTTTAAGTACCGAACCTTCTGCAAAGGAAAAAAAATCATTGTCAATCTTGTAAACCTAAATAACTACTGTATGCTTCACTTCTTTCTTCCTGTGCAGCATTCCTATAATTTACAATTTTCTAAAAAAAGACATCACTAATAATCACATGCATTCTGTCAAAGCTAACAATAAAAAGTTCTGTTCCTAATCCTTATATACGGAACAGCAGGAGTCACACCACAGTCACCCTTGGCATGGCTCTTCAAAAAAAAAACAACCCTAAATTCATATATATATATATATATATATATTTCCAATATGTACACACATATCATAAGTGTGAAGACACCTGTACAATTTATTACCTTTAGCTAAGAATACTGTGTTTTCAAAGAGCATATATATTACATATATATAATAGCTTAAGTCTTTTTATTCCAGCTTTATTGAGAGAACAAACAAATGAAAATTGTATATGTTTAAGGTATACAGTGTAATGATTTGATATACCTATACATTGCGAAGTGATTACTACAATCAAGCAAATTAACCCATCCATCATCTCACCTCATATAGTTACCTTCGGGGGGGGGGGGGGCAGTGTTGGTGGGAATTTGTAAGTTCAACTCTCTTAGATAATCTACAGTATACAATACAGTATAATAAATCATGTTAAATATCAGTAAATACAGTATATACAGTAAATACAGTAAAATAACCATGCTGTACATGAGACCCCCAGAACTTATGCATTTTATAACTGAAACTTTAACTCTTTGCCCAGTGTTAACTAGCATTCTACTCCCTGCTTCTGTGATTCCACTCTTTTAGATTCCACATATGAGATCACACAGTATCTGTCTTTCTGTGTCTGGCTTATTTTACTTAAATAATACCCTCCAGGTTCATCCGCATTGTCGTAAATGGCAAAATGTTCATCTTTTTTATGGATGAATATCTCATTGTGTATAATACACACACACACACACACACACACACACACACACAGGATGTAACTATATACATATATTCACACCATGTTTATCAATTTATCCCTTAAGAGATAATTAGGTGGTTCCATATCTTGGCTACTATGAATAATGCTGCAAAGAACATGGGAGTACAAATATCTGTTCAAGATATTGATTTCATTTCCTTTGCAGATATACGTAAAAGTGAAATTGCTGGATCATAGGATAGATCTATTTTTAATTCTTTGAGGACCCTCCATACAGTTTTCCATAATGGCTGTCCCAATTTCATTCCCTCCAACAGTGGACAGAGGTTCCCTTTTCTCTACACCCTTGCCAATACTTGTTAACTTTTGTATTTTTGATTATAGTGGTTTTAACAGGTGTGAGGTGGTCTTATGTGGTTTTGATTTGCATTCCCCTGATGATTAGTGAAGTTGCACATCTTTTCATGTAGCTGTTGTCCAATTGTATGTCTTCTTTGGAAAAATGTCTATTCGGGCCCTTTGCCAATTTTTAATCAGCTTGTTTTTGTTTTTGTTTTACTATTCAATTGCATGAATTATTTATATATTTTGCTATCAAGCCCTTATCAGATATATGGTTTGTAAATACTTCTTCCCATTTTGGGGTTGCCTTTTCATTTTGTTCACTAATAGTTTAATCTTATAAACATATTCTATACTCTTATTTCAACATAACATTAAACTTGCATGGCTATAAATATGTGTCAGGGAAAAACTGAGAGTATACTTAGAAAAACAGAGACAGACTCAATTTTAGATTAGACTGTATTTCTACAGTCTAAAACCATTGTTCTGGTATTTATGTTTGACTAATTTTTTTCTACATTATTGGACAGTAACATGTCAATTAGCTAAGTCTAATAAGAATTTAAAGAATGTATGTAATTATACTCCTAGTTTTATTGCTTTGCCTAAGATCATTGTCACCTTCTATAAAATACTTTTCATTAAAAAAGGCAATTTCTTCAGTCCTTTGATGGGACATAATTAGCTTTTCTGACATATCAAAGTCACCTTGCAACACTAACGCTATTCTACAACACTAAAGCCAGGTGTGCTGTTACATGACTTTCTTCTTTACAACGCCAACAGAACTGTTGATGGATGCCTCTGTAGTTTACTATCTGACAGTAGGTGCAAGTAAATAACATTTTTATTTAAAAAAACTATAATATGTAGTGATAATGAAGAGCAGAGGCAGCTTTTTCATTTACAACCTGTCTATAAATTTTGGCAGGAAATTGAAACTCATTTAATGTGTTCAGTCTGAGGAAGTTACTCGGTTCTAAGAACACACAATCATAGTTAAAATGCTGTAGCTGGAATTGTTTTCTCTGGAATGAACAAAACAACAATGTAGGGCACCTCACTGATGTTTTAAATGAACACATGGTATTTGGCTCGACTTGAGTAGAAACACAGAATTCTTCTGTCTGCAAAGGCATTGCAATTATTCTCATTACTAAATAAGTCTTAATTGGCTACCCCTCAGTATTTGAAAAAAATCAGTAGTGCTTTTTTAGAATGTTGAGCCCTTATAAAATAATAGCATCTTGGTGATGTCCTTTGGTAGTTTGACAAAATTATATACTTCACTTTAAATAAACTCACTATGCAAAATTTCTATAGAGGAGCGCTTTCATTACATCTCACCTATATCTTCAAATCAAGGGCTTTCAGTCAAGACTTCAGACAACGTACAGCGGTGGCTCCTACTGGTAAAATTTAACACCTTAATACAATTAAAAATTTAATAAGAATTGGGCATGATGAAAACTATCCCAAAGAAGCAAGATTCTGAGTGGAGAGTGGCAGGCCTGGAGAGAGGGGTCGATTGGAACCGGAGGGAACGACCCTTTCGAGAGCTGCAGCTTGCTGATAGAACTAAACACAAAAATCAAGAGCTGCAGCCTCCCTTGCATTTCATCTGTTAAGCCTACATGTCTGCCAAGGCTAAGAGCAGCATAAAGTATTTGCCACTTCTACATATTTTTTGTAGAAAATTAAAATCTTTTAACTCAATCCAACAATCATCTGCCTATATAAACATCTTTCCAACTGTCTGATGAAGAATGATAGAAAAATGTTGTTTGCTCTACAAAAGTGTGCATTACAGCCAACTGTAAGAAAATGTGTAGATCTCTGCTAGAAGATACCAATGCAAAGCTGCTATCCAGGGTTGATTCAGTTGAAGCCATTCTACTTGCAAAGAGGGCTTTCTAAATGAGCCCTTGGATTCTTGCACTTTATGAGGCAAACTATTTAAGGCCAAATTAAAATTTTTGAGGCAATTATTGAGTCTAACTAATAATCCACTGCCTGACTGAGGCAGGGATGGATATTGCTCTGTTCCCGGAGGTCCAGGCCCACATCTCTCAACTGGCTCCAAGTCTGCATACAATTCCTTCCTCACCCCAGGTCCTCAAAAGCTCTGGCAGCATCCAGTAAAGGAGTAGTTCCAATACTGAGGAAAGGCCCTGAAAGGGCTTTGAAGAAATCCTACTCTTAGTTAGCTAGTCCCTATAGGGACCTAAAGGATTCCCCCTGTAGAGTTGTTTCTTCTTCATTCTTTAGCAGGGTCCTTTGTAAGCTATCAACAAACTAATGGCATGCTGTTAAGATTGCGGGATGGTGGTGGGGGGAACTTTTTCTTAATTCTACATTTACGACTCTAAAAGTCCATTCCCTTTTATATACAAAGGGATGTGATGAACTTTTTTAAAATTCAAAATGGATTAATAACTGCCCTGAAAATGAAAATGTCATCGGCATAAAAATCATCAGATGAGGAATGTAAACACAAAGGCAGTCTCTTATATTGTCCCTCTTCGAAGACATGCCCGCCAAAAGCCTTAGGATGCGGCTCAACATGGCCCCATGGACCTACATCGTGGGCATCACGTGAGGACTCATTAGAAAAGCAAAATCTCAACCCCACTCCAGTCCAACCTAGTCAGAATCTGCTTTCTAACAAGATCTTTAGGTGATGAAAATGCACATCAAGTTTGAGAGCATTCCATCTGAAGACTTTCTCATGATCCACAATGGAATTTGAAAAGGTACAACTATTAGGAAATAGGCCATCTTCATGTTCAATGGGAACAGACATAAAGCCCATAGAGCTCTCTCATAAAACTTTGATTAAAATATACATAAAATAACACAACACATTTTAAAATCCATAAATTGGGAATGGGGAAGGATTGCTCATGGCCACAAGTTTTCCTATGGAGGTGATGAAAATATTCTAAAATTAGATTTTGGTGATAGTAGCACAACTCTGTAAATATATTAAAAAACAGTGAATTAAACACTTTAAATAGGTGAAGTTTATGGTTTAGAAGAGTAAGCCTGGTAAAAACATACATTAAATAAACTTTTAAATCATACAATGATCAAATATCATTAGTCATAAGGGAATTGTAAATTAAAAACACCACAAGATATCACTTAATGACAACTAGGATTGCTAAGGAGGAGAATGAATCAACTGTATATAGTCATAGAATGGAATATTACTCTGCAACAAAAAATCAACCACTATATGATGCACACAGCTATATGGATAAATTTCGCAGCCATTATGCAGAATGATAGAAGCTGAGTCCCTAAGATTACAAACTACATTTTCATTGATATGAAGTTCTAGAACGAACCTAGAGCGATAGAAGTCAGAGCAGTGGTTGCCTCTCGGGGTGGATATAATTGATTGGAAAGAGGCACAAAGAAACTTATTGGAGGGAGGAAAAGTTATCTGTTCTTTGCTTGAGTAGGGCTTTGCAAGTGATTCCATTGGGTATAACTCACTGAACATTTTATTTATTCTCTGTGTCTTTTATTGGATGTTAATTATACTGCAACTTAATAACAACAACAAAAAATCTTGCTCACTCCATACATCCATATATCCAAAACTGGGTGATACAAGTGTCGCAGGCAGGTCTACCTTCTCTGTCCTCCTCAGGTATTGTAGTATCTCTTGAGATGAACTTTCTAATAGTGGTACTTTATTGTTTTAAGCACCAAAACTAATTTATTCGAAATTTATTATTTTTTGTAAAATTCTTCACAAAGGGCTTATTTTCTGTAAAATAATGTACGTATTTCATCGTTTTCTGTGTAAGTCATGTGAATCGTCATGAGCATCAGTTAGAGTACTCACCCACAGCACAGGGCTATCATTCGCAGTATCTGTGTTAGAGGGGGCTGTGTGTTGTCTCCATAACGAGAGCTCCTACGCTCCTGGCTTTATTGTTTTATTCCTACCTCGTTATCTCTTTGCTATTAGCCTGCCTCTTCTCTCACTGCCAGCTGCCTGCTATCTTTTCTGTCTCCTAGACTTGCTTCTAGAATCATAATGTGGACTCAGGTGTTGCTTCTGCAGGGACATTCCGTGATCAGCCCGCCCAATGCACTTCCTAGTCACTTTCTGACAAAACACCCCGTTCTTATCCTAATTACCACATTACGCTTTTATGTTGTTTTATTTTTCCAACTTGTTTACTCTCTGTCTCCCTTTACAAGAAGACCTCACTGGTGTCATTTACCATTGAATGCAGAGCAACTTGAAGTGTCTGGCACAGAATATATACTTAAGCACAGTGGATGGGTGGTGGGTGTCCGGCTGGACAAATGAATACAGAATGGCTAGCGAAAGCACTGACTTGAGAATCAGACACCTGAGTCTAAATCTCCCACTAACCTGAATGACTCAGAGCACGAATGGACCTTTTAAGCTATAGTTTCCTCACTTGTTAAAATGATGCTATGCCATAGGTAGCATCTATCACTGCTGTAAGGACTGAGTGGCCTCCCAGCCTTCTTTAGGGAAACAGGCCGATAATGAAGCTCAAGCTGTTTGTAAAGAACAAACAAGTAGGTCTTGAATAAGAGTCTGCCTGTAACAGATATAAGCTTTAGTAAACCCTTCTTATGCATATTTTAATTGCTTGGGTCCTTCAGATATAAGACCTCTACCAATCTATTAATTTTATTATCTATTATTTTATAATAATTTATCATTGTTACATTATATCTATTTATTTATAATTTATCTAATAGGTAGAGAGGTAATATACTCTTACTGTGAAGTGCTTATTAAAGCCAAACCAAGAACCATCTGTCTACCCCTTACAGCCTTGTTTAAAATATTGTTTACTCCCCTAAATTTGAAAAGCAGTAAGTACAGAATACAGAGGAAGAATAAAGTTTAAAAAGATGCAATTCCCAATAAAGGAATTAGGTTAATGTCCACAAATGACTTAAATAAGACAAAGAAAGTGTAGAGTTCAAATAAGTATTTGATTTCAGTAATATTTGCCAAATTAGGTAAATGAAAATCATCCACGCTGTTATTCAAATAGCTGAACAGCACAGAGCTAAAGCTAATCCAATTAGAGAAGCACCCAGAAGAATTTATTACAATTAGTTTCTCAAAGTAAGCAGATGACCTTTAACAACTTCTGTCCTAACAGATATTAAGCATTAAGACAGCAGCCTGGGCGTATTTCTCAGGCCCTGAACACACTGAGTAACAAGTCCAGACAGCAGCATAGCTAGCCCAATAGAGAGCTGAGAGAGAAACAAAACAGCCACAAAAAAGGGCTAGCATTCCGCTCTGTGGGCCTGGGCAAGACTCACTGATGGGACCTACACCACCCTACGTGCAGGGCAGCTCTCAAAGTCACGTACCTCTGAATTCTAACTAACACCTGAAGGCAAAACTTTTAATCCTTCTTGTGAAATATTTCCGTATTCTTCAATAATTTTATATATAGTGTGCATATATTAAAAACATATATATGTGTATATATATATATATATATATATATATATATAGTATATATAATTGCATCGATCTATCAAATGAGTATGTGTATAAAATTTAGCAGATGAGTCCTGAGACAAGTGCCATATGTTCCTTTTCCCATCACTTGCTGTACTTTGCAGATTTTTCAGAGAAGTATACTCTTTTGAAAAAGAAAACAAATATATGCATTTTTAATGATAAAACATTTAACCTGGTAGGAGTGTTAAGGATAGTTATATCTGTGCTTGTATGTGTGTTTTTCATTTAGCTTTGTTTGGGGGAGTTTTTATATTTGTTTGTTTAGCTGCTGTGTACAAGAGAGCTTTGAGATTATCTGTTTATTTTAATGACAGAATTTTCAAAAACTAGACTTTCTCTTCACATTCTCTTTAAGAATAAAGGGGCAAGAATGTTTTAAAAGTGGTCATTAGGTACTGATTGTCACACACAGACCTGGAGAGCCGCTGCCTGTAGTACATTCACAGAAGATCTCATAGCTCCACCTAGCTCCAGACTAGGGAATGATACAGAATTATACCCAACAGGACAACCCAAACAAAAGGGAAATCGGGAACAGTCCAAATGAGCCATTATGTAAGTACTGGGTTTGTTAAGTACAGGAAACGTGTCAATTAACACTGATTAAAAAGAATATTCATTAGTTAATTGACAGTTGATTTTCTCAACAAAGAAATCAATCATATCATTATTATTAACCTTTTCAGCACTTCATTTTTTTAGAAATAGAACAAACATGTGAGAAGATTAGAACTAAACTTTTATTTTTCCATTGAAAATGTCCTTCTGCCCCACGCATTGTTCTCAGTGCTCTGAATTCTGCCTTGAGATCAGGAAAACAAAGAGGAATCTACTTCTCAAGTTAAAATTAAAGGATAAAACAGGATATGATGCAGAAATATGACCTGATTGGTACTTTTAAAAAAAATTCAAACAATAGGATCTGTTTTGAGTTGTTTGTAGTCTACAATTAATCAAAAGGAAATTTACACAAAGCCTCCAAAATGGGCTTCAGAAACAATTCATGCACTATCTACAAATATCTCTTTAATATGAAAACACAAAAATAAGCAGAAATTACTAAACAATTAATGAAAATCCATCTGTGAAAAAAACAAAACAAAACCTCTGGGCCTAAAAGTAAAGAACTACCAGGAAGAACATGCACTTGAAACAGAAAACTGATCAAAGTAAATTCAACTCAAATCATACTATGTCAAAATATATGAAAATGGAGTTTCCACTGGGTGTTGCAAAATTTAAAAGCAGCATAGTTCTATCACTATAATGCTTTTTAAAAAATGTTTTCAAACATTTTAAGTGACTTAGTAATGGACAGGCGACTCCAGATAGCTCTAGATGTCATTTATTACTGAGGAGCTCAAAACAAAAATCCCTGAAATCAAAACAAATGGGTGATTATACCAATTTGACGAGTTAGATTTAAAAAATAAATATTGAAAATACCGAAAGGAAACATTCTCTGTAGTTCTTTCTTCACTTTAAAAACGAACTTTTTTGTGTGTATTTTTATTCAATTGAAGTGTAAAGTTTTCCAAGTTAATTTTATAGAACTTTGTATATCTCATTATTTGTTATCCAGGCAAACTCCTCAACACGAGTGTATGTCTTCTGATTTTATTTAGCGGGGTGACCCCATGACCCTAACCAGCTAGGACTGCTCTGGCCTCTAATGCTCATTCCAAGTGGTCAGGGCTTCCAGGTTCGTTCCTACTGGAGCTACTAATAGGACTATGCAAACCTCAATAGGTACAATAAGATAGACATGATTAGGAGTTTCAGTCGAATCTTTTCCACTCTTCTCTAAGCATAATTCAATTGATGTGTTTCTTACACTTGGCAAATAAACAAGATAAGCATTTTAGTAAAAACTATATTTTTTTTTTGCATGTATTTAATTTCACTTCTGTGTGGTAGCCTCTCTGCTTTATTTGACAAGTCTTTCTGGTTTTGGTCAGCCACTGTCATTCTTTAAAAAATACCTTTTTTGGGGTGGGGGGGTGCTATTTTCTATTTTCTAAGAACTTATCATCTCCAGGCTAGGATATTGCAAAAGCCTCCAAAGTGACCTCACCAAACCTCCAGTATTCTTACTCTTGGTTCCAATTAGCAAAGTCCTTGTGGTTAATCCTGATATGCCTCATGATGGACATGCGCAATAACATAAAAATGCTCCCATTTCAACCCTGCAGCGCCCCAATATGGTGCAACCTGAATTGCCAAGGCATCCATGGTTCTCCCAGAGTCTCCTTTCTCTCCCGTACACCCTGTTCTTCAGCCTTGACAATCAGCTCCTTGTCTCTGCCAAGGCTGAGGCACATCCCAGGCTTGGAATGGCCTCTTTATTTCTGTTAATGACCCCAGGCCCTCCCTGCCCTTCAGACTCATTTCAATTCTTACTTCTACAGGCACATTTGTCAAGATGGCCCAACCCAGTGTGTTGTCTCATTCCTCAAAATCCCCACAGCATTTATCTATAGCATTCACTTGCCCCTTAATACAAATGTACCAGTCCAGTGATTTGTGTGTGACTTTTCTCTCTTGCTGGAATTCAAACCCTTCAACACAGAAGTCACAGCTCTATTATTAGTGATATCATCACTCTGAGTCACTCAGAGGTACTGGTAAGTAATGAGAAGACCATAGGATTTGGATATAAACAGACTGCTGGTGTGACCTTCCCTTTTCCCACCTGTGATGTGGAGAAATGACTATCTGCACCTCCTTGCTTGTTGTGAGGATTAAATCCCCAGCACAAGCCAGAGCTTCACTACTGATCCCATCCTCCCCTCGCTTGCAAGGCCAAAGCCTGGCATGCAAACAGTGCGGACATGTGGTGAGTACCCTTAGAAACATTCATATTAATTAATACAATTTTTTAACTGCAGCTAGGGATATTCTGAATTACAGTTACAGTAAGAGGTGCTTTGGTAGTTATCCAATTAATTGTCATGCTCAGCACTTTATTTGGCTTGTAGCCTGACAGCATACTTAAGTGTACTTGCTTCTCAATCTAAGGGGACTGTCCCTGCATACCCCCACCCCCATCCTGATCAAGTGCTCATTTGAGGGCCTTCAAAAAGAGAACCAGAGAAAGAGAGAGAAATGGGCTATCCATGGAAATCAAAAGCCTCCTTTTACCTGGTGCCTAGGCAGATGTGGCAACTGCTAGAAAGAGTCAAACAGTGGATTCTGCATCCCATCCTCATACTAGTGTAGCCCTAACAGCAAACACCACACTAACAGATGGCTAAAAGAACAGAAAACAGGGAACCAACTGGATATTATTTACCTGCAGCCATTATGTAATCTATATGTATAAAAGCCTAAGTGACCGAACGACAGATCAACCCGTTGCTATGACGCGTACTGACCACCAGGAAGCAGACACTCAATGTAGGAGCTGCCCCCTGGTGGTCAGTGCACTCCCATACCCAACCCCCCACGGTCCTGGGCAAGATGGCCCCAATCAGCCCCAATCACTGGCCAGGCCAAGGGACCCCACCCATACATGAAGTCGTGCACCGGGTCTCTAGAGATAGATAATTATGTAAAAAAGGGCATTTTGAAATTTAAGTATAAATAAACATTAAACATACCACACATGTATCTTTAGAACATAACTCCAGAACACTTGAGAAGCAAGGGAAGGAAGTTCAACAAAGTTAAAGGTAGAAATAAGACTGGATACCCATATAGTTTTGTTTTATCGTAACATTCTCAGTAGTCTTTGATTCTGGCAAAAAAAAAAAAAAAAAATGTTAACCGCCCCTGTGTCTCAGTCCCATGTTACAAGACTGAATAAAAAGAATCACAGCCAACAAAACTGTCTACATGAAAGAGAAAACTTCCCACTGCAACAAAAAAGTGATCAGAATATTTTGTCTACTTAGGTTTCTAGATATTGCTAAATATAGTCTCTATAAAGACAAAGATCCCTGGCTGGCATGGCACAGTTGGCTGAGAATTCTTCCACGCACTGAAAGGTTGCCAGTTCGATTCCAGTCAGGACACGTGCCAGGGTTGCAGCTGGATTCCTGGTAGGGGATGTACAGGCGGCAGCCAATAGATGTCTCTCACACTGATGTTTCTCTCTCTCCCTCTCACTTCCTCTCTCTCTGAAAAATCAATAAAAGTCTTTTTATTTTTAAGACAAAGCATGAAGGGACCTGGAGAATATTATCTAAGAGAAATAAGCCAGTGAGAGAAAGATAAGTATCACATGATCTCACTCAGATGTGGAATCTAATGAACAAAATAAACTGATGAACAAAATAGATACAGAGGCATGGAAGCATGGAACATACTGACGAATCTGCGGGAAGGCGGGAAGCAGGGGGACAGGAAGAGATTAGCCAAAGACGTTATATGCATGTATGCATAACCAGGGCTGGGGTGTCACGGGAGAGGGGTGGAGGATGTCAAGGGGAGGGAAAAGGGGGGGCCAGGAGAAATCTGTAATACTAGTACTTTCAACAATGAAGATATAAGTAAATAAATAAATAAATAAATAACAAAGATATTCATTCCTAAGGTTCTAATAGTATAGTTGGTAATAAATAAATAAATAATCCCTGTAGCCTAATAATCTATTTCTTTTTACATGAAGGGTGCTTAGAGGAATCTTAGATCAAAAGCACAATTCTCCCTGTAATTCAGCATTTGTCAATGTTTGGTTATGAACCACTGGTATCAAAATCTCCTCAGGTGGGATAGGGGAGCAAAGGAAAATTCCTGGGTCCCAAACTGCAAGCCAGTCGTCTCCTGCAGAGGGAGGCCAGAGGCAGCAACAGTGAGGGAATGATGGGGGCAGTGTGTTTCCCTGATCAGCTGGTCGCTTCCAGCAGAGGGAGGCCAGACTGCGACTTAGGCTTGCTCCCCGCAGGAAGCGGGCCTAAGCTGTCAGTAGGACATCCCTGAGGGCTCCCGGACTGTGAGAAGGGGCAGGCTGGGCTGAGGAACCCCCCATCCCAGTGCACAAATTTCATGCACCAGGCCTCTAGTACTAATATAAAAGTCAATAAAAGCAAAAGCCTTCCTAAAAATCTGTTAAAGTAACAGCTTGATCAGGGTATTTTGAAGGAAAACTCAGAAATCCTCAGTAGGTCAGGGTCCTCCTCATCGGAAATATTGGCAGACAGGGAGGTTGAATGCTTTCTAAGGTTTCTCTAGATTTAAAGTGCTATGACTGCAGCATGACCAGAGACCATTTAAAGCCTTAGACAGTCCATTCTACATCCTTTCACAGGCATGGCGTCCACGTGTAAGTTAATCACTGTAAACCTCAGTCCTCCCATTGATAAAATAAAGATGATAATGGCACTAAGTATCATCCTATTGGAATTATTGTGAGGCTTGAATGAAACAAAGCTCTTAGAGCATTGAGCACTACCTTTGGCTCACTGTAAATTCTTAATAAATAATATTATTTATAGATAGTCTGACCAACTTTTCTCAACAAAATGTCATATTCACTGGCAGTTACACACAGTTCCTTTATAATCATAAAGCCCAATGGTGCCAAGGTCGTGGGAAAAGCTAACTAACTCACCTGGGTGGAGACCCACGTGAAGTCGTTCACATCAGCCAGTCACCACCTCAGAAGCGAGTGCCACATGGAGCTGTTTTCCAGCATGTTCATGCTTTAACCAGGTGGTGCCTAAATGTTTCTCTCTGGGAGTTCTCACCCTTATATCTAAGACCTATTCCACAAGAATGCCTTGCCTGCCCCAAAAGCCCCTCCTCTCCTGTGCTTTTGCTGAGAGTGTCTAGGTTAGTCAGTTTCAAAATCTCAAGTTCCCAGTTTGCCTAATAGCACCAGTTAAAGACCAATAAAGCAGTGGTGGGATTTTATTTCCTTCCTTTTTTTTATTTTCTTGCTTTCTTTCTGGTTTTTAAACAACCAAGTAACAGCCATTCGAAACAGACAAATGCCTGCTAAATACATCCCAGGAAACCAAGAGGAGCTATGTGAAATGAAGTGGCAAAACATATAAAATGGTCAGGGACTTCTCTTTCATTACTGTTATCAAATTTCAAAATTAAAAAGTCAAGAGGGGTATAATATTTATTCAGGGGACACAAAGCACATGGAACAATGCTCAAAGGTGCATTTTAAAGACCTTCAAACACGTTAAGGGAGTCAAAGTTATAAGACAATAAAAATACTATACAGCCCATTAAGCATGTTGTAATGGAGCTTAGGGATGATGCAGTCATGTTTTGCAAAAAGTTATTTTCACCCATCTCCCTAAGCGGAAATTCAGTACAATGCAAATATTCCCAGACAGGAAGATACACAAGAATTTCCCAATAATACAGAAACGTGCCTTACCACCAAAGCACACCTAAAACACTAATCTAAGTTTTGAGGGTATTCAGAAGTACAATAAACCAGAAAAGAGGATCAAATTGAAAAGATTTTTTGGCTATTCTGTGTTTTTTTTTTTTTTAAGTGCTTAAATCATTTGGATTTGTCTGGGTCATAATTTAAGATTAATTAGGTCAAAGGTTCAGGCTTTCAATACTTTGCATTTGTTCTATCTGAAAAAGAAATATGTCCTTCACCACACTCTGTATTTTTATGATGCCATAGTTCACATGATCATACTCCTGAATTGACAGCTCATAGTATAATTTTCTTTTATTTTTACTCTATACACAACTCAGTGGAGAACATATCTAAGACCTTCATCACCTTAATGATTGCTGTTGACTGTACTATTTTTCTCATGCCTCCATTTCCAGCATCTAAAATAGAGTCAGCCCCTGATAAATAGGTGTTCAATAAATGTTTTTGAATAAATATGTTAATTATTGAATGATTACCCATATATATTTATGGATGGATAGAGGTATAAATATATAAATACGTATACACTCATCCACACAGAAATGGATGAGGACATTTTAAAAAGGCGAGGGGAGAGAGCTCTTGTGTTTTAAGCACCAACTATGTGCCCAGCTCTAATTTAGTGTTTCACTTAAATAGTTTCACTTAACCCTCAAAGTAACTCACAGCCAAAGCTCACGGAGAATAAGCAGTAAGAACACAGAGCCATTGGAGTCTTATGGTTAATATGTGGTGGAAACAAACTTTGAACTACCTGGATCTACTTGACTCTTAGCATTCCAGCATGCTACATCTTGGGATTCACTCTTCTTCCATGGCTACAAGTAATGGTCAATTAAGAGCAAAATAAAATAACATAACAAAGTATTGGGCATCTGGAAGAACCCATGAGCTACAAAGGACACCGTGATGATCTGGTACAAGCCCTCAACAAAGACACATGATGAGGATGAGTGAGCAGAGATGGCAGGATCTGTCATGAAAGCAAGGACTTCGTGCTGCTCAATATGTCTGGGACCATTTAATTTGTACAATAACCATGCAGCAAGAACACAGGGTAATACCACTCATAGTGATGGAATTGAATTCCATGTATTTTTTACTCTCACCACTACAACATCATAATATTGAGATTCATTCTTCCAGTGGTTCTCAATCATCGGTAATGTCTGGAAACATTATTTTACTGTCCCACTGTGAGTTACTGGCATCTAGTGGGTAGAGGCCAGGAATCTGCCAAACATTAGACAATGCACAGGACAGCTCCCCACCAGGAAGAATTACCTGGACCGAAGCAAAAATCCTGCTAAGATTGAGAAATCTTGACCTATAGTCTATATCCAAAGCACTCATTTGATTCACTCATTTATGTACTTGAGTGTCCACACTGCCCTAAGCCTCAGCAATATGGAAATAATATTGTGTTGTAAATGATGGTTAGATTCCTTAGCCAGGAAACAAAAATCTGTCTAACTCACACTGTACATATGTTAAAATACCAAAGCTAAGGATTTTCAACATTGCTTTTAGGGGGAAACATTGGAAATTCACATTCCCAATACCTTATTGACACTGAGAATGAGGGAAATAAGATCCACTCCCTGATGTCTGTCTTTGGATAAGAGCAGGGCTGTGGTGGTCTCCAGCCTTAGAGGGGGTGGTTAAGAATCTTTACCAGTGGGAGGAAGTGGTGGAAAGATGGGGATTCGAGTGGTGAATGAAGCACTGGGAGTCAAGTTATGGCTAAAAATGTTTATAGCAATTAATCCAGCAAATATCTGGCCAGAAGTTGGAGTGGTGAATACAGCCAGCTCCCTGTCTCTCATCCCAGGATGTAAAGACTAAGAATTGTCCCTGTGGTAGAGGAAACAAGTGGTAGAAGGGAAAATGGGATGATGTAGATGTGGGGCTCTGGTGCCAGACGAGGGGAGTGTCCTAATGAAGGGTTCCTTTTTCTCAAAGGAAAGGGGAGGAAATCATGAATTTCACTAAATATCATTCTGTAAAAATCTTACAAATTTCAGCCCACTGAATCAACTCTCTCATTTCACAGAAGGAAAAAACCCACATTGAAAGGTATCTAGTTGTGAATCTGGGATAAAATCTGCAATTCTTGATAATCAAGCTTCTGTTAATGTGTGATTTTTGGATCTTACTTTGTTCTTTCATGGCTTCAAAATAATCAATACCTTTCTCCTTCTTGTTTATAAGTTGTATCCTAGAGTGGCAGGAAAAGCCTCAGTGATTAATAAAGAAAGAAAGGACATGAAAATCCAACGCCTTTATTTCACAGGGGAGAACACAGAGGTCCAGGGAGCTACAGCAGTGCGGCCTGTCGGAAGCTAAGGCGCAGGGGGCTGGCCTGGCTTGTGTGACCGAGCAGTTGCCATTATACCACCACCAGCGCCACGGTCACAAAATGCGGATGAGGAGGAAAAAAACAATACCTCTGGGAGAAGATACTATATGTAGACTATAAAGGCACACTCCTCTAAACAAAGATTTTAAATATAATTTCCAACTTATAAAAACCAAAGCTTAAAAATCATGTATGATTTTAATCATTTTATCTAAGGTAAGTATGAAAATGAAAGTCTCTAAAACAGCAAATTTTCTAGAAAATTACTGTTTGTCCTTTAGATGCCCAAAATAATTTACCATATTTTAGAGAAATTTATTTTAAATACCACAATTATCGCCTATGGAAATAAGTTTTCTTCCCTTGAATTCTTTAAGCCATAATTTTGCTACTTAGTAATTGAGTGGATTTTATGGGTTCTCCATTTGTTCAGCTACTGCTGGGGCTCCGTATCCATGTTTCCTTCTTATAGCCTTTTAATTCTAATGGGATAATTCTAAGCCTCCTATAGACTGAGAAATCAGATCACAAAGACTGACAGAATGCTGTTTAAGAGTCCACAAGTTCTAAGAGAGGGCTTATCACAGTTAAATAATCACTATGATGTTAATTTTGGTGACTCAAGACATCTCAGGTGACATCATTCTGAATATATCTTACTTACTTACTTACCTCTTTTGAGCTCAGTTCAGGAGCACTTTAAGTTTTCTGAATAACTGAGACACTCAAAGGTTAAGTTTCAATAAGAAAGGCTGAAATAATTAGGAATACACACAATTATATATATATTTGTTTTTTTCTATTTCTAGCAATGTGTTGCCATCTTAAATCCAATTTTAAATACTCATCAATATTTTTCTTAATATTGTTCTTGATATATGAAAATTATGATTTTAGAACAATCAAGTGACATATTCCAGTTGAAAGTGCTGCTTGTGGATAAAAATTATTAGGTAAAAGTCATATAAATTAATTAAGAAAAACAATCCTATATAATAAAAGGGTAATATGCAAATCGACCAAATGGTGGAATGACCAGTCACTATGATGTGCACTGACCACCAGGGGACAGATGTTCAATGCAGGAGCTGCCCTGTGGTGGTCAGTGCACTCCCACAGGAGCAGCGCCACTCAGCTCAAGGCTGGCGAGTGCAGCGGTGGTGGTGGGAGCCTCTCCCGCCTCCGCAGCAGAACTAAGGATGTCCGACTGATGGCTTAGGCCTGCTTCCCCCGCCCCCCCACCCTGCCACGTGCACAAATGTCATGCACTGGGTCTCTAGTATCTAATAACAGGCATATGGGGGGAGAGGTATTAGGTAATAATAGATGAGAAGGCTACAAATGAAAAATTGTAGCAGCCCTAGTGAAGTCATTAGGAACTAAATGTCTATTTGTTACAGGTGGCTTCAGAGCCTCCAGAAAACAAATGTGGTACGTGTGGTAATGACTGTAACCCCAAAGTAATTCAGTGACACAACTGCGTACCCCCTTCGCTAATAAAACTCTAAGTCTATAAGTCATGGTAGCCAAACCTGACTTCCCCACACATTATTTCAGCATGCTAAGCATGGCTGAAGGGCACTTTAAATTGACAAACAAAACCCATACTCCTAATCCCTACAATGTAAAACTACAATTTTAGTATGCCATAGGAATGCAGGAGAATGGAGTCATCAATAAAGATTTTTAAAGCCTTATAAAAAGGAAGAGTGGATTACACTTTTTATATTTAAAGTTTTGAAGAGGCACCTTCAGTAATAAAAACAGAATGAGTGTATCCTAATATTCAGGCCACATCGTTGGTTTAGATGATCTCTAAAGGCTCTTCCTTAAGAAGCTATGTTCAAGTCACACCAGGGAAGCATGCTGTGTGCAACTTATTAACAACCATTCTTCCCTTTCCCCGCAGTTAACCATTGAATATCTTTTATCCGTTTCCCTTCTGCCAAAGCGCGCTCTGTACACAAGCTGGCCACGCTGGAGAAGCTGTTCTCTTCCTTCTTCCAACTCTGAGCACTGGTAGCCAACAGTGTCTTTGTTGCTCCAGTAGTCCACGCCATCTGCCAGAGCTTCTCCCTCCTGCAGGACCATCTGCCCGCCTCTGCCTCCCGTCCAGCCATGCTGCTGCATGCTCTTTCAAATGCTCTCTCACCAGAAGAGGGGAGAGAGAGAGAGAGCAAAGCCGCACCTCCTTCCAATTTTAAGCGCTCTTCCTCACCCCCCAAACACTGTTCTCTAAACCGGCCCCTGCTCTCCAGCAGACAAAAGGCTCAACAATTTGAATGGTAGCAAGTTCCTTTAAATTTTTTCTTCCTTGTTGGAATGAAGGTATAGTATGTTAATACAACCAGTCATTGATAGAGCCAGTTCTTATGGCTATGTTCCCTTTCTGTGTTTATAAGGTATTCTTAATCACAATGAACTATTCTTTGGATAAAGAAGCAAAGGAGAGAGACCAATCCTTATTCTTACTGTTAATCCTGATTATTTTAAAAGCAGAAATTATTAATTTGGTTGAATGTTATTAATAGTATCATGTTAACTTGATGCTGCCCTGCACTGTTCTTCATTCTAATCTCCTTAAAATTCCTGACTTTAATGTAGAAACAAGAGCTGCCTAACAGTCTCTTAAGGAGGGTAAGCCTAGAGAGTCCCATTAACACCCTCCCTAAGGCCAAGGGCAAGTTTCTTAAAGCAAGAGGGTCTCAGGCTTCACTGGGGATTATGCTCAAGAGGCTTCCTTTCTAGACTTGTTACTGCTGGGAAGTTATCTAATTCTCCATCGCTGCCCAGGCTTGAGAGAGAGGCCCTTTTATTTCCAATCACTCATCAGGACCCCAGAGTAACTCAACTGCCATGAAATTTGGAAGCACTGGTTATCCCAGGCCCCAAATTAAGTTAGCATTTAAGGGAAGGTCAGGAATCAAGTTCACTTATAAGAAATGGTATCATTTTGCCCAAATGTCAGAAAATGTACATATTTTAAACCACAACATCTGAGGTTCCCAGTCTTTAGACACAGATGGTACTGTTTTCCGTAAGCATGTCTGACCTTTAGGAACAGTGGAGGATGCTCTTATTGTATTAACCTTCGCACTGCGTTCAGCTTTGTGTTAGGGCATATGGCTATTCTCATCAATATCTAAAAATATGCCATGTTTTCTATCCCAAAATGTGTGTAGTGTTTCCAGTTTTAATTTACCAAGCATCTATCTGCAATGGAAAAGTACCTATCACTTATAGTTGAATAATTATGAATATCATTAAATAAATGTTCACAACAGCTATCATTATTCATACTCTGCTCATTTCAAGGAAAAATAATTACTATTAAATTTTGCTCATGTCGCGCATACTTTTTGTCCTTGAAGAATATAATTTTTTAAAAAATATATTTTTATTGATTTCAGAGAGGAAGGGAGAGGGAGGGATAGAAACATCAATGACAAGAGAGACTCATCTATTGGCTGCCTCCTGTGTGCCCCCTAATGGGGATTGAGCCCACAACCCAGGCATGCGCCCTTGACCAGAATCAAACCTGGGACCCTTCAGTCCACAAGCTGACGCTCTATTCACTGAGCCAAGCCAACTAGGACAAAAGATATATTTTCTAACAAAAATTACATAAAAACAGTATTTAATTCACATTTCAGTTTTTATTTTCCAGTTTCACTAAAATTGGGAAATGGAAAAGCTCTTAAAAACTTTCAGTTTTCCTCAAATACTTAAACAATACCATGTAGAATATCAGAAACATAGGGATGATACTTAAATCTGTGATGGTTAAAAGCCATAAATATTCTGAAATATAAGATTGTTTTTAAAAATTCTAATTCAGATCATAAACAAATGTTTTAAATAAAGGTGATTTTTCTCTGGCCTTTGAAATTGAGAAATGTTACCAAATGATGAAAACTAAAAGGTTAATATGATGGTCTTAATGGGAATAAAATAGATTAAGTCGTTTCCCTAAGTTTAGCATACTACTGGTTCAGTTAATACGAAGTTAGCAGTTATGAACACAGACATCAATTCCTTTGGGTTGAAAGACAAACAAACCCAAGGTAGCAAGTGCTTAGAACCAACCTTCTCAAATGACTAAGGATCTGTTGGGGGATATGTCTGCCTCACTCCTTTCTCTCTGGGGGCGAACTCTCTTCCAAACAGGAAGCCTCATAAAGGCACCAACAGTAATAGTGACACAAAAATACATTTCAGTTTTGCTGACTGTTTAACAGTAACTGATGAGTGTGGGATTCTTTTCACGTTTTAAAAGTTGGGGGAAGAGAGTCATCTAATTGTACATTTTTCTGGCCTGAAGTCTTGGAAGTCCACAAATGTTTATAAAAAAAGAGACCAATATTTATTTTTCTAATATTCACCCTTTTGAATAGAATGATAGACTATCCTGAAGGAGGATCCACTGAGCCCTGTGTCCCAAGGACATAACCATTCGGAAAGTTATGTGATGCTTGCTATGTGTACAACATAATGCTTTCACTGTGTGCTATTCACCGAAGTGCACTTTTCATCTATTCTTGGGAAAAATAAAACAAACAAAAACACAATGGCCCCATCATTAGAGTCCACTAGAATCTTCTATTGCAAATCTGTATTTTCTGCTTCATTGCCATCGTCTTTCAGCAGAATGCCTCGGCTGCCATGCTTACATTGTTCCCTTCCTCATTCCAAACTAGACTCCTTCTGTTCTCTCAGCCCAATATTTGAAAGGCTCTTCTTCTAACCCGCGCTCTTAGTATATATAGATTACTCCCAGCACTCCTACTTCACCTACCCACCTTCCCTATTACATTAAATAAATTCCCAGCATTCCTACTTCACCTACCCACTTTCCTAATTACATTAAATAAACTCCTCTGTAAAAAAGTAATAAAGAACCACCCGCCCCAGCTCTCACTGAACTGCATCACTTCCATACAGAACTGGAAAGAGTTGGCTCCTCACTTCTTTGTTTCAATTGACTCTTAATCTTCAGTTTCTTGATCCCTTTGAGTTCTCTTATACCCATTCCTCTCTAGCCTCATCTTACATCATCTCCCCCCCCCCCCCGCCCACACTTAGAATGCTCAACCCTTGCTTTTCCATTGCTGTCTCCACCTCTTCCTTCAGGTCTCATTATGATATCTCTTCCTACAAAATGCTTATTTGATCCCTACGTACATTTAGATAAGACTTCTCTACCCTGTGTCTCTCAAATCCTTTACTTTTTCTTACTAGCATTTACTGCAACTTGTAATTACACATTTATTTGTGCAATGATTTCTTAAAATGTGTCTTTCCTGCAAGACAGAGGCTCATAAGGGTAAAGATCATATTGACTATGTATTCATTGTGGTCTCCTCAGCTTCTAGAACCACGCTCAGTACATAAAAAGTCAGATGCCAGACCATTGTGGCTCAGTGGTTGAGCATCGACCTATGAACCAGGAGATCATGGTTGGATCCCCAGTCCGGAGCATGTCCAGTAATTCTCTCTCATCACTGATGTTTCTCTCCCTTCCTCTCCTTTCCTTTTTAAATATATTCCAAAATTAAAATAAAAAAGTGCTCAGTTAATATCTGTGTGCGGGGGTATGATTGAATCGTCACGCTGTTTTCACTTCTTCACTTTTCTTCTGCAGGGCACTCATCACTCATTTAGTTCTTTGCTATTGATGCGAGCATGCCCTTCAGTTGGCTGAACTTGTATAGATGAGAAGCTCCAGCATCTTAAGTCTGATGTATTCTTTGTTAACAAGCACAGCTCTGCATAAAGACTGAATGATGGCTGCAGCTTGCTGAACCCTCGGCCTCCATCTCCCCGAGCGGCCACTGTTCCATGCTAGTTCTTTCCCACATCCAGGCTTCAGGAAGCCGACACTGGATGGTTATCCCAACTCGCCCATGTGCCATCCACCAGGAAGACTTCCCTGACTCCCCAAGCTGATGGAAACCCCTTTTTTGTGTGATTCCAAAATCCCCTTTCTATTTTGTTTCAAATAGTATTATAGCTGACAACGTACCCCACTGTCCCTCTCTATGGCTCTTAATTATCCAGCATATATTGTTCAAATCAAGTCCAGGACATAGCAGCACTTAAAGAATTTGATAAATGATCAGATGCCATGATGATAATGATTAAAAAAATGTGGTTATAAAGAAATAGAACATCAAAAAATAATGTCAAAGAGCAGAAAGTAGTAAACTCTTCCTAACAAATTCTTGTTTATTTTGATAATCAAAAAACCCTCAGAACTCCAAGACAAACTAATGTTTGCTAAGAATGAAAACAAGCAATTGAGAAATACCATAGCATGACTTGGGGATTGAAAGAACGTCAACATGTTAACTTTTATTGCTAAGATATCAAATCAGATGGTGGTGAGTTCCTTTTTATCATGTATTTTATTAGTGACGGAGCAATATTCAACAGAACCTCTCCATCTCAGTTTAAAAAAAAAATTAGCTTAGTTACTGAGCCTTTAAACTTAAGTTAGCACTTAAAGTGGAATAATTAGAACAGTGATTATAATTAAGAAATAAGACACTCTGGAGCCTTGCCTTTCTGCAGGATTATGGCATGTCTCAAGCACATTACGCCTGTGACCGGAGGCACAGTGCCTTCGCCTCCTGGGAAATACACTAATCCCTAGAAATCCACAGCTTAAAGCAGCTTTCTGTGTATGTGGATTTTTTTTCAGTATTTATATATCAACTCTGATAAAATTTGTGCTTAACGTTCACCACATTATTCCAATGTGCACCTCAACAATGTTTGACTATTTTTTTCCACATGGACATTTCAAATACTAGGGGTGGGGGGAAGGCAAGACAATCATCATATACCTTTTTATAAATTAACCTTTATGTATTTTTGTAGGAAGTTGTAAGAAGCCTTAACCAGCCTTCCCTATAAACATACATTCTATATAACATTTTGCAGAATTGCAATTATGAGACTTAAAGATCACTGCACTCCACTAGAGTTTAACTAGAGCAATCACCTATAACACTATTGGAGAAAACAACCCAAAAAATGACAATCAGTTTTTACCAAGCAAAACTTGTTTGAAAACGTAAAAAAATAAAGTATCTCATGAATGTGTTCAAGGGCAACTGTTTGTAAAACACGGTTGTCATTTTACTTTCTAATACCACTCCTTACTTCACACTGTGGGAGTTGTAACAATTTTATACTCAAATTGTTTCAACAATTAAAACCATTTATTAAAAACAGAGTCTATGCTCAGTCCATGTGTTTTTGTTCTTTTTGTGAGATCAATATGTTGGCCAGTTGATAATGAGCATTTCATTGCAATGTGTCCATTTGTTAATAATGCCATAGAGCTAAGCTTGCTCATTGATTTAACCTGTGTAAAATACTTAATGGCAAAGTCAAATACAGTTTGATAGAGAAAATTATAACTACCAAGGAATCTTGTTTTAAAATTCATTTTAGAATAAAAACCTATAAAACAATGTTTAATCTCTGAATCTAGCTTGATATGATGCTTATTTACCAGCCACACTGAGAAGAGGTTAAATTCCTTTCCATTCTTATAATGTTCTAATGTTCTCTGGATATTCTATTATTTCCAAAGTGTTGGGGAAAGTCACTTGGATTAGTGTGTGGGGATGAAAGGGAGTGTGGTAATAGTTACCTCTTACCACACTCTTCCAGGACTTATGAACAGAATACCACATCACACATCGGCAGGCAGACTTGACATATTTTCTGTTCTTGTTCACTAATTTTTACTGGTGACTCATGAAGAAAAGCAGAGAGGGAAGTATGCGTGTCACCAAGAATAAACGGGAAATAACGGAATGCACTGGTATAAACTAGGGAAGTCACTCTGGTACGTTTTCTAGTGACTTAGACATCCCACTTAGGAGCTCTGCATTACCCAAAGTTTTCTGATCTTTGGGGGCATTTTCCCAGCTCTAAGGAAAACTCCTATTAGTAAAATAGGTGCATTGTAGTAACCAAATTCAAGCTTAATTGAGCTCTTCCATGTAGTAGTGAAGAGACCAACAGGACTTCTGTACTTGTTTTTCTCCCTTCCCCAGCGGTAACAATGTGATTCTTTGAACAGAACTCACTGCAATTTGTCAGACAGCCATAGTGATCGAGCTCCCAATACAAAGACAGCGCAGACCACGTGTGGAGCTCTGTGAGACATTATGCAATACCATAAAAGGTACATTAAACACGGTCCCTGTTCTAGCTCACTCAGTATACAGGCTCATAGGTAGAGTCATGAATTTCAGCATTTGGTCAGCGGTTGCTTAGAGAATGAAGATGCAGAGCAATGGACCAAAATGGGAGGTGTCTGGGAAACCCCCCCAGCACTGCCACCTAGAATTAAGCAAATACAATGAGCTTGTGACACACACTTATCTCAGCCACTTCCTGCTGAGCCAGGATCACCAAATGTAACAACTTCATCAGCCTCTTACATGCTTTCATCACATTCACCCCATTAATCATACATGCATGCACATACTTTGCCTGATGAAGACGGTTCATTCACATTCATGTCTCAGAAGCTTATGAGACCCAGACACAGTAAATAGATTTACTTCCTGCAAAATATCAAGGGCACATATTGGCCTTGATTATTTCTTTTCTACTGGAAGGATGAATTCAATAATGGGATGGTACCTTTCCCACTTATATTTACTTAGTAGGAAAATCAGAAGAGAAAAGTAACAAAACAGGAATATTATATCACCAAATATCACATCAAATAGTGTTTTAAATTAAACAATACAGAGATAAAAATGTAAACTAAGCTTCAAGTAGCAAATGTGCAAGCACCAAATACTGGGAATTTGCCAAAGCAAACCACCCAAGTTATTCAACATGGCTGACCACCATTGAGACCTGACTAGCATGTGTGTGGGTACATTCATAGTAGGTGTGCATATGTAATATATACTAACCATTCAGTTATTAGCAATATAATACCAATTAGTTTGAGTCTCTGTGAACTGACTCTCAATCTGTCCATTAGCAGAAACCACCACTACTTCTAAAAACTCTAATTGGCAATTTGCTTATCTTTCTGTGAAATGATAAACTCATTAAACACCACTTTTTGACAATTACTTGGGCCAGCTGAAAAAAAAATTAATGCTAATTTAAGTATAGGTCCTAGCCTTAAGTAAGCATATACTATCGGGATAGAAAAAATATATAGTGTTTTGAAAAATTACTCTTTTTCTTTTCAGGTTTATCCCATTCTTATACATTCTAAGAGAGGTGTCATAAACCAGCCATTAATCAGATGCTCATGACGCCCTAATGTGTAAAACTATAGTCTTTTAAAGATTATTTAAATTAGTGTATGGGGATGATAACCTTGTACTAACATTTAAATTTCATCGAAAGGTTCAGAAGTTAGACTACAAAGATGTCAGTACTTCACTATTCCCTAAATGCCAACATGCTTCTGTTCGTTAGGATTCAGCACGTCATGTTCCCCTCATTTAAAGGGTTTCAAGAAGGTCAGTGTGCAACCTAGTCATGTGCTGAAACAGCGAAGTCAAGTGGCTGAGTTCAGAAGTCTTAATTACAAATAAATTAACCGAAAGAGCTTCTATTTTTAAAGAACACACATACAGTAATTTATGAATTAGGAATAATCATAATTCTCAGGAGATGAGTGTCTTGTACATCTTACAGAGTATTCATTTTTCTATCTGCTTGTAAAATGACAGCATTCTAATTATTCTGTCAAGGTTAATATACCCCAAATTAGACTCTTAAATCTCAAGGGATGTCTTTTTCCAATAGCCACTACATCTCATTTGTGACATTTTTCCTCCCTAAAATTATGTGTTGCAAAAATTTTCATAAAGTCAATTTATATACCCAAGAAACCTCTAAATCAAAGGACTAGAGTGGTACAATCACAAGATAAATTAGAGGAAGTTGTTCAACTTTTAAAAAATCTTAACAAGTGCTTTGAAAAGAATCTTGAATATGGATTTTAAAAATTGTTAATAAGCTTGAAATTTCAACTTCTAGTAGGATAAATAAAACTCTAAATGAGGAAAATAAATCCAGATAACATATTTCAATTAAAAATGAAAGTTTTGAATCAAAGACAATAAAGAAACCATCGAGGCAAAAATCTAAGTGAAAGGTGGACCCAGGAAATTAGTAAATATGAAAGCCTAATTTTATTCTGAGAGTAGAGGACAAAACTTAGTACTCTTGACATTATTCATGTGTACAGGATATGAGGAAGAAAACAACTCCTAGAGAATGTTGACAATAAAGAGTTTATAGTAGGCCTTCATAATAGGCATGCACAAAAAGCTAGGACATAAAAAAGCTATACCAGAAGTGCACTAGTGTTGAAAAATAAATTCACTACACGGAAGAGATCGACAAGTAAACTTGACATCCTAACACTGGCAATGGGTGGAGGGGGTTGAAGGGAATCACATCTGAATGTACCCTTACCAAATTCCAAAAACCAGAAGCTGAAATTTAATTCAAAATAATTCTGGCAGTAATGCTCCCAATTGGCTGGCAGGAAAAGAAAGGTACATGCATATTCTCAAACAATCGCCACAGTATTCTAAAAAGCAGAACTTAAAAAAAGAAAAAGGGAAAAAAAAACTTACAAGGCACTATGAATGAGACTGTGAGGCTGCAAAAACAACAGAATCAAGTCTTGGGAGACAGCAAATTACTTAAGAATGTGAAAATTGAGAATAAATGTTTCCCGTATTAAAGAAATAAAAAAGGCTTTAAAAACAAATAATAAGACACCATAAACATGATGCAACTGGTCTTACATAGAACAAATGGGAAAATATAATTAAAATGAATTATAGGATGAATATATAAAATGGCATATTAGACAGCATAAGAGAAAAACTTAATGAAACGGAAGTAAGTTTAAGAAATAATCCAGCCGAACCCGGTTTGGCTCAGTGGATAGAGCGTCGGCCTGCGGACTGAAAGGTCCCAGGTTCGATTCCAGTCAAGGGCATGTACCTGGATTGCGGGCACATCTCCAGTGGGGAGTGTGCAGGAGGCAGCTGGTCGATGTTTCTCTCTCATCGATGTTTCTAACTCTCTGCAGCTGGTCGATGTTTCTCTCTCATCGATGTTTCTAACTCTCTATCTCTCTCCTTTCCTCTCTGTAAAAACTCAATAAAATATATTTAAAAAAAAAAAAAGAAATAATCCAGATGCAGCCCATACAAGTTAAGAGGTGCAACATACAAGAATGCATGTTCCAAGTGTAGTGAAGACACAGGTAAATGGTCCAACATGTATCTAGTCAAAGTTTCAGAACGAGAATAGTGAAAACAAAATCTTCATAGTCCTAACTGCTATAAAGTTCCAGATTTGCCAAAAGTTAATAAATTTTATATCCAACAAATGTCAAGCAGGATAACTTTGAAAAACAAAAAATGATAACTATATATACAGTAAGTGAAACTTAAGAAAAAAGAGAAGAATTGAAAACCAATGAGAGGAAAACAGGTCAACCACAAAGGAATTAACAGTACCTAACAGCTGATGTATCAGCAGCAACCCCGAGAGCCAGAAAGAGTGGACTGATTTTTTCTATGTGCTGAGAGTTGTCAATTTACAACCCTATACCAACTGAAACTAATTTCTAGCCCAGAGAGAAAAGAGACAGCAAACATGAGTGCATTTGCTACTTAAGGCACTGTTAATTATGAATGTCAGAGTACATAGTTTTTTAAATGAATCTGGATAAGCTAATTCTGAATTTTTTATGGAGAATCATACAGCTAAAAAATTAAAAAATATGCTCTGAAGAAAAACAAGATGAGGGGACATGCCCTACCAATGAGTCCACCCCATACGATATCGAAAGCCTTCTCCCACCCTCATCCTTCTCAACACTTCGCTTTAATTTGCCTTTTATTCTGAGAAGTGAAAATAGGATTTATCATCTCTCAACATCCCGCTTAATATTTAATGTTTATGGATCCACTCCCCATATTAGAAAATACACTCCACATCACAAGGGTATTTGTTTTGGGCACTGAGTTATCTCAAACATCTAGAACAGTGCCTGCCATATAATAGCTGCTCAATAAATACGTGCTGGGTAAATGAGTAAATTGAGATGGTAAAGCTATAGACAACACAGCCAATGGACCAGAGATCTCAGAAACAGACCTGTGACATATCGGATCACTGGAGAAAGGGTGAATTTTCAGGAAATAGTCCTGAGTTAATTAAGTTATCCAAATGGGGGGGGGGTGGGGGTGGGAGATAGTAGACCAGTAATTCACATAACATCCAATCAATTACAGGTGGATTGAAGATTTTATGTAATACCTTTAAAGCAACAACCAAACCATACCTTTAAGAAAACAACCTGAATGTCTATAAAAAATGAAACAGATGAATAAATCAATTTGGATGTATTCCTCCAATTAAGTATTATGTAACAGCTAAGATGGAATCAATTTACTGGGCTGCAATCAATTTTTAAAAAAGTAAGCTGCATTAAAAAATACAAGAATGTACAATTCATAGTAAATATAATTATTGTGCACAACTTCACTTTTAATTGTGTGTGTGTGTGTCCTAATTTGTCACTTATACATATTTCTTGTGTTGGCTGCCAGTCAAAACTAATTGAAAAGCACAGATCTATAATAATGACAATGGGTAATCAACAGGTACTTATCATCAACATGGATGAATTAAAATATATAATGTAAGGAGAAAAGGAAACTTACCGAAAAATGGGTATTACAACATTCCATCAAGACGCAATAATATAACGTTTAGGGATATAGAAATACGTAGTAATCGTCCATCCTTAATCTGTGCAGTAACTACATGGAATTGTTTATTTTACTGTTGAAACTGTGCATGAATTTTTACATGTATCCTTTGGTATATGTGTTTCACAATAACAGGCTTAAAACACGAGTATTTTAAAATATGCACTACATTTTGTAATCAGAGAATGATCACACTGTGTATGGCTCTGTAATTCCCTCGTTCAGCTCCAGGCAGAGGAGGTGAGTTAAGAGGAGAAGAAACACTGATATAGTCTGTGGTTCAGGAATTCGAAACCATGTCCTGCAGTCAGAATCCCCTGACATAAGAATCATTTCTTCTCAACAAGGAGATAAAATATTCATCCAAAGACACAGAGGAGGCAATGAGATAAGAAATATGAAGCCTGAATACTAAACTTAACTATCGTCTAATACTCTACAATGTGATCATTGTAACAGATTTAAAAATTTCTCATTGATGACCATTAAGGTTATTACTTTTTTTAGCCATCACGATTCTATAATGTACATACCTGTGTATTTCTTTGGATAATGCCTAGCATTTGAAAGTGTTTGAATGCTGGGTCAAACGTTCTGCATATTTGTGGTTTTGAAAGCTACTCCCTAACTGCCTTGTCAAAAAGGCTTTATCCTTCATTCCCACCCCTGCTACAGGAGAGCAGCTGCTCTCCACAACAGTGTGAGAAAGTCAGCTCTGGCTATCATCCTTATATATTCTGCCAATCTTCAAAGCACTTTGTTTTCATTTCCAATTCCCAGATAGTGAAGATGAGCATTTCTTTTTCATTCCTGCCATTCCTTTCTTCTGTAAATTTACTGTTCAAAGCCTCCCTATTTCTTTCCTGTTCTTTTTTTCATTATTTTCCATTTTGATTCCTAGGGACTTCTTTCATATTCTAGATATTTAATCCTTTGTCTGTTAAATAGTTTGCAAATATCCTTTCCTATTCTGTCTCTTGTTTTTTAATTAGGTGTATCGCTTTATCACATATGTGTTTTCCATTTTTATATAGGGTTATATGTAAAATGATTCAAGGTGAGAAAATGTGAGAAGGATGATAAATATCTCAAAAATATTCTTCAGATCAATACTATCTATACAAATAATTTGCCGGAAATAAAACGTTTGTTCTTTTTTTAAACAGTAAACCTCTCTAATGGGTTTGAGATCAAGGTGTACTTGTGAAAGTTACAGTTTTATATGAAATAAAATCAGCTGGAATCAGAATCTATTCACTCCTTAACCTATATAAATGCAAGAGTGTCTATGTAAGGTTCTCAGAAATGAAAGAAATCAGCTAAACTCACATTCCATAAAAGAGTAAATCAGCTCTGATGCACGTGTACAATCTTTAGAACCTGTTTTTCATATAAACTCAAATAAGTACCATCAAGATTCTAAGAATGTATTTTAATGCTATCCTTTATATACTAACAATGTAATTTTTAGTCTTTGAGCAAAATCTGGGCAATAGTAAAATATATACCCAGTTGGTATTTTATGATTTCTATAAGTAAGCTTATGAAAAATTTTATAAGCATTATGCAAAATAACAAATTATGCCCATCTAAGGTTAAGATTTTCCACCTGAGAAAGTTGTTCAAGACAGAAAGTTAAATCTTGAATTACCAGAAAATACACATTTACATAAACTAGTTATTTTCTTCTTCAGACTTCCCTTTAAGTCAGCAGGAAGATCGTAGAACATAATGAGTGGCGGCTACATATACTTTTTATGGCTTCTAGTTTATTCCCTTTGAAGGTAATATTAACACCTGTCAGATTCCACTATATTACATTCTACCAAATTGACTTTCAATTCAACACATGCCTCTATTTCCAACTCTCATTTAGCTATAGTTAATCTTTAGCATGCACAATCCATTTTCCTATTTTAAGATGTGTACTCTGTCGAATTTGTATCTCAGAAACCTTGCATCTTTCTTCCCCCTCCATAAATTGACCTAGAAATGTGGTTCAGTGTGCAGAAGATGGATTAAGAGAGGTTGGAGTCAAAGGTCAAATGGTAATAAAATCACATATAAAAATATAACCTTGTCATATTTAAAAGTATACTTTGAAGGGTAAGTGAATAATGCAGGTTATTAATAAAGTTTGAAATAAAATGGAACTTACAACATATGTGTTCAAGTTCTTATATGAAATCAATGTCTTATAAATTTTTTATCTCACAAAATTTTAAGACGTTGATTTGAGATAAAATGTTGATAACTCAGGAGAAGAAATGCTTTACCATTTGCTCAACAAGTACTTCTTGACTGCTCTCAAATGCCTGATATGATGCAGGACTACCTGCATTTGGCTCAGTTCCAGGTCAGGGCACATGCCCAGGTTGTGAGCTGGTTCTCCAGTAGTGGGGGTGGGGGAGGGGGGAGAGGGAGGGAGGGGAGGATGGGGGAGGGGTAAAGTAGGGGGGCAGGGGGTGCAGGATGCAGCTGATAGATGTTCCACTCTCACATTGATGTTTCTCTCTCTCTCTCTCTCTAAAAATCAATTTTAAAAAAACATCTTAAAAAAAAGAATAAAATTTCAGAAATCAATAGTATAAAAATATAAGCAGCTTTGGGAGCTTCTGAATAGCAAATGTGAATGAAAAGGAAAAGGAAATAACGATTCTTAGGAAACAAGTGCAAAAGTATGTTTTGATGCAAAGAGGTAAGACTTCAGAGACAGACAAGGGCAGACCCTCAGGCGCAACCGCTATCCTGGCTTTAAACTTTGGGTCAGTTAATACGGAAACTGAGTTCTGCAGGGGGTGGCTGTGACACGGATACCGCACCACTTGCCTCACAAGGTTGGATGGAAGGTCTGATGCCAAGACCCAGCACGGTATTTAGTAATTCACAAACGGCAGTTCTCTTATCTGTCCAGCTGGGAGGTGACTGTCATACTTTTGGCCAAAGCTTGCCTCCGTTTTTTTGTTTTTGTTTTTTCCTCCAAGCTTTCGCTAGTGCAGCCATTCCCAACACGTGGGCCCCAGACTAGCAGCTTCGAATTTGTTAGGAATACAAATCCCCAGGCCCCGGGGTAGACTCACTGAGTCAGAAGCTACGAGGGCGCCTGGGAACCGGTGCCATCAAATGAGGCTCACAGAGGGCTCTGGTGCGCCCAGTTTGGGAGCCACCCTTACCGTGGCTCTGAAGCTCCTGCAAACGTGGCCGAGCCCTGTAACAGGACCTCCTCCCCTCCCCCTCGCAGGTTCCTAAGGACGCATTCCCTTCACCGGGTGCCGCAGTTTGGAACATTAAGGCAGCAGTTGCCAGAGACCCAACTCCTGTTCTGCACAGCAATGTTCCTCATCAGCACTCGGGGGTAAACGAGGCTTTACAACATTTTAAAGTTTAAAAATACATCATTTCAAAATCATTTTTTCCAGCACATTTGCTCAGAAATCCAAGCTGGCTGTAACAGTCACCGGTTCTCCAACTCTAGGGGTTTTTAAAAGATACATTTAAGTGGGGACATCCCTCTAATTTTTCAGGCGCATTTTACAAAATCTAATTAGTTTCCCGCCCTCCATTCTGTAGGAACATTTTATTCTCTCATTGACACTGATCCCTCATCATTTCCAATAACTCTCCATACAAGCTCTTGTCAATATATTGCTTCTCTATTTTTTCTTCTTTCAGGCTCTTGTTTAATCCTCCTCATTTGAGAAAACATTGTTCTTTAAGGGAAATGAAAGCATCCAAGGCCACCTAATTCTGTACATTCACCTTCCTCCCTCACCCACCACCCATGCACGTATGTGGGTGTCAACACATCTAATATTTAGTAGCCACCGGGGAGTTTTATATCACCTCATTTCCGAAGCTGGAGAGATTAGAGGTGGGCTGGAGAGATTATTGCTTTGAAATATAACTACTATTATGTGTACACACACTCTCTCACATACACACAGTATCCTGCTACAAGGCCAATCCTAAAATAAGAAATTAATATATAAAATATTTTTAAATTTTTCAAAAAATATTTCAGTCTGACTAAAAATTATTCAGTTATTCATTTTCTATGAGGCAGTTGAACCTCCTGAAATATCACCAACCTGAATTGTTACTCATTTAAAATAATCTAAATTCAATTTGCTATTTTTTTCTAAACTTCCTATATTATAAAAGTTTTTGCTCATTCTTTTAGATTTGATTTCTTAAGTTGTATTAACAGCAAATAACTCATTTTTGCAAAAATTTGCCTGATGCAGTGATGACAATTTGTATTGTATACAATGGGCACATTCATCGTAAATAAAACAGAGGAAACCACCGTGTTTCCACTAGAAGAGGGAGAGAAAACATTGTTTTCACGTGAAATAGGGAAAAATAAACCCTGTGGAATTTGCCCTCATCCTAAAACAAAGGGAAGCCGGCATTTCAGTTGCCATATAAAAATCTGTATATATCTTGCACCTTTGGAGACAAAGTCATTTAAAGGGGAACATATCTGAGTCATGGTGCCACCTGAGCAGACACTGCCACAATACATCACCATGCTGGAATGCTACTTATTGCATCTGTGACTCAATGAGACACAATAGCGGCCACTGAAAGGGCATCAGCGGGGCCTGTGCACAAACACTGAGAACACATTCACCAACACACACGTGCGCGGGCGAAGCTCCCTTTGGAATGAGCCCAGTTTTAATATTTTTATCAGATGATAATCCAAACGATTAAAATCCCTAGGCCCTTTAAGTCAATAAAACCAAATTTAGTTATTAAAAGATGTTAAACAAAATGTATTAATCTCTCACATGTCTCTTGCTTTTAAAAAGGTAAGACATCTTGTAAAAGTATATTTTGAACTATGTATTGACTACCTGATGAATATAGCATATAAAAGGAAAAGCTTGCATTCCTATAGAGTCTTACTTAATCAGGGAAATTTACTGGATGGCTTCATTGTCATTACTAAAAGGCAGGTTCCACTATGATAGTTCATGTGGAAGTGTGCCACATCGGGGGTCCAATCACACTCCAGTGGATACTAATTAAATGCCCCATGTTATTGAGGGCGGAACAGCTAACTGGGCACTGAGGGTGTGAGTTACAGCCAGAGAGAAGTGCTATAGCTGTAGAGGCCCTTCATTTCAAAGGGAATTGTTTTTCTTTAAGTCCTATAATTTTCTATGGCACATAAAATCCACTTTCATAACATTTTTATGACCAACAAAGTATATGATCATTGTAGACAATCTCTAACCTAAAAACCACAGAAAAAAATATATTCCGTAATCCCACCTTCCAGAAATAACTACTTTAGCATTGTATTTTCTTCATATATGACTTCGTACAAACACACGAGCACTGGCCACATATATGTACACATGTACCATATTTTTGTCTCTGATATAATTTAAAGGGATTTTAGAAACATATATGGTCACCATTTTAACTATCATATGTATACAGTTTTAAGTTAGATACAAAGTTTATATGCTCAATATTTATTATTAACTTGCTTCACAATATCAGAGACACAAAATTCTAATTTTGAGATGCAAAATAATCTGCTCTCAAACATAACAAAATACCACCACCCACTGTATCTCCCTTGATAGGCGCAATGTATCTATATACTTAATTATCCCACACAAGACGAAAGAGTACCTTAATCATTCAATGGGAAAAAAATTATAAATGAAGCTAAAAGCTTCATTCATTTAAATGCTAATTTCAAAATACATTAGAAAAATGCATGTGTTTATTATACCTCATTCTCAGATGTTTTGATAATTATAAAAATATTTTATAAATTAGTAGGTAGGTACATTGAGTACTTTATTCCGAAATTGAACTTGTTCATTCCTTAGATCAATAAATCTCCCTTTTCAACCATCACAGCTTTCCTAACACAAGTATGGGGGAAGGACTAAGGAAGGGGGGCAAAAATATGCTGATCACAGCTGCATTATGCTATATTCTGCAAAAAGCATTCTGCACCAAAGTGCATATCATCTACCAAGTCCAATGCATGTTTGTCCAGAGCTGGGTACAGGGTGTGGCTCCCTCATCTGCAAAAAGTTCATTACCTAGAGACAAATATATACCTATTCCAAAGAGCTCATTTCAATACTGCATGCAGCTCTCCACGAGCTTCCCTGTAATTATCTTATTTTATACATGCAAGAATCCTGCAGGGTACCATTTCATAAATAAAATCACCCTGTGTGAGGTTAAGTGGCTTGTCCCAGGTTTAATGTAAAAGGTAAGTGGTGACACTGGGACTGAAGTGCAGGTGTTCTAGCTCTAAACCTGGAGTTTTTTTTCCAACCACACCGCACTACTGCAATTAACAGGGTACTCGGAATCAGAACTAAAAACAATTACTCATCAATTCATGAAATGCAGGTGTCTTTTTCAGCCCATGCTGACACAGGAAAAGTGATTTGATCACTTTTGGTTTAATAAACACTCCACTGCGGAGGATAGAGGTAGGAGAAATGTCCTTTCTCCTTGTGTTTTAAGCTTTTGTTCTAATTTTCCTTTTTTCAGCTTCCATCTATTAATTGCCAAAATGCCTCTTCATGGTGGAAATATATTATTTAATGGACTGTTTTGCTCTCCTAATGATATATATATATATATATATATATACTCAAAAAAATTTTAAGATTTATATATAGGTATTTCTATTTGTGCTTTAGTCAGATACATATAATTTTACTTCACTTAAACATATTTTGTCCAGTACTATTGTAACGTAGCTCTGTTACAGGATTCATTTGCTTGGTTAGTTCATGTTAAAGAAGTATTTTTATTTCCAATTATTTGAATTTTAACCCTTTAAACCACCTCTGTCTGTCCAAACACCAGTACAAATGCATTTATTGAGCCTCTATTCTGCACTGGGCACTGGGTGTACTGAATACAATTGATGTATTTGCTCCTGAAGACAACAGACCAGGAAAGGAGACGTGTAAAATGAATACAAATACATATAGAAACAGTAAGAGCAACTGTGAAGGACAAAAATGGTCATTTATGAGTCCTCGGCTTTCCTTAGATGATACTTCATATGAGAGCAGAAAGTTATCACCAGGTGAAGAGCGGGGACTGGGCTGAAGTAAGAGGAACATTGCTGATGTGGGAGACTGTTAGGCTGGAAGAAGAAAAGGCAGCTTCTATGGTTGGGGCAGGGGAATGGAGAAAGTGATGGTGAGGAATTTGGAGAAGTAGAGCAGCCAGGACACTCATGCTAAAGACCGGGATTTTATTCCAGGTAAATCTACGGCATCAAAGGGTTTAAGCACAGAGAGGATATGAGCTGAGGTATGGCTTTGGTTAAGTTAAACCACTGCCGAGACTGGTCTGGAAAACACAGTCTTTTGTGGGGGGGAGGGAGGGGCTCTGTTGAAGCAGCAAGTAACATGGGGCTCCTCAAGTGCCTTTCGGCCTTTCCCCCAACTGTGGGAGAAAAGGGGGAATCTCCAATCTTCCTGAGCTGTAACGTTCAAAAATGGCAGTGAATACCAAGTGCTTTTAGTGCTGAATACTTGGACTCTTCAAGATTTATCTACAACATGGCACCCATTTATGTGACTATGAAATTCCTGATGATCAAACCATAATAGGGCATGCACTATACATTCACCATTTTTCATGATAAATGAAAGTATTGTCAGATAACAAGCTGGAGTTGGAGGGTATTTTCAGTGCAATAAATCTTCTTCTATAACTTAATTGCCTGCTCAGAACAATGCTTTTTCTTTTACTCCAGCAATAATGCCAACTTACATCTGTACAGCACTTCCGTTTCAAAGCATAGTAGTTCCTAATAATAGGGACCAGGCGTTCATTTTCCATTTTTCTCTTTATAGTGCCCAGCATACTTTGCTATAGAACTAAGAGTTCTTTTGTTTTAAAGACAACTAGTAACTGTGAGTTAGAAATGTCACTGACAAGGAAATGTACTACACTGGGGGGGGGGGGGGGGGGGACCTTCTACAGTATGACTGTGCTGTGTCATAGCCCTGTCTCATGCCTCAACCCCAGGGAACCCTCCACAGCCTAGAATCCACTTCCTCTTGTAGGTCACTCTCATTTCACCTCCCTCACCAGTCTTCTCTTATCTCCACTGCCCCACCACACACACAGAGTTCCCTAATGCTTATGTTCTAGTTGTTCTTTTAATGTGATAGGTCATTCTCACCTCCCATGAAATTCAACTCCTTTCAACATGAATACAGTCTATTCGCTGATGAAGTGTATGCAATAAGATGATTCAGTATCCCCTCACTTTCTATATTTGAAATAGAGGCCCGATGCACGAAATTCATGAAGGGGAGGGGAGAGATCCCTCAGCCCAGCCTGTGCCCCCTTGCAATCCAGAACTCCTCATTCCTAACTGCCTGCCTGCTCACTCCTTACTGCTTGGCTCACCACTCCTTAGTGCTGCCGCAGAGGCGGGAGAGGCTCCCGCCACCACCGCTGCGCTAGCCAGCGGTGAGCCTGGCTTCTGGCTGAGCTGGCACCCAAGTTGCGGAAGCACACTGACCACCAGTGAGCAGCTCATGCATTAAGTGTATGCCTCCTGGTGGTCAGTGTGCATCATAGCAACTGGTTGTTCCACCATTTGGTCAATTTGCATATTACTCTTTTATTATATAGGAAGGTTATTTAATTCTTGCCCATACCGGAAAAATCAACTGCTGAATCAATTCCACACATGAAAGCAAGGATGGACACTGAAATCTTGTGGAAGTACAATTTTTAAAAATCATTCAGATAATTCAGAATATAATTTTTAAGACCACTAAAATGATAACAGGGCAGTCACTAGTGACTCTCCACAATACAACCTATATAGACTCAGGAGTCCATTGAACAAGTGTGACAAATCCTATTCTATACAATTTACTTACACTGTAGCACACAAAAATCTGAAAACCCGTTTCACGAAATCCATATACCCTGTTGATTAGAATAGTTCCCTCTCAGATAGGAAGGTCCCATTACTCCAGGGTAGGAACTATGACATGACCCACTACAGTGAGAAGGCTTTTGTTTGAAAGGCAATCCATTCTTTAGTTGTCAAATATGTGCAGGAATAAGCCAAGTCAATGCAGTAGATTTGCTTTGGGCGCAGAAAATATTCTGTTTCCCTTTAATTGTAAGCAAATTCTATTCTTACGTACCTTTGGCACATCACCATTTTCTACTTTTCCTCTATTCTAGACTTGATTTTAATATTTCTGCTATGTGATGCTTAAATAAGAGCAGTTTTATTTCTGAACATGTTATAAAAACAATGAAATGTCTTTATAGTAGCTTCCAATTAAGCATGTGAATTGAGTTTGTGCAAGTTTTTATATAAATGTGATATTTAAAGAATGTTGTCCTCATTTTTAGATGTAGTAATAAGAAATTGTACTTCTTTTCCAATTACTTGTAATGGCCACCTCGGTCACCTCTCAAATGCTTTTGATCTCAGCTCCGTCGCTTGAAGAGTAAAATTACATTTCACTTTGAAGTACATTTTCTACTCCTAATTTTTCTATTCATAGCAAAGTTCAAGTAAAAATTTTAAATTACATAGCATCTAAGAAAACAAAGCTATTGGCCTAAATTTAGGAAACGAGGGAGAGTTCAGACAACAGAATTTGGTTAACTTGATAGCTAAAGCCTTAATCTATTCCATTAATAATTCAAATGGTAAGTATAAGAACTCAATTTACTCAGTTACATAGGTAATAAAAGCAGTTAATCGTTTTTAAAGTATACTCCAGCAAAGATCGCTTGAATTCTTTGTCCTGAACTCCATTTGCTTACCAAATCCTGATTGGAAATACGTCTCCCACACATAATAGAGGCCCAATGGGATGGCAGTTATCCCAGGAGCGTGTCCTCCTCCCTTCTCTCCAGCTACAGAGAGTGGATAGCATCCATGGTCTCCTGTGGGAACTGGGGCAGGACGTCGTTGTTGGCTGGACAACAGCTATCCTGAGAACACTAGTCTCCTTTTTCATTTCAAAGGAACAGTGGTGGGAAAACTGATCCCTTCTCTTGAAGGAAACAAATATTGTCCCATGGACTTGAAATGATCCTTATGTAAACCCCACAATAAAAATGGCAGCATTGGAACCCACATTCATTTAAAATCATTTCTTAGTGCATGCACATGATGGACAGTTTTAGTCATGTTTAGCCTCATCCAGTACTTAGACAACTCTAACAATCCATTGTGGAGGCTGCTGCGCTGCCTGTTCTGCTCTTCTGCTCAAGACGGAATATAGAAGGGCTTTTGGAAGGCGATGTGGAAAATCCAGCTTCTCCTAGGATCCTTCTCACATTTCATTTATTTAATAACTACCTATCATATCAGTCGCTGCGTTTCAGAAAGAGAAATATTAATAAAATAAAAATGTGCAATCCCTGCCCCGACCAAAGAATATACTAGCTGTGTTATCGATACAAAGCACTCGATTGGTGCTCTGAAGACCTGAACTGGAATCCCAGGCACGCCTGTAACATGAAGAAAGTGGATGACTAGTGTTGGGCCTCAGTTTCTCATCTTAAATTTGAGAAAATACTACTTTATTTCACATAAGGATGGAATAAGATAACAGGAATAAATAAATAGCTAGCCAGTAACTGTTGGTGGAGTATGAATTTGTATTAAATATTTTATGATAGGCTTCTTATTATTTTAACATTCCCACTCCTTATGCATTGCCACTATAATACATAACCCATATCTGATCACCTTTTCTGATTCATTAAGAAAGGTCTCTGATAAATGAAAGGCAGTACATATTCATAGTTAGGTTTCAGGACAAGATCAGTCAGGATTTTGTCTTCTAAATGGTGGCCAAACTTAATAAAAGGAATTATAATAATACTTGGGAAGCTTTGCAGCCATCAGGTGCAGAAGTCACGGAAGGTTTTGTGCAGAAGGTGGGAATGCACAGGCCCTCTACAAAAGGCTAAAATAGATGTTCACTGAGGAAGATAACCTGTGGATTTGAGTCTAGATTGCTCAAGCTTTATATTCCACTAGTGGCCCAATACATGAATTCATGCGCATTGAAAGGAAATGAATTAGAAGAAATATTTTAATATCGCTATTCGCCCTTTCTCTATAATAGAAGTGTCAACCAAATTCACGATCGACAATGACAGATGGAAACAGACGTGTGCGATTGGCGCCAGCGAGAGCTTTATATGTATCGGAATGCGCGAGTTAACTAGCCTTTTATAGATATAGAATAAACTTGCTTAATTAGACCTGCTTTCTGATTTAACTAAACTTTTTCCAGCCCAGTAAAGCACCCCATCTTCTCTTTCAGTTAACTGTAAGCAACACCGCAATAAATATCAACACGAAGCCAATTATTATTGTATATCACACAGGGAGAGCAAAGGGTAAAATATTTAACTGCAGCAGTGTTTGACTATATTATGTGCAGTAAGAAAACCTGAAGTCCCCACCGTTTCTTACATCTTTTCAGTCGGGTCAAGTTTCTAAGCTTTCTAAGTCTCCGTTTTCTGGCTAACGAAACAAAAATAGGATTCCACCAAGTCTTCTATCTACCTACTCCAGGACTTCTGTGAGGATCAAATGAGATGAAGCAAGGGAAAACATTTCACAAACATTTGGTTAAAGTGTAAAATATTTGCACCTGGCTATAAAGCAAGTTGTGTTCCTGAGCTGAAGAAACTCCAAGGAGGCTAGTTGCTAGGGAGAGGAAGCCGGGCAATGCTACGTGATGTCATTACTCGGCACCCACAGTGACTGTTTCCAGGCTGGGCTGGGCTGTGGGTCCCCTATTGCACCATGGGGTCTCCACAACGTCGGTTGCAATTTGGTGTGCTGTTTTTCCAGGGTAGTGGCAGGGCCTGTGTCCCACTTGGGGGAAGTCGAGCATTGCTTTGTCGGCTCCAGGTCCGTAGTGTCATTTCTCTGTAAATGGCCAGTGTGCATCATGGAAGCTCCTGCATTGAACATCTGCCCCCTGTTGGTCAGTGCACGACATGGCAACCAGTCAGATGGTTGGACACTCAGCATATTAGCCTGTTATATATACAGATGATAAGTTTTTAATCTCACCCTGCAGTCAACAGTGAGCCAACAGCATTTGGGTAAATGAGTAGCTGATACTAGCCCAATGCATTATTTTAATCACAGTGTGCTAAAGATAATAAATAGAAGGAAAGTCAAAGATTAATATTTTTGAATTCTAATTTAAAATAAAGAGAATCAGGAGGTAAAGATATGTTGGAGATAAAGCAGAGAAATGACATTTCTAAATGGAAATACCTTCTTGGAACAGAACAAGCACTTAAGTGAAAGCAGACACTGGTATGACACTAATCAGGAGAGACAAAAGTGAAGTCTTGCTATACAAACAATTCCCTGGATTACAGTATAAAATATAGCTCTCCACTCTAGCTGTGCATCAGAATCACTTATGGAGCTTTTAAAATGTGTCCACGCTTGGGGCCTCACCCCAGAGGTGCTGATCATAGGACAGGCAGGGTTAAGACTCACCAGAGCAGAGAAAGAACAGAGGGCAAAAACTGAGCCTCAGGGAACTCCCAAGGCAAGGGTGGAAAAGAAGATTGAAAATGAAGCAAGTTTCACAAAAGTAGAAGAAAAGCCAGGAAAATAATGTATGGCAAAATCCAAGGAAAAAAGATATTCCCTGAAAGAATGGGTGGCAAAAACAATTACAAACACTGTTTAGAGATCAATGGTGATGTATCTAATTTGGGAGACAAGAGGAGCCGATCTAAAACAATGTCTGGCTCCTAGTGGGTGCTCAACAGATACGTACTGAGTGGATGACTACTAAGAACAGGGCCTCCTCCCTCTGGGGTTCAGATGAACATCCGCTTAGGAATTCTTCACTGGACCAGCATTATTATAGGGCAAAGGTCTTCACAGGGTTGAACTGGATTGATAAGGCTAAGCTTGGGGTTGCAACTTCCCACTCCTAGACTCTACCTTGAATCTGATGAATCTGATGAAAAAATGACCAGGTGGCAAAGAGGAAAATTTACCAGCTTTCAAAGTGAAAAAAAGATTCATTCATTCTTTCATTCAGCCCACCAACCAGCCAGCCAGCCAGCCAGCCAGTCAGTCAGTCAGATATTTATACATCCATTCTTCAACAGCCATTTACTCCAGGGAATGAAGATAGCACTTCAAAACTTAATCTTCAAGCCACATGATTTGCATTAATTTGCATGTACTTTTAATCTGTTTCAAAACTATAGTAAAGCACATTTAACATGCATTAAAAAAATACTTAGAATTTCTTCTGACAGACTTTCAAGCAAAAGCATATTTTTATTGTGATCAGATTATTTTTGCCTAATACCTACCTTTGTTCTTCCTCATGTCTCAAGTTCACTAGAATGTAGTTTTGTTATCCTAAAAATGTCAGACTAATGGGTACTTTTAAAATCATCACATTAATGTTCTTAATGCAAATTTCAGCTTTGAAGTTATTCATTAACAAAAGAGAAGGCCAGATCTCTTTAACTAAGCATGAACTATCTTCCTACTTCTATTAACTATAACTGCCACTTTTACAAAAGTCTTAAAGGAAACCAATTAAATTAATATATCCGTGCAGTACGTGAATAGATCCTCACCTCTGTCACCATTTTTTTCTCCCTATAAAATGCTCCCTGTGCATTGTGTAATTTCATGCATTTCTACCATTACACTAATATGCAGAAACCTGTAAATATATAAGGCATGATGTTGCCAATGCTGGATTGCTAGTACTAGTTCAATAAACAATAGTTCAACAACTATGAATATGGGTCATTGCTTAATTCCAACTTTATTCAAATAATGGCTTATATATTTTAGGGGTTTTTTAATTTCCCCATGAGATCAATCACTAGAATACTCAATGAGTCTTACATTATAGGACCAAGAACCAAAAGGTATAGGAATAGAATTTTCAAGGAAACAAAGGCAAAATGAAAGATATTATAAAAAAAGAAAAGAAAGATGTTATCTTAATTTTTATAAACAGACGAGAGGCCCAATGCATGAAATTTGTGCAAGAGTAGGCCTTCCTTCCCCCACTGCCAGCACCGGCTTCCCTCGGGCACCCAGAACCCAGGCTTCCCTCTGGCTACCGGCAGGTACCCAGAACCTGGGCTTCCCTCCAGCCACCAGCAGGCACCCGAGACCCGGGTTTCCCTCGCAGCCATGGGTTCGTCCTGAAAGTTGTCCAGAAGGATGTCCGGTCTAATTAGCATATTACACTTTTATTATATTTTTCTCATGTATAATATGTAGACGTAGGTTGAGAAATAAAAAAAATTATTTCCATGGGAACGATAATACTATCAATGTTTAACAGTTTTACATCACAGCTTTGATAGGTAACCCTTTACAATAAACATATGAATATATTCTATTGGTAAATTGCTGGGGTACCATTCCCTAGGGTATGTAATAATAAAGCTCAACGTTTGCTACTGGGAGCTCAGAGGTTAATGAATGGAATTCATTCATTGACTGGAATGGATTTAAAACCCAGCTTACTCCAATTTGACAGCTTAGAATCTCTGCCTCTTCCAACTGCTGGAGAAGAACAGCGGGTGCAGCTGGATCTTTATCAATAGTTCACATGGAGTATTAAGTGCAAATGGACCAACACTTCTGCTTCACTTCAAGGGCAAGTACCACTAGTGATGGAGGCAGAGCAATTTCAGCCAGAGGGCCCTCATGTAGCAGGAACAGTCAGGGTCAGATCATTGTCCTCCCCACCTGGTAGCATCCTTCAAGGCGACAGTCAGATTATGAAATTAAATTTCAGAGGCTCCTCTCCTCCTCTTCTTCCCTTAATTAAATTTATCATTTGACTTGGAATGTCTGGAATTTTTTTAAAGGAGCAAAAACCCGGAAGTGGGTCATTTTGGGAACTACAGCGCACAGGGAGTAAGTCTGAGACGGAAGTTAACACCACTGCTTGACTGTGCAGCCAAACTCATGCTAAGGCACACAAGATGCTGTCAAAGAGGGAATCGATTCAACTACAAAATGAACTAGAAAACTAGGTAGAGCAGGAATTGAGAATACATGAAAATGGTAGCCACCAACTACCACATTCCTGCGAGTCGCATTCTGTACCCTCATCTGGATGGGGATGAGATGGAGCCAGGGCCTTGTTCAAGTCTCTGGCTGAAGCTCATACCAACTTCAGGGGATAATTGTCAGGAAAAGATATCAGAGCATGAATTTATGATTTTTTCTACACTTGATTCTTGGCTCACACATGGTTGCCACTCCCCAACTCCAGATTGCCAGATGAGAATGAAGTTCTCTCTGCTTGGCTCTCATGAGAAATTTCGCTGCCACCCACCCAAGAAAAGAGCTGGCAAGGCTGTGTCCCTGGTCACATCAAGGATTGACAAAATTCCTATGCAAAGAATCAGCGATTCCAAAACCACATCCCTAAGGCATAGATTTGTGTGACCCCAAATACTGCAAGTATGGTTCCTATTTGCCTCAGTCTAGCAGACTGTCAACAGAACCACTCCAAGTTATGCTAGTTTGTCCCTCTCTCTCAGCATCCCCGGAAGGCCACACTTTCTCCTCCAAGGCTTGCTGAACTGTCCCTGCAGCAATCTAGGGTTAGTCTGCTACTACAGTTAATCTGCTACTCAGTGGCCCCAGTTCCTTCAGATGATGAATAACAAAGCCAAAGAGCAAATCAATTGCACGCATGCTCAAGAGACTGATTATACAAATAGATAATATCTGGATCATATATGACAATACAGCTCTGACCCATGAACTCTGTAACTATCGCCCAGAACAGTCAGGATTTGGAAAGTGAGGACCAGTTTCCTCATATTTTGGTCCCTGCTTCCAACTCAAGAACAACCAGAGAAACCCAATTAGTGTTCCAAACCAATCAAATCAGATGCCTCACTCCTGCTGAGCCTGCCTCCATGCCAGCAACCTCAAATCGGAGATGATATACAACTATTTTTTCCACAATAAAGCTTTCCCACTTCCCTGCCTGCCTTGGAGTCTCTGCAGACAGAAGTCACAGAGGTGGACTCACTTGCCACAGCAAACTCTGAATAAACGGCCTCTGTGTGTTCCTATTTGGGTTGTCTTCATTCATTCCCACATGCTCGAAATCTGAATGCTGGAATGTTCATTGCCTCAGCTTCCAGAAGCCTGGGATTTGTAAATAAAAAAATTAATATATTTTCATAATTTCTAAGCAGATGGGAACAGAGAACTAGGAAGAGTAGAAATGGGCATGCATAGATTCTGGACCAGTCATTACTGGTAATTTAATACTTATGAAAAGCTGAACTTTCTCTGGCCTCACTTTTTTCATTTATAAAATGAAGAGGGGAGAAAGCTAAAAGATGAGGAGGATGTTATAGCTCTGATTCTCTGAATGTGCCAGTTAGGAAACCTATGATTCACTCAAGTAAGAACAATCCAAGAAGAATTTATGATAAAGGCTATGTACAAAGATGTGGGCAGGTGTACGAAAACCTCCAGATAACAGGCAGTAACTCCTGGGCTATTAACATGCATGAGCCTAAAGAAGCAAGAGGAGATGGTTCCAGGAATTTGCAAAGAGCTACCTTAAAATGAGTATGATCTTTGATGGAATAACACAGCCAGACTAAGGGACCCCTAAAGAAGGGAACAAGGGGAGGGGACCTAACTTCTCTTTCTTCCTTGCTCCCATTTCTTTTCAGTTCCTTAACACAGTGGAAGCCAGAAAGAAGGGATTCAGACAAGTTGGCCTCCCTGTGCAGAGAGCAGCATAGAAAGAGGTGGGCAGTAGGTCTGCGGAAGAAAAGAACAAACTGCAGTGTTTTGCAGTTGAACACTGATTTGGCTCACAGTGCTTCTATTTGGAGCTCAGATTTGAATAGTCGTCTTTTTATCATCAAAATCCCTAACTTCTTTCCTCCTCTTTATCTTTTTCATTTTCATTAATTCTCCTTTTAATTCCTGTTATCCAAACTGTAGTCTTATACTTCTTTTTCTGATAATAATAGGCAGATGGGATTCAGTGACAAGAAGAATATAAGTTCTCAATCAGCATGCAGAGCATCTCAATAGCATTATCTCCTGGCTTGTACTATTGTCTTTCCTGTATTAATTATAGTTATGTGTGTATCTACTAGACTGTAAGGTTCATATAGGTAGAAAAGCTATCTCTTACCTCTGTACTTACTGTGCCCTGTGTTATATATAAACTACTGGCCCGGTGCATGAAATTCATGCACATTAAAAGGGAATTAATTAGAGGTAATATTTTAATATTGCTATTTGCCCTTTCTCTATAATAGAAGTGTCAGAGATAAAAGAAAATTAGTAAAATGCAAATGAAAATCTCCCTCTTGTCAGAGTCTGGGGTACACCACAGGACCCAGAGTCAAATCCCTGCCCACCTATGTGCACCTCAAAATTGTGCCTGAACCAAACCCAGCCAATCCCACCCACATTGGGTGAGACCCAGACCCAGCCGGCCCCACCCCCGTCAAGCCCTGCCAAGTGGGGGGTGTGGCTTCAGGTCCCCCATCAAGAGTCGCTGGGGCGGGGGGCATGGCCTGAGTTCCCCCAGCCCAGTGCCAGAGCAGGGGGCACAACCTGAGGTCCCCTGGCCTGGCACCACGCAGCCTCAGGTCCCTGCTGATTGGTCATTATGGCATCACCACATAACAACCATTTGCATATTAGCCTTTTATTGTTATGATAATACTCAAACACATTCCACACTAATTCCTAAGCATTACACCATAACACACACCCTTTCTTTGGTTCTTTCTCCTCAAAGATGCCAATAATCTTTATGCTGATAATTGACCAGATAAAAAATAAGAGCACAAGATAATTAAAAGCCAAATAATAAACCTGCAGAGGACACAGCATTCTGTAGCACAAGAATAGAGGTCAATGTAAAAAATACAGGAAGCCCAGCCTGTATGGCTCAGCAGTTGAGAGCTGACCTATGAACCAGGAGGTCACGGTTCAATTCCAGGTCAGAGCACATGCCTGGGTTTCGGGATTGATGCCCAATGTGGGGTGTGCAGGAGGTAGCTGATCAATGATTCTCTCAAAATACATTGGTGATTTTATCTCTCTCTCCATATCCCTTCCTCTCTGAAATCAATTATATATATATATATATATATATAATAAAAGCGTAATATTCTAATTAGACCAGACAGCTGAACGACCTTCTGTACGTCCTTCTGGATGAAGCCATGGCAGCAGGAACCAAGACAGAGGCAGTTAGGAGAAATCAGGCAGGCAGGCAGAGAGGCAGAGTGGTTAGGGGTGATCAGGCAGACAGGCAGAGTGGTTAGGGGTGATCAGACAGCCAGGCAGAGTGATTAGGGGTGATCAGGAAGGCAGGCAAGTAGTTAGGGGTGATGAAGCAGGCAGGCAGAGTGGTTAGGGGCAATCAGACAGGCAGGTTGGCGAGCAGTTAGGAGCTAGCAGTCCCAGATTGCAAAAGGGTGCAGGCTGGGCTGAGGGATCCCCTTTCCCCCGGTGCACAAATTTTGTGCACCAGGCCTCTAGTCTATAATAATAAAAGCATAATATGATAATTAGATAAGGTGTCCTTCCGGACAAAGTTGGGGCTGCAAGGGCTGAGGTAGTTGCCACGGTTGCAAGGGCCAAGCCCCTTGCATGAATTTCGTGCATTGGGCCTCTAATGTGTGTGTGTGTGTGTGTGTGTGTGTGTGTGTGTGTGTGTATGAAAAGCTTGCTGTGGGAAAATAGAAACAACCTGAAATGTATCCAAAACTTTAAAATCTGATAATTTCCATTCATTCGAAAGGAGATAGGATTCCAAAGCAATGCTGAGAGTGGAAGAAGCTGAAGGGAAGAGTTTATCAGTATGTGGTTAATTAATACGTTTGCCTTAACAATGAAGAAAGTTGCTATTTACAAAGGCTATTTCAAATGGCAGTTCCATTGTGGCAGAATGCTTCTATAAAAGGCAACCCAAGGGCTTAAATATTTTGTTCTCGATCAAGAAAGTTAGTAGAAAAAATATGTTCCACATTACACAGCATGAAACAACTTTTAATGAGCTAAATCTGTTTTCCTCATTTCTTCTCTCTCAGTATTTACTGAGTGCCATCAATAAAGAAAGGTGGGGGGTGTTGCCTTCAACTCAAAATAACTGAGAACAAGTTGTGCAATGAATTAAGAAAGATGTCTATTATATAGATAGATATAAAATCCATTTGAAATAAATGTATTTGATTTGAATATTCAAGTCTATTTGTAGACTGCTTATATCTTTATCTATAATAATAAAAGTGTAATATGCTAACTAGACCAGACAGCAAAATGACCTTCTGGATGTCCTTCCAGACCTCCTTCCAGACGACCTTCTGGATGAAGCTGGGGCTGCGAGGGGCAAGGCAAGCCGCCACAGCTGTAAAGGCTGAGCCCCTTGCACAAATTTCATGCATCAGGCCTCTACTATCATTATAAACACATTAACTGAAAAAAATAAGGCTAAAAATACGCTACACATTTTTAAATAGTTAAAGAAAATTTAGAATAGACTTAGATTTACAATAACATTATGAAGATAGCACAGAGTTCTAATATAGCCTACACCCAGTTTCCCCTATTATTAGCATCTTGCATTAGTATGTACATTTGTCACAATTAATGGACCAATATTGATATATTACTATTAACAAAAGTGTATACTTTATTTTTATTTTCTTAGCTTTTACTTCCTAGTGTCTTATTTCTCCTCCAGAATGGCCAAGATTACAGTTAGCTTTCATTTTTCCCTAGTCTCTTCTTAGCTATGACAATTGCTCAGGCTCTCTTTGTTTCTGATGCTCTTGACAGCTTTGAGGAATCCTGGTCAGGTGTTTTAAAGAATTCTCCTTATTGTTGATATATCTGAAGGCTTTCTTATGATTAGACTAGGTTTATGAATTTCTGGAAAGAAGACCACAGAGGTAAAGTGATGTTCTCATCACATCAGATCAAAGGCATGTACTATCACATGACTTATCATTATTAATCTTGACCACCTGGCTAAGTCTGTATTTATGGGTTTTCTCCACTGTAAGTTTACTCTCCATCCCCCGTGTCCATATGGTACTCTTTAGAAGTGAGTCACTATGCATAGCCCACATTAAGGTTTCTCAACGTTCTTGGAGACAGAGTATCACATAAGTTATTGGGAATTCTGTATAGGAGACTGTACTTCCACCTATTTATTTATTTATTTATTTACTAATTCATTTATATCATATAGCCTATGGATATTTATTTTTCATTGTGTTATACTCCCACAACACATTTTTATGCTGTGGTTCAAACTGTTCTACCTTTGGCCTTTAGGAGTCTCATTCAGCCCCTGTGTCATCTGACATGCTCCTATCACGGGGGATTTTTTTGAGTACTAATGAAACTTTACTTTCTTTCTGGCATTACAGGATGATTCAGACTTTCTTGTATATTATTATCCCAGGCTGTCATTTTCTAGGAATCCTTGCTTCCTTTTATTCAAATATGTCTTTAGAAACCAAAATTTGGGTGTTAGGAGTGCTCGTTGCTACTGGCATGTTGCCTCTAGGCACTCTCAGCCTCCAAAGTACGGAAACATATGTGTGCATAATAACCAATATGTATGTAAATATTTATATATGCATGTGTATATATGTGTGCATAATGTGTGTGTACGAATACTACCTCCATCTGTATTAAGCTAAACATGCATTCCTACTGATGTCTTCAGCTCTAATCCATTATACAATGGATCACTCTAGGCTAGCCTCTCTCTTTATTGATAACATCTCATTCTAGCTTATTCAATTTTTAAAAAATATATTTTATTGATTTCAGAGAGGACGAGAGGAGAGAGAGATAGAAACATCAATGATGAGAGAGAATCATTGACTGGCTGTCTTCTGCACACCCCCCTACTGGGGATCGAGCCAGCAACCCAGGCATGTGCCCTTGACCAGAATCAAACCTGGGACCTTTCAGTCTGCAGGCCAATGCTCTATCCACTGAGCCAAACCAGCTAGGGCCCACCTTATTCAATTTTAACAAGTCCTAAAATGTACGTAGGCATATTCTCTCATGAAAATAGCAAAATTTTTAAATAAAAGAATGATCTTCCAAGTGATAGTTCAATTCACATATATAAGACATAGGTTTCAAATTATATTAAGGTGCTAATATCAAGAGATACTGCCAAAGATTTCCTTTGTCATCATGAATCCTATACCTAGTCTCAGGTAGCACAAGCAAGGGTCTTTGCTGAGGCTGAAATGTTCAACCTTCACTCAATATTTCTCTCGGGGCAAGTTATAATTGGATGTCACACCTATTAACTCAACCTCAGTCTGATAATTATTTAATAATTTTTCTCATATTTCTTCTTACGATTGCATTTAGAAGAGCATTAATATATGCAATGATAACATTTTGAGACATATGAACTACTTAAAATTGTAATTACTGTATGATCATCCCACAGGAATCATTGAAACTACACGAGCACAATCAGATAAATATAAAAACAGTACTTAACTGTATTCTAGATATCTACAAAGCTAATGCTTTTATAAACCTTGTTTTTAAAGGAAACAAAGAGTTTGCATTAACAAACGTATCTTCAAAATGACAAATCCATGTGAATAATTAATATCTACTTTCAATTGTACTCATTCGCTGATTAAACCAATGTTTCCATTTATTCCTGAAAGAACATGATTATAGGTAAAAGAGACATAATACTGCCAAGGTCATGCATTTCTTAAGTGAAAGGCAGGCCATATATCCAATTCCTTTTGCCCCATGCTCTCTTACTGAGGGAAGAACTACTAATTTGTTCTTGGCACTCTACTTTTTGGATTCCTAATCAGTTGGAAGCCTTTGCAGAGTAAATCACTCCACAGTGTATCATATGGCAGGTGAATGGTAAAGCATGTGCATATCTGCCTGGTGAAATTATTCTCAGCAGTATGCAGCTTAGTTTATGAGCATGTACCTGCACTGACCAATAAAAAGAGAAGAGTTTTGGAGTACACCTTCAGAAGTCAATTTCACCCTTTAAAAAATACTTCAAATAGACTTGCTCCTGCCAAGATTAAGTAAAAGGAACTGCATTTTAATCTGCTTGCTTGAAACAATTAAAAAAAAAAGATAAAGCATACAAAACAACAATTTGTAGTTTAATCATCAGGTAACAATGGAAATGTGATACACAAGGAACAGTCATGGTGAACCCAAGTGCTTCAGTTCCCTGTCCCTAAGAACAGATCAGGGCGATGCATCCACGTGAAACCCAGCAGACTTCCTGTTCAGGAGATGGCGTTGAGAAACGGAGGAGTCCAAGGCAGGCAGGGTTCATAGGAAAGAGGAGGGAACTGTGCAAAGAAATAACGCTAGCGGTCTTCAGGAGGCCCTCCTCCAATATCTGAGTATCGATCAGACATGTCTATTGGAAAACAACCTGAAAGGATTAGAAATGACAGTGCTAGCCTCCACACAAGGCCAAGGATAGTGCTTCTTCCCAGCAGGCAGACTGAACTACCTCAAAATGCACACAGAACTGGGCAGAGTACACGGAGGGCTCAAGGCTCAGTACTGGGGGATAGTTAGACTGAGCCCTGATCTGGTCCCACCTAACATTTTCTTTTGTTATCTGCAAGAAACCTATTTTATTTTTCCAATTTTATTGAGAAATAATTGGTATAATCATTGTATAAGTTTAAAGTGCCTGAAGGGGGGTTATTTAACAGCTTGTGGAAACACTTGGGAAAATAGCAATGTCCACCACCTTGGTTGTGGTGATAGTTTCACGAATGTATATACATATCAAAAAATACTCCAACAAAACATGTATTGCCAGGAAAAAGGAACCCAAAAGAGCCATTAGGGACCATAATATAAATAGCACAAAGTGGGGGAAGACTTATAGAAACACTAGAGGCCCGGTACACGAAATTCCTGCATGGGTAGGGTCCCTAGGCCTGGCCGGCCATCAGGACCGATTGGGGCTTTCCAGCTGCCGGCCGGACCCTCCCTTGCCCGGTTGCCACTGCCAGCCAAGGCCTTCCTTTGTTCAGTGCTGCTCCCTGGTGGTCAGTGCACATCATAGCAAGCGATAGAACTCCTGGTCTCCCGGTGGAACTCCCGAGGGGACACTTTGCATATTAGCCTTTTAGATAGATGATAGATAGATAGATAGATAGATAGATAGATAGATAGATAGATAGATAGATAGATAGATAGATGGTAGATGATAGATAGATGATAGATGATAGATAGATAGATAGATAGATAGATAGATAGATAGATAGATGAGATAGATAGATGATAGATAGATAAATCTGCAATGCTGGTGAAGAGAGTTCCTGGTGGAGAAGAACTTCCTCAACTCGCTTTAAGAACTGATAGCTCTGCTGCCAACTCTGAGGATGTGTGAGGCCAGCATCCTTGTACTTGGGCTGCCTCTCCTGTTTTCATCTTCACTAGATTTACTAAGTGCTATATTGGAAACTATTAAGCTAAAGAATATTGTTAGTGTGTTAACAGAAAGATAATATACTTTTTTTGTATTCTGGTAAAATATACACACCGTAAAATTTTATCTTTTAATCAATTTTTGGTGTGAAGTTTCGTAACATTAATTTCACACACGCACACACAATCAAGCACAATGCCAAAGATAAAAGAAAACAAATTTAAGGAGAGAAAAGAAGGGCCAACAGCAGGAAGCAGAGTCACAGACTACTGTTATATGCCAATGCCTACCTAGAACAAAGGAAAAGGTAAAAAGAAAAGAGGTAAAGACAAAAAAAAAAAGGAATGAATATATTTAAAACAATATCAATTCATATAGGACAAAGTGTAAAGAACCAGAACTAAGATGCACATTCAAGTAATGAAGAAAATAATTTTAATTGTTGAAATTAATTTCATCAACTGCTTAGGAGGGGAAAGTGTGAAGAAAGCCCAACAGTAACAAAAAGAATGCAAGGATCACCAATGGTCAACTCTGAAGTCTGGAGACAAACTGACCTTTTTTTTTTTTGCTTAGATTCTATGCAGACAATTAATTATTCAGATTCAACACTCTTATCTCATCTCACCCTTTACCCCCGTTTCAGTATTTCCAATACTTCAATCCAGCCAATCAGGAAACTAGAAAGCCCCTAAGAATCTGTCTCATTCTGCACCAAATTCCACAGATCTGATGGGCCCAAGTGTACTTAGAAATCTACAAGTCAACTTATATCACTGCCTCTTGCCCCAAACACTGTGCTAAGCCCTGTGAGATAAGAAAGAGGCTTCAAATATTACACAGGCTTCACAACCCAGGAGAGTATGATGCAATATGTAAATAAAGAATAAAATGGGCAATTTGTGATAAGTCCTTCAAAATATTTTGTTACAACAGACACAAAAATGCCATCCTACCCCAACCTCAGGAGAGAAGAGAGGCCCAGGCAGGACTTCATGAGTACAAATGCAAAGCACAAATAGATTCATGCCAGGGATGCGCAACTCGGCAAAATGTGTGTACAAACAAGTGAGTTCACCCTGACGTGCCGCAGAGGAGATAAAACTGGAAACCTCTTTCGATGTAGATAAACCGGTTAACAAAGACAAATACAAATAGAACTGCAACCCAACATGGAGTTTTGATGAGTCAAAACTTAATAAATTTCTTATAGACATGTTGGAGAGCATTTCAAGTATCTATGAATGTGATGGTGTCTCCCAAGAGAATTATATTAATTTTAAAATGGCCTCCTTAGCCCGTTAAGTCACCTAAAGAAATGTGTTTTTAAATTATACAAAGCATTTCTCCTATCTCATTGGGCCAATGGCATTCTTCCAAAAAAACTCTTCTGTTGTAGAAACCCTGATATGGCAATAAATTTCATTTTCAAAAGTTCAGAAACTTAAGACGTCTCATATGCTAATATAAAATGTATTTATTTCACAAATACGGGAAGACAAATAAACTATCCAGAGCAGTGAAATAGCAGTGTCTGTTTATAAGTTAACATATTTTAATGTACTTGTCCAAGCTCTCTTCTTTGTCTCCACGTTTAATGTACTTTCCCTGTAAGTCCATATTATTTACAGGTGTACTTTCTTGGTACAATATTTCTTTTAATAACTTTCCTTTATGAGAATAACATAATACAACAACAAAACTACGATGCAAAATGAGACCTATTTAGCTCCTTGTGTTGCAAAATGTTGTTTGAACTGATTAGATTTTCTTTCAGGTAATATAATTATTCATCAATAAAATGTGATAATTTATTTCAGTAGCCTATTTAAATAAAAAACAGAAAAGAATGTTACATCTTGATGCATAGAATAACCATAATTTAATTGAAAAATGTTCTCTCATATGCTGTAACTCTTTATAAGTTGTTAAGTTATTAATGATATACTAACCAGCTTATTTTCCTGTGAAATAGTATAACTTAAAATCTAATGAATAGTTTAAAATGAGTATGGTAAAAAAAAAAAAAAACACAATGCAAATCTATCTAAATATAGTCTAGCCAAATATATCTGTCTATTCAAAACATAGAGCCTGGATGTGACTACATGAGACTAGAAGTTGGAAATCACACCAACTCCTTTAGCATGCTGACTACACCTGGCATCCAGGATGGGACTGGATGGACGATAACACACCTGCTAGCCCTCACAAGGATGTGTATAATGTGTAATGCAATGAATATTAATTATATTGGGATGCTACTTCCTGGCTTATGCTCACTCTTCCTTTCTGAAATCTGGCAATGAGAGCAAAAGAGCATAACACTTCCCTACGTGGCAGGCACCCCAGGTTCAACATGAATGGTCTATGTTGAGAAATTCAGAGGAAGAAGTGTCATTCTCCAGGTGGGATCAGTGTTATGCCCACTGTTGAGGTGACGAACTACCCACTTGCCCATATAATATCTTTCCATCTATGATACTAGCCTTGTTTGTGCAGTGCCATACCAGTGACGGGATCTCTAAACACAACCATTCAATCGGGTCATGTGTTTCTAAACATAACAGGTCAATCATGTCATGCTGCAAATCAAGGGATCACACTGGTAGAGGGAGTGATGTAGAAGAGAATGGTGACCGGGCACAGCCATTGGGATTACAGACAACCAACAGTAATTACCAGCATGGCATGGGGACATCACAAATGCTACTACTTTTTCCATTAACAACTTAGAACTATAGTGTTTATAACTTATACCTTCTATTAGAAAATTTAAAGTTGCTTATAAATAAAAACAGAGATACAAAAGAGAGAGAAGCTGAACATGTAGAGTGAGTAGGAAGCCAGTGTCAACTACACTTGTTAGCATAGACCTAACCTTCAATTCCTGGTCACCAAGATAAGAATGGGAAGATTAATACATTACATAGGGCCTACATCTTAAGGAAAATAAATGACCTCCCATTAGCAAACACTAAAAGTAATTTATCACATTAGTTATAATACAAGAGTATTTATATAGAAAAAATATATATATTTTCTACTTATATTGAAAATATAAAGTTAGAAAATGTATTCTTTAACTGCTGCTTATAACTGTCCGGAGTCATAGCAAATGTATTAAAATGGAGTTCTGGAAATGCATTTCTGGGCACACTTAGCTAAGTTCTCTAATGAGCTAATCATATAAAAGTTTAGACTTTGCTGTAGAATGCCTCTCTTGGGAGAGAGCCTGGGTTGCTACCAAATACTCTTTGTTGGTAACAGAAGAGAAATTCATATGCCGTGGCATCAAGTGGCAAGATTGGCATCTCATGGTCAGCTCTGACCAGCCAGCTGAGTACGTTGCTCTGGTCCAAGGAAAGTCCTGACCCTTGGCTATTTGCTAACAATCCCCAAACATCCCTCATGTCTGCCCAAGGGTCCCAGCAGTCCATCCAGGCAGACTGGGAGTTTCCCTTGCTCTTTGAAGTGAATCTGGCACATAAGAGTGGAATGACTAACACTGATTTCCTGTTCGGAATGCAAAGGAATGCCTCCAAAATCACTATCTACCCGTCCTTTTGTACAAACACTGATGGAGAAAGAGGTAGGGGTCAAGAAAATATAATTTCAATCCACCAAAGGCATTGCCGGATAATCAGAATGGAACATCTTCTCCTTCCCTACACTTGGGAAAATATGACCATTTAACTCAGTTATTGTTAAATGTTTACATCCTGAATATTTCTATTCTTTCCATGGCTGATACTATCTACCTAGCATTGGTTTTCAGTTTCTGAGGGACAATGACCATCTACATTTAATTTACTTTATGTGGAAATAGCAGTTTTTTAGAATAGTTTATATTAATGATGATGATAAAATTATATAAATGATCTACAAAGAATGGCAAGAACAATAACCAAAGAAACAAACCTCGCATGTCAGAGAACTCAGTGCCATGATGCTTTACACTGGCATTGTGATGCTGGCTCCCACCAACCCGGGAGCCAACTGGGAAATAGCAGGCATTACAGACTATCTAATCGTATAAGATTACAGTTAAATGAATTACGTAAAAACACATGTAATAAAACCTCAAAACTCATCACTTCCTAGATATTTGACATTTTACTGGTACCCATGCATTTGTGGCTATTTACATCAACTGTTATCTGTGCTGGGAGATTATACGATGGTGTCTCTTGTGCATCTCTTACAGATCTTCCACTTAGTAACACCATGTTGTTAGGTTGGATTGCTCATACTGGGAGTATTTTTATCAAGGTAATTGGCACAGCCTACAGATCAGTCCCACCCAACCTCATCCTAGCCTTGAGCACTGCTTGTTAAATGTTTACCAACGCACCCTGCAGACACTCAGCCAAAATGAATTGAGCACCACGTCAGGGCACTGAGGTATAAATGCCAGCAACCGTTGTTAAAGTGCTGCTTATGCCATATTTACCGAAACGACTGTGCAAGACGGCATTCTTTTTTTTTTTTCTCCAAGTAACCATACTTCTCCTTGGTCACATGGAATTTACAGAGATTTGATTCTTAATATTGAAGACTGACTAAAACTCTTACCTAAGAAAATTCTGACCTTCAAGAAAGAAGAGCAGGGCTGCTTGGGAACAGGACCAGCAACATTTATGAAACCCCAAAGTACTTTCATTCTGTTATCTGAGTCTACTAATTACCTGAGATGGAGATAGTTCTAGTGTCTCTCTATCTTCCCTGGTTCTAAAACACCCCATCACTTTTAAACACATCCATATTGAGATTATGCAAATCAAGGATGGTCGCTGGAATCATAAAGTGTCAGAAAAATAGTTATAAATTGTAACGCAAACATGCCCCCATATGAGTGTATTCCATGATAGTAAAATATGCAGTCTCTGAAAGTGATTTTGACATGTCTGTAACGATGGAAAGGAAAGAAGGAGTGATTTATACTAAAAGAGGTCAATGATAATTAATAATATTAAAAGACAACAGTACTTATTGGAAATACTTGAACTATATTCTCACTTAAAGGATAACCTTAGAGATTTATAATCCTAAAATTACATACATTTTTACTAGCACTGATACAAAACCAAAATACAGTTATGACTAAGTAAGGAGTCTGCTCACTTTCATGAAAAGTTAGGAATCTTTTACAAATCGAATGAGGTAGCAGAGAACTGATGGGCTGTCCCCATAATGATGAAGGCAAAGGAACTAGAGAAAAGACCTCTAAAATATGAATGAAATACTCTGGCTAAAGCTAAAACACTTTTTCCATCAAAGAGAAGGGGGAAGAAAAAGAAACAGAGAGTTGGGTTAAAGCAAGTCTCATATATTTTGCAAATACAAATCACTGTCCACATCTGTCGGTACTATTATTGGTGACTTCTTTTGATCACAAGGGATTAAACAAAAACTGGTCTTCTGGTTTCCTTCCTTATTCAGGCTCATGACAATCAAGGGCAATTAAAAAAATAAATAAATAAGGAGCCGGAAGAACTCTAAAAGAATGTCAGTAATCCTGCTTGCCACCAGCTGTGTGTGAAGAGCTAAAAGATCCTGGTGATGAATGGGTCTCCAAAAAAAAAAAAAAAAAGCAAACCTTATTATTATGTTCAGTAACCCAGATTAAGAGAGATGTAGGAGGTAATCAAGTAATTTGTGTACAAGACATCGAAAAGAATTAAAATTAGCTGAAACACACCAGGTTGTAAACTCTCAGCATTAGAAACCATAGGCCTTTCTAATTGACTACTTAAGAATGTCTAGTACTTCATTATAGGACTGAGTTTGCATTTTATGTGTGATATTTGAAGTACAAGAGGTGCTGGGTATAAGGAGCAGTGTTCAGGAGGTAAAAGGATGGACAGTGGTGGAGAGAGAATATGTGATTATATGTTGGAAAATCCTAAATTCCAGGTTTTTTTCCTCAGCATCTCTAGCTATTGACCAAAAAAAAAAAAAAAAAGCAGCCTTATTTCAAAAGGAAATTCGGGGCTTTGTCTGGTTTTCTTTACAATAAAGCACTAGAAAAATAAAGGGTACATATTATTGTTCTTTGGTCCATATAGAACTTGATAAAAAATACAAAAACTCTGGTCCCAATGATTTGTTTTAAGATTTCAAGTTTAAAGCCATCATTACTATATTCTTTAATAAGCAAAAATAGGGAAGCAGGTTCAAAGGGATAATATTTTAAGTACTTTAGGAAAAATATAAAAGAGAAGAAATACAATATGTTCTGATATTTGTGCCTTTACCCATAAAGTTCAGCACATATCCATAACCAATCAAAAATCTAATAAATGTATATTTGTTACCAGATTCACTATTCAGAATTTTTCTATTTACCAAATTGGTGAAGTCTTTCTAAATTAGATTTTTAACACCCTTCTGACTTTCATTATCAGGCTTCCCAAGGGCGTTAGCTCCAAAGAACTTTCTGTTAAATGTAAAAGATAGAGTCTAGCATTCTTTCTGAAACCTACCCTGTACACATTTTAGTAAATGTGATAACGATAAGTCTCAGGCACTATAAGGCAAAGGATTATTAACATGAAAGAACTTTTAAAAGCATCCAAGTACAAAGTTTCCAGCTCTCAGGACTGAAGGGCAGAAGTAATGGTGGATTAATAAATAGGCATAGGCACACGAATAGGGGAAAATCACAATTATGCACTTCCATTTTCTATACTCTAATAATCTGGGTGTAATAATAACAAATATATAGACAAGATCAATGATATAATGGCCCTGACCCTTGTAAATCTAATAACTGGTACAACCCTTGGTTTCAAAGAGTAAGGTATTCAGATATACTTAAAAAAAAGAGAACTGCAATAGAAAGTGTCCAGAAAACTGGGATCTATAGTTATCACTGCCATGAACTTACTATCCTCAAGTGAGTCCCTGAAAAGGAGTCTCACTTTCTGCAATTGCAAATTGAGCCTCATTATCCGAATGGCTTCAGAGATAAATTCCACTCCTACAATCCTCTGAATCTCCAAAATTCTTCTTTCAGAAAGCAAAATGGAAAGTGAGAATTATTTTAGGAATTCATTCAATAAACAGCCAGTGTTTACTTACTGCTATGATAAGATTATGAATGACGTGTTATTATGAAATACTATGTTTAAGATTACTGTGAATGGAAATTTTCTTATTGTAAAAATAGGAGGGGTATGATATAATATGGGTAAGACATCGTCAATGGGAAACAATGCTATAGAAGGTATTATGAACTAATACTATAGAAAATGAGGCCTAAATTTAAATGTGGAGTGAATTGCTATCATTTTCATTCTGATAGGGGGGCAAGTTAGAAGTTTTCCTGTTGTACTCACGTGTTCCATTCCACACAGCTGTCAGGTGACTAATGAAAAGCCTTTGAGCTTGCACCAATTCAAGATAAAGAAGGTTTTACTTTCTAGTTTCTTTTGGATGAGTATTTTCTCTTATACTATAAACTTAAGTCATAAAACCTTAGGACATCCTGCCAATTTTTAAATCCTTCAGGACACTGACAAACACTAAATAACAGGTAAGAAAACAACAACAGCCTGGAGGCCATGACTAGGAAAACCTCATTCTCTCTTACAGAGACTGTAAATGGCACATTCTTAGATGGTGCTTCGGTGACGTCAACTCCATGTTAGAAAATTTATTGAAAACAGTCGCTGGTACTAAAATGTAAACATTAGAACCCAGTGGACTTTCTGTTACATATAGGTCCCTATTTCTTCTCTGAACCTTAACTGCAAACAAAATAATTCACAAAGCTTGGATCTATTTAATAACTCAAAGACTTGGTTGGTTTGACTTAAGTAACTTCCACGGAGGAGTCACAAAAATAAACCTTTGTGATAAAAGATATATAAGGTAGAATTTGGGGCTCCCAGGACTGCAAGGAAAGTTTTTGGAATAGTGCCAGCCCCACCTTGTTAACTGCAAAGCAACCAACTTGAAACAAAACAAAAAATTAGTAGAAAGATGCAACTCAAGAGGTCTAAATTGTTCCATACCTCTATTTTTCCAAACCATTACAAGATCAAAATTAACCTTCACCAAGTTACAGAAATGGAGGGCTAAAACTAATATTGGTAATAATAGCATGATCAACTCAAATTTCTGAGAATAAACAGATTAGCGTTAGGAATTATTTAAAGTTTAAACATTTAGTTTTCATTAACTGACTGGGAAATATTGCTTGATATCTCTCCTGGTAGTTCCTGCTTCATTACAAAATTAAAATCAAGCCTTTAGAATATTACTTTCCTCAAGTGTATAGTTGTTTCATGCATGTGACTCATAAGTCTTATTTCTTGTAAGGTATCTTATGTAATAAAGGCTAATATTCAAATCGACCGAACAGCAGAACAACTGGTCACTATGATGTGCACTGACCACCTGGTGGCAGATGCTCAATGCAGGAGCTTCCCCCTGGTGGTCAGTGCACACCCATGGGCAGGCATTGCTCAGCCAGATGCCAGCTGATGGGTGGTGAGCTCAGTGGCGGTGTCGGGAGCCTCTCCCACCTCTGCAGCAGCACTAAGGATGTCTGACTGCTGACTTCAGGGAGTGGGCCTAAGCCATCAATCAGATATCCCCCAAGGGCTCCCAGACTGCGAGAGGGTGCAGGCCAGGCTGAGGGACACCACCCCCCCACCGGGTGCACGAATTTCATGCGCCAGTCCTCTAGTTTAAAATAAATATCCAATAACTTCCAATTTCTTAACACACTGTGTTTATTATACTTTTTAAATTACAAATACTAATAATTTGTCACAAAATAAAAACCATCTCACCTACTTAAAAAATATACTCCATTTATGTCTGAGCATCAACCCATGAACCAAGAGGTCACTGATTGGATTCCCAGTCAAGGGGACATGCCCAAGTTGCAAGTTCAATCCCCAGTAGGAGGCATGTAAGAGGCAGCAATCAATGTTTCTCTCTCATCAATGTTTCTATCTCCCTCCTTCTCCCTTCCTCTCTCTCTAAAATCAATAAAAACATATTAAAAAATATATGTATACTACATTTAATAATAGAACATGGCCACTGTTTAACAAAGGTAAGTAATAGAACTGTGGGTGAATAGATGACAAATTTATGTAATTCTGAAAATTTATCTTAATTCATGTAACAGCAAAAAAAAAAAGGAAATGTTCTATATCATGTAATAATACTATATAAAATGCATTCAAACATACTATGATCTGTGTGTTTAAAAAATATATCCACAAGCATCTTTCTATTACTTTAATCTGCATCACAATTTATGTATTTTGTCCTCTCCTATTTTTATGTACATCTCACCTCAGTAGTTTTAGATGAGGACACCATTGCCCAGAGCTTTTAAGTGCTTATCCTGGATCTTTCACACTTATGGGAAGATCTGGAGCTACAACCTAGGATTCCCTTCTGAGAGTCTCACATTTTTTTTCTCTAAAAGAAAACTTACTGTCAGAAATGATGGGTCATCTAAAGGCTATTCAATTTATTGGGCCTTAAATAATTTATATAATATGAGAAAAGATCATCTGCACCTGGATGGCTTACTTTTTCAACAGAACAAATCAGATAAAGAATTCCACTATGTGCATCACAAATCACCACAGAGGAGCAGGTACCTCATCATTACCTTTACACATTCTAGGCTTATTCCTCTGCCTATAGCAGGGGACTTTCACAGACCTTATGAAGTAACGAAGCAGAACTGTTAAGGAAGAATGCATCCTGTAGATAATGCTCATGTAGAATGTCAGATAAGGGGGTGACTCATTTGTCCAGTATCAGCATATCTTAGCCATTCCCTCTGATTAGGGTGCTTGGTTTTCCTAAGTAACAGGCTCCAGTAATGTATGTGCGTTTTACAACCTCATACACCTAGTAAAATGCAAGTGGGTATTCGAATGGATACTTTGGATTCTAAGCATAACCATTCGAAAAGAAGATTGATCCCTGACTTGATACATAAATCATTCAGGAGTAATTATAAAAGCAAATTTATTCATAAAATATGTATTAAACATCTACGACAGACAAGTAACTGTATGGATGTACACAAATGATAGTCACAATGCCACAAGGAGCTCAGTCCAGCAGGATCAATGGACAAATCCAGGTCAATTGCCACACTCTGCCAAGACAGAGAACCTGAGGAGGAGACACCCACCCAAGGTCAGCAGGAGAGACAGAGAACACAGAACAACAAAGTCAGTGCTGAGGTTCTTCCCCAAAGTTCTTTTCCTTTGAAGCAGGGGTGGGGAACCTTTTTTTTTTTTTTTTGGCAAGGGCCATTTGGACATTTATAACATCATTCGGGATCATACAAAATTATCAACTTAAAAATTAGCCTGCTCTATTTGGTCAAGCATTTAATTAACTCACCCCTAATGCCATGGCAGGGCCAGACCAAATGATTTCACGGGCCTTATGTGGCCCACGGGCCAGACGTTCCCCACCCCTGCTTTAAAGGCAATTGACAATTTAGAAATATGCTTTCTCCTTGAAAAGTGGTAGAAAAGAATTAATTATACCAATCAAGGATATATTGAGGGTCCCAAATCCTGATATCTAAACATGAAATGGCTCCGCTGAAATGAGAAGACAGCAAAACTCCCTCACTCGTGTAGTCAAGGGTAAACAAGGCTACTCGTGCTCACATCACATCTGCTCTCCAGAAACCCTGTTCACTGAGAGGGGCTCAGATTTAACCAGATAAAGCTCAGCACTGACTTACAGGTGGCCTTCCGGAATTGCCGCCTTCCATGCCATGGTGCCGAGACTATATACTGAATTGGACAATAGGGCTGGGACTACACTTTCTCCTAATGTTCCTGCCTCCACACCTGGTGATACTTAGGGAGATGTTCCCTCTCGCACATGAGATATTGACAAAAGTTAAGAAGTGTCTAGGAGGGAAGAGGGTAAGATAAAAACTGAAATATAACATCCGGTACTTTGAGGGTCGCATTCCCGGCAGCAGGTTAAACATGCCCCAGGAGAAGGATTCCTTGTTGTAGGGGTGAGAAACAGCAGCACTCTGAATTGAGCAGCGTTCCTTAATCGTAGGGATTCAAAAACGTATGCTGAGTGACTCCCAGGCTGCCTAAAAGAGAAGGTATCCTTTCAAATTTGATGAAATGATGCAAAAAGCTGTGCAAACAAACAAGAAACAAGTATGTTTAGTAGATCTGGACTTAAAACATTGACGGCCTATGTGCCCAGAGAGCTAAGCAGTCCTGTGAGTCACAATCATTTCAGAGACCGTGGCTGGAAAATAGTCTCTAGTCTTATTGATATTTTTGTCTTTATTACACTGGGAACGGGAGCAAAATGCTTGCAGTGTTCACAGTATTTGATGCTGAGAGTGTCTATATTATGATGAATATAGTTTTTCATTGCATTGGTGGGACTGTCATGTACCATCTCTGAACTAACTTGTTTTAGATGTGATGTTTTGTTATTTGCTCCTTAAAGAAAAATCAATGTAGATTTTTTTTTCTTTTAAGTAAAAAAAAAAAAAAAAAAAGAGCCCTACTCTTCATAAATTCCTTAGGAGGCCAGAGCAACACTGACAAGGAAAAATAAATAGGACAAAAAAACCTTATTAGCTAGACTAAGCTCCAGTGACCTCCTTTGGCACCCTGAGATGCAGTAATTTTTCAAATGTTTAGCTTATTACCATCCAAGGAAATGGCAGTAAATCCAGGCCACTGTGTGGAGTCTGAGTGCAAGCAGGTCACTTGGGCCTTGAGATCCAGTGATTCACAGAAAGGAGCCAAATCCAATAAACAAACAACAGGCGAACAGGAAGCACCTTAGCACAGGAGAGGCTTTCTTTGTTTGAGACTCATTTTTCAGAATCCAAAATAAAGGAGTTCAAGTAGTAAATGACATCTATGTAAACAAATACACCCAGAGTGTCCTGACCCTAAGATCCCATATTACCAGGCTATGCCGAGCACCAACTTGAGTTATTCAAGTTGCAGAGAATAACTCACTCCACGTATGATTTATGTGATGCCCAAAGTTAGGTGTCTGGCACACAGTCTGTGTTCCTTATGTATTAACAATGCACTATGAACTGAACTGTGTCACCCAAAATTCATATGTTGAAACCCTAACCCCCTTCCCCAATGTGATTGTATTTGCAGATGGGGCCTTTTGAGTGGTAATTAAATGAGACTGTAAGGGTGGGGCTCTAACCCAAGAGGATTCGTGTCCTTTAAGAAGGAGGGACACTGGAGATCTCTTTCCATGTATGCCCAGAGGCTATATGAAAACAGAGGAAGGCGGCCTTCTATAAGCCGGGAAGAGGGGCCTCACCCCAAACCAGTCCTGACTAATACCCACTGAGTATGACTATACCAGGTTTCTCCATTCAGGTCAGGGTTGATCGTTCCACAACGCCACCAGCATGTTCCAAACTTAACCGGCTCCCTTGGGTGAGGAGCTCGTACATGAAGCCACTGTGAGACAAAACAGGTTGCCAACTCAGTCAAAATTCTTTCACTGCCAGCCCAGCTGAGCATGAAAATAGAGTTTGTGCGTTAGACATTTTCTTGTTGAATCCAACTTAAAGGAAAATGCCACAACAGTTCTATGGAACAGAAATTTTTAAAGCACAGCCACAAATCTGGAATATCACCTTTCCTCTTGTCAGATGTAATGTGAACTAAACAGCATTTATTGTGGGTCCAATTACTATTAGCAACCAATAGTATAAAAATTTAAAAATTAATAAATTTTATTAAAATATTCATATTTCATACAGGAATATAAGGAATTTGTATAAAGGGGATAAATAATGCATTGCCTAATTTAAAAGACATGGTGGAGAACTACTTTTTTTTGCGGAATTATTAAAAATGGCTTTAGTTGCACTGAATTTCTTTTTTGCGTGGCTGATTTAAATGGTACAGATGGATGAGTGCTGTGGTTTTATTTAAGCAGATAAACAACCAGGAGTGTGTTAATATATATTTAGCAAACAGTATTATTTTCACAAGGAATGAAACTCATAAGTGAATTACGAATATGAAAAAACATTCACTCATGCATATGCAGTGTGGAAGACAGTCATTGCAGAGACAAAGGGGACTCACAGCTGTAGCATGCTGGAGAACCAGACATTCTTAGATAATTAGGCTGATCAACATGCTGGCGTTAACGAAACCAGTGACATTACACTCTCCAAAACAGAGTAACACGCTCTGCTCTCAGTTCACAAAATCTGTGACTTCAGTTGTTTTAAATAAGAGATTTAATTTGTATTGTTTCTCATCAAGCAAACTTTTAACAGCATGATTAGCCTAGAAACTTGTAAAGTAAGAAAATGGATAAATATTAAGAGCTGAGTCTGATCATCAAAGCTGAAAAAGCGATTAGCACATACTAAGACATTTGAAATGGCATGATTCATGATGTCACAGTAACAACAGCCTGTGAAGCACTTTGATTCACAGAAGCAGAATCATACTAAAAACAAAAATAAATACATCAACAAAAATAGAGCCAATACGAGTTTCAGGTTAGCTGTATCCATTATACATTCCTATTGAATGTATCACAAGGTTAGAAACCATTAGAAAAGCATCTATTTTTCAAATCAATAAGTCACTAAACTGTAGTGCTTCGCATTTCTGACAAATACACTTATTTTGTTAGTTGAAACTCAACAATGGAACATAATTGTTGCAACGGTTGCTATTGCTGAACACTGACTACATTGGCAGCTAATTCCTATTACCAAAACATTTATTTTGATCTGAAAAGTAAAGTATCAATATTAAAACTAGTTTTATTTTGTAATACAACTAATTGTGGGAATAAACTAATTTTAATAATTACACTGTGCCGTACAAATGAGTAGGCAAAATGATACAAGTCTCAAGTATATATGTTTACACGTACAATTTGAGTTTAAAAATTTTAATAGAATTAAATTGAGACAACGTTTTACTCACCCATATTGTGATTTGTTGTTTACATTACTTTTAATTGTACCTAAAATGCAATAAGCTGCTCTAATAAGTTCCCAAGACTCTATAATTGAGCTAAAAGACAGAAAGTAAGCTTGTTTAGGTATTATAACATGAAAATAAATCACTATTGTTACATATCACTAAAGCCCACTCTACCAATGAGAGGAGAGCACACTTTAAGCTCTGCCTCCTCTAGAGGGGACGTTACCTTTTCCCTGAACAAGATAATATACTAAGGACAGAACACTTTCCATGTTAATGTTCACCCATGTTCAGACTGTAATCCCTGTTAAGCTTCATATTAAAAGGTGCAATGATACATTTTTTCTTTCTGAATTAGATGGAATTTCTCAGAATAGGAAAGGAAAATAATATTTGTTGAAGAGCTATGACTTCACGAATGTACCAGTAACATTTTGCAATGCCAATTTGGGGATATATACATGTTCCCAAATTCAACTGTTTTCCGCTCAGATTTTCAGCTTCTATGCAATGTAAAGTCACTGTACCAAATGAAAGAATTACCGCAGACTTGTATTAGAACGGTTCTAAACACTCTTCAGGGTGGGGAGGTAGCTTGGAGAAAGCTCTGTAATAAATATACAGAATTGGTATAAAAGCCTTTTAAGTTATAGTCAGAAATATCCTATAGAACACATTTCTATTTTTTATAAATTATTAAGAACACATATCTGTTATGTATAAATTATTTTAAAATCTTATTTTCATGCAAGCTCTTCTTTCTTTCTAGATTATAACCAATTATTTAATTATTTGCTCCTAACTATCAAAGGCTAAAATGCTTTAAAACCAAATTCTATAATTTTAGATAATAACTAGTACTGCTAGGGTTTCTATAGTTACCCTGGAAAGGGTCATGCCTGTCTGAAACACATACATTCTCTCTGATAATTAACCACATCATGATAGACTGACAACACTTAATGATTAATTAGGCTAAGAACTCAAACCCTTAGCAGGAGGTAAAAGCACAGAATTTCATAAAGTACTAAATACCTCCCAGAGAGATACAGAATACAAATAGAGCTAAATTTTAAAATTCAGGTTTGCAAATTTACTAACATAAATGTCTCCTTGGGAGTCTCCCAGCAGAAGAAATTAGGAATTATCTGCTTGGCAAATACAGCCATACACTCACAATGAAGCCTTTGCAAAATAGCACAACTTGAATCATTCAATGCTGCTTTATACACAAAATACACTATTCTCCTCTCCACTATTCAATAAAATACAGAGTGTATAGTTACTTCAAAGAGCAAACTGGATATATCATCTGCATGCTAGACCTGACTTTGTTTAGCATTTTACAGTTTACATACATTTTTGCATACAGTGGGACCCTGACTTATGAGTGTCCCGACTAATGAGTTTTTTGAGATACCAGCTATCTCTCGGCTGATTTTTTGCATGGAGTTGATAGAGTAATTTGAGTTAACGAGCTCCTTAATGAGCTCCTTAACAAGCTCGGTTTCGGAACGAATTAAACTCGTAAGTCAAGGCCCCACTGTACTTTATGATACCCGATTTCAATAGGTAAGTGGCTAAACCCAGGCTTGGGAGTTAGATCCAATACCAACCAATCTATTGCTTATCAGCCATGGGACCCTGCAACTGCTTAACAGGGTACTACTATTGTGATATGGCTAAGTAATACAGTGGTTGGTAGGAAATGAGAAAGAGCGAAAAGTACCAGACAAGTTAAGTCTTCAGTTCTCTAAGTTTCTGACCTACACTTTCCATCAGATCAACAGAGTGTCCTATGTATGACTTTATTCCGACCTTCAGATACTGTCAACGCAAACATGACCCACATTATGCTCTGTTTAATTGATAGGTATAAGAAGTAGGAATTGCTAGACAGTTAAGTGAGTATTCATAAGGGCCCATATAACCAATTCATGTCACTTCTGTTACTTAGGATATATTTGTTAAACAGCTGCTATGGACTAAGCACTGCATTGGGGATTTAGTCATTTAAAAACCTGGAAATAATCCCTGCTGTCATGGAGCCTAATTCTCTAAACAAGTAACTGAATAAGGACAATGAAGTATGAAAGGCAGAGGACAGGCCCAGTCAAGGGTATCCAGGAAGGCACTGATGACAGAAAAATCAGAGCCTACAAGGGCGAAGGAGGTGGCCAGTGAAAAGGGCAGCTGAAGCATCATAGCAGAGAAAACGCATGTGCAGAAGGAGCGGGTATGAAGCCTTGAGAGGCAGAACAGCTGGAGCTACAAGGACAGAGTACAATGTTTGAGAAAAGCCTGATAAAGCAGGCAGGGCCCACTGAGTAGGGCAGTGATGGCGAACCCATGACATGCGAACTCATTTTTTTGGTTGATTTTTCTTTGTTAAATGGCATTTAAATATATAACATAAATATCAAAAATAGAAGTCTTTGTTTTACTATGGTTGCAAATATCAAAAAATTTCTATATGTGACACGGCACCAGAGTTAAGTTAGGGTTTTTCAAAATGCTGACACTCCGAGCTCAAAAGGTTCGCCATCCCTGGTGTAGGGCCCCGCAGGCCACGCTAGAGAACGCTGCAGGAGAGCAGCATGATTAGGAGAACATGTTGAAAGGATCATGGAAAACGGAAGTAAAGGAGGAAATAGCAGATACCATGACACCAATCGGGTGGATAACACAGGAATCCAGATAGGAGACAGCAACTTGGGTTAGAGTCACGGAAGTGAAGTTAGGAGGAAGGGTTTGCTATATATTTTAGAAGGTTAGTCAACAGGACTTGGCAAGACTATCCTGTGGATGATGAGAGAGGAGATGCTATGGCTACTTCCAGTGCTGCTGTCACTATATTCTCAGCCACACTAGAAATTTCAGACTCCAACACTACGCTTACTACTGTCACCCAAGTTCGACACATTCTCCCCGAAGTCATATCTCAGGTTGACCAGACCTCTCCATTTTCACTGTCACTGTCACTATCAACAAACCGGTCCTAAATGTTCTACAATCTCTCTCAATTCTAACACCATCTCTACTTTTCAGTCAGGGCTACCTTTTTATAAAACACAGAGTTGGCTATAATATCACTGCTTCAAAATGCTCAATGGCTCTTAATTATCAATAGAATAAATTACACAGAATAACACCCAATTCTGCAGAAAATATTCTGCAAAACTGTGTTTTAACAAAACCATAAAAAGCATAATATATAGCGTGATAATTTAATGGGTACAGAAACAGTGATGGCAAGCCTATGACACGCGTGTCAGAGGTGACACACGAACTCATTTTTTTGGTTGATTTTTCTTTGTTAAATTGCATTTAAATATATAAAATAAATATCAAAAATAGAAGTCTTTGTTTTACTATGGTTGCAAATATAAAAAAATTTCTATATGTGACACAGCACCAGAGTTAAGTTAGGGTTTTTCAAAATGCTGACATGCCAAGCTCAAGAGGTTCGCCATCACTGGATTAAGACATGGTTTAGCAACTTTCTTTTAAATTCACATAAGCCTTCATATTTCCTTCCATTATTCTCCTTTCCCCTGACACACATAACAAAGTAGTGTGCTAGAAAGTGTACTGGCCTGAAATCGGGAGACCTGGGTGTTAACCAAGTGAAAATAGATTCCGAATATCTTAATCCTTTAAATGTCCATATGAGTTGTAGCTCCAAAGAAGAAACAGTTAGTTGTCTATTCTTATTTCAAATGCTTTCTAACCATCAAAGTTATTTAATCAGTCCTGGATAAACTGATAATGTTCTGTGCAACTTGGTTACAGTTGTCTTTCAGGACTTTGATTCTTATTAGTCTTCATTAATTTGAAAGCTGATTCTCTCCACACATGAATGAATAGAATAGATCACTGAGTTTATTTATCATCTCCACTTGGCAAAGCAGCTGTCAAGGGTGCCTCATGCAATGTTCAGAGATAAACCTCTGGCTTCCTTCTTCTTCTCACAGAATCATTATCATCCACTCATTTCCCTTTCCCTTATCACATGCAAACTCCCACTTACTTGCCCTCATTATGTCTGCCCTCTCCTGGAGCTCTCTGGATCCTACCTTATCCATAACTAAAGATTAACATAATCCTCTTCACCTGGCTTAAAATTTCCTTCCTTAGGGGAAGGAGACAAAAGAGGCATCACTTTCCTTGACTGCACACCCCCAATTTCTCAAACCCTCTCTACTGCCTTTGAATCAACTTAGATTCCTACCATAGTGGCTCTGTGGTTTGGCTCTGTGGTTTGGCTGCTCAAGCCCACAGCAATGGTTAGCAAACTTCCCACTTCCCTATGTCTCATTATAGGATGATAGCCAAGTTTTATTATACAAAAGGCAAAGTTTCACAATTACATTTTGTCTATGGGGGGAAAAAAGGAATAGGCTTGGAAAAGCAAGTCATAAATATTGCATACAAGTCTGCTTTTGAGAAATGGCCACTTGCCTACTTAAGACCTAACTAAAATGACAAAATATTATTACTGAAAACCAGACTACCACAGCCTGATAAAGATATTCTATCACTAATAATCTATTCTATGCTCCAACAGGTAACCTAAAAACTATTCTATTATCTTACCTCTGAAGCTAACAAGTTCATTCGGAATTTATTTTCAATAAATCACCCTCATATTAAAGATCTTATTCAATTAATGCTTGTCATCCTATCAAACCACTCCTGTAAACTCTCAAAGCTTTCAACTCCCCTTGTAGTCACTTATGTTAGTCCCAAAGCTAGAAAATATATCAACAACTGTAATTGCAATCTGAAGAGTATTTTTCATCATTTCAGCAAAATTTCTCAAGCGGTTGTGTCATTCAATAATATTCCTACAGAAAAGGTCAAATAATAACAAAATTTTCTGCTAGAAGACTATCAGACCACATATTTGGTTACTGGCAGCTTTCTCTCACTAGCAAAGCCACAGAAATTCCAGAGTTTCTGCTGACAAAACAAGGGAAAGAAAAGTAGATTCTGACTGTGAGAGCTAACTCTGCCAATGCTCCTTACTCCAACATTCGGGCGGAGGGAGAGAGGCTGTTACAAAAGCTCCCCAAGAGAAGCAGAGGTACACGCAGGCCAAAACGATGTTATATAGTACGAGTTAGTCTTGCTTATTTAACCATGTTGTTCATTTGACTTCTCTCCTCAGATGGCAGGGAACTAACAGAGTACACATTGAAGGCACTTGCTAGAAACCAAGGCCCTAAGAAACAACCAAAATAATAGCTAAGTCAGCAGACTTACTCACTCTCTGGGGCTTTAAAATGGGAGGTGAACAAAGAGGCTTACCCACTCTGAGGGCATCACTTCATTATGATGGAAAAAATAGGGGCTTTGTCATGAACCTCAGCCTAGTCATGAGGTTTCCTTGGGTTGAGATTCTGGGTTTGAGAGTTAAGAGTTCTTAGATTCAAGTCCTGACTCACCATCTCCATCTGCATAACCAAGGACAAGTTAATTAACTCTTCCCTTCCTCCACTCAATATAAAGGCAATAAGAAGCATTTTATAAATGTTTTGGGGACAAGAAGAAATGACACGTGAAAACCTAGGACAGTTTCTGCCACATAAGCATTCAATTACTATTAGTATCATTATTAGCTATAACTGTGATCAATATTTAATAGAACAGACTTCATTAAGAAGGAAATTTTGATAAAACTGCCTAAGTTTAATACTTGATGTTCTCATAGCAAAAAAAAAAAAAAAAAAAAAGAAAAGAAAAGAAAAAAGAAATGCTTCTATGCAGTACATCTCATTTCCTGATAGTTGCTATATGAGAGTTCTCTTCTGAGTGTTTACCAACTAAATTACTTTAACCACTGGATTTTTTTAAGTTATCCAACAATATCATCTCCATTAAGCATAATTGAAGCAGAATGGAAAACCTCAAGGTTACTGTAATCCAGAAATTCAGACAATAGGTATTTCTGTTGACAATATGAAAGGAAATTACACATCCTGAGGATATATATTGGCATCTTTGGGTCTTTAAAGAGCACTCAGTAACATATTTCTTCCTAGAATATGATTGTAAATGGAAAGAGTTACTAATCTCTGCAAGTGCAGGGAAATGCCATAATTTCCTATTGGAAGTATTAGGCACACCATTCCCCCTTCCTCCCAAGTATAAATTATTGAAGAGTAATACTGAAGGAGACATAGAAGATGAAAGAGGTATTGGGCAAATTCTGACTTGGTGGATTTTAGAACTATACAAAATGGTAAAATTCTCATAGCAGGGCTTATGCAAAGTTATGATAACCATTTTTCAGGTAATAAATCAAAAAGCATTATTCTAAAAACTGATTCCAAGAAATAAGCATTCATAAAGTAAAAGGAACAAGGTTTAAGCACCAATGGGAGAGAAAACATTAGGGATAGGGTTTGAGCTAATGATGAATCTAAGAGCTTTAAGATGACCAGTGTTTGCTGAGCCCTAACTGCAGCCCCACTTGCTTTTCAAATATGTTCTTGATCACCTATTTGAAAATGTCGTTTCTATACCTAAGCTTAGTTCTTTTGAATATTCCTTTTTAAACAACTACATCAGCTTTTATTAAATTTATTGGGGTGACATAGATTAATAAAATTATGTAGGTGCTGGGGTCCAACCCCAGCAGGTCCAGGGGTCCCCAAAGGTGTGGATGGAGTCGGCGAAGAAGGAACAACACAGAGGCAGCGTTCAGTTGATCAGCAGCCTATCCAGGTTCTGTAGCCATGTTCCCTCGCTAGGTTCTCCAGCCAGGTTCAGTCACCAGGTTCTAGTCAGGTTCTCTTGCCAATTTCTGTAGTCAGGTTCAGTCCAGGATCTTTTGCCATGTTCTCTCCAGCGAAGTTCTTCTGTCTGTAGGTTCTGTGTAGGTTCTGTCTTCTTAGTTCTGTGTTCTAAGCTCTGTATTCTAAGTTCTGTGTGTAGGTTCTGTGTGTAGGTTCTGTCTCTCTTGGTTCTGTCTTCTTACATCTGTATTTATACCAGTTGATTCCAGTCCTATCAATCTCTATTTCAAAGGTTAGGGCGTTTCTTATCTCCATTCCAGGGAGTAAAGATTATGTAGCTTAAGCATGATTGTTCGTAGTTAAAGTGATTAATTAGCCACCTGGCACTTAGTTAAGAGGTTTTATTCCCTCCCTAACTTCAGGGGAAAATCCCTACCTGGGGAAACAACCTTTCTCAGAGACCTTGGTTAAAACACATAGTGCCAAGAAGGTGAGCAAACATATTAAGAACAGTATGCCATATATGCCAGGTCCCTTGAAACAAGCAAGGATGGGCCGGCTCCCGGCATGTAGGTTTCAGGTGTACAGTTCTATAATACATCATTGGTACAGTGACTTGTGTGCTCACCACCCCAAGTCAAATCTCCTTCCATCACCAACAATAGTGTGTCTCCTTTACCCTCTGCTACCATCCCCTCTTCCCTTTGGCAATCACTATACTGTTCTCTGTGTCAATGAGTCTCTCTTTTATTTTTCTTTGCTTATCAGCTATTATATGCCACAAGCAGGTACTGATAATTCAGAGGAGGACAAAAGAAAAACTCCCCATCCTCACAGATCTTGTATTCTAATGGAGGGAAGAAGACATAATTTACATAATAAAATGTCAGAGAGAAGTAAGTGCTGTGAAGAAAAATAAAGCAAGATCAAGGACGAGGGAGGTTCCATGTGAGACAGCAGAGCAGGAAGGTTCTCTGGGGACACAGCATATGCTACACACTGAATGTCGGTGTCCTCCCAGATTCTATATGCTGAAACCTAATGCTCAGTGTCCTCGCAGATTCTATATGCTGAAATCTAATGCTCAGTGTGATGGTATTAGGAGCCGGGGCCTTTGGGAAATGATGGAAGAGTAAATGAGGCCCCACAGAGCTCCCTTGTCCCTTCTGCCATGTGAAGTACAGGGATAACCAGAAAGCAGGCTCTTGCCAGACACCAAATCTGCTAACACCTTGATCTTGGTCTCCCCAAACTCAAACACTCTGCGAAATAAATTTCTGTTGTTTATAAGCCATCCAATCTATGGTATTTTTGCTATAGCCCCCCAAATAGACTAAGCATCTAAGCAGAAATCAGAACAGGACTAGGAAGCTGTCAAATGTCTGAAATAAGAACTATCCAGGCCTAGGAAACAAAAGGTACAACACATCTAATGTGGGAAACGACAAGTTCAAAACCATAGCAGTGAAGCTACTGTGGCTGGAGTTGAGTGATGGAATGAACAGGGGAATGAGGCTAGGGCGGCAGGCAGGATCCACACCAGGATAAACACCGCAGACTTCTCCAAGTGAGCTGGAAAACTATTAAATGGTTCTGAGCAGGATGGCGCATAATCAGATTTATAATTTTAAAAGGTCATTCTGGCCGGCATGTGGGGCATGGAGGGAAAGAGGAAGTGGGGATAAAAGGAGAAGCAAGGAGAGAGGTTAGGAGGAGACTGCAGTGCTCCAGGAGAGAGATGGTGACAGCTTGTATTACCGTCCAAGGCAATAATGAAGGTTACAAGACATATCTGGCTTCTGGATAGATTTCAAAGGTGAAGCCAACTTCCTATTTCAGTGGTAAAGCCAAACACTCAATATGATCTTTTAAAAGTGAAGGTCATCTTTTACCACTTTGTTAAAGTTAAGAAGTTTAGCATTATTTAAAAATATAACATTGGCCTGACAGGTGTGGCTCAATGGTTGAGCATTGACCCAGGAACCAAGATCGCTGGTTTGTTCCTTCATCAGGCCACATGCCCAGGTTGCAGGCTTGATCTCCACTACAGGGCAAACAGGAGGTAGCCGACTGATGATGCTCCTCTCTGATAGATTTTACTCTCTCTCTCTCCCTCTCCTTTCCTTTCTCTCTAAAAATCAATAAAAACAAACTTTTAAATATATCTATCTATCTATCTATATATCTATATATATATATCCATATATATATATATATATCCCCATATATATACATACACATATATACACACATATATATATGCTATTAATAAATCTTCCATATCAAACCCAATTCTTCCAGAGATAACAGGAAAATTATCTTAACATTGATATAAAATACATAAAGTTAAAATAATAAAATCCCCTTCTTCATAAAGCATCCAAAGTGAGGCAGAAAGTTGAGAAGGAACAGGAGTTGGCTTTGAACATATTTAATTTGAAGATGCATTTCTTCCCCATAGCATAACCACCCCAGCTAGCATATGTCCATTTATTTTTCACAACAACCTTTAGAGATAGCAGTTAACACATGTTGTTTTATGCAAATCACAAATACAACAATCTTCCATTTGTTGCATTTCCACGGGAATACTAGAAACTTACCATTCACATTTTTTAGAAAACTCAGAATTACTGTAATTTTATGGAGAAACTGAAGATGCCATAATTTACATTTTTTTATTATTTGCTGTCAATTCTATCTCTGCCTCCGCTTTCTTAAAAATATGCTTGTCAACCGATCCCTTATGAAAATGAAAACTATAAAATGTATAGACTTCCTTTATATTAAACTTGATTGGCTACTGGGGAATCAAACCACCTGAAAAATAATATACCATGTAGTCCTATTAAAACAACAGGTCTTAAAACCACAGATAGGTAATTATGCCTCCAAATCTTCCCCCACCGGGATCAACCACAGTGTGCTTGTCTATGAATTAGACTTTTCCACTGACTTTCCATCTCTGCTAGGAGTAAGCAAACAACAGTAAATTGGTTACTGTGGTTACAGTGCTTGATCTACAGACTAGAAAACCTTAACCCTTTCAGTTCTGACTCTAATTGAGAAGATAAACAACATATGCTATGTCTTCTTGCGTGTGAAATGTCATTATAAGGGTAAACATCTCATTTAGTGAAATTCCAAAAGTAAGTTATATATAAACAATACGAACCACTATGGTAAACAGTAATGATGCCAAAGCTTATTGAGACAGTCTAATCTCCATATTCAATACACACTTGTTAAAAAGGAAGTCACTTGCACCAATTTGTTTTGTTCAAGCAAAGACAAAGTAAAAAAAGATATATTGCTATAAGGAATTCTTGGGATTTGAAAACTACTGAAGCTACTTCATAAAAAAATATAAAATACAGAAAAAGGCTGCCACTAACATTCTTTTCTATTATACTAAAATTACAAGTCTTGCACAACGAGCATGTACTATATTATGTGGTCAATAGAATTTTTTTTTTGTCAATAGATTTTTTAAAGTCTCCCTCTACAAGTCGTATACAAAAAACTACTGCCATTTTAAAAAAATATGTTTTTATTTATTTTATTTTTTTTAGAGAGAGAGGAGGGGAGAAGGATAGACAGATAGAAACATTGATGAGAGAAACATCAATCGGCTGCCTCCTGCACATGCCCCACTGGGGATCGAGCCCAAACCCAGGCATATGCTCTGATCAGGAATCAAACCTGTAACCTCTAGGATCATGGGTCAAAACTCAACCACTGAACCACCCAGGCCGGGCAGTACTACCATTCTAATACATAAGCATCATGACATATAAATGCATAAACAAAGTATAAACATAAAAGCTATAGCTGTGAATGGATATATTTTTAGACATTCAGGAAATATGTCTCTTTAAATCAAACACAGCAATTTTCAATGGTTGTATGACAAACTATAATTAACCACTAAGACATAGTATCATACAGTACAATTCTCTTATTATTCTCACAGAGCAGGGCTTCCAGACAGCAAAGCTGGCAAAGCCATCCCTGGGTGTCTGTGAGCACCACACCTCATCAGCCTGAGTGTAGATTAATTCCTAAAGACGACAGAAGTGCTACCCAGCACATGCTTACACATACACACACACACACACACACACACACACACACACACTCACACACTCCAACTGAGGACCTCAAGACAAAAGATTACAAAATGGAACCCATTTTGAAATGGAAGGGGAAAAATTCTATAAATTACTGTAATTACTTTAATAGCCATTTCAGAAAGGATACTAACAAAGGCCTGGTCTCCTCACACATGCACACGTGCCTATTCTGATCCTTAAGAGGGCCCAGGCTATTCTTATCTGCAATTCTTACCTAACACCAGCGATTTGCTAAACAATGAGCCTCATTTATATCATTTCAATTCTGTTCTGATTAGATGTTTTTCCTTCTCCCGACAGAAACATGACAATCTGCAAGTTATTTGTTAGGAAAAACAGAGCTTGGACTTCTGTTTGCCAAAATCACACAAGAGATTAAAATGTTTAAAACATATCTTGGTCAATAACAAAACAGCTCCAGAGACCCTGGGCAGGCTAAGTGACCATGGGGTGTTAATGCAAGCGGAAGGGGTGAGTAGACTGTGGGGTGTGAGCTGGTTCTAGGTGGTGCCAAGGAGTGTGAGTAGGTGTGAATGATCGATCTGTTCCTTCAATGGGGCACAGAAATAAAATCCTTGCATAAACCTCTCAAAATGGTTCATGCTCAATACACGGAAAATCTGAAAACATATCTATTGACTGACTTAATAAACGGTGATCAGTTCTGAAATTTAACCTGCTACATTCTCAAGGAACATTGCCATATTAGTTTGAAAATACAATGAACAACAGAGCAAAGACTTGCCTACAGGAATATTACCATTAAGTTAATTCCTAAACCAACTCTGCAAAATCATTTACTTCAATCAATCCCTTATTATAATCTCATAATACCCATTTTACATAAGGGCACCTTTCCACCTCATAAGTTTTTAGAGGCACATTAGTTTGCTGGTTATTTCCTCAATCATTTTTTATTTTTTATTTTCGTTCCTCTTGGCTTTTATTTTTGATGGCATTCATATGTGTATTTTAGCAGGATGGATATAAAGATTTCACCAATATACCAGAATTCTGCCCTAAATTTGTCAGAGGAATTGAAACTTGGACTGTGCATATAACATAAAGTGTAACAACAGTAATGCATTGAGAGTGTAGTGCACTAATATTTTTAATAGTGCAATTTAGAAAAAATCTGAAGGAATGTAGAACAATGGTTACTTTGGGTTGTGGCCAAAAGTAGGGGAAGTAGATTCCAAGGGACTTTTATTTTCTATATACATACTTCCATAACATTTAAGTGTTCTATGAAGAGTATTTATGCTTTTATAGTTAGAATAGTAAGTATTTTTTAAACATGTGTACTATTTAAAACACACAAGTCAGCTAGATTCAGAAGGAAGTTTCTAAGAATTATCAGGTATTGATTAGATCAAGCAGAACTTATACATCTGTTTCACTGTTCTAATAAACTACTACTTGCTAGGTTTTTCTGTTCATCATATAATATAAACTATACAGAAATATGTTAGAAGTTAGAGCAGCCGTGGGCAAACTACAGCCCGCGGGCTGGATCCGGCCTGTTTGAAATGAATAAAACTATTGAAAAAAAAGACCGTACCCTTTTATGTAATGATGTTTACTTTGAATTTATATTAGTTCACACAAACACTCCATCCCTGCTTTTGTTCCGGCCCTCCGGTCCAGTTTAAGAACCCATTGTGGCCCTCGAGTCAAAAAGTTTGCCCACCCCTGAGTTAGAGCACAATATCAAGTCTGTGAGGAAAGAAAACCACAACAAACTAGCATTGACAGTAGTAGAATCTATAATTCATTCGTTTTTAAAACATGCCAAGTAGTTCAGGAAAGCATCAATATTAACTACTTCCTCCATTTGTTGGCCATACCAATTGCACTAGCTAGACAAGTTCAATGGGCTCTCAATGGCTTAAATTATACTTGGTTTTATACTCTGGCACATCAAGTACTACTAAATATTTCAACTGTCCTTGTCAAGTGTCTTCAGAAGCAAGGCCCACAGGTGTTGGGGAGACTCAGGGCCATTTCCTCCTTTATTAGTGTGTAGCCTAAGGGCACCTGACAAATGCTCGCCCTCCATTCCCCACAGCATTTTTAACTCAAGGAGATTAAATGATGCTTCTTTCTGGCTTTGTAGCTTTAATTGCATAGCAATAGCAGGAGAAATTATACAGCTCAAAGATGTTTGACATTATTAATGCCTTGAACTATTTGGAAGAAAGTCACAGAACACAATTCCCTCCTTGTATAATCAGGGAACGGGGATACAGAGAGGCCATGGTCACAACTGGCAAGAGGCTAAGACCAGAACTCGGGTTTCTTAGATTCAAGGAGCAACACTCTATTCTGCTAATGTGACTGCAGTATTAAGATTCAATAGACCAACATTTCGCCCATTTTAAAGAGCACCAGAACGCCCTGCAAGGCTTGTGAAAAGTCAGATTGCAGGTACACACCCCAGAGTTTCTGAGTCGGTAGGTCTTGGATGGGGCTGATTTTCCCCCAACATTTCCCGGTGATGTTGATGCCACTATGGTGACTACACTTTGGGAACCACCTGCACAAGCACCATCAACCCAGAGGAACAAATGTATTCACCTCGATTCTACTCCAGAGCCAAACCAGGTAAATACTATGAGGTAGGTGTGTGGATCAAAAATAAATAAATAAGTTGGGTGGTGGTAAATCTCTATTTCCTTTTCTCTCTAACTTAGGAAAAGGTCCAAATGAGCTCTAAATTCATTCCTCTTCCCCTCAAATCCCACGAGTTGATTAATTCAATTTTATTAATTGAAATTTCATAAAATGCATCAGTTCTTCTTAAATTGATTTTAAAAAACTGTCAAAAACGCAAATGATTCTAGCCCTGGCTAGTGTTCTCAGGTTCGATTCCCAGTTAAGGGTATGTAACTGGACTGTAGATTCAATCCCCAGCCCGACTGGAGCATGTGCAGGAGGCAACCAATCGATGTGTCGCTCTCACATTGATGTTTCTTTCTCTATCTCTCTAGCTCTCTCCCCCTCACCTTCCTCCCTTCCACTCTCTCTAAAAATCAATGGAAAAATTATCGTCAGGTGAGGAATAATGAAAAACAACAATGAAACAAAATTGTAAATGGTTCTAGAAGTCAGGCAGGTAAAATAAATGAATGAAGCAAGGCAATGCTACAGGAGAGAAGATGGAATTAACTCTTGCAGCTGTAGAATGTCTGCTTCATACAAGCATATTTCAAATTTAAGTAAAAAATGCACCACACACACACCTGCAGGTCAAATTCTGCCTGTGGGTCAGGCAGCCACTTGTCTAGATTGAAGTCAGTATATTCACATCCAGGTATGTAGTATGTTCCACCATTTTTTCAAGGTTTAAAAAAATTCTTAGGAAAACCTATCAGAATTGTGAAGAAATCTTCCCACATAAAAGAAACTGTCTCTGGAAAAGTAAATACCTTAAGTACAGACCAAATATTCGCTTCCTATAAATTATATAGATTGAGAAAATCATTCTAATCTATGGGAGGAAATTTTTTCTAATCAATACCCATTATCTTCTCACATTAAAAGTATATATATATATGCCCAGCTGGAGTGGCTCAGTGGTTGAACATCAACCTTTGAACCAAGAGGTCACAGTTCGATTCCCTGTCAGGGTATATGCCCGGGTTTTGGGCTAGGTCCCCAGTAGGGGGCGGTGCAGGAGGCAGCTGATCAATGACTCTCTTCACTGATGTTTCTATCTCTCTCCCTCTTCATGCCTCTCTGAAATCAATAAAAATATTTTTTAAAATATATAAATTGAAGAATGTATGGCCTGGTATATATTATTACATGGTTTCACCAAGTCCGTGAGACTCAATATTCAAGCACAGGTATCATGCTTGACAATGCTCCAAATATTCCTCAGAGCTCACTGGTACTATGTGCACATAAAATATCCTAAAAACAAACAAACAAACAAACAACCTCAGTCTGAGCATTGGTCAGTAATTGTTACTATTGACAGTAAAAATGTATTATTTATCTCCAAAATAAATTCATAAAGATTAATAACCCTTTTAAAATCATTTTTGCTTTCTGTAAGATCCATTCTCTTCAGTTCCCTGGAAACTACTCTAGCATCTGTTTGGGAAAAACAACTCCTATAGTTTGAAGAGTTTTGAGTCTTTTGCTGATCTAGCCAGGAAATCAGGGTATCCAGGCAAAGTTGCCCATAAGTCTGACCTGAAAAATGCAGCCACACAAAATAGTCACAGAGTTAAAACTTGAATCTGGAAAACTAAAGTAAAAGAACAAACACAAAACAAACTCAATCTGTATGTGGTAACTTTACATAGGGGGTACTCTGGCTTTGTGTTGGCTGGATCAGATTTAGCTGGATCAAATAGCAGAGGTGTTGTCAACAGTGAAAGATAGTTTACAATGCATTATGCTCCTGGTAGGCAGAGCCACGAGATGCATGTCTAGGGAGAAATCCTATAGCTACGCTATAGGGTTGCACCATAGGAGCGGCAAGGGGCAGTGCAGGAATCCCAATCATCAACTAAAGCAAGAGAAACAGCTGACAGTGAAGTTTCCTAATCAGCAGCAGGTCTCCTCCCTTCCTTCATTCAAGTCATTTCATTATTAGATTGATGAAATGGCATCTGAACTTAACTCATATTTATATCAATTAGCCTATGGCAAAGTAGTACAAAAGCTATAGATGACGTTAAGTGAGGACATACTGTACTAAAGAAAGTATATAACATTAAAAGCAATAGCAAATGGGGAAAAGTCATTGCCTGATCCAAGGCACCAGAAAAAAAACTCCAATGCCCATGTTGCTGTAATTGACATCTTAAAAAAATCCATGTACAGCTTATTCCTAATTCAAGGCAAATAATAGTTACCTAGAGATGTATCGAGGCTCAACTCTAAGTTTACCTCTATCTTAATATAAGCCTCTTGAGTCTCTAGCAGTTTATTTGATTTAGCTTTAGAAAATATTTTTTATTAGGTAATGCTTATTTATTAAAAGAAAAAGGGAAGATTGTGGTCTCAATGGCAAGATAAGACATCTTCCTCAGATATTAAAGGCAAAGACAACATCCATCCCAGAAGCATAAGAGAGTAAACAAGGGATTTTGAAAATTGAAAACCTGAGTCATGTAGCCATCATGTCTCTAAGGCAACAAGTGTAATAGATATCATAACTACACCATATGCTCTATTTATGTTCCAAAGCATCATGAAATTTAAAACAAGGCTTATCACTATTTATAAGTCAGATACAGATTTGATACAGTAGTTCATTAAAACTGAAATAAGGAAAAATTCCTTGCCTTAAATATAAAAACTAAATAAGCACTTGGTCTTTGGCCTAAGTTTTAAAAATATTTTAATACACATAAACTGTGAATAATAACCGAAGTGAAATTACATTTTAGAGAAACCATTAAAATATATTTTTCTAGTCCTCATATAAAAATACAAGCTCCCCTTGTCAAAGAAAACCTGTGGCAGAATTTAAGAAATGGAACCAAAATAGCCAGCCTAGAACTGACCACACAATAGAATTTTCTCTGGAATCTAATCCCTTAAAAGTAAGACAACCCGAAGGACTCATTCAGTGGCTTCCCATTATCAAGAGCTACTTCCGCTAGTTGGCTTTCACTTAGTGGCTACTCTTTCAGCAAAAAGAATGGTGTGCCTTTGAGCAATTCTGCATTAAAGTAAGAACCATAAAAGGTGGTCACTCCACTGTTTGGTACCTGGAATATCATGAAGCTCAAGTGGCACTCAAAGGTTACAGAAGGCGATGGATGACTAAAATGAGACCTTGGGAATCTTGACTTGTTTGCTGCAATCCGTTCTTGGGCATACAGTGACTGTGCGTTTGGAGTCAGGTTTGCATCCCAGCTTCTGCCCCTAACAAATTCTGCCATCAACGGCCAAATGACTTCACCTACTGGAGGTTTACTCTTCTCAGTCATAAAATGTAGTAACAACACTTCAAGGGGCTCTTGTAAAGATTGAATAAAAGAAAGCCTGCAAAAAAAATCTAGTACAAATACTGGAATACAGAAGGCAGTGAATAATTTTGGTAGATATGTAGAACCTCCCCTATGAGAGGCAGAAAGAAATTCCCCTAAAGAGAATCAAGTACTGTACTTCTAAATGAAAAGAAAGTGGTTCAGACACCTTCAGTTTCATGTCCATACTAAACATGCAACTTCACTTGCATCAATGATGGAAAGACAGTAGCATGCTACTCTTTCATTCCTAACCGCTTGCCTGCCTGGTCGCTCCTATAATATCCTATAATACATCCAGACACAATAAATATTTCTTGCCCTAACTGGTTTGGCTCAGTGGATAGAGCATCAGCCTGCGGACTGAAGGGTCCCGGGTTTGATTCCAGTCAAGGGCATGTACCTTGGTTGCGGGCACATACCCAGTAGGGAGTGTTCAGGAGGCAGCTGATCAGTGTTTCTCTCTCATCGATGTTTCTGACTCTCTATCCCTCTCCCTTCTTCTCTATAAAAAATCAATAAAATATATATTTAAAAAATATATATTTCTTAAAATACATACAGCTTTCCACATTTTCCATCACTCTAAAAAATGGCAAGATATTGAAGAGATAAGTTTAATTATGAACTCCCCAAAATTGTATTTGCCTCAACGTAAAAGGTTAAAAGTTTTTAAATTTCCTTATTAATAAAACAGTTTCAATATATTAAAAAGAAAACTACACAGGCCAGATATGAAATGTAATTCATAAAGTCATGATTTTTTAATCACAATATAATAAAATACTGCTCAAAGCTAGTTTTTCATTATATAAGGTATAATTTTTTTGACTTTCCTAAATATTCTACTACATGTCATATTGTATTTTCATTAGTAATTCATTCCATTGTTTGTATACAAGAGGAAATCCCCACAAAATCCAGATAAGTAAAGACATTTTCATCCACAGTTCATAAAGATTTTAATTCATTCTTGGCATTCAAAAATGTTACAACCCACTAGGTACAAAACATCAGAGAAGGAAAACTGAAAACTCAAATAAGATATATCCATGTGAGATACTGTAATGTCACTTATGGGAACCATTTAGCATACTGAGAAGAGGACAAATACAGTGGAGATGATATCTCAGAAAAAAGATGTGTTTGAAATAAGTGGAAGAAGTCATACTGGGAGTCCAACAAAAATCATAAAGAATGCCATGCTTGATCTTCTAGTTATTGCGCATTTGGCAGACATTATCTATCAGTGATGCCAAGAAAAGAGATGGCTGTCCTTCTTCAAGCCAACCTCAACAGAAACATATCCCCAAAAACAGTGATTCGCAACCTTGAATGCACACTGGAATCCTGCAAGAGAGCTTGTCCCTGAGTTAACTCCTAGAAATCTTTATTGAATAGGCCTGGATGCAATCGAAGTATTTGGAATTTTCAAAGTTCCCCGAGTAGTTCTAGCCTGCAGCCCAACCGGAAAACCACCACCCTAAAACATCCTGCTTCTCACATTTATAGTCTAATTCAAACTTTCATAGTTTAAACTTGTCCCATCTCTCAAGATACCAAGTTCTTGAGGTTCCATCAGATATGCACATATTTCAATCAGAAGCTCCTTTCTTTCCACACCTGTGGCAGACTGCTTCCTAGATGGATCCCAGGGAAACGCACCTGAAGGACTCATCCCTTTGTGTAGCCCTCTCTTAGATCGATCGTGGGCTTGGCCATGTGCCTTTTTTAGGTAAGAGATGCAAGCATTTAAGCTCTGGGGTTTAATCTCTGGGAAACACCATCTCAGTACCCATCCGCCAAGCTTTAAATAAATCCAGCTGGAGAAAGTGCATGCAGGAAAACCAACAGGTCCCAGCTAAGCCCAACTGAATACAGATGGAGTGATCAACCCCCAACTGAAAACCACATGGAACAAAAATCCAGCCAGTCAACCCAGAGATTTGTGAGATAATGAAAGTCATTGTTTCAAGCCACTAAGTTTTAAAGTGGTTTGTTACCTAATAGATAACTAAAGTGTTTACTACTTGTAACCACTACAGTTCTCCTTAAACAGCTTCCTGGGCCCCCACTATCCCCCTAATGAAGTTTTACATGCCCAGCTCTAATTTTTCTCAAGCTTCATCCTTTTGCTCTTTATGCATCTTATTCCTGTTCCTCTGCCTAGAGTAGTATTTCTTGAACTTAAGGGATCTGTGGACTACTTAACAAATGTTCAGCACACACAGGTATGAAAAACAAACAAACAAAAAATAGTCATCAGAATTTTTAAGTAAAAATTAAAAGTTTTGAAATCAATAATGATTTCATATCACTGAGACATGATTTGCCATCTGCAATCCTTCACTAAGGTGTCTTTATCTGAACACGAGCTAAAGGTCAGATTGCACATCCATTCAATTTATGTTCTTACTCATTATTTCTTACTCCGTCTTTACCATAATAAGTCATTAGGAGTGACAGCAAGGGTTCCATGACTCTCTCAGATAATTTGGGATATTCGGAGGAAACTTAGATTTAGGAATTATGGAGAGATTTCCCATGTATATGTGCCTTCAGATAGTCAGTTGAAACACCTATCACTTATAAGATGAGGCTGACCATTTCTTTCAACATAAAGAAATAAATCTTTATATTCTGCTGTAACATTTCTATTAATTTTTAAATGTGCTATCCAGCTTCTTCATCTAAAGGATGGATATCAAGTTATAGGGAATAAAATAAAATTCTTGGTAGGAACTATCTGGAGTCAGAATTCTTCAGAACCCCCACAGCCTACATTCCATGTTTAACACTGTGATAATGCAACCCTGAAAAGGTAGAGCCAAGCCATTCAAGAAAATGAATTACCACAGAGAAATGCCAACCAAGGAACCACTTAAAATAATATAAATAAATGAATCCATTGCCAAGAAGAAATGCTTTTATTCCATTTTTCAGATAAACTTGTTTGAGCCCCTTAGCCTCCAGGCAGCCAGCCAGCATTCTGCAGTAGGGAAAAAAGCAGTCGTATTCTTTGCCCAGCATGCTAAGACGCATTCTCAGTGACTGCTATTCTATCCGACACAATTTTCACTATTCCCTTCTTCTCTGAATCATAAGCAGGAGGGAGATAGATTATTGACTACCAACTGCTTGGGGAGTGGGGGAGCAGAAGACGGACAGGTATTCAGGTAAAACTCTTCACTTTACAAAGCAAATGTCACCCTTACACCCCCAAAAGGTGCTTTAACTCCCAAAACAATCACTCCCTTTACCCATGGCACCGGATCTAAAGTGACAACGATGCCAGAAGTCATCAAACAATTCTCTCTCATTAGAGTATAAGTTCTATGAGTGCAAGGGCTTTGTCTCTTTTATTCAATGCCACATTTCCAGTGTCTGAAATAATTCCCAACACAGTAGGTTTTCAAAAAAAAAAAAAAAAATTGTTGAGTAAATGAATATAAGTATTTCATCCATTCCAAACTATGAATCAGTCTCTAAACCTCAGTTTTATTGCCTCACTGTGAGGAAAATGTTAGTACCCAAACTAGTGAATGTTCCTATACACACTGATATGTCAGTTAACAAAGGGGTATTGCCAATAATTAATCTGCTTTCTCTATATATACATCTGTCATTAGTGTTTGAGCCAGTTGACAAAGCTTGGTATGTCACACAAAGGATTGGCATTCGGAATGATGTCTCTAGGAGTTTAGTCCCTATCTCCATGGAGGATTGGGGTTGGGGTTGGGGCGGGAGAGGAGAAGATCATCAATTTTACATCCAAAGACTTATTTTGGCAGTTTTGTCAATAGCTCACCAGTTCAATAAAAGCTGAATGCTAGATATTTGTTGCCTTAGTTGCTATTCACATTTCCTTTCTCAAAGCCTCTGGTAAATTATGACACTAATGGAGTCCCTTCAACCGACTTACATAGGTTTAAATCCAGCATTTGAACTAAAGTTCTGATGCTAATATTTTAATTCTAATTTATTATTTAATTAAATGACTTGGCACATTAATTCTTTTTTGTATACATGGGAATTAAAATAGCACAATAGTAAGAACAGAAATTAAATAAAATAGTTTAGCAAAGAACATGTACCTTTATTGAGAAAACTGAGGAACCTAGTCTTCAAAATGTTAAGATTTGTGGAGAGGCCTGCTGGTGTGGCTCAGTGGTTAAGTGACGACCTATGAACCAAGAAGTCACGGTTCCATTCCCAGTCAGGGCACATCCAGGTTGTGGGCTCTGTCCTCAGTGTGGGGTATGCAAGGGACAGCGATCAATGATTCTCATTCATCATTGATGTTTCTATCTCCCTCTCCCTCTCCCTTCCTCTCTGAAATCAATAAAAATAATATTAAAAAAAAAAGATTTGTGTTGGGGGGACGAGAAGAGATAAATGGAAGAACTTATATACTTGGCCTTCAGTGGTCCCGGATCTGTCACTGTTCCATTCAACAGTGTTTGGATGGAACAGACCCAGGGATGCCCCTTCTTCCAGCCTCCAGCCACCTTCCAACCTTTTCCAGTCACCACCTTCAGAACCACCTCCAGGACCAGCCAACACACCGTTGTTTTTTCTACCTTTACTCCTTATTGCTGAACAACCATGAGCTCCAAATGCCTCAGAATTATCCCACCGACGTGGAGGCAGCAGTCAACTGCCTAGGGCCTCCCACACCTACCTCTCTCTGGGCTTCTATTTTGACTGAGGCGATGTGGCTCTTGAGGGCCTGGGTTACTTATTCCTGGAGTTGGCGGAGAGGAAGCACAAGGGCGCTGAGCATCTCTTCAAGTTGCAAAACCAGCATAGTGGCTGCATTCCCTCCAGGACGTGCTGCAGCCTCCCCAAGGTGAGTGGGCAAAACTCAGGACGCCATGGAGGCCGCCCTGGCCTTGGAGAGGAGCCTGAACCAGGCCCTTTTAGAGCTTCACGCCCTCAACTCAGTGACTTCCTGGAGAACCACTTCCGGGGTGAGGAGGTGAAACTCATCAAGAAGATGAGCGACACCTGCCTCACCTCACAGGCAGCCGGCCCCCAGGTGGGGCTGGGTGAGTATCCCTTCCAGAGGCTCACCCTCAAGCATGACTAGGAGCCTGTGGAGCCCAGAGGCCTTTGAGGGGCCCCTCTGCATCCCCTGGCGTCTGGCTTTTACCTGAGCCTCTTCCCGAAACCCCTAGCCATTCTTTTATCCACCCTGAAGCCCTCCCCTACGCATTGGACCAAATGAAACAATAAAGCTTTTTGCAGAAAAAAAAAAAAAAAAAAAAAAAAAAGAACTTATACACTTATGTTCATAGGCCATGGACATGGGCAATAGGGTAGTGAAGACCTGGGGAGTTAAGGTAAGGGGTAGGGGGGTAAAAGGGACAGGGGAAGAAATGGGAGATATCTGTAATACTATGAACAATAAAAATATATTAAAAAATATTTGTGGAGAGATACTAGTTGTTTCCGAATATACTCTTTCATTCTCAATAAAATCACCACTTTGGACTCATCACTTAGTCCCCCAGATTAAAAAGCACATTTTATAATCTCCTTTGAAGCTAAATTATAAGGCCAAACTAAATTTTGGTCAAGAAGATGCAAACTAAATGGTCATGTGTAACCTCTAAAACTTATGCTTACTAGTAAATGGAAGGCACATCCCCTTTAATCCTTCTTGATCCTGGCTGGAATTCAAGCAAGAAGACTTGAGTAGTCTGGCCAGTGTGGCTCAGTGGTTGAATCAAGAGATTAAGGGTTGAATTCCTCGTCAGGGCACATGCCTGGTTGCAGGCTCGATCCCCAGTAGGGGGTATTCAGGAAGCATTCGAAAGATGTTACTCTCTCATTGATGTTACTATCTCTCTATCCCGCTCCCTTCCTCTCGCTCTCAAATCAATAAAAAATACATTTTTTTAAAAAAAAGAGTGTTTGAGCAGTCATTTTGGACCATAGGTGAAAACAACCCCAGGAGACTGCACAAAACAACACAACACAAAACAAAACAGAGGAGCCCGGTCCCAAACATCAGAGGACATTGGCTACGTATGGATTTTTTTCTTAATATTTGAGAGAAATAAGCTGCTTACTTACATCATTGCTATCTTACATTTGCAGCTATTTGTGCCTAAATTTATTCTTAACTAATACTATAAATTTTCTGTAAAAATAATATACTGATAATGTTAATAATATATTATACTTACACCAGTGGCCTGGTGCACGAAATTCGTGCACGGAGGGGAGGGTCCCTCAGCCCAGCCTGCACCCTCTCCAATCGGGGAACCCCTGTGGAACTGGGCCTAAACCAGCAGTTGGACATCCCTCTCACAGTCTGGGACCACTGGCTCCTAACTGCTCACCTGCATGCCTGCTTGATCACCCCTAACTGCCTCTGCCTGCCTGCCTGATTGTCCCTAAACCCTCTGTCTGCCTGCTTGATTGCCCCTAACCTCTCTGCCTGCCTGCCTGATTGCCCCTAAACCAGGGGTGGGCAAACTTTTTGACTCGAGGGCCACAATGGGTTCTTAAACTGGACCGGAGGGCTGGAACAAAAGCATGGATGAAGTGTTTGTGTGAACTAATATAAATTCAAAGTAAACATCATTACATAAAAGGGTATGGTCTTTTATTTCAATAGTTTTATTCATTTCAAACGGGCCGAATCCGGCCCGCGGGCCGTAGTTTGCCCACGGCTGCCCTAAACCCTCTGTCTGCCTGCCTGATTGCCCCTAACCTCTCTGCCTGCCTGCCTGATCGCCCCTAACTGCCCTCCCCTGACTGTCTCTGCCTGCCTGCCTGATCGCTCCTAACTGCCCTCCCCTGCCAGCCTGATCTTGCCCCTAACTGCCCTCCCCTGATGGCCTGGTTGCCCTCAACTGCCTCCCCTGCCAGCCTGATCTCACCCCTAACTACTATCCCCTGTGGGCCTGGTTGCCCACAACTGTCCTCCCCTGCCGGCCTGATCTCGCCTCCAATGGCCCTCCCCTGCCAGCCTGATCTTGCCCCCAACTGCCCTCCCCTGCCAGCCAATTTGGTTCTGATTGGTCAGTTTCTATGCCAGTCAGCATCAAAAGCTCCGCCTCTTAGGCAGCCATTGGCTCTTCACAGTTCACCCAGATTTGGTTCTGATTGGTCAGTTTCTATGCCAGTCAGTGTCTCTGGGCCTATCTCCGGGCCTGATCAGAAAGGTGGGGCTGATCAGTAGCCCCCAGGAAGGCCCAGAGAGAAACAGAGGCATGGCTGCTGTTGAAGACAGGAGAGAAAGAGGGAGGCAACAGCTGATCAACAGCTGCCACGGAGGCTGCGGATCAGACCCTGCCTCTCTCTCCAAGCCTGATCTGCAGCCCCCTGGACAGTTAGTGCTGGGTCACTGTGCCTGCACAGGCGGCCACGGCAACCCAGCACTGACTGCAGGACTGACTTCCGGTGTTCAGTCGAGCCTTGGGTTGTTACAGACCCTAGGTTTTTATATATTAGGATACTAGTAATATATACTATGTACCAGACCTTATTCTAAATGCCTTACATTTAATTACACATTAACCCTTACAACAACCTTATAAGGTAGGTACTATGAATATACTCATTTTATATATGAGGGGGTAGAGCAGGGGTCCTCAAACTTTTTAAACAGGGGGCCAGTTCCCTGTCCCTCAGACCGTTGGAGGGCCGGACTATAGTTGAAAAAAAAAACAAACTATGAACAAATTCCTATGCACACTGCACATATCTTATTTTGAAGTAAAAAAACAAAACGGGAACAAATACAATATTTGTATTTGCATGTGGCCCGCGGGCCGTAGTTTGAGGATCCCGGGGGTAGAGGCACAAAAAAGTTAAGCAACTTGTTCAAAATCACAGCAACTGAAAGGCAGTGCTCAGGTTTGATCCCAGGGAGACTAGCTCCTGAGTTTCCTCTCTGAACCACTGTGGGCTCTATTGCCTCTAACAATCTATATATATAAAAGCCTAATACGCAAATTGTTCCCTTGGGAGTTCAACTGGGAGTCTGATCGCTCCCTATGATGTGCACTAACCAACAGGGGTTGGTGTGAAATGAAGGAAGGCCCTGGTCAGCCGCGGGAAGGCCCCGATCGGCCCTCATCACCAGCCAGGCTTAGAGACCCTACCCGTGCACGTATTCGTGCACCAGGCCTCTAGTTACTCATAATTAAACATGCTATACTGCTTGCCATAGTTAATTATTAACACTTAAAATCTGTGGAATGTCTGTGAACAAAGCTGTCCCATTGTTCTCCTCCCCAATGCCAAATCACCATGAGGTGCTTGCTGGGCCCTAATGGACCACAGAAATCCATGGTCCCACTGTGAGGTACTCAGGTCATATTTTTTCTCAGTGGAACTGAAATTGTCTCACCATGGCACTGTTTCCCTGAGGCTGTCCTCACTGCTGGGATCCTATCAGGCAAGCAGAAAGCCACAGCCATTGTACAGATGCCTGCATCAGCCTGGCCCCTACTGCGGGCTGAGGTTTGCTTTTAGCAGACACATAGAACCAACCTGACCATCAATTACCTCTCATAGAGTAGGGGACAGAAGTTTGACAATAACTTGAATATTGGTCATTGTCTTCAAATGTCCAATAATGAATTAAGACCATAGAGAACTGTGAACTTCATTCCTGACCACTAGATACATTCCAGGAACCAATGCTTAATAATATTGCACCATCTGATTTTGAATAAAGCATTTTATATGCTGCTTTGTGACAACAGAATCAAAGGCTGTTAGAGCTGAAGGGGGGATTAGAGATCCACTTAACCCAACCTTCCTCATTTTACAAATGAGAAAATCAAGACATACAGAGATGTAGTCTAGTCATGTATCAAGAGAGATTTGGGGTTTTATTTGTTTGTTTGTTTGTTTAAATACACTACCCTTTTACAAGTCTAAGTAAGTTACATTCAACATTTTTTGAATAATAGGTAAACTAAAGTTTCCTGGAAATGAGATGAAATTTTTTAAATAACTATGAGCAATATGCTCAGCTGTAAATTCACAGAATTTTGCGACTCCAAATTTTTATCTCTACCTATGATGGCTTGTTTCTGTTAGATAAACAAATTTCCTTAATAATGTACCATTCGTAATATCAGTCAGTAGTAGAAATGGTTCAACACATTTGGGGGCACCAAGCGATACATTTGGAAGAAAAGCCGAAGAAACAGAAAATGCAGTTATTTCCAGCTTACAAGAATCTTAGGTGATAAAAAATGATGAATTAAATCCTTTTTTAAAATCCTTACCCGATTGTATGTTTTTATTGATTTTTAGAGAAAGAGGAAGGGAGAAAGAGGGAAAGAGAAACTTTGATGTGAGAGAGAAACCTCTTTCTGCTGCCTCCCGTAGGTGCCCCGGTCAGGGATCAAACCCGAAGCCGGGCATGTGCCCTGACTGGACCAAGCTGTACAACCTTTGGTGTCAGGGGGTGATGCTTCACAAACTGAGCCACCAGGCCAGGGTGACTAATCCCATCTTTCAATGGAAATTTCTCATTTCAGAAAGACCCAAGATCTGATTTAGTGATGATCCATTCTTGAATATAATCTATAAGCAAGTAAACAAGCCAAAGGCCTGAGTGTTCTGACAGAACTGTATTTTACACCTCCTAACCAGGTTTTGGCTCTAAAATATTGAATATTACCTCTGTTTTTGCCCAAAAGTTACCCAAATTTTTTCAAAAACATTGTTTTAAATTCTATGCTTTTAGCAAGCAGATGATCACTTTGCTCTTTAAACCTGTGTCAGGAAATGTGATATTCATATAAAATTAGCCTGTTGGGTACACTATTAAAGGCTCTAGACCAGGGGTGGGGAACCATTTTCTTTCTAAGGGCCATTTGGATATTTATAACAACATTCACTGGCCATACAAAACTATCAACCTAAAAATTAGCCTGCTATACTTGGTCAAACATTTAATTAACTCACCCCTAATGCCTTGGCAGGGCCAGACGTTCCCCACCCCTGTCCCAGACAGTAAGCACAATTGGGCAGGGTCCCAATCAAGTCCAGGAACAATCCATAAAACAATTAAAACCACACAGAGGAGAACCTGCATGCAACTGAGCATGAGAAAGACATTGATGGGGCATGGGGGATAGACCATTTCAAAGAAATTACTCCCATTACAAAAGGCTTGGCAGTGATTTATGGATTAAGATGGTATAAACTTAGAAATTAAAGAATCAAAGAGAATGGGGATCAACTGAAGAAAGCAAAGTAGTTGTTCTCAGACTCAAACAAAGTATGCCATTGGAATAATGAATTTTGCTCACTGATATCTAAGGCAAAAATGAAAATAGGTTGGGTTACCTAGTAACCCAATTTTCTGATAAGGAGAAGCATTCCCATTAATAAAGACACCAATTTTTATTTCTTTACAAAAAGTAGGAATATATCAGATGTGTATTTGTGCAACACTGAGTCGATGGCAAACAGCAGCTGCAGCATTAGGTAAATGCCTAGAAGCACTGGCTCTCTTCCAGACACTTGACCAAGCACTCTCATTCATTATCCCATTTAGTCATTACAAGAATTGTAGGAGACCTCCATTTACAGATGAGAAAATGGGAGGAGCACAAAGACATAAAGACTGCCCAATGGCACAGCTAGGAAGTAATATACGCAAAGACATTGCTCCACAATCCACACTTTTAAAGGTAATCTTTCTTTCTGAATATAGAAAATGAGCACATTTTCTAGGTGTTTTACAATGGCTATACGAAAGTGACCCTGAGGTATGGTGATTATACTTAAATATTTTAAGTTCTAAAGCCTGTATTTTTTAACACAACACTTTTCTGTCTTGCTAAGCAAATATCTATCAGGACACTCTAGACTAGACATTGGGATCAGCAAGATAGATACATAATCCACCACATCTGACAGACAATATGTATTATGTAATAATGTATGATTCAGAAATACAGTGCCAACAGATGGTTCTCCTATTGAGCTGCCATAACACATAACATTAAAGTATAAGTCTGATTGCATTTCTCTGGGGATAATGTGATACAGATACTTTGCTTGCTGGTATGCGATCCTAATACATTAAAACATAGAAAACTCCATGTATTTAAAAAAAATTGCCACCATGAAAGAGTTTCTCTCAATTTTCAACAATTTTGGCCAAGTGCTCCAAATCTTGGTCAACTCCTAATCCAGTGATGGCGAACCTATGACACGCGTGTCAGAGGTGACATGCGAATTCATTTTTTTGGTTGATTTGTCTTTGTTAAATGGCATTTAAATATATAAGATAAATATCAAAAATATAAGTCTTTGTTTTACTATGGTTGCAAATAACAAAACATTTCTATATGTGACATGGCACCAGAGTTAAGTTAGGGTTTTTCAAAATGCTGACACGCTGAGCTCAAAAGGTTCGCCATCACTGTCCTAATAGACCAAATAAAAATACATATTTAGCAAGTTTCATTGGAATATTTCAGTAAATAGGTAGAGTCACTGAACCAGGACTCAAGATTGAGATGTAAATTGTCTTGTAGAAGGAAACCTTTTTGGTTGGCGGGGAGTGGGGGGGTGAAAAATGTGCCCAGATCTGGAAGAAACTTTGGAGGCTACTTCATGCCCATAGGCAAATCCGTATCGTCCTTTTCCGCCTTAGAGACAGAATTTACCCTGAAGCTTGTGAAGCCTAAACGTAAAGGCCCCTCTTTAGAGGGACTCTCATGGCCCTGGAGGAAATCCAATGCTGTCACTTACAGGCTTTAGTAAATTTCCAAAGGAGAATATTTTTGTTTTGTTTTTTTGCTTTTGTTTTGTGTGGGGTTTTTTGTTGTTTTTTTCCCCCTTAAAGAAAACCCCCAAATTGCCCTGCCTGGTGTGGCTCAGTTGGTTGGAGCGCAGTTCTATACACCAAAGGGTTGCAGGTTCGATTCCGGATCAACCTAAGTTTCAGTTTTGATCCCCAGTAGGAGTGTGCATGGGAGGATACTGATCTGTTTTTCTCTCTCTCTCTCTCTCTCTCTCTCTCTCTCTCTCTCTCTCTCTCTCTCTCTCCCCTCCCTCCCTTCCCCCCTCCTCCTCTCTCTAAAAAATCAACTAAAAACATATCTTCAGGTGAGGATTAACAAAGCTCCCAGATAATATATGTTTCAGAGCCCACCACACCTGGTTATGGCCCTCTGACTGCCTTAAGACTTGGAATGCTCTCAAACTTTTGCAACACTGATTAGCCAACACTCCAGTGGTACATATCATGATTCAAGAAAGAAGCTCCTCCTATTTTTCTTCAGATAGCTACTTCAGCATCAATTCCTTTCGCTGTGATTCTCTGCTCCCTATTGCTGACATGTGGTAGCAGTTTTAATAAAAACTAATAGGATGATGGGGGAAAATGAGTATTAACTTTTCCACGGGCATACAATATAACCTGGATTTTATGTAAAATTCAACCTTCAAAAAATGAAAAGAACTATCTTAATAAACTGGCTGTTTGCCTATAGTGAAACTTTAGCCTAATCATGGTCTATAAGAATTATTTAATGTAAAGCCTTTGTAAAAGTTACTCAATTTACATTAATCTGATTCATATATTATATAAAAAATTTTAATTATTTTTAATGACTTTAAAGAAAGTCAGTCAAGCAAAACAATCTAGCTGTAGAACACTTTAAGAAAATAATAGCATTTATCTGTGTTTAGAAAAGCACATTACTAAATATAATGTCCCCTCTTGATTAAAAGTTAGATGATATTATGAATACTTTAAAGAATTAGGATAAACTGTTTCTTCAGCATCAGATCTTGGAGCACCACCTTTCAACTCTAAGCTCTGAAGTCATAATGCTTAGATTTCCAAATGATACATAAAAAAATCTTTCGTTATTGCCTGGCCGGCATGGCTCAGTGGTTGAGCATTGACCAATGAACCAGGAGGTCACAGTTTGATTCTCAGTCAGGGCACATGCCTGGGTTATGGGCTCAATCCCCATTATGGGAAGTGCAGGAGGCAGTTGATCCATGATTCTCTGTCATCATTGATGTTTCTATTTCTCTTTCACTCCCCCTTCCTCTCTGAAATCAATAAAAATATATTTTAAAAAAACTTTAGTAATTGAGATACAGAACATTCTTATTTAATTCTTTTACCACCTAAGTGGAAACGCTGACAATCAGAAACTCTCTCAACGCCACATCTATTTCTTCTTCTGTGTGTATCACAGTGGAGTCGTCCTTTGAAAAATAGTTTCATATCAAAGCTCTTTTTCTTTCACACATTTCAACCCAATTAGAGACAAGAGAGATGAGTGTTAACAAGACAGTTAATTTTAGATAATATATGCAAAAAAGCCAAATGTTTTTGATTACTTTAATATTTTCCACATGTAGAACTGTATCTTATTAGGCATTAAAACAATATCTGAAAACGAAAAATCAGAGCCATCAGATTTCTGTCTGAGGTTATCAGCTGGACACAATTTATTTATGTTCAGACACTTCCTCTATCAGCTATCAGAGCATTATATTAAAACCTCCTCAAGCATAGTTAACCCACAAGCTCTTATCAGGTAAGAACAGAAAGTTCTAGCACATGTTCTGGTTATCTTTTAAGCCGTAGCAAGAAACAGGGTAAAATATAATTCAGATCCCATTGCTCTTTTTTTATTTATGTTTTCCATGGTGGCTTTCTTTGGGGAATATAAAGGACATACTAGTAAAGTCTACTTTGTAGACTCACTAGATCAAACTTGAATTCATGGGATCCCAAACTGAAGGAAGCAAGGAAACCACAACTCTGAGCCACCCATTTTACCACTCACATTCTCTATGAATTTAGAATATTTCCCTAACTGAAATGTACTCTGAGTATTTAAAATACATCTCTTTCATTAATATTAAAATATTCTAATGATGAAAAAAATCCATAAAGCATTTGTTAGAGCTCAATGCTATATGACTGTTGTTCTAGTTACCAGAATTATTATCCTAAACCAAAAATTGATATGGAAGGCCCATCGATACTTGGAAGAAAAAGACATTAAAATGAGCTATTTCAATACCAGCAGAAACCATGCCTTTTAAACACTGAACAAATTGAGAAAGTATTCATTTTATATTCAAATGACCCTTGGTGATATTACAATTCTAAAGATAAAGGCTAGAATCTTTGACCTTTTGTACTTTAATTACCAGATAACTTTGGATAAAAAACAAAAATTCCCTGTGAAACTGTAGAATTTCAATTAACTATGAATTTGACACAGGTTATAAAAAATTTGCCTTTGATATTATCAGTGAAAAGGGAGTTGACTTAATCACCTGAAAGCATGTGAATGGTCAAGTCTGTAAGGAACAAATAATCCTTCTCAACAAATTAAAAGAAGTCCTATCAAAATAACCTTCAAACCCACACCCATTCGTTAGTTTGCTAACATGGACATGAGTACATGAAAAACAAGAAAAATTCTGAAGAAACAATCTAAGACATTTCCCTAATTTAGACTGTTAGTATTAATATTTTTAATTAACATCCAACGTCATTCCATTTCCTCGCTGGAGTGTAGAGCAATGGTTCTCAAAGCGTGGTCTCTGAGAACCTTGTTAGAAATGCAGTCTTCAGGTCCTATGAAGACCTACTGACGCAGATACTCTGGAGGTGGGGCCCAGCAATTCGTGTTTTAACAAGCCTCCCGAAGGATTCAAGTGCATAGTAACTTTGGAGAACCACTGCCTTAAAGATTACAAGATGAAACAAAATCCTTATGGATCACTGTAAAAGGACTCAAGCAGAGAACGAAAACAAACAACAACAAAAACCTAGAATCTATTCTCATCGTCCTATAGTTCATATCCCACTTCTCTATATAATGGGTATCCTACTACATACTGGATGTACACAGCCCTAATCCAGGCTTGGGAAGAGTTGAACTCTTAGTTCAAGAAACAGTAGCAGTTGACTCCAAAGCTCAGATTCCCCGTGAAGACACCATACTGCTATTTCCGGGCTGAAGTTTTTGCTATTCCGCCGTAATGTTCTCTACTCATTCTCAGCTGCCATCTAGTTTCTACCAATCTTTAAAAAGTTTGGCATCTGGGTAGGTGTATCTACATTTCTGACCCTTCTTTAATCAAACACTGTATTCAGCCACATTGTTTTAATGGCATAGAATTTACTTTGCTTACATTGACAGTTATTATCAGAATGAGCTCAGTAAAATGCAGTGCTATTTTTTTTTCTTTTTCTTTTCTTTTTTTTTCTTTTTTTTGAGGATGTTGTTTGTCGAATTAAGCTGGACCTGTCATTCCCACATCTCAGTACTGGAAGTAATCTTCTGAGGAACTAGGTTATTTTTATCTTATCAACCCTGAGTGTTAGATAACACATGTTTTTCCCTTCATGTTTGATCTTAAAATGATAAGAGCTATTTTATAGCCTAAGCCTAGTAAATGTGCTAAAATTAAAAACACAAGTTTGTGTACTAATCTTCCCTTGATTGCATGTTTATTATTTTTACCTATCAAGTATATACTTTATTTTTATTTTATTGAATTTATTGAGGTGATGTTGTTTGATAAAATTATTTAGGTTTCAGGTGTACAATTCCGTAATACATCATCTGTATATTGAATTCTGTGTTCACCACCCCAAGGATGGAGCAACGTGGGACCTGTTGGTCCAGATACTGGGTTTCAGCTTCAATCACGCCCTCAGAAATCCTTTCATTTACTCGTGGCTCTATTCCACATCTCAGTTACTCCAAACTTCACCGTTTTCTTCCAGGCCTTTACCCAATCCTATCACTCTTACCTGGCACCCTTGCCTCTACTCAGGAATTACGTTTTCACTCTCAGACTCAGACACACAACCAACATTGATACTCCCGGCCGCAGAGAACAAAGCATCTCTTCTGCCCAAGACCAATGACTCATCTGACTGGCCCTGGACTGCTTTCTTCCCGACTCCTCCTGGACCTGGTATTAGCCATCAAACCCTCTCCCTCCTTCACATTCTTTCAGCTTCTTCCTCCCAGTTTTTCATTCCTCACTGATGAAAAACATTCACTGTCTCTCCCTCTGAAACACAAGAATTCACAGTTTGAAACTGGCAATTAATAATTCGGAAAGTGTGATGTGAATGTTAAAAAGGTTTGCATCAATTAAAACCACAAACCTGGGATTTTTCTTTTTGCTTTTTTTTCTCTTTTGTCCCAGCTTGAGTCAGAGCAGATATAGCCTCACAGTGGAGCAAGGCTGCTGAGGGCCCACGCTGTGTTTTACTGTACACTTCATCTTCGATCCACAGTGTGCTGGATGTGACGGAGCATGTACTCCACGTTGGGCCGATCTCAGTATCTTTTCTGGTCAAAGATCTTATAATCCAGTCAGGCCTGGTCGTGTAAAAAAAGTTAACTGTACAATTCAGTGGCCCTGGTTTAATCATCTTTACAGAATCGAGTGCAAGTTGGAGGAAAGAATGGAGCAGATGTGCCTGGCCAGCATGGCTCAATGGTTGAGCAATGACCTATGAACCAGGAAATCATGGTTCAATTCCCAGTCAGGGCACATGCCCAGGTTGTGGGCTTGATCCTCAGTGTGGGACATGCAGGAGGCAGCTGATCGATGATTCTCTCTCATCATTGAAGTCTTTATATCTCTATCCCTCTCTGTTCCTCTCTCTGTAATAAATACAAACATCTTAAAATAAGAAGAAGCATGGAACAGATGTACGGAGAGAGGCAGTGGACACACCTGGCTTCCTGACAGCTTTGCATGTCCCTTTGTAAGATCTATATTTTTAATTCCTTGCCCTTGGGTTTTGTTAGACATTCTTAAATCAGGTTTTGCTTAAGACAGCCCTGGCTGATTGTTATTACAACCAACCAAAGAGTCAAAACACTTCTCAGTGAGAGGAATGAGGGCTTCTCACTGCTGCCCTGTCACACTGTCCCTTCTGAAAGGTCACCGTGACCACAGATAGAGCAGGGTTAAAGGGAGGGAAGAACCTGGAAATGGTCTGAGGTGACCTTGCATGTGATAACTGAGGGGTGTCAGACCCATCAGAGTAATTTAAGAGGGAGAAAGGTGTTGAAAATGAAGAGATCTTCACCTTTTTAGGAGGAAAAACAATTTGATAGGCCATTTAGAAGCTATGGGGAGATAGACACTACAAGAAGTCAGAAACCCAAATGAGCCTGCTAGTAAAAAAAGTCTGATAGAGTTCTTACACCATTAAAGCAATATAACAGGTGGTTGGGTTTTTTATGTTGTTTTTTTTTCTCCATTTTCACATGATGAGAAACCTTACCAGTAAATGCCATGGCATACAGCTTTATAACAGCACATTTCTCAAGAAGTATCCATAAAATCTATCCTGGCGTAGAGCTTATTTTAAATTCTTCCCATTTGAAATTAAGTGGAACATTTAAATCAAAGAACCATAAAATTAAGATCAACTTTAAAAATCTATAAGCAATTAAGAATTTCAAAAAGAGATCAATATTAAACTACAAAAATATAATACAAAAATCAACTCAGAGCAGTTGCAAAAATAACCTTTCCAGGCCCCTTTCTAATATAGAGGAAGCTTTCCCAAATAATTGTGAACTATGCTAGCAAAACCAACATTCATTCATTTAACCAGTATTTTTTTAGTGGGAACCTACGATAAGTACATATACCAAAACTAAAGTTTACATTTTTAGACTATACTGAAATTAAGAATAATAACTATCATTCAAAAAAATCAATAAACAAATAAATAAAAACCAGGGTTAACCTACTCAAAGCCATGTTACTTCCTCAACTACTGCAAAATAGGAAGTGTGGACCTCCAACAAGATAAAATCTGAGAAAAGCCTTGTAAGAGGAAACAATAAGTAAAAACTTTTATTTGACAAGCAATGAGATTATCTTCTTGAAGAAAGCAATCAATGCCTCTTTTCAGATGGACGCCACCTCTGTGTTTCATCCAACTGTAGTAACAACCGTAATCTACATATTACAGCACTACAGCCTATTCTACATACTCACACCGTAACACATTTCAGGGCTATCATATGTAGAATACAGTTTTACAATCAAGTTAGTGACAACTGTGCAATCATTAAAGCCATCTTAGTTTACTGTGGGAGTGACTTTATATGGGGCTAAAGGAAAAGGTAGTTCTTGACTATCAGGAAATTAAAACAACCAAGGAAAGGATGTTGATTCAACCTCCACCAAATCATTGGAAGGGATGAGTCTTGACTAATACCAAAGGACACAGCATCAGCTTTTGCTGTACTCCCACTTAGCTGCCCCAATGATGCCTTCTCAGCTGAGCTCCCAACACATGTCATACACCCAGTCTTGCTCTCTGACTTCAGCCCTTTCTCAGCACCTCATCCCACCCTTTATCTGTCAATCTCCAGCTCCACAGAGTCCCACCTGGCCTAGTTCTGTCTACATTATGTGATTTTTCTTGTTTCTATATCAAAATTTTCAGGGAGCAATGGCAAAGACAATACTCTTTTGGTGTTTTTTTTTTAAAAAAATTAATACACAAAATAAAATAAGTTTACATTCATATATACATACTAGAGGCCTGGTGCACGAAATTCGTGTGTGGGGGGAGGGGGGGGGTCCCTCAGCCCGGCCTGCACCCTCTCGCAATCCGGGACAGCACGGAGGCTGTCTGACTGCCGGTTTAGGCCCGTTCCCACAGGAATCGGGTCTAAACCGGCAGTTGGACATTCCTCTCACAATCCAGGACCACTGGCTCCTAACCGCTGGCTTGCCTTCCTGCCTGATCGCCCTAACCATTCACCTGCCTGATCACCCCTAACCACTTAACTGCCTGCCTCATCATCCCTAACCACTCACCTGCCTACCTCATAGCCTCTAACTGCTCACCTGCCTGCCTGATTGCTCCTAACTGCCTCTGCCTCAGCCCTCGCTGCCCCAGCTTTGTCTGGAAGGACGTCTGGAATGACATTCGGCTCTCTGGTCTAATTAGCATATTACACTTTTATTATATAGGATACTTAGCATATGTAATAATGGATAACAAAAATATACATAAAATGTCTCATGCTGGTAATAAATAATACATATGCAAAAATCTAGAAGGTAAAATTTATGCTAAATGCTAACACCAATAGCAAAAATCGTAGACAGTGGTTCTTAAACTTATTGTGAACATTCCCTGCAAGGGCCCCAAGCCCGGAGTTTTGGAGTAAGTAGATCTAAGTTGTGTCCTAAGAACGCATTTGTAACAACTTTCCAGGTAGTATTGATGCTTTGGAGCCCAGGGGCCCCCTTGAGGACTCCTGGACTTTGAGCGTCAGCCTCACTTAATCCTAACCCAGGAGCTGACTGAATCCTTAAGAAGAAGATTTTCAGTGAAGCCCGATGCGCAATGAATAGAAAGCACGCCGGGTGGGAAGATTCCCCGGAGCCAGTGTGTCGCTACGACTTTACGTTGTAGCTGCTAAACGTCAGGAAGCAAATGTCACAGCCACGGTGTTGACCACTGACAGAACAGACACCAAAAACAGTGTCATATCTCCTATAAGGTCACGGAATGCCTCAAGGGCTCCTCAAGTCTTTTCCTCTCACATTAGTCAGAATAAACATGGTCTTAATAACCTAAAGTCTGATGGGAGAATAAATATGGGGCTCCAAGTTTAAACAGAACACTAGAAATGTTAAAAAATAAAAATAAAAAAAGGCTGAATAATGAATTAAAAGCGTGTCCTCAGGGAGTTTGGAGGAAAGTTAGTATTGCAGGTGGCTGCTGTAACACGGTTCTGTTCGAGAGCCATGAAGATTTGGGTGGGTAGAGTCCTAATTTCCTCCCATCACCAATCTCAGCAGCATCAGATCTCACTTGAGGTAACACAAGAAAAAGTTCTGCTCTCTTCTGCATGAGAAACCCAAGAACAAGGCAAATAGATTTGATTTTTATCAAAACTGTTTTTATGATTTCTCCTTTCTTTCCTAACTCTATCTTATAATGTTTTCCATCCTCTCCTTTCCCAAAGCTGGTAGCCAGTTTCTCAACAAAATTCTGAGAGTTCATTAGTAATGACAAGGGAATACAACAAAACCCCACATTTAATTATGCTGCAAACTTTTTAGAGTAAAAGTCTTGCTATATGCAAATTGACGCCAATTATTTTGAAATGAAATAAAAATACAACTTAGCGAAAAAATGCTACTTAGTGATGAATAGCATATGTAGGTAATATCTATTTTTCCATCCATCCAAAAATCTAAAGTTTATGATTTAGAAGTCATAGTTGCTTTTCTCTGGAGACAAAACCGTAACTCAGAATATCTGAAAACACTTTAAGAAGTTATACAGAACACCACCAAGCATGAACAATAATGTTGGATCGCGTCTCCTTTAGAATGTTATCTGAGCCCTCTGGTGTGGCTCAGTGGTTGAGCATCAACCTATGAACCTCGATTCCCGGTCAAGGCACATGCCTGGGTTGCAGGCTAGATTCCTAGGGTGAGGCATGCAGGCGGCAGCCGATCAATGATTCTCTCTCATCACTGATGTTTCTATCTCTCTGCACTTTCCTTCCTCTCTGAAACCAAGAGAAATACTTAAAAAATAAAATGTGATATGAGATTTTTAGATAAATATTCAGTTGTGCTGAGAACCTGGAGGGGTCATATATGAAGCCTGACCCCCTTGAGGTCCCCCTACTACGAGGAAGTTCCGGACACATGGGGCAGCTTTTTAGGCTTCTGGGGGACAGTCCTAGCGGAGTCCAGTCTATAGACACGAGAGCAAAAAGGCCTCTGGGTGATTTTAGGCCTCAGGGTTTTGAGCCACCCCTGGAGGTAGAAGCCTTCCCAGCTGAGGCCCCAGCATGAGGAAGCAGAGACCAGGCATCGCTGCTGTGCCCTGCCTGAGTTCCTGGGCCCGCCGATCCGTGGCCATAACGACATGGTTTTGTCAGACACTGTTGGTTGGGCTGGCTTATTAACTAGAACACATATCTGGAGCATGCTAGCAGTGGTTGTGGCTGGATTTGATATAGAGCAATTTGAAAAGAAATGTGGAGAGCATATAAAGAGAATTAAAATTCAGGGAATAAGTTTGAAATAACAATACAAATAACTACAGAAAGAGCATTATATATTTCCCTCAAAAACATTCATATTTCTGTCAGCATTATGATTACAAAATAAAGCTGAGGGTTTTGGGGTTTGTTTGTTTTTTGTTGTTGTTGTTTTTCATAAAAAGCAAATGCATGGCTTTTTACACTGTATTAAAACCAAGTTTTTTCTAATTAAAGTATGTCCTGATTTTAAAAAATAGATTAAGTAGACATAATTCATTCATCATCACAAAAATATGTCTCCTAGGAATCAAAGTAGAAATCCTTAAGCCAAATTATAAGAATCATCCCAATGATGCTCACTCTTGTATAACCTCCTCTTTGAGTAACGGTGGAACCTGTGGTGTGATGGCATATCATGCCCATAATTATTTCTAAAGGCACAGTTGACCTTTAGAGAGAGATTTTCTGATGGACTTAATGCAATCAGCCAGCCCTTTAAGAAGCAGAGAGTTTTTCCTGGTGGTTGTAGAAGTCAGGAGAGATAACGAATGGGGAAAAAATGATGCTGGTCTGCAGATGGAGGAGAGTATGCGAGAAAAAATGCAGGTGGCCTCTGGAAACAGAAAGCTATCCCTGGGGGCAACCAGCACAGACATGAGGCCACAGGACTAGAACTCCAATGACCTGAACTCTGCCCACAGCCTCCTGGAGCCCCCAGATAAGAGCTCTGCCGGGCCTGACACCATGACTGTGGCTTTGTGAGCCCCTAATCTGAGCAGCCAGCTCAGTCTGCCCAAACTGCTGAGATAGAGAGTGTGGGCTAGCAAACCAACCTTGTTTTAAGCAGGGAAGTTTGGGGTAATTTGTTATATAGCAGCCAGAGGCCCAATGCACAAAATTCGTGCAAGAGTAGGCCTTCCTTCCTCCGGCTGCCAGCACAGGCTTCCCTCTGGCACCCAGGACCCAGGCTTCCCTCCAGCTGCCAGCAGGCACCTGGGACCAGGGCTTCCCTCGCAGCCCAGGCTGCGTCCAGAAGGACATCCGGTCTAATTAGCATATTATGCTTTTATTATTATAGATGTGTACCCCTGAACTCAAATCTCACCAGCTCCATATAGAAAATTAAAGTCTTAAGTCTTTGTTTTAACTAGTTGCATTTTATTTTTTAATTAATGTAAAATAACTTAAAAATCAATGATTAGTTTTTCAAACAGATGAAAAATATATTTATAATACACAAAGGTTTCCCTCCTCTATGTAGAAACATAAATGGGTAGTTCAACCGTAGATTCAGTAAAACTGTGATGTTCAGAACAGTGAGGAGGAGAGGGATGTACTTCTTAGGTGGCTGAATCTTTAAAAACTGAAAACTCCCTGAGGTATACTATATTTCTGAACTATCTTTCAAAAGGGAGAGTATTTTATTTTTCAACATTTTAACATAAAAGAGTTTAAGCATGCAGAAACGTTACAAAGTATAACATGAGTGCTCATGCACGTCCCCCTGGATTCAAAAATCAATGTTCTGCCGTAGTTGCTTCATTCATGGTATGTATCGCACCTTTTATTTTAAACCAAAGTTACAGATAACATGATAAGACACCACGATCCTCCCAAGAATAAGAACATTCTCACCATAGTCATGCTAATACTGTCATGTCCAAAAAGAAAATCAACAAAATTCCATTTTGCCTAATGGCTCATATCTATATTTTCAAAATTTCCTACTTGCCCTAAAATGTCTTCTATAACTTTTATTTCTAGTCAGAACCCAGTCAAGTTGCACACATTGCACTTGGTTGTCTTGTTGACCATTTAGCTCTAGAAGAGCTGCCCTTGCTTTCTTGAGGTTTTTGTTTTGTTTTGTTTTTACATAACTTTTATTTTACATAATATTTTGTTGAGGTGGAAGAGGATACAGGGAAGATAAATGGTGATAGAAAAATAAAGTAAAATAAAATATATAGTAATGAAATTAACACAGTATATATTTATGATGTAACATATCTTAGCGATTTTGCGACTTTTTGGCTTCTTTATCTCATTATATTTCATTTTCTGGCTGTAGCATAAATTTAAATTACCCTCACTTGGTAACATTTGCATTCTTTCTGATTAACTGTTATTTCCAATATGTATCATCATCATCATATATATATATGTATATATATAAAATCAGGAGAATTGTTGGATCAAATAATTTATATACTTAAATTTTGATAGCTATTGCCAAAGTGTCTTCCAAAAAGATGCCACTAATTCTATATTCCCTTAAAAAATCCCTGTTTTCCTGCAGCCTTATCTACACTGGATTTTAACCAATTTTTAATGTTTTGCTTTAGGATAGGCCCTTATTATCTCAGCTGAACTACTGCAATGATCCGTTCTCTGTTTACCCTCCACAACAGCAAGAAGAGAGTCTGGTGCACGTGGAAGAGTTCCCATAAATATGAGTGTTAGACTTCACTGGATTGAGGAGCAGATTAGAAAATCTCTGCCAACCACAGAAGTCCAATGTAATACAGACACATCCAGAAGCTCATGGTGTCAGGCTGAACACTCTCCATGATGCAAATTTAGGTGACAAGCATGAGCAACCAGAGAAAAGGCACATTTTACCCAGTAAAAGCAGCCAACAGTTTGTAGGGTAATCTGTAAACATACCCAACCATCTCCCCAAATGATTTCAGCAGTCACTGATGATCGTTGTGCCACTTTAGGATTTTCCAATGGTAGTCTTAGCAATCCTATAATTCCACCGAAGTTTATTAATTGGCAGACTGCTGAAGGGAATTTTTTTTCAAATACTACTATGGTCTTACTTTTAAACAACTTTATTGAGAAATAATTAACATATAATAAAATTCACCCATTTCAATAGTACACTTGGAGTTTTGGCTAAAGTGTGCCATTGTGCAACCATAGCCACAGTCAAGATAGAAAACATTTCTACCACTCACGTCCCCTCCTGCTCTTTGCAGTTAACTCACTCACTTCACCCCCAAGAAACCACTGATCTAATTTATATGATTATAGTTTTGCCCTTTTAGAATTTCATTTAATGGAATCATATTATAGTTGCAGTCTTTGGTGTCTGGCATCTTTCACTTTGCAAAATGATTCTTAGATGCATCCATGCTTCTTCACGTAAAAATAGTTGTTCCATTTTATTGAGTAGAATTTCATTGTATAGACATAACAACACAACGGGTTCTTCTATTCACCAGTTGATGGACATTTGGGTTGTTTTCAGTCTGGGCTATTATAAATAAAGTTGCTCTGAACATTCATGTACAAGTATTTGTGTGAACATGTGTTTCATTTCTTTTGGGCAGTACTTGAGGATGAAATGGCTAAGCAAGCATAGATTTAACTTAAGAAAATGTCAGAATGTTTTCCAAAATGTTTTTAGCATTCTGAATTACCAGCAGCAATATCGGAGAGTTTCAGTTGTTCTGCATTCTTGCCAATACTTTCTATTTTTATGTACTTTAATTTTGCCATTTCTGTGGTATCATTGTTGTTTTAATTTGCATTTGTCTGATGACTAGAGATACAGTGCACCTCTTCATGTGCTTCCTGAGTATTTCTATATCTTCTTTGGTGATGTGTCTGTTCAAAAATTTTGCCCATTTTTAATCATGATGATTTATTGTTTTAAATTGTAAGAGTTATTTGTAAATGTCAGATACTAGTCCTTTACCAAATATAAATTTTGCAGATGGTTTCTTCCAGGTTGTGGCTTGTCTTTCTACTTAATAGTGTCTTTCAAAAAGCAAAAGTTTTCAATTTTGATAAAGTCCAATTTTTTTTTGTTTTATGGTTCAGATATGTTACATGTAATACTTGCCTAACATAAAACTGATTTTTTTCTCCAATGACATCTTTTAGAAATTTTATAAATATATACATATATGATCTATTTAAAATAATTTCTTGCATATGGATGGAGAATTTTTTGCATATAAATATCTGGTTTTACTCGCACCATTTAATGGACAGATATATTGCTATATTTGACTAAAGAGCAAGGTAATAAATTTAATTACTTGCATGAGCATCTTCTCCAAAAAAAATAAATAAATAACAGATATAAATATGATCCATGTCTGAATTTTATTCAGGTCATTGATCTACTTCTCTATCCTAATGTCAATACCATACTGTTTTTACTTAGGTACCTTTTTAGATCTTGATATCAGGTACTGCAAGTTCTCTTCATTTTTCTCCCCAAAAACTGTTTTTGCTATTTTAGGTTCTTTATATTTCCATATAAATTTTAGAAGCAGCTTACCAACTAAAAACAAAAACAAAAAGCAAACACCTGCTGTGTTTTGTTGGGATTACATTGAATCTATATATAATCAATTTGAGAAAGATTAGCATTTTAATAACAGAGTTGTCTGATCCATAAAAACTTTCCCTTCATTTATTTAGGTCAGCCTCTCTTCATTTCTCTCAGCAATGTTGTGTAGATTGAAATGTGCAGATCTTGAACATACTGTGTATTACATGTATACCTAACTATGCTATGTCTTATGATGTTATTGTAAATGACATTATTGTATATCACTGTGTACATTGCTACTCCCTCAATTTTTTATTTATTTAATATGTTACAATCTAAAATCTTGATTCCTTTGAAGGTGATCTCATGGGCAGTGTCTTAGAGGTTAGGGAAAGAAGTTTCCCCAAGCTTAACTTGTACCTTTCCTGTGAGAATCCCTTTAACACCTTAAACAAATGTTTAACACTCCTTAAAAGGGCACTGTGAAAGTCACCATAAAGGCAGGTGCCAGCTAGAAGTGGGATGGAAAGTTGGTGAGGCCCATAGATAGGATACCATTTGTCCCTTCACTATAAAGTCCAGCCAGAAAGGCAGAAATTGGGTGTTTCTGAATTGAAATATCTTTGTATTAAATTAGATACTTTTCTCAAACAGTCTACCCTTACAATAAACTTCACTCAGGTTTGTAGAGATGAACATCCAAATACTAATATCTAAGTAGTCCATATATCCATAATTTAGGTAGATATGTCACTGGAATTAGACAAAAATAGGGTTTTACCCAAACCAAATGTGTTCTCAAGATTTCACTAATTGCTTAAATTTGGAAGAGTTTCCAACGTGGTGGGGAGTGGACAAGAAATCCTATTTCTTCCTTTGTGAACAGATGCACTGCAATGTTAGACTAAAGTGCAAAGTAATAAATTAATGATCTCCTATGAATGGCTTCCTACCCAGCACCAGAGTATCAGGGCGCCACCACAGAAAACCAGGACGAGCGTAAATCAGTGCCGCTTGTCCTCCCACCACCCGCTGCACACACACTCCTCTGCGCCTCTTTGCCAAGTAAGTCCTAGGCGTGACACTGTGTCTAAGAATCAGGTCAGGTATCCGACTCCCAACCTTTCTCCTTTGTACAGTCCCTTGTGGGTGGCAGAGGAGTGATGTGTGTGCAATAAGAAAGGCAGTGTCTTCCCCACTTTTTACCAAGTTAAACAGCCTCACTTTTCATTCTGAAAACCATACACAAAAAACACACACAACATACAATGATTTTTTTATGTCGAACGAGGATGGGGAGTTAGGGGTGAATTATAAATTGGTAAACTCAGAGGAAACAAACCTCACTGCAAGTGAGGACTGCAAGGGAGAACCTGCTGGTTCAACCTATTCTTCCCTCATGAAAGGGGAAGGTCAGTAACTTCCAGGAACTGAGCGGTGCGGCAGGGAGTCCAACTAACTCACCTTCCCCGCTCAGAGCTGAGGGAGCAGCAGAGCAGAACGGCACTCCATCTGTCAGAATGGGTTCTAAACACACTATATACGAAGAACTCAAAACAAATGCAACTTGCAACCCACCACACACAGTTGTATATTTAACTTAACTGTAAATCATTTAATTCTATTCAACTGTAACTCAAAGAGCTCCAAATGTTATTTGGTCATATTTTTCATTCACGTTTCTCATGACTATATCCCACACACAGTCCATTCAAAGGTGACTGTATTAATGAGCACCCCATACAGTTCCCTACTGAACTAATCCAGAGAAAAGTCTCGTCTTGCGTTGGTATTTTGTGAAAACAGATAAACTCCTAAGTGGATCTAGACTGCTTCCACATAATCTAAGCCCAATTTGGGGGGACATATTAAACCTTAATCATTTATAAACCTTCTGTTACTAATTCATAATTCATACCAGGAATGGGCTTTTGTTAGTAAAATGTAATTTAACTTTGTTTTGATTTTAATCACAGACAGAGGTAGACAGTAAAGGAACTCACGTTGCTGCAAGAGTCAACAGTCAATAAATCTTTGGATTGGTTTTAAAATGAATAAATTGACTCAGTGCTGATAAAGCATTGTAGACCAATTTTTAGAATCCACAATAAAGTAACAGTCCTGAAGCGAATGACCACCATTCATTGCTTCAGTGGGTGAGAACCAGAGCATCAATGGTGTGTTATTATTACACACAAGCAATAGTAAAAAAATGGCAAAAACAAAACTAGACACAGCTGTCACTGAGGACAGAAACATGGTCAGGGCTTACAAAGCACCTAGTTGAAAATAACCACTACCCACCAAAATATCTAAAGATGTGTCAACTAATTTCTCTGTCTCCTCCTCCATTTTCAGTATCTTGGAATGCCATTTCTTTTTTAAAGCTGTTGCCACTGAAATCCGGCCAGTTAAAGGCTGATTTTGGTCAAACACATTTCTATGCTAAAGTCTACAAATCCCAAAGAAAGACCATTCCCAGTAGAGAGAACTTGCCATCCTCTGTCGCACCAGATGGCACAGATAACAGGACATTGTGCACTCCAGCTCAGCAAAGAGATGGTTTCATCACTGTCATTTACACATGTCCCAAAGGGGCCCAATCCAAACTGACATGGAGATTCTTCAATGACAGCTGAGACTGAAATATTCCATCTGTGTTTAATACAGAGATTACATCCTTTATTCTCCGATGAGAGCCTTTCAGAATATCACTGTGCAATTTTTTCCTTATGAAAGACAATGCTTTCTCACTGTTTTCTTTCCCCTGCATCTATCTGCGAAATTGCTTTTAGGAGAATGGCATAGGTTTAAGAAAGAATGCTAAGTACTCTTCCATCTTTACTTTAAATATCAATTTGAGGCCTTGCAAAGCTACATATTAATTTTGCTACATATGACAAAAAGCTATGGTATAGGGAACTGGTTTACAGAGCAGCATAACTGTGCTATAGAAATTAACCATCTAAAACTAAAGTCATAGTACCATTTAGATAGACATCTATATGCACATATTTTAATATATACATAAATACAGAATATCTTAAACTGTGATTGGAGAGGGAAATTAAACAATGATTTCCATAAAAAGAGAAAAACAAAAAAATAGGAGAAATCAATGATCATAGGAGTCAAAAGTATATAAATACTATTTTGTAGCTTTTTAATTTATTTACCCTTTCAGGGTAGAATAGTAATAGAGTACAAAAATAAATTTAAAAATAGTAGTTAACCAAAGCAAATACATAATGAAATTATAAAAATAATAAATAATTTGATGAGGCATTCTAGTGACATTTAAAAATAAAACCAAAGCATTTACCAAATACCTAAATGGTACTCTGCTACATGATACAACAATGCACCGTTCATCCTCTGAGGGTTTGTCATGTAATGGTACCTGAAGAGGATACTTTAAGAAAGAAAGTTGTAATATAGATGTTACTGATATGTTAATATTTTTATATAGGAGATACCTATTTGGCCTCACATTTCAAGATTATATCATAAAAATCAAACCTTAAGCATCTGTGAGATGGACAATCATTGGTAGGTTTATCAGCATGAGAGTTTTAGCATCACAGAAATGAGAGGCTAGGGAATGAGTCGGTTAATGCCTCCAAAAGCACAAGTTGCCTCTTCTCATTGAGGAGGTAGGCAAGAATCCAAGAAACATGGTGAGAATTTACAAATCTCTAAGTTTTTTATCTTGCAAGAGCTGGTTCTCAAAGAAAGATCGGGATCAAGGCAGGAAAATGCCTGACAACCAAAGGAGCCAAGTGCTTGGTTTTTATTTTTAATGATCCAGGAAGACTGGCGAACAGGAGCCATGAATACATAGTGCATGACATATAAGACCCAATTAAAACTTTCAGCCAAACGTATTATTTTGTATCATCACCAGAGAATGCTCACCAAAGGATTGTGTCAGGCTTTACCCAGGGAATGACTGGAATGGGGCCTCACCTGACAAATCTTTAACACATTCTAAATCCCGGACTCTATAGTCAACCTATTAACCTGTCCTAAAATAACAGAATATCTTTCTTCCTCTTCAAGGGCAATAGCTATTCCTAACCACATTCTAGAACCTGTTCCCTCCAGGTACTGAGAGACAGTATCTTTAAAATCAATCCTCTTCTCAACATCTCCTCTCTCATTATCTTCAGAAGCTCTCTTTTTTTCTTCTTTTGTGTCAAATAGTCTTAAGTTGAAAAAAAGAAAAGAAAAAAGAAAGTAAAGAGGATTCTTAAAGCAAAAAGATCACGGGAGTGCATTAAGATAACCTCCATACAAAACCCAGCTCAGCTACTCTCTATTTATGTGATCTATGAAACTCACGCTGTGAAATGATTTTCTCATCCATACAATGGGGATAACAATAATAACTTTATGTCACATCTAATAGGCTCTTCAGCATGATAAGAGGAAAAAATGCACATGAGCATGCATTGCAAGTTGCAGAGTATAAATATGTAATATGTAATAAATCATTTATTCTGCCAAGCTCAATCCAACAAATATCCAATTTCTCCTTTACATTTTACAGCTAAACTTCTTGATTAAGTTTTAGACACTTAATACCTCAGCCTCAGCACCTTTTCCTCTTTGTTAAAGCAAGCTCTTACAATTTTCAACACTCCATTAAACAGTTGGCCCTACTCGACATGAAACAGTGTAGGTTTTCTTCTTACATCTTGCATTACTGCTCAAGTTCTGCCATCCCAAAGCCCTTGTCTTCCTTACCCACGTCCAAATTTCCTTCTCCTTGATCATTGCTGTAGTCAAGTTGTGCTACAGTCACTTATCTGAGAACTTTCTGGAACTAGGTTGAGAACAAACCATACCTAACAGATAAAGATATCCTGCATATTAATTCATATGTGTAAGATTGTAAAAAAAAATGACTGAAAATATTTACATACCTGTGTTTAGAAACTAGTCATCAATATGTAGTTTCCAACATAACTGACTCAGGAATTCTGAATAATATTTTTAGTTTACGGAATTTAAAGTATTTCCTGAGAGACTATAATACAAGTCCATTAAAAATGTAAATCTAGATCATTATTGAATACTTAGATGTGGTCATTCAAATGGGATGAAACATATATACACACAAAAAAAAATGGGCAAGAAAAAATATTTTAACACCAAAGGCTGCCTTACCTACCTAGCTAATCAGGGCCATCAGTTCAGACACAGTCCCCCATTCTGGCCAGACGACCTCCTTATTTGCTATGTAATATTCTCTCTTACTAGAGTCCTTAGTGAAATTTTCAAATGAGGTTCAGTGAATTATAAGGGAGGAAACCAGAATCGCAGGGTTAAGAGATAGACTGAGATCATCGTGCTCTCCTTCAAACAACGCATTAAGCCACTCACTTGTGTAAGAAAGGAAAAGGGGAGATTAGGAAACTGCAGAACAATAAAAGAAAGGAGAAAATATAGAAGCTTTTACTTGTTTACTTGTTTTCCCTCTTTGGTTTTAAGAACAGAGCTGAGATGAGTCAGTACACTAGAGAGGCTGAAGACTAAGAGAGAAGGGGCTAAGTTAAAAGATCTGGGGTTAGAATAAAGGAAATGAGATTGAAGGGTAAGTGGAAGAATTAATTTTGAGTAAGAGAAGTAATTACAAGTCTCAAGAGCAGAAATCAGTAATTATTTGAGGCAATAAGGTGAGGAATTGAGAAAGTTTATTCAAGCCTCAAAGCCTCAAGGTCTTTGTTTTGTTTTGTTTTTTCCTGTAAGGCGGGAAGAGTTAAGATGCCAGGGCTGGGGCTTAATCAGGGTGGTGAGGTGTTAGCATCACCACTGAAGGAATATAAAGGAATCAAGCTAAGTAAAAACACCCAGTGTGTGGGACACAAAACTGAAAGCAACCAATAAATAAACAAACAAATAAACATTCACAGATACAGACAACACTATGGTGGTACCAGAGGAAGAGAGGTTGGGAGGGAGGGAAGGATAGAGGGGCGTGATATATGGTGAGGGATGATTTGATTTTGGGTGATGGGCACTCAATGCAATATACATGTGATGTGTTATAGAACTGTATGCTTGAAACCTATATAATTTTATTAACCAATGTCACCTCAATAAACATAATTTTTAAAAACCCAGTTTGAGTATTTTCTCCAGGAGTGCTCAGCAGCCAAGGTGTAGATGAAGAAATACCAAAAGCATAAGAAACCTCCATGATTTTAATCCCACAGTCCATAGGCCTTTGACTCCTGGACTGCCATCTTGAGAAAATGTGAGATCCAGATGATTGAGGATAAACCAGCAGCTGAACTAAGAATCAGTTTTAAGTGATGCTATGATGATGGCTTAGCAATTGTTTACCTTCAAGGTCAAATTCACATTTAAATTGCACTATCCTTCATAACAAAAGGTGTATTTCTTTTTAAAATTTTTTTTAATTTTTTTGTTTCATTAAATATTTCAGAGAGGAAGGGAGAGGGAGATAGAAACATCAATGATGAGAGAGAATCATTGATAGGCTGCCTCCTGCACGCCCCACACTGGGGATCGAGCCCACAACCAAGGCATGTGCCCTAACCTGGAATAGAACCATGACTTCCTGGCTCATAGGTCAACAATGAACCACTGAGCCATGCGGGCTGGGCACAAGGTGTATTTCTTACCTGTCACTGTCCAGCATGAGAATGAACATAGACACCCCTTCCCTTTACTGAGGGGAACTCCCACTGACAGTAAAGAACTTCCCACGTGCATAAGTATGGCAGGGCCACTGACGGGTGGCCTGCAGCCCTCACTGTACTCAATCTGTCCACTAGTTAATGCTCGCAGCCCCTGTCTGCACAGGCTGTCACTGCTGTGTTCTACTTCTTGGCCTCCTAGTCAGCATGACATTTTTCATCCAACTGAGCTAGTCCATTTCTGATTTCTGCTGTGCCAAATGGTCTGTCAGCTACTGTCACTTCCCAGATGTCCTTGGCTATGGGACACTGGTAGGAATTGTGTCGAATTGTCCTTGAAACATATCTTGTCACCTCCCACAAGCATATAAAGTTGGCCACAGGAGTATTTCTTTGAGTTTCTGTCATTTTCTTTGAAGTTCTCTCTGAGATACCCTGATAAAGGAAGGCAAGAGTTTACTAAATACTGGATGAATATATGCCAGAGCCTCAAATGCATTAATGCTCTATACCTAATTTCTTGGATATATAAAATATGTAAAGTAGACTTCACAGACCCTAAACGAATGTACTGAAAATGGGCAGTGGATGTTAAACCAAATGGCACCATTAAGGAAAAGAGGTTCTTCCAACTTGATCAGAGTTCCAAAGTATTTTTAAAATTTTATGCAAAATATGAATTCAAGTCATTAGAAGGGTGGTAAAATGTGACAAATTAAACAGATTGTAGCACATGAAATAGGTAAAATTACTATGTTCACTCTAGTTCTTACTTTATATTAACTGTATTTTTCTATCGCATTTATTAAATAGAAAACATTAAAATAAACTTCCATATATACGCTCATGGCACTTTCTCTCTTGCTTTTCCCAGGTAAGAAAAGATCACACTTTTCTCATGCTTTCTTATTCTTTAAGTGATATCCTTAATTGTGTCCACCAAATTACCTCTTTATGTCCTACAAAGGGTCCCTTCCCCCGGTTTGATGAAATGGGATTTTGAAATGGACTATTCAAATAGCCACAGTTCAAACAAAAGAGGGAAACCTCCAGGAAGAAAACCTCGATTTGTCTTTCTTCATATTCAATTTCCTCATAGTGAATCTCCTGTCGTTTTAAATGTGTTCACCACTCTACCGCAGTGTAGAGATTTCTACCACACTGGATTTATGATAAGATGCCACTTTCCCAATTCTCACTCCATGTTGCCCGCCTATTGGACCAGTCAAATTCTAACAATCATAAATAGACTGGATCAGCCTTAGCTCTCTGTAACTTCTTCATGCTCACCCACACCCATCCTACAGCATAGGATGGCCTATATTACTTCCTTAGGCACATAATTAGACTTCCAAGCACACCTTGCCTCCCCAATAAGATCATGAACTCCTTGAAAACAAGGACAGTATTTTCTACTAATTTATATCTTCTACTACTCCCCTTTCCACATAGTCACTCCATAAATAATTAATAATCTGCATATCAAAGAGCCACCTCTCCAAGTTTTGCAGCATGTCTATTATTCAAACCAAAATGTTGTAGATAATCAGAGGGAATTCCTGGAAGGGAATTTTTAACTATCCACTGATGACAGAGGTCACACCTAACACAATGAAAAGCAAATTTATACTGAATAAGAAAGCAATAATTTAATAGTAAGGGAATACCCAGATGAATGGCACAAATAATTAATTCTAAAGTGCATTCTCGCTATGAATACAGTGCTGAGTATTGCTCCATGTGGGGCATGAAATTCATAAAAGATTTCACTCTGAGTCAACCATAAGATTGGTGGACATTCTATTTTTTACACTTTATAGTAATTATTTGCCAGCATCTTCTAAGGAAAAGGCAAGCTGAAATGCAAAAGAGAAAAGAAACTAAAAATTAAGACTTTGACTAGCAATGATACATGAGAAAAGTGAATGATTGACTGCCTGTCACACTTTCCTTAATGAAAGTAGTTATAGCTACTGCTCTTTTAGAAGGTGGCAGGGAGATGCAAAGTGCTCTGGAATGTCAACGGTAATATCAAGGCTTCCATAAGAAGGTTCTGACCAAGAAGAAAACATAATGCAACCAGTATAAGGAAGCAAAGGCATTGGCCATAAGGTTAGAAATTGTAAGAATAATAGTTTTCATGTTCTCATTTTGTGCCTAGAAGGCATATATAAGAACTCACAATCAGTAAATTTATTACTAGCATAGGGTGGAAAAATCACTATTTCTTGCCAGGAGAAATTTGGAATTTACTCTCAGGTCATAAAAGTAATTAGGTTGGACCAACATGTCAATCCTAATATGCTGGCCTCTATCAAAATTCTTACCTGGTCAACCTTCAATTTATTCCATCATGTCCACTTTCTCCTACAAATGATCATGACCTCTATCGCTCCAACCATCATGCCCTCGCCCCGGATTCCCAACTCCCTTCTTGTAAGTGACTTACCTCCCTGCCCTCTTGGCCCATGCCTGATTTCCAGCTCACTTTTGTTTTCCTTGGAAGAGAAAGGCTTTAAATCCTGAGGTTCTATAAGTTTAATGTGGAACAGAGGATCTCCCTTCAGAACATGTAGGATAGTGTTAAACATTATTTATTTTCTGACTGGTGTTGTAGAGAATAGTGAAAAATACAATAAACCAAATGACAAAATCTCCTTTTTGTCCTCTCACCAATCTGAAGGAAACAGATGAATGTCTTTGGTTTCCTAAGAAACATAATTAAGCTAATTTTTTTTCCACAAATTACAAAATATATGTATTATGCCTAACAGAAATGTCACCTAATTCAAAGCAATTTGAGAATTCTCCATAAATATACCATTCTTATTTTTAATACATTTATTGAATAAACATGAAATGATCTGAATTATTATCAAGTGGCTAACTCATCTTAAAACCAGTGTACTTCACTTTGTTAAAAACGTATTGACAGCATCTATAAGTCTGTGTTGGCATGAAAAGATGAATTTCTAAGAACTTCGGCTAATTTTTAAAAAAATAAAGATAACTGATTCAGAAAATACTTTATATTTAGAAGTGGCCAAATGGTTCTGTATAGGATATCAACTACTCATTTCCCAGAGAGAGGTAAGTGTCAAACAGTGATTCATAAAAATTATACTTCAATTACTCAACATTGATGAAACAATCATCCTTTCTATGCTAATTCTCAGCCACCATCCTTGACCCACAATTTTCAGTCAAACAAAACAGCAGGAGGCAGAGGGTAAGAGTGGGGTGCAGATGCCACAGCCTCTGTCCCCCTTCAAATGACCAAGTGGGCGGAGGAGAGCATCCAACCCATTTTTAGAGGATGTCCCTACAGAGCTCCACACAGTGACTGCCTTTTAGACAGGGGAATTAGAGAAATTCAAGCACTCACAAAAGGCTTAGTATTTCCCCATTCACATTAACAAGGATAAGACTATCTGGAATCAATAAAAGTAAAAAATTGCAATACCTGTCCAAATTCTGAGAGCATATATCAACCCATAAGCCCCATCTCTTGTCTCACTAATCTGGCATTTTAGAGACAACAGCTATCTTGACGAAAAGGAATACATTTCCATTTGTGCAACGGTCACAGTAACCAAGCAAGTAAGCCCAGAATGTAAGCCCATCTAATCCAATAGCACTGTCATCCAAATAGTTGCCACTGCCAAGGCATCTGACAACCAGATATTACCAGACAAACAAATACAAGTGAAACATTTTTAGAAATATATTTATGTCATTATAAAGTAATGACAAATTCACTGAATAATATCTTGACCAACTAAGCATAAGAGTTAACTTTCTACCAAGTAATTAACTCAATCTGTGAGATCCAATATTTGTCAATGGATAAAAAGCTTATTTAAATCTACCTAGTGTGTGAAAATGGAGAAAAGAGTATGTCAGAAATATATCCTAATGACATTAGTTTTATTAAAATCAGTAAAGGTTTATATTGGGGATGCAAACACTAATGACTATTTAACAAAGGTATCATTTATTCAGCTTTTATTCATTGAGTGCTTCTGTGCAAATACAGTGCAAAGCACTAAAAATATCTGTACAGTGTCATTCAGTTTACAAAGCGCCTCTACAGACAATGTGGCCATTTTCAGCAAATTTCCTTTTATAATGTTAAACTAGAGGCCCAATGCACAAAATTCATGCAAGGGGCTCAGCCCTGGCAGCCCCAGCTTTGTCTGGAAGGACGTCCGGTCTAATTAGTATATTACACTTTTATTATTATAGATATTAGAATGAATTTTGAGGGACAATTTTGTCAATGAGAAAAATGCTCTTTTTGTCTTCTAAATATTATGCTATAAAAAATGAGGTTGGAATTTGTAAGTGGCTGTTAAACCATATCCAACATGTTAAATTTGGCTGGTATTTCAATAAAGATCTAGCTTTCTAACTGGATGTGTAAAGACCTAGTCCACCTTCCTAAAGGGCAACTGGTAGAGCCGCCCCTTTAAAAGGGCCCTTGAGTTTCAAGATCTGGCCATTTTACATGCTTGACTCCAATAGGATGGAGTTTGGGCTCCCTGTAGGTATTCAATATAGCACCACTCCAATTTCACTTCTGCCAACTAGCCTCCCACTCTATCACTGTTCTTCCTTCTCTACCAATTGACCTTAAATCATTATTATTGTGAGTGTCTCAAACTCTAACTGGCAAGTAAAAAACAACTAACCATCCCCTAGGACAGTGATTCTCAACCTCTGGCCCTTTAAATACAGTTCCTCATGTTGTGACCCAACCATAAAATTATTTTTGTTGCTACTTCATAACTGTAATGTTGCTACTGTTATGAATCGTAATGTAAATATCTGATATGCAGGATGGTCTTAAGCGATCCCTGTGAAAGGGCCGTTCAACTGCCAAAGGGGTCGCGACCCACAGGTTGAGAACCACTGCCCTAGGACCTACCTTCTTTTTAATAATAAAACCAACCAAGTTTCACCTGCACACTTGCCTTCAGCTAGAGACTATCTTCCTTGCCTCCCCTGCAGCTAAGTGAGGTCTAATTACTAAGTTCTGACCACGGATTCTAATTCAGTAGGTCTAGGGTGGTACTAAATCTCAGAGACTAAATTATATTCTGATATAAAGCCCAGGAGTAATTTTTTTAATTCTCCAGATAAATGTAATGAATAGACAGGTTTAAGAACCACTGCTAAAGCATGGTAGTGTGATAAGACAGACCTCTGAGAGCAGAGATGCTTGGATTCCATTCCCCAAATCACCTTCAACTCAGACTTTTCCAAGAGAGAGAAATAAATGTATCTTGTTTAAAGTTCTGTCATCTGGTCTCTATCAAAGCAATTAACGTTGTAAATTAACACAACCAGCATCACTGGCGTCCCTCCTGGTCATCTCTGAGTCACGTGGATGCAGCTAAAGTTCCTGTGCCTACTGCTTGCTGACAGAGCCAGGCCTTCATTGTCTGATCAAGATCCTTGGACAATGATTTCTTTTTTAAGTTTAATTTTTCCCTTTTGCTTCAAGAATTCACTAAAAGCCTGGCCACTGTGGCTCAGTAATTGAGCCTCATGGTTGGATTCCTGGTCAGGGCACATTCTTAAATTGCAGGCTCATCCCTAGAGGGGGGAGAGGGGGGGTGCAGGAGGCAGCCTATCAATGATTCTCTCTCATCATTGATGATTCTATCTCTCTCTCCCTCTCCTTTCCTCTCTGAAATCAATAAAAAATATTTTTAAGAAAGAACTCACTGAAAATACAAAAGACATCAAGCTATTCATTCTTTTTCTTTTTCCAATCATGAACCATCCGGTTCCTTTCCCATATTATAGAGCAAGTAGTTCAGTGGCATCTTTTTTCCAACGGGTTGATAATTGCAGTTTTTACCTCGATTCCAATATTGTAGTTTGAGTTATGTTATCACATTTAATTTTTAAAAGGGTCAATACCATCCTTCCATTCAAATTTGGGCAGACCGAAGATGAAAACACAGTTACCACGTCTATGAAAGTCACACGGTCGACCTGCCAGAGCAGCAGAAATTCTCAGGCGGCGATGAACTTAAGGTGGTATCTGTTTGTTACATACGATTACACATAAGAGATGCTATTTCACGTGTGGATGTTTTAGTTGGCTCGTGGTAATTTAAAATTGTAAGAATGAAATTTCTATTAGCATTTTAGCATAATCAATCCAAACGCCAATTAATGTACTAGTACTGCTAAATGACAGAGTTTATTGTATTTTCATTTGACCTTCATAAATGTTTTATAAAGGCAACATTGTTAGAATGCCTCTTGCAGATACTGACAAAGAAAACTTTAAAAAGGAAGTAACTTCAAGAGACAACTATTTTAAATTTTCACTTGAGCAGAAAAAAGAGAAGTTGTGTATGCATGAACACCTTTATTCCTGGGATTTATTCACAACTACAGACTAGTATTTAAATAGTTTGGGTTCCATGTTGTTCTTATATATTCACAACAAAGTTTCAGTTGGTTACTGACTTCCTATCATTTAACTTCTATGAAGAGATGGAATATTAACCTAATTCAGAAGTATCTTAAGAATGACTGTATAGATTGTCCTGAAATTCATGGTCATAGAAAAGATAACTATGTGAGTAACAATACTTCTGGTTTATCTTTATCATTTTAATGTGATTAAAAACAATGAATAAATTATTTTTAATTTTAAAAATTTTGGATTATGAAAGAACTGGATAAAAAGGCAAAACAAAATAGCCAGAAGGTTACATGTGGTTAAAAATTTGCATATTTTTTATTGAAATTACAAATTTTTAAGTAACAATACATCAATTCACATAGCATAACAGTGAATTGAGTTAGCAGTTAATTTACACTTTAAAGATATCTATTATTAAGATGATCAAAGATGTTCACTCAGATTTTCTATCTACTCAAATACTGGCTTTACCTTGAAAAATAAAGAGACAAGCATTTGAAGGCACTTGGCCCTAATTCCTCAACTCTTTGCTAATCCACTAGGCTTTGAAAACATACCTCAGTCTATAAATATTCCACACTAGTCCTGTTTGGCATGAAATAATTACTCCATTATAACTATTATAAGAAAATGCTTTCAACTAAAGTAATCCACAAGATATGCTTTTGAAAAGTTTCATTAGAAGCATGTCTTTACAAAATGAGGTCAGATAATAAGTAGGAAGTTCAACTACATTATAAAATACAACTATAAATACACTACTTTCAAGTTGTTAAAGAATAAACTGTTTGGCTTATTCAGCTATTGTCTCTCCACTAAGTAATACATTCTCTTAAGGTGTATTTTATGCATGGTTATAAATTCTACCAAATGTGTCTTGAAAATAGTTAAAACTGTACAATTGTTGGTTAACCAAACATGTCATGGGTAATCATGATTAAAATGCAATGATACATATATATTTCATTACCTGATGCTCCTGCCGTCTCCGAGGGAAGTGTCATATGACCCACCCCAAACTCAGCAAAGCTGATTGACGAGGGATGCACATCTCTCAGAGGCAGCTGAGCTCTTGTTTGGTTTGGCTTATGGGGATAAAATAAAGAAAGTGGGTACTCTCCCTCCCCTTTGAATTTGATCCAAGACTCAAGAGACTCTTGCCAGTCAACAGTGGATACTGAACCTAATAAGTCATGACAGTGCTGGGATGGAGGCCATGTGCAAGGTCAGTGAGCAGTAAGAACTAATCAAGGGGACGGGGAAGAGAAACAGGAGACAGAGACCAGATCTCCAAGAGCAACCTACAGCTGAGTGAAGCCCTGTACATCCTGAGAGGAGGCTGCTTCCGGTCCTGAAAACACCCCATTCCTACTTTCATTTTTCAAGAGGCCTGCCTTCCTACCCTGGAGTTCCCCTGAAATACCCATGTTCCATTACAGTAACACACTTTAAACTACAGTCTGAGTTAGATGCTGGCCCTTGAAACCCAAAGTGCCATAACTAGAACATTCACATAACATTAAAAAACACATAATACATGCAAATTTGGTCTGAGGTGAGCCTGCAGAGCTGTCATCCCAAATGTCAATCACTGTGGCCACGGAGCACAGAAACCGAGAACGTCCTAAGCTGAAGCTGGGCCTGGCTGTCAGGGGCTGAGAGACATCCAAGCATGCACACCTTGGCTACTGCTGCTCCCTCTACCTGCAGGCAACTGGCCACCCCTGACCTGTCACCAGCACAGTCCTCTCTCCCAATACTCTGCTCCCCTCACGGTCTTGGTTTCCCAGCTTGGCTCTCTGGCTACCTGCCCTCCTTCGGCTGACAAAGGGATTACTGCAAGTCTTTTCTTTTTTTCCCCATTGATTTTGGAGAGAGTGGAAGGGAAGGGGAGAGAGAGAAACATCGATGTGAGAGAGACACATGGATTGGTTGGATTGAGCCTGTAACCTAGGTAAGTACCCTTGACCGAAAGTGGACCCGGGACCCTTCAGTCCATGGACAGATGCGCTAACCACTGAGAAAACCGGCTAGGGTGGGATTACTGCAATTCTTACTTCTCACTTTACCACAGCATACTTATTTAAATTATGCAGCATGACTTTGGGCGTCTGTTGGATTGCTCATTCCCTAGCCTAGCCCCTTTGTCATTCCTCCCTTCAATCCATGCCACCACTGACCTCACCAGACCACAAACTGGCTGAATTGAAATCAAAGAGAGGAAAGAGACTTTCACCTGTTCACATTCAAGGCTAAAATAGGGGAGGAATGGGAGGAGCAGTTAAAGAGGAGAGAAAATGGAAAGACTTAAGCAACAGGCTCTTAGCATTTCCAAGCATGTAAACTCAATTAAGAGGAAAACCCTGTGGAAGTAATTAAAAAATCTTAATTATTTACTCATGTGGGCATATTGATTGGATTTAAGGAAGGTAGAAATATTTTAATATTAAACCAAAATGCCTCAGAACTGTGCACCCACCTCTCAAGTTTCCACTGAATCTATTTCCTAATAGTGAAAAATTGTTTCAGATTCCCACTTGGTGCTTCTAAATCTTGGATCACCTTATTAAACCTGCAATCACTGTTAATTGCACACTCTGCAATTATTAAGGGAATCCGGTGCACATTCCATTGTGAAAAATCCTGGTGGAAAAAATGGAAAAATGAAATTGCTCCCTAGTGCCCCAACCCAACCTACATCAATATAAAGAAACCAGGTAACCTCATCCTTACATGCTTCTTCCACAGCACATCATGACTTATGTAACACTCCATTTCCTCCAGCTTCTCCTGGAAGCACCCAATCTTCCAATACACATCTTTTAAAGATTCAAGTCCCACTGCCTCATTAAATAGTGTCTCCTTGTCTGAGGTATTAAAATCCTGCCCACTCTATTCCAAGAATGCATTGCAACTCTGGCCCTTTAAGAAAGTGCTTCTCAAACTTTAATGTACATACCATTCAATATGTGTTTGTGTTATAGTGCAAGTTTTGACTTAGTAAGTCAAGAGTGGGGCCCAAGACTGGGTGATGCACCTGTTGCAGGTCTGTGGACGACAATTTGAGTAGCAAAGCTATAACCTAAACTTAGTACCACATATAAGTGGGCCAACCATGACCGGACTGGAGAGAATGGTTACCTCTTAGGGAGAGTACAGGGCTCCGATCCTAGTGTTTATGTGCCAACACTTATGGATCATCTAATAAATGTGCAGCACCGATCCAAATACAAGAAAGAATTGATCCCTACCTTTAAAGTATGCACTTTGATGTAGCAATGTTCCAATGTCAATATACACAAGGACATACATTAGTGCTTTTAAAAATGTAAATCCAGGGCACACGCCTGAGACAGAGCTTCCGTATGTCAGGGTCAAGTCCCACGAGTGTGCTGGCCAGGCAAGTCTGATGGTCCACTGAGAAATACTGCAGAGGCGGGCAGGCAGGTATCACAGAGTTCTACGGCAGGTCAACTTTAATTCAATGCAATGTGGAAACGGGCCTCAGAGGACTGGACTCTCTCACCAGGGGGATATATATGAATGGGCCTGGCAGTGAAGGGAGAGAGGAGCATATGTAGAGGTCAGCAGTGAGGATCATAGCTGGCTCTCAAGTCCAAGAAAAAGTGAAAGCCACCCCTGGAAAGAGCTGTGGGCTAGGGGAGAAGGGTGAGAGTGTGTGTGGAAAATAAGTTGGAAAGACTATCTAAGGGCACATCACAAAAGATCCAGGACTCTGGACTTGACTCTTTAGATCTTGGGAAGCTAATTCAAAGGGACAAAGGGAGTTAAGATGCCTTAATTCAGCTACAAAGAACTGGGCACTCCAAAGTCCTTTCTCTTTCAAAGAAGACCGTCATCTTCTCTAAAATGTCTTGCAAATTTCAAACTGGGTCTTCCCATATGCTCTGCACAGAAATCTGGTTACAAAACAAAGTAGTCTGAGTTACAATTTACGTTTTAATTAATTAAATGCCAGGAATAATCAGTTTCATAGTCAACAGCAGCAGAAATGGAAAGAAAAACAGCATCTGCTTTTAAAAATGTTGACTAAACTGAAATAGCTTTAAAAGCATATTTTTAAAATGACAACCAAAATTCTTGTCTAGCAAAATCTACAGGAAAAAGAATCCACCCACTAGAAAAATAACTGATTTTTCTGTAAAAGCACATTTACAACAATTGTTCTTAAAATGTGTCAATGTCACTGGGAATTAAACTTTACTAAGATTAAATACACAGTTGTCAGTAAAGACAGGAATCCCATATTAAATTAAAATTTTAAAAATGATGGTTCACAACTACTAATCTATTTTAATTATTTTATTATCTCCCATAATTCTTCACTCTTGACTCCTGAAAACTAAGATTTCTTTCTATAGAGCATTCCTTTCAAAAGCAACTATGACCTCAATTGAATCAGTTTAGTAGAGATTAGGAAGGCACACTTCAAGAATGGATTGTTGGTAAGCCTTTGAAAAGCTGGTTCTTTGTGAGTGTCCTGTAATTTTGTTTTCAAAGGATGATTTGCCACCTCTCATTGCTTAGGATACCTCTAATTGTAACATGGAAGCTATTCAGCCATTAAATGTAATATCATTTCTGTTGTATAGCCTAAAATGAAAATTACAGCACAGCCCCATAGCATATTGTCAAATTGGAAAGTGAATGGTAAATCCACAAGCAAAGTGATTAGGTATTAGATACTGATGACTTGCCATAATTTTTGCCTTGTTGGTTGGGATTTTCTTTTTGTAAATTACAGTGAAGAAGTTATCAGAACTTGCATTTCATATAATTGGATATCACAGAGATAACTAGACAGTATAATGTGGTGTTCTCAAATAATATGGAGTGCTTATGTGCATATTCTCACTGTATCTGATTTTCTTCTGAAATAATTTTCTTAAGTCAGAAGAGGTGTTTTCTACTGTTATTTGTGGAATGACAGAGCTGACTGACCAATCACACTGCTTTTGTCAGATGATGAGCGACAGATGCCCAAACTAATATAGGCAGCCTGAAGTACTGGCTCATATAATTTAATCACAGAAAGATCAAGAACCTTACTCACATTTTGACACAAGCTAAAAAATTGCACGAAAAACTTTGTAAGACAAATAGGAAAATATGAACAATATGAACACTTGCTATATGTTGACTTTTAAAGTGTTCTTTTTTTCTAGTCAAATAAATGTATTATGGTTAAGCTTAAAAAGAATATATATGAATATAAATACTCTAGCCAGTAAATTTCCTTCATACAGGGGTATGGAATAGAAAATCTGAAATTATACTGTGTATATAAAAATATGAATAACTAAGTCTATATTATCAATAAAGACAGCCAGATTTCTAATCCCAGAGAAAGGACCTAAATATAAAAAGAGAGGAAAGGTTAGAATTAAGTCTGCAGTGGTGGGCTGGAATCTGAGGCATCAATATGACCTCAGGGATTTTAATAGATGTCCAAGTTAGTAAGGAGAAAAATAAATATAAATGTGCATATACCTATGTGCTAATAAACATGTATTTCCTAGCTCTGTATACTGAAAAGACCTAGAAACAATGCATCCATAGTAACCAATATAAATAGCACCTCCATCTACCCCAATACTATTCTCCAATAAAAGGAACCAAACTTCTTGGAGAAATTGATTCCAAGGCTGGAAAGAAAAAATACAAGATGATTATCAAACAACGTTGATGGTTGAATGGATACACAAATGGGGTATATACATAATTTGGAACATTATTTAGCCTTAAAAGGGGAAAGAAATTATGACACAGGTTACAACATGGATGAACCTGGAAGACATGCTAAGTGCAATAAGCGAATCTCAAAATGACAAGTGTTGTATGATACCTTCGATACTTAAAAATAGTCAAATTCATAGAGACAGATAGTAGAATGGGAGTTGATATTTAATGGGTACAGAGTTTTAGCTGGGGGAAAATGAAAGATTTTTGGAGACAGATGGTGGGGATGGTTGCACAACAATGTGGATATACTTACTTAATACTGATGAATGGTACACTTAAGATGGTGTAAATGGTTAAATTGGTGTTATGTATATTTACCAAAACATAAGGAAGTAAATATATAGGCAATGAAAACTGGCACACCCAATTTGAAAAGCAATTTGTCATTACCTGGTAAATGATGAAATATTTCTCTCAATAAATGTACTCCTCTGTTTATATACTAAATATATTTTTAGTATAATATTCTCAAGATCCATCCATTTTGTTGCAAATGAGAGTATTTCATCTTTTCTTGTGGCTGAGTAGTATTCCACAGTGTGTGTGTGTGTGTGTGTGTGTGTGTGTGTGTGTGTGTGTATCACATCTTCTTTATTTTTTTAATCATCTATCGAAGGACACTTGGGTTGTTTCTATGTCTCACCACCAAGAATAATGCTGCAATGAACACAGATTGTCCTTTACAAATAATTATTTTCAAATTTTGGGGGTAGATGCTCCGAAGAAGGGTTGCTGGGTCAGATGGTAACTCTACCCTTAATTTTTTGAGGAACCATCATACTGTTTTCCATAGTGACTATACCAGTTTACATTCCCAACAGCAGTGAATGAGGGTTCCTTTTTCTCCACACCCTCCCCAACACTTGTTATTACTAGCCTTGTTGATAATAGTCATTCTATTATCTCATTGATAATAGGAGGTGGTAATTCATTGTAGTTTTGGTTTGCATATCCCTAATAGCTAGTAAAATTGAGCATCTTTTCATATATTTGTTGGCCATTTGTATGTCTTCTTGGGAGAAGTGCCTCATTCAGGTCCTTTGCCCATTTTTCAAATTAGATTGTTTGTGTTTTGTTTTTGTTGTTGTTGTTGTTGAGTTGAATGAGTTCTTTATATATTTTGGATATTAACCCCTTATCAGTGTTGTTTGCAAATATTTTCTCCCATCAGTTAGTTTTCTTTTTGTTTTGTTGACAGTTATTTGTGTGTGTTTTTTCTGGGCAGAGCTTTTTAGTTCCATTGGTCTGTGTCTGTTTTTCTGCTAATTCCATGATGTTTTGATTATCTTCTCTTTGTAGAACCATGATTTCACTCATATGTGGGATATAAAACTGACAGCAACAAATGAACAAACAAGACAAACAAAAACATAGACACAGACAATGGTGTATGGTAGTTACCAGAGGGAAGGGAGGGGGTGGGTGGGTAGTAAAGGGTAAAGGAGGTCAAATACATGGTGACGGATAAAGATATGACTTTGGGTGGTGAAGACAATACAATATACAGATGATGTATTATAAAATTGTACACTTGAAACCTATATAATTACATTAACCAATGTCACCCCCCAAATTTAATAAAAAATATAATATTTAATTATAACCCTGGTAGGGTGGCTCAGTTAGTTGGAGCATGGTCCCATACACCAAAAAGTTGAGGATTTGATTTCCAGTCAGGGCACATACCTAGTTTTCAGGTTCAATCCCTGGTCAGGGCATGTACAGGAGGCTACTGATCAATGTTTCTCTCTCACATCAATGTTTCTCTCTCTCTCTCTCTCTCTCTCTCTCTCTCTCTCTCTCTCTCTCTCTCTGTCAATAAAAACATATCCTCAAGTGAGGATTAAAAATATGGCCAAAACCGGTTTGGCTCAGTGGATAGAGCGTCGGCCTGCGGACTGAAAGGTCCCAGGTTCGATTCCGGTCAAGGGCATGTACCAGGGTTGCGGGCACATCCCCAGTGGGAGATGTGCAGGAGGCAGCTGATCGATATTTCTCTCTCATCGATGTTTCTAACTCTCTATCTCTCTCCCTTCCTCTCTGTAAAAAATCAATAAAAAAAAAATATATTTAAAAAAAAGTATTTAAAAATATGTATTTAGTTCTGATTTCTTTAGCATGTTCAAAGTAAAAAGATGAAACTTTTTAAAGATGCAACTATCATTATTCCTCAATCATTTAAACACTTAAAATCTTTGAAAGTTAATAATCCTTTATTCAGCAAGTGCTTAATCCTGAGGCCAATATAAAATTCTAAGCATGCAAAGGTACAATGACCCTTAAAGTTCAGCCTACAACTCTGTAATACTACAAATTGGACATTTTTTACATTTTGTCCTCAGTCACTCAAGTCATTCACCCAAAGAGCTTTTACTGAGCATCTATTATGTACTGAGTACTTGCAATGAATATACGATCACCATCAAAGGACCTCACAGTGTTGGCTGGGGAGAGGAGAGCAGTAGAGATGAAGAGACAAAACTGTAAATAATTACCAAATAATACACTTTCCTAGTGTTTGGCCAAACAGAAAACCTGTTACATCCCACACACTCTGCTTTGGACTGTGCCTTTCAGTTCTCTTAGGAAACCACAAAGGTTGACACTGAACTGTAATTTTCCTGAACACAGAGATACATCCTTTATCTTTTCTCCCTCTAGTTGAGTTAGTATCTAGTCAGTGCCTTGTACATGATATAAATTTAATAAACATCTATTAAGTAGAGTATTGCATATTTAATAGCTGACAGTTATTTTTGTGTGTTTTACTATATTTTATAGTAATTTATTCATACTATGTATAGTATAGGAGAGGTATCTGTGTGCTATTAAAATTTTATAAGACTAATATTTCAAAATGGCCTTCATTCATGACAATTCTAAAATGTCAGGTGCTCAGAAAAGCTTCCTTTAACTTGTTTATTTAAAGTGCCCTTCCCTCTACAGTCCCCCAAACACACACTCTCTATCCCTTTCCTCTGCTGTGTTCTTCTTTATAGCGCTTACTACGCATTACTTGCTATGTAATTGCTGCTGCTTTGCTCATCTCTTTCCCCATAAAGAACAGAGGCTCCATGAAGGGAAACATTTGTCTTTTACATCCCCCTCATATCACCGGTGCCCAGCACACAGCAGGTGTCCAACATTAAACAAAATGAAAATAAATCAAGAATAAGATCTGCCCTGCTCAGAGCATCTCTGAAAATAAGATGTCAAGTCTCTGTGTGAGTCGGTGACTAATTTTCAATTAATCCTACCCTTCCTGTATTATATTTGACAGTGTTGCATGCACTATGCAGTTTTTCTTCCCTCTTCTGTGCCAAAACAGCTTAACCTTTTATTTAAGTGTCTCTGGTCCAAAAGGAAAAAAAAAAACACATTAAAATTGGGCAGCTCTAATAAATACTACTCCATAATGACTCGCTCCAGTTCTCTGCAGTAATTAGTACTCTAGTGATGAAATGTGCCTCGAGGTTCAAAATTTTATAATGTTTTGACAGTTGGAATCTTACCAAGCATGAAATGAAGCAATAAAAAATTCTTTTTTGTTATTCTCCACGCATTAAAAATACATATATTCTCAACATATAACAGTAATACTCTAAAGGAAAAAAATAGTGACCCCCTCAGATGTAAAGAGAGGGTTTATGTAGCATTCAAATGAAGAGACAATAAATGTAAAATCCCTGATAACTAAGCCGAAAGCAACTTGTATTTAACAGGCAAATGCATCTCAATCTCCTTGATTAGCAAAGCAAGATAACGTGCATTAAAATCTTCATGCCTGTCAAAAAGCTCATCAATACCGTATTTTATTTTCTAGCTTTAACTGTTTGATGATCATGATATCTTTAATCATCTCAACTAGTTCTACATGAGATTGTTTTTATGTGAATGTAGTTTCCCCCTCCATATCCTTGCATCCCACAGAAAACAAGCATGACCCTGATAGTATTTCAAAAGCTGAGCAAGTATTTCATTTGTATCATTGGATGCCATATAGTACATCGTCAAAGTTCATTGCTACATAAATTGAAAAGTCAAAAGCTTTAAAGGGTCTAAGCACCTCTATGAATCCAAACATATTCTCAATGATGTCTGCATTACTTCATTCAAAACAAAAACTGCTCATAAGATGAAAAGTTCTGAAGATGAGTAGTCAATGTACTTAGTGTATACGAAGTGTTCAAGTAAAAATAGTTACAACAATAAATTCTGTTACAGATACTTTACCACAATAAAAAATATTCCTTATGCGCTATCTCTTTAATGTGAATGGTAATTTCATTATATTTTATTCCAAAACACGAACTCATTTTCTGAAGGACTTTTACAGGTCATTTCCTAAATGTATGCTCTGACACCTGTAACAGGTTCCAATGAACCTTTCTGATATCTGGCACTCATTCATTAACCTCCTTGAATTTTTAAGGAGCCAACAAAAGTGTTAAAGGAATTGCTAGGAATGTGCCTTACATTGTAGCATCAAATTCGCCGCCATAAAATATGATTTTTCTTGATAAATTATATAGTAACATAGGATAAGCGATGTGGTAGGTGGTCGTGGACACGCCAGCATGCGGTGGGACATGAGGCAGAGTCCGGGAGTCCTCAGTAAGTGGCACTGTAACCATACCCCCCCCCCCAAATGAAATGCCAGGCTTAGAAATTGGTTATTTTTTTAATGATTTAGCTAACGAGTTCTGAACTTTTAACCTATATGGGTTTCATAATTACACAGCTTGAAATCCTCATCAGAAAATCTGTCTGCTCCTGAAATTCAAATCATCTTATAATCTTGAATAATGCATGGCAACTCTACAGAAATTAAAACGTTTCATAAAAGTAAAGAAATTCACAACCTAGTTTTTTTTTTATATTTTTACAGGAGCATAAAGCAGCAGAAATAAATGAGTTTCACATCCTGTGACTCCCCAGCCTCATCCCTCTCTGTACATACCCTACTCTTTAATAAGAGGCATCTTTTGCTTTTCCATAAACTACATCCTGGGTATGGATTCACAGCACAAAGACTCTATACGTGAGCCAATGCAGAGTCGATTCAATTGAGTTCCAAATACCACAAACATGAAAAAGCAAATGGCAAACTCTGGGGGATTTTTGGTTTGTTTTGTTTTAACATTTACTAGTATAGGGGTGGCACTGATTTCAAAACCAAACATGTCTCAAGTGTACAATTCAATACAGCATCATCTGCATACTGAATCATGATCACATCGTCCCAGCAAAGTCTCTTTTGGTCCCCATTTCTCCCCCTTTGCTCACCTCTACTTATCCCACAACCCCCTTCCCTCTGGCCATCACGATACCATTGTCTGTGTCTATGTGTTTTGCACATATGGTTTTTAGCTAATCTCTTCACCTTCTTTCATCCAGCCCCCCGCCACCCCCTTCCCCCTGACAGCTGTCAGTCTGTTCCATGCACCCATATCTCTTTTCTATTTTGTTTGTCAGTTTATTTTGTTCATTAGATTCCACATGAGTGGGATCATGTGATATGTATCTTTCTCTGACTGGCTTATTTCTCTTAGCATAATAATCTCCAGGTCCATACATGCTATCGCAAAAGGTTAAGATTTCCTTTTTTTATGGCTGCATAATATCCTATCTCATAAAGCACTAATATGCAAATTAGACCAGACAGCGAAATGACCTTCCAGACCAACCAGTAGGCAGGGGGCAGGGCCAGGAGGCCTCCGGTCGAGGCAGCTGGGGCTGTGATGGCCGAGCCCCTTGCATGAATTTTGTGCATCGGGCCTCTAGTTTATAAATGAAAAGCAAACTCCGTGTCTAAACATAGCCATTGAGAAGTCCGGCTTTCGAGATCTGAGTTTGATTCCTGGCTCAGCCACAGACTGGCTCTGTAACACGGGCCAACAACTTCATGCTGCTCTCTCAGCAGTAGATCCTTCATCTGTAAAATGGGGACAACAGGTTTACCTCACTGGACAATCCTAAAGATTCAATGAGATAATGTAAGCATTTTAGTACTGTGACTCATACTTGATAAACTCTCAATAAAGTAAATTCTAATCAGAATCATAGGTAGTGTTCTACTTACAATCTTGTAAATCTAAAATAAATATTTTCATGTTCAGATTATCTTCCTCAGTAGAAGGCATCTAGAAAGTATGCTTGTTTTTAGTTGGTGTGAAAAGGTATTCTGTGGATTATTAAATTGCTAAGCAATGGTTAAACCCATAGCCAAATGACCCTAATAAGGAAATAGATGTTTTAAACCTAAAACAGATTTAAGATTTTTAAAAATTGAAACTTGCTTTAAACTTTTCATATATGTATTTTAAGGGGAAAATGTCTTTAAAGCAAATCATAGCTCATAACTTACTACTAATCTCTTGTAAGACAAATGGGAATTTTTTTGCAAACACCATAACAGAGATCAGAACCCATACATAGCTGCCTAGTAAGCAACCAGCTCAATAAGCCCTATTAAAATGGTCACTTACCTACAGTTTTCTTAACATAAATTCTATGCTGTACCTTAAAGTACTTGATGTTATTTTCCTAAAATATCCCAAGATTTTTATATTGAAAAGACATCTTGCTTTAAAATTTACCTGTAGTAACTGGAGTAATTATTGACCGAAGTATAGCAAAAACGTCAAATAGAAAGCAAGATGCCAAACATCCCCATTTAAACAAGGATGCAACACTATGCTGACATTAAAAATTACCCTTCAAAGAATGCAAAATGTTAAGTTAAAGAGAAGAATGTCACTGCATCAATTTTGTGTGAAAAGTACGTATGTAATATTGATATTTGAATGTCTCTATGAAGGAAATTTATATGCCCAGTTTCTAATAATTATTTCTGCTTGATATGATTACTTATGATTTGGGTACTTTTCTATGGTATTTGAAAACTTGAGATTCAACAGGTATTAACATTTTTAGTAGTGAAATAATTTTATATCATTTCAAACCAAAGGGAAAAACCTGCAAAGGTGTCTTTTGCTTAAAATTCCTTTCCTACCACCTTTCATTCTTAGGCTTTTGTTTTGACATTATCTGTGTGTCACTCAAATGCAAGAAGAAAGTCACATATAAAAATCGTCTGGCCTTACATTAATTCTTAAAACATAGCATGTAGACTATACTTTAAACACTCTAACCAAGGCACTGGCATTGTCCCAAAGTGAATGGTGAGGGGTACAAAGTGGACGCCAGGTTTCATGTATGCTTGCAACTCCAGATCTCATGGGCAGTGAAAGGCGATACTTTGAAACAATGATTTGGTTGAAGTATTAATCACCTGGATGTCATAATAAAGGATTGTTTGTCAAAAATTTAATCCAGAGCTGCATTCCTCTCCTAATATGGAGACACTATCAAATTTTAAAATCTGTGTTATTTATACTGTCAAAATAGTGTTCTCAAAATTCCAGCCATAAGTATTTTCATTGTTTAAAAATTTAATTTTCAAATAAAGTTATAACTAAAATAAAGAAATTCTACATTTCAAATTACCATGTTTACTTATGGTGACATTAGGCCATCAGATACTATAGTGGAATAAAAGAAAAAACTTGTCCACTTAAGAGTAGAATATTTAATTTTGGAAAAATCTAAGCAGCATGCTGAATTAAATTACCAGAAAACAGACTTCCATAAGCATTCATTTCAATAAATTCAATATTTATTTTCAGCTTTTGACTTCCAATGAACAGCAAAGATCTAAAGAACAGTACCTTAGTCTTTTATTTGAGAACTCATTTCAAATAGCAATGTAGCAAGAAATATACTTGTTCTCAATCTAAGTTTTCTTGAAGCATGACAACTTGATAACTTTTCTGTTTGTGTTTATATACACAAAAGATGCTAAAATTTAAAATTAAAACTTGGCTAACCAGAAGTTACATTCCATATTTTAATGCATTATATATGAGTACAAGCTTCAACTCAGATTGAAGTTTCTGTCAAGTGTAAAATATTTCATCCATTATGTTCAATCATTGCCGTTAAATACTTAACTTCCTTAAATAGAAGTTTCCATTTGGAAGAGAGACATCTAAATAGCTTGAGTGTTTATGCCTTTGACATTAGGTCTCCCTAAGGAAATGCCAACATTATTTTATCACTTTTCTATCACTTTCTCCTTCACATTATTCTTTGTTGCTTGTTTTATTTGGATATTTATCACGGCATTTCTTTTCCCCAAGTCATCAGCACCCTGAATTTGCAAATTATTTTCCTAACTAGTCACATTCATGACCCCAATCCCAACACTTCTCACTTAATCTCCAATCTTCCTAAATACACCAAAATATCCCCTGTAGTTTGAGGAGAGGGGCAAGTTCTGCAGCTACCTCAAAAAACACTGATTTTAACTGTCATATAGCCATTTCAGAAAAGAATGATCATGGTTTAAATGTCACCATGTAAAGAACCACCATCTTTATGTTATTTGGATATAAAAATGCATTGACTACCACTGCCATGGTGATAGGAGAAATCGCCATTCTGGCCCGACTAGGGCCCAGGGTTCCCTGGGCGTCCCTGGCTACATCGGGGACATCTAGACACCTCTTATAACTTAGGTAAGGGTTAGAAGGAAAAGAACCATATGTCAGGACAAGGGCCCCATTTCTTTCCAGATGACTTCAGAAAACTCTGATAATTACTAAACTTCTCCACTGCTTAGAGCAAGCTGGAGTGGAGTATCAAGCACATTATATCATGCCATTACAGAATTCTTTAAAGGATTAGCGTACTTCATTCCAAGTTCTGGCAAACATCTTAAACTGCCTGAGTGTTGCTGTTTTTGTTTTTCATTTGTTTGCTTTAAACATAGTTCCCAGTTTCTTGATGTAAATAAAATTATATCCAGTGAAGGAGAACTCCCAACATTTCAAGATTAGCAGCAAATGTTTCTTCATGAAATTAAAACAAAAAAATAGGAAGATAGGTCAAGAAAAGACCTGGGAAAACAGCCTCTATGTTCCTCTGTGAGGCACACACAACTTAACTATGTATGTTTTAAGTATCTAAAAATGACAAAAATAGAACTTTCTGATTCCTCAGTCATTAGAATATTGGCTGTCAATATATAATCTTTAAAAGCACGAGTGAAATAAGGAGAATTTTTGACAAACATAAATCTAATCATTCAATATCATGCAGTGTTTCCTTGTACAAACTTAACAATCACAGATAATAAAGAACTTAAAAAGATATAACTCTCCCAAATGGAAAAATTCCAAATTAATCTAGCCTAGTAAATCAAAGTCCTGCAAACTAAACTTAACTCTACATTTTAACCTGAATGGGGCTTCATTCTTCCTCAAACAATTCAAAAACTTCTGAAAGGAAGAAGCTAAGTAACTTGGCAGAAACACGAACAAAATTCAGAAAATTTTTCAAATGAAAGTTGCACAGAACTAAAGAGGGAAGAACAAGCAGGTGGGAATAAACAGGAGTGGGGAAATGGGGACCAAACTCCCATAACAGGGGGTAACAATGGGGAAACTGCAATCTGTGAGTCACTGAAACATGCAGCTGAAACAGGCTTAATATAAGACAGCGTATGACTCCTCTCACTGGAGGTCCCGAGTCGGGATGGACTGACCAGAGCTGACTCAATCCACTGGCTCAGACGCGCAGTCCCTGAGCCCTTGTGGTCTCCTCGTGCGGAAGCTAGATGGCCGCCTCGGCTCCAAGCCTCCAAACCCTGCCATTGGGAACTATGAGATTCTTCAACTTTCCATTCATGTCATAATAACTGCACATTTCAGATTGGTGGGCCATTGGAATCATCTCAAATCACATTAGTTTGCAGTCTTTCTGGTCCATTAACGGTTAAATATTATATAAATATGTGTGCTTCCCTTGTAACATATTTTGAATAAAGATTAATAAAGATGTTATATAGGAACAATCTTCTATGCTATTTTACTGCACTGATTAAAGTCTGTGCAGGGAGGCTTTCTTCTTTATTGCTAAGGAAATGTCACTTGATCCTTCAAAATTGATTCATAACATCAAAAGAAGGCAAGCAAGAAGGAAAACTAAAGTTGAAGCAGTAAATATAAAGTTGGGTAACCCCGCCAAAAGTCTCTAAGTGAAGCTCTATATTCATGATGGGAAAATCCACTTTATTTTTAAACAAAAAATTATATACTTATAGGAGTTTTAAATGCCACAATTTAAGCAGCCAAATATGTGGGAATTAAATATTCTTATTTACTAAAATGTTATTAAACGTAAGGTATCTGTACATGTAAATGGAATCTGGAACATGTACCTCAATGAAAAGGTTATCAACATTAATTTGATTCCAAGAGCAGCCCCCCAAATTCCAACTGATCTGCAGTCTAACGAATTAACAACACAAAGTGAATATGAGCTCCTAGACAGGGAAGAGCTAGCAGAGCAACCGATTAACTAGGAGTGTGGCACATGGCTGATCTCATAAAATGGCCGAATGGCTCATATCACTGAGGAAAAACATCAAGGATCTAAATACTTGCTTGTTTAAGCTTCACGGGTCACTTGTCAGTACTGAGCAATATCCCTGCGGTTGGCTTTTTTCCCCCTTGCCTTAAGTCATGGGATCTCAGGTATTCCAGTGCTTTTCTTTCCATTATATTTTATCTTATTTCTTGAGGTCTCTCTTGTCCTAAGAAAGACAGACGCACACACCACACACACACACACACACACACACACACACACACACACACACATACCATTTCAAAAAAGCACCCAGTTTCTTTCCATTTTAAGAAACCTACTGCCAACCGTTAAGGAGAAAAACGGGGCAGTGATCACTTACACAGCCTGTAGCAGGTTCCAGAGCCTTGGGAAGCTCTGGGAAGTGTCCCTGCACGGCAGTATATTCCCTCCTTGCTGTCGTATGTGGACACTCTGATATCTTCTCTTCCCACCTATTAAACTCCTAAGGGTCAGTTCAATCTTCTTTTCACTAACCTGCCTCTTCTTACAATCCCCATTGTTACCCTCTTTCCTGGTTAAGGAGGCCCCTTCTTTCAGGAACACCTCATTGGAGGAAAGGGAGAGAAAACTGTTCTTTTCACATAACCATCTTCTTTCCAACCTCTCTCAGATCCCTCTCCCGGACTCAGTGTTCTTACTCCAAAGCAAGTCCCTCCTGGACAAAAAGGAAATGTTTGTTTATATCCCTCAGGGCTCCTGCTGCAAAGGATAAGAACAAAAGAGCTATATTTGTTTGGTACATCCTTGTTCAAAGTGTCACCATACCCCGAATTTCATTTGATCCTCCTCCAAACCCAGCGTGGTGAGTGGGACAGGGGCAACTGATTTTACAAATGAGAAAACTGAGGTTGGAGGGGTTAGAATAATAATCAGAGAAGGCCAGATTCAACCTGCCAAAGCCCAGTGCTCTGCCACACAGCATCTACAGTGCCCCTTTAGTGGCCTGATCTCAGCTAGATCGCGGAGGGATGCGATCTTATTTAAGTGATATGCATCCAGGTATTGATGATGTGATGCCCAATTAGTACCCAGAGGCATTTGCCTTTTTCAAAGAGGATGTTTTATAACTTATATCGCTTCCCATTCCATGTAATTTGAGGCTTTTTGATGCAACTGCCATTTGTAAGCTAGATAAGTCAAAAATAGATGTATTTTAAAAATAATAGTCCCATACCTCTTGAACATAGATGGGCCTATACAAATCGCTTCAAAAGAAGTTAATGTGAGAGAAAACAGTGAAGGAACTGGGTCCAATAACATAACATATGGCTATAGGCATGCTGTAATGGGTGAAAATGTTCATTGATATATTTTTTTTAGAATTACATTTTTAGCTCTCAGTAAAGCATTATTGTAATCTCATTTTATTGCCTGTTCCCCTCCAACCAAGAACTTGAAGTTTTACGCATATATCAAATATTTTCATCCTCACTGTACTCAAAGCCTAGCCTAGCTGAATTACCAGAACCATCAACCTTTACACTTTCTTTCCAACCTCTGGGGGGAACTTTGCATTACAGATGTGCACAACAAATACACACACACACACACATCTGTACATCTGTGTGCATATTCCCTCTCTCTCTCTCTCTCTCTCTCTCTCTCTCTCTCTCTCTCTCTCTCTCTCTCTCTCTCTCTCTCTCTCTCTCTCTCTCTCTCTCACACACACATTCTCTCTCTCTCTCTCTCTCTCTCTCTCTCTCTCTCACACACACACACACACACACACACACACACATACACACAACTATAGTTGCCAGCCTCCTAAACAGCAGAAGACACCAGGGAAACATATTTGGCTTGGCCAACATCTGGAGAACTTTGGTGTAAGTTACTCAGCACCATTTGTCTTTGCCACAATAAGATCAGAAAGGCACTGCTTCCAAAGTTTCCCCCTGGGGTGGAAATGTGCCCATAAACTGCCTCCTTCTGAAATATTTAAAAGAGACAATAGTTTGGTGAAAGGAAAAGAAAGACTAGTAGAAATCTTTGATTCTAGCTCCAACTCTGTCACTATTTAAAATCAAACATATCTATTAAACACGAAAGCATAGGTAAGAAATCCAGGTGTTAAAAAAATATACCAAAAGACCATGCCCATTGTAAAGAAGCATATAATTCATTTGGGGATAAAAAAAAAAAAAAGTAAGTCTTATGCTAAACCCTAACAAAATTCTTAAGATTTTCAAGGTGGCAATTGATAAATGTTACTAGGCAATAGTATTTTTTGTAAAGACTAGTTAATGATTTCTATAAAATTACAGAGCACAGAGAATTCACTTAGGATTGGGATGGCTGGCAAACATTGACTGAAAAAAAATACAATTTGACCTGGATCTTGAAAGATCAATAAGAATTGAGCAGCAGGAATAAATACATTTTACATGTACACAGTACTTTATAATTCCCATTATATTTTCACATACAGCTTCTCAACCTTCCCAGTGACACTGTGAAAAAGATATCATTTACCATTGTCATTGATCAAGGAGAAAAGCCTGGAATTTAGCATGGTTAAATGGCTTACTCCACACCTGAAAACATACCCACATCTTCACTCATTCATTCATTTAACTCCACTCTACTACTATCTGAACAGCTATTAAGTGCAGGCACTGCTTGCAGACACTAAGAATATAGCAACGGCCCTGGCCAATTTGTCTCAATGGATAAAGTGTTGGCCCGCAGCCTGAAGGGTCCTGAGTTCAATTTCTGTAAAGGGCACATACCTTGGTTGCAGGCTCAATTCCTGGCCCTGGCCAGGGCGCATGCAGGAGGCAACCGACGTGTCTCTCTCACATCATGTTTATCTCTCTGTCTCTCTCCCTCCCTTCCACTCTCTCTAAAAATCAATGGAAAAGGGTGAGGATTAACAAAACAAAATAAAAAACAATAATACAGCAATGAAGAAAACAAAGGCCCTTTCCTCATGAAGTTTGCATCCTGTAATATATGGAATGAATCCTGGATAGGCGCAGACTAGGGGTAAGGACACACTAAGCAAGTGAAACATTAAGAAAGCTATGAAGCAAGAAAGCACATACAAAGTACAGAAGAGAATAGTCAGTATAGTAGTTTTATTACTACTGAGGTTAGAGAAGGTTGAGTTTGAGTAAGATAGTTTGGGGGCATTCTGAGGCCTCTGAATACACTGTATAGATATGAGGTTTGGACTTGATTCAGTATACACTGGGAAAAAATGGCGTGACTTAAGTGTTACTTTAGGAATAAGGTAATCTACATTAACAACAGTAGCATGTTCATTGTGATAACATCTACCACATACTGCTGTGGTATGTGGTACCTGATCTTTCAAGATCCAGGTCTTGACTTACTGCAGGCCAGATACTCTCCTAAACACTTCACATGTATTAACTTGTAAAACTGGTACTATTTTTAGCTCCAATTGCCCATGAGGGAACTAAGGACAAAGAGGTTAAGTAACTTGCCCAAAGCCACACACAGAGAAGGGCCAAGAAGTAAATGGCCTTGGCTACCCAGAATCCACGCCCTTGGCCACTCTGCTTGCACTCAGCCATAGAACGGGTGAGGAGTAGGGATGAAGCTCAAGGCAAGACCACCGAGTCCTTATCCATTAAGTCCCCCTGCCTGAGATTTTAAGGATTTAAATTTGGTAGCTGTGGAAATACAAAGAGGGGAATAGACACATGAGGTTAAAGGAGAGAATGAATTGGCTTTGTTAAAAAACTAGATTTTACAAACAACTGCATGTTCAACCGGGAAGACTAGGAAGTGTAGTGCAGGAAGCACTTGAGGGAGGAAGCTGAGTTGCTCTGGCCGCACCAGCGGGTATCAGGCTTCCCAGGAGGAAAGGCTGACATGGGCTCAGGAAAGACAGGGGCTGGGAATGTGGAGCCCTCGCCGCTCTTCCTGGTTCAGATGTTTCTCTTGGAAGATGATGGGCTTAGACCACATGATGGCAGAGGCCTCTTCTGGTTCTATGATTCAATAACCTTGTAATTGTAAAAGCAGAGAATATTCTTTAACAGTTTGAGATAGTATTTGCTGGCCAAGGTAATACTTTTTTATAGTGGCTTCTGCATTTATTTCTGAAACATTCTACAAACTTTGTTTCAAATATAGTTTCAAACTTCAACACCCATGAATCAAAGAAAAAAAATTTCAAAAACATACCTTAAAACCCCATATTCTGATTGGTTAAAAATCAAGAGTTTAAAATAGGTGTTTCTCCTTTAAATGGGAGTCTTACTGACAAAATCAGGACTCAAAAATGATGTAATCAATTCAGGACCCTTTTTTTTAGAGTAATCTGACTTAATTTAGCTTCAGAAAAACACACTATATATATCCCATATATTATTTAACTCCACACTGAAAAAGTTACACTTTATCACAACCAGCCATTAACCTTTCAACTAGTGAACAGGAAGATGAGAAGAAAGTCTAAACCAAAAGAAGGGGTTTTATAAATGCAAAGGTTTGGTATTAGCCCTTCTAAGAAAACTCACAAAAGCAAAGGTAAATATTGGTACATGAATAAATGACAAGTACTGGTTACAATATAGAGTCTGGTTTTACTCTCCATGACTGCATCTGTGGGTTATACGAAAAAATACCATAAACGCTCATTTAGAATGAAATAGAACCAAATACTTCATCACAGTCCAGGAGCAGCTCCTGTGAGCTGGCTTCCCGGTCGCTGTGGACTCCACTAGAGGGCAACAGAGCGCGCTCAGCAAGCAACCGGGCTTAGGGACAGTGTCTGGTGTGAGGTCACAGCTCACTAGGTGTGCACACTGGCCGTCTCAGTTTCAAAACCACATTTGATCCCAGAATGCTTCTTATATTACCAAACACTACATTCTGATCAAAGTATTCTTATTCTAATGCTACATTTAGTCATAGTGGCATTTTGATTTCTCAATAATGTATAAGTCCAAGTGTCTTATAATAATAATCTTCCCATAAAACAAACAATTTAGTAACTTTTAACGAAACTGATAAGGGTTTTAAAAAAACAGACTGTACTGTAAAATAGTTTGATGTTTTAATGCTTAAATTTTAAAAATTTAATGGTTACATCAAAACCCAGGTAAAAATGCACTAGTAACACTACCAAAATAAAATTTTAATATTACAGCTAACATTTGAATGCTTACGGTATGCCATACTGTATTTAAAACTTACTATAGTTTTCCTACACTAATCACGTACGATTGAAAACGAACACTTTATCCATTTTACAAATATAAAAATCAAGGCTAACAGAAGTGAAGAAACTTGCCCAGGAACAGATAAGGTTGCACTGACACTGTAATAGTTGAGTACTAGATATCACATGTGATCCCGGAAGCAACCCACCCTCCAGAGGCCAGCCCCGCCTTGCTGGAGGCCAGGAGAGGTTGGCATCTCTCCAAGACAAACTGATGACAGTCAAAGTTTTATCAAAAATAGAGACGTTACCACATAATATAGTTTCACTTTTGCATATTTAGTAAAACCATGGCAGTAATCCAATTTAAATACTACAAGTTTTATATTTGCACATTTCAGTATTACATTGCAATTGTCTTCTACAACCAAGTCAAGATATAATAATGGCAATTAATAAGAAAAACAATCATTAAAAAAGTTCAATGCTCAGAGGTTCTCAGACTGAAATAATAGCAATTAGAGAACAATAAGTTTTGCAGTGGCTTATTAAGCATCAATCTTTGGACTTCCTAGGGTCTTTGAATACTGAAATGAGAAAGTGATAAAGGAGTACTGCATAGCTCTTGGGTGTGGAACTTCAATGATTTCTACATAATACAAGACAACAGCATAACATTCAAGTCCCAAAGAGTTGAGAATCTGTGATAGACTCTGGAAGGAATGCACATTCCAGTAAACTAATGTGAAGTATAAGAGATTTTCCCTGTCTTATAAGATCTAAAAAGCCGCGTTAGTATGAAACCGAGAAATCCATCATCATTTTATAAGTTTAAAATTGGATAAGAGACAGTGTATGAGTTTCCTATTGTTGCTATAACAAATTATAGTGCCTTCAAGCAACAGAAATGTAACTTACAATTCTGGAGGTGAGCAGTCTGAAATGGGCCTCACGGGCCTAAAATCAAGGGGTCAGCAGGGCTGTGTTCCTTCTAGAGCAACGGTTCTCAACCTGTGGGTCGCGACCCCTTTGGCGGTCAAACGACCCTTTCACAGGGGTCGCCTAAGACCATCCTGCATATCAGATATCTACATTACGATTCATAACAGTAGCAACATTACAGTTATGAAGTAGCAACGAAAATAATTTTATGGTTGGGTCACAACATGAGGAACTGTATTTAAAGGGCCAGAAGGTTGAGAACCACTACTCTAGAGGTTTTATGGGGGGATTCATTCCCTGGCCTTTTCCAGATTCTAGAAGCTGAGTGCATTCTTTGTCTTCATTTTCCAAGCCAGCACAGGAAAATCAACTTCTTCTTCCATTGTATCTCTTTAATACTGACTCTCCTGCCTTCCTCTTTCATTTATAAGGACTCTTGTGATTATCCTGGGCCCAAACAATCCAGAATAACTTCCCATTTTAAAGTCCTTAATCAGTTCTGCAAAGCTCCTTTTGCCTTTAACACACATAATCACACGCTGTGGAGATCAGGGTACAGATGCTTTGGGGGGTCATCACTCTGCCTCCTACAGACAGCACAGTGTATAATTTGCACACATTCTGTAATCCATCTGAAAAGTAGCTTCTAGAATACAGCATTTATTTATCTATGAAACTGCATTTAGTGTAGTTTCTGAAACAAATACAGTTTATAAGATCCACTTGGAATTAAACTGAACTGAGTAACCTAGGGCCTGGAAAGGAGACACAAGAGAAAGCAACTGATAAAACTGGCAGGCATGTATAGGGAATTAGATGCAGGCTGCAGGCTTCAGGCAAAGACAGGTGAAGCGAACTATATATGCATGACACTCTGATTCTGGATTAATTTTGTTGCATCCCATAGTTCTATTATCTTTTCTTAATAATGATGTAACTGAGTAAAAACACATTTCGATTATTTATGATTGATGAATTTTTATGATTAGAAATTATAGATACAAACACCCAACACACTGCTTGGCACATTGAAGAAGAACAAAATAGTGTCAAAATTTAAATTCTAGGTTCCAGAGTCTGATTCTGCCACTTACTACACCTGTGTGGTCTTTGACAAGTCACTTAGAATTTCTGTGGCTGTCCTCAGAAATTAAAAACAGGGGTAATATATAGCTCCTGCCCACGGGGTCACTCTAAAATAGAATGTGTAAGTGCAAAGACATGCTGGGACACTGTCAGTGCTCAATAAAATATTAAGTAGTTGTTATTAGGTAAACTCAGTCGGTAGCCTTGGGCATCCAGGGAGGAGATGTTAGTGTAAGGCTGTAAATTCTTAGGTATTTATCCCAGAGAACTGGTATCATCAGACTGAGACAAAAAAGTGAAGAATTTTGAGAAAAACTGTCACAACTGGATAATTAAGTTTCAGCACAAATCTTATGCAAAATTCCAAAGCTGCTCCAATAATATTTTGAAAAAATGTAAGGTGAAATAGTGCATCATTGTAAAAACGTGATTCCTCTGTGAAGGGGCTCTAGTGGGAAAGCAAACGAAAAAACAAAGAAACAAACACCTCCCACAGAGACTCCACGTAAGGCATGCACCATGCTCCGTATTGGCCAAAGTTATTAAGAGAGGTAAGACCAAAGACAAAGCACTCCTAGTGCCAACGTTTAGAAAGTCATTGCTTTTCTTTAGAAAACTGACTACGCTGTATTAGCCCTTGCCTGGTTTTAAGTAAATGCCATGTATCCTGTAATTTTAGTCTTTACAGAAGTGTGCTGTATGGTTTTCTGTATACTAACTAAATGGCCTCAGCCTACTTTGCTCTCTAATTCTAAGTTTCTGTTTTTCCTGCTTCATCCTTCCCAGCTAAGCTATCTCCTAATTAGAATTTCTCACCTGGAGTGAGTCTTTCCTAGGAGTTGAGGTGTGTGGACTTTGGCACAAGGATTAGGTACATCCATCACGGCTCTTTGGGCTTGTTTTCTATCTGTATTCTCAACACAAGAAAGTATTAGGTGGCCCCTTTGAAAACAGGTGAGTTATAATTTTACCTAAGCTCAATATGTCCCAAAGGATCTTGGGTGAATTTTGCCGGGAGCCAAGGTATGCCCAAGGAGCCTTATCCTTAACCCCACTGCAGCCTTTCCACCCCGGGAAAGTGCAGGATTGGCAAGCTCTCCCTGGGGTGATAGATCAGGACTCAGGTAATAGCGGAAAGCGCCAATCCTACTCTTAAAATGGATACAAGAGAGCATTTGGGGTTTTTCTTTTTAATGCCTGCTTTTTAAAAAATAAAAAAGGGGGAATTTGCCGGGAGCCAGTCCATCCTTGCTGTTTCAAAGGACCTGGCATATATGGCATACTGTTCTTAAAATGTTTGCTCACCTTCTTGGCACTATGTGTTTTAACCAAGGTCTCCTCTCTGAGAAAGGTTGTTTCCCCAGGTAGGGATTTTTTCCCTGAAGTCAGGGAGGGGATAAAACTCCTTAACTAAGTGCCAGGTGGGTAGTTAATCACTTTAACTACGAACAATCATGCTTAAGCTACATAATCTTTACTCCCTGGAATGGAGATAAGAAACGCCCTAGCCTTTGTAATAGAGATTGATAGGATTGAATCAACTGGTATAAATACAGATGTAATAAGACAGCAAGACAGAACTTAGAATACGGAACCAAGAGAGCCAGAACTTAGAACACAGAACTTAGAACACAGAACTTAGAATACAGAGCTTAGAACACAGAACTAAGAAGACAGAACCTACACAGAACTAGAGACAGAAGAACTTCGCTGGAGAGAACATGGCAAAAGATCCTGGACTGAACCTGACTACAGAAATTGGCAAGAGAACCTGACTAGAACCTGGTGACTGAACCTGGCTGGAGAACCTGGACAGAACCTGGCTGAAGAACCTAGCGAGGGAACATGGCTACAGAACCTGGCTGGAGAACCTGGAGAACCTAGCAAGAGAACATGGACACAGAACCTGGCTGGAGATCCTAACCAGAACTTCGCTGGAGATCCAGACCAGAACTTGGCCGGAGATCCTGGCTAGGCCGCTGATGAACTGAATGCTGCCTCTATGTCATTCCTTCTTCGCCGACTCCGTCTACGCCTTTGGGGACCCCTGGACCTGCTGGGGCAGGACCCCAGCAGAATTTCACATGTCACTAAACATTCTGAAGCATCACTTATAAATACTTCTTAATCTAAAGTGACAAAAAAATCAGGAAAGATGGAGACTGGCAGAACCTGCTTCCCATACTAGACAACTATCACGGAAGAGAGTTGTGTGCAACTACTTTAAGGAAAATCTTTACCATGGTTCTTTATAAGACTTTCTTCCCCATGTTTTCTCTACTTTGAAACATATTCAAATCTCAGGCATTAAGTTGAATATTTAGCGAAAGCCGAAAATAAGTCTATGAGAAAAATCTTAAGATTGAAGAGAGGGTGTCAGGAAAAAAAGTTAGTGATGCTCTCTTTTTCACTTATGTTATCGTAAAAAAGGGAAGAAATAGGAATACCGTATTTTCTGACAAAATCAAAAGTATCAATTCCCATCAACTCCTCAGAACAATACAGGTTAGGCTTCATGTAGAAGAGAGAAGCGTATTATAGGATTCACTAAGTCTGAACCCAAACAGCACTAATCCTTTGCTAGGATTTTAACTGATTATCTCAATTTTTCACCTTATTTAGTAGTGATGGTGAAGTCCCTTAAAATAGAGATTACATACAAACATGCTGTTTCTGGGTCTAGTAAGCGGATTGTGCACACGGCCAAGACAGTTAAAATGAATTCTCTAAAAGGAAGCGCTCTATAGGACAAATTGTGTCCCTGGGCACTGTTCACAGAAACATCCCCCTGTAAGGAGGTGTTGTATGAGACTGGGGTGAGGCATCTTCTTCTGGCTCTTCTTAAACTTGCCACTTTCCAGCTCTCCATTCTAATACACTGGACTTCAGTGAAATTGGAGGCAGGAAGACCTTCTTCATTAACAACCCAAATGCCTAGAATATTTCCAAGGAAGAAGATGGCTTTAGAGAAGAAGCTGAAAGCAAAACAGTGAAATGCAGAAGTGACATCCTCCTTTAAAGTTATGAGCATAAACAATGCAGTGTTACGTACTGTGAGACCCCACAACAAACAAGAAGTGTGCATTGAAACCATGTACAGCAGGAGTCAACTGCAGACAGGAAAGCTTTCTCTTTCACTCATTAATTTCAGTAAGTGTTCTTTGAGAATCAAGTTTGAGTAGGATTTTGTACCAGATATCATTAATACAAGGAACACACAAAAATAAAAATCTCCTAGATCATGTCCTCCAGGAGCTTACAATCTACTTAGGGAGGTAAGTCCTGTATGAAGTCACTAATTACAATGCAAGGCAAACAAGGATTGAGTCCCAACAGGAAATAGGAAAAATAAGTGGGCAGAATGTCTGTGAAGACTAATTAAATGTGAAAATTCCAAAAAATATTTTAGGGGGGGAAAAAGTAAATATTACCTAAGTTCAATAGATCACTTATTTACATTCCAGTTGGTCAAAACACACACACACACACACACACACACACACACACACACACACACACCCCTACCTGAGATTGCAATAAACAATGCAGAGAAACACGTTCACAGACATGAACTGGCCAGGTGCACACAGGATGCACAGCAGAGGAACTCTGAAGCAAGGCTCTCTCAGGGAGGGCTGCAGTTCAATTCTGAAGGACACATTAGCCATTGAGAAGAGGAGCCCAGCACAGAAGCAGTGATAAACAATGCCGCAACATCAATAATGCAGTTTATTGAAACCGAATCATTTAGTTTATACCTTTTTTCAGTTTAGTGTCAGAAGAAAAATCCCATTAAAACAAGATTTGCAATGAAATTATTCCCAAACAGAGGGCAAAACATGCTCAACTTTTTTGACTATTCAATACAGTATTTTACTTGAGCAATAAAAACAAAACTATCAGGAAAGACAGTTATGTGCAACTGCTTTAAGAAAAGTCTTCACTGGAGTTCTTTATGACTTCCCTCCCCGTTGTATTCTCTATTTTGAAACATGTTCAAATCTCAGGCATTAAGTTGAATATTCAGCGAAGGCCAAGAATAAACTCAAGAGACAACAATGACCGTGAGAACCCCAACAGCCTCAGAGGCTGACACTAATTTACAGAGACGTATCGGGAACTCTTGGGAATGGAGTGTCTGCTAATTAGGCCACCATGAACAGACTCTCGAACCTTGTCAAAGTTTTCCCAAACATCTCATGGAGAACTTTGATTTATGGGCTGCCCAGGTAAAAACCTGAACAGATGGTATGTTTTAATAATAACTGACACACGAGTTTGCTAAGGATCTCACTCTCTGGAAAACACAGCTCTATAGAGGAACACTTTTAGAGTCATCTACCTTATCTTTGTCTTCCACGACATCGGCCAAGATATCGTCTGGATCCAGGATTCCTCCGTCTGTGTATTCTAAGTGATGAATCTTCACCCAGTAGCCAGGATCCTGTAGTAGAACCATCAACAAGTTTCATGACTCAAACTTTTCAAAAAGGTAAACTACATTTTAATTTTAAAAGAAATAAGCCGGCTCATTAAAAATATGCTCTAGTGATAATCGATATTTTTAAACACCAAAGTCAAAAGTTATCTATTTACTTGGATATTTAGCATTTTTATCCTAGTTCATATAAATCAGTAAACCAAAGTATATATATTCCATCAATTATCCTAGAAGGTAAATTGTAATAAAAAACAATGCTTAGCTATTTAAAAAGCATATTCAAGGAATTTTTTATAACCTACAATTTAGGTAATCCCAGGAACACTCTGGAAAAGAAAGGTATTCTTGAGGATACTAGGTGAAAAAGGTTTGGAAGTTCAAACTAAGACCCCAAAACTACAGGGGGATATCAAAAGGAATAGCTATAACTGGAATATATGGATGAAGTGGGGTGACCCCTGAGCCCTTTGCCTGTTTGGATCTCCATGCTCTCTGCACGCCCTCACACTAAGATTTTCAGTGATATTGGGAGCCAGAACTCCAGCATTCGTCTCCATGACTGCAACTCAAACTGTGTCAGAGTTGAATGTGTTGTTTTTTAAAAAACTACTTAGGAGTATAATGTTTAAGGAAAAGAACTGTTTTCTCAATTTGATAAGTGGCTAGATACTCTGATACCACAGTTTAGAATTAAGTAGTGGAGCCCATTCAGTTACTTATGCACTGCCCATTTCCAGAGGAAAATATGCAAGTGAAACATTATAATGATAAGACAAGAACATGAACCAATGAATGGGAAGCAAGGGAGGAAATAACATTAGTAAGGTTTTTACCAGAATAGCCAAGCTATAATCGATTTGGTTCTGAGATTCTTAGAAAGCCTCTCAAATTGGGAAACTTTTGAGCTATAAATCACTCAATTTCCAATAAAGGGCTACCAGTTCCTGAGAAGAAGTGGGAATTCTTCTAGGATAAAGCTCTAAGCCTTTACTACATGAATCTTTATAAAGTATTAAAAATAAACATAACCCACAGAATTCAAGTGCAGTTCTACAAAAACTAATAGAAATTGTTGTCACACTGCCCCCTCTTCAATGTCTCATACTATTAACAAGTCCAGGGCATACCATTAAATAATAATTCCTTTATAGCTTCTATTCAATAGGCTACTGAAGTGTGGCCCAAGTACATAGCTTTTCATATCTGACTTGATAAAGTAATAGGCTTTAAAAATTCAAAGGAATTCTCCTTAGCTAGGCTTTCGACATTTCAAAGTTAAGTTTTCTATAGAGTATCTGAAGAGCTATTCCAAGCAAAATGAAAGGAACTCCTTTTTGCTTCTAATGCTAGATTTATGCATGGAAACACTGATGATTTATTAGGAAACTTTGCCTGAGTTTATTGCCCAGATAGGGCAGTGATTATACAACCAGGTAAGAGGAGTATAAGACACCCATCCATTAGAGTCTTTAACCAGAGACCTTTTCCAACTCAAGGTGATTGTGCAGTAAAAGGTGAGATGATGGGCCCAGTGCACCCATCAGCAAATGGGTGGATAAAAAAGTTGTGGTACATTTAAACCATGGAATACTATGCAACAGTGAAAAAGAAGAATCTCCTACCCTTTGAGACAGCATGAAGACCTGGACAATATCATGCTAAGTGGAGTCTAAGTAACAAAATAAACTGATGAACGGAATGGATCCAGAGACATGGAAGCATGGAACAGAGTACAGAATCTCAAGAGGAAAGGTGGGGGAGGGTGGGTGAGCGGGAGGTAATCAACCAAAGACCATGTATGCATACATGCATAACCCATGGACACAGACAATAGGGTGGTGAAGGCCTAGGGTAAGGGGGGGCAGGCTGGAGGGGTCAATGCGGAGAAAAAAGGGACATATGTAATACTTTCAACAATAAAGAATTATTAAATAAATACATAAAAGGACAAATTTTTAAGGACTGTTTAAATTGCTTCCTACAAAAAATAAATAACAGGTGAGCTAAGAACAATGGACTATATTCTAAATAGGGAGAATACTGGGGTAGACAAAACACTAAGCAATGCCCACTAGACAATACAGAAAATACAGAAAAGAGAGCAAGAAAGGACTTCCCCAGTAATCTTTGGGAACTGAGTCTTTCTGCTACGGCCATGCTACGACCGATATGCTTCTCCAAACTTACCCAAAACTTCTGGCTGAAATCTATGGAGTACTACCTCTTCCTTGTAAAAGTAGCCTTCTTACAAAAGGAGTTCAATGGAATTAATTTCTATTAACTTCCGTGGAGTTAGTTTGTTACATATTACAGCACTGTAGATAAAATCTGTTGATTTTAAACATGTTTATAGAAGATGATGTATTCTAAAGAGTTTGCTTTTTTATATTCAATTACTTAAAAGCTGACATCTATTAAGTTGTCGCCTTTTCTCTTATAGTAAGTTTATAGAAACAGATTTTATTAACTAAGACTTAAGTAAACAATTACCCCCAACAACAGAAGTACTGCTTAAAGCACAGCTCTCTTCCTGCCTAGAAGGAGGAAGAGGGAGAATAAAACCAAAGACTCGGATTTAAAATCGGGGAACTCGAAGAAACAGCAAGGGGTTGGGATCTGACCATGGCGAAGGGCGCAGCAGGAGTGGCAGAGGGAAGGGGTTGTTAAGTCATACACACTCCACCTTCAGACATACTTGTGGGAACAAAGATATTCTGAAAATGAGGCACGGGAGTTGAAACTAAGACCGTTTTTTGTCTAATTTTGACTCAAAAGCATACATAACTTAAAAATTTTACACTCATGTGGAATTTAATTGGACAGAACTACCAAGCAAAATAGAGACAGATTCATAGATAGAGAGCAGGCAGACAACTCTGGTGGGAGGCGGGGTATGGGGGAGGGATACAGGATTGAGTGAAAAAGAAAAAAAAAAGGAGAGAGAACTCATGGACATGGACAACAGTTTGGTGATTGTGAGGGAGGGGGAACAGAGGGGATCGAGGTGGAAGAGGGCATTGGGGATAAATGCTGATGGAAAAATAATTAATAAAAAAACAATAAAAGCAATAAAAAGAAAATAAATTTTAAAATTTTTACAGAACTAAATCAAAGGGGAAAACTAATCTGATATATTTTGGAATCATATATCCAGCCTCCCCCCAAAATGTCTAGTGAAATAGGATGGCAGAATATAAAGAGACTGCTTGCAATTGTAACTCTCCCCATTGCACATTGAGGCTGCTTTTTAACTCTAAAGGAGGAAAGGGTAGGCTAGTGGGGAGCACACAAGAAATCCTGAACAAAAACAGAGGAGCTATTTGAAAGCAGTCTCCAAGAGAGGTAAATCAGCATGCACAGTACACACCCGCTGTGAGTTTTGTCCCCATGGGACTTCGGCCATGATGCTATAGATCACTATAAGAATATACATACAGTATTAGCAGCCGACAGCCATCATAAAACCATAAATTCACCCTGACTCTTTATGCATGTGGAAATTTCAACCATTACCTCGCAGTCAACATTTTGCATTTCATTTACTTGCTTTTATTACCACCAGGAATAAAACTGATCAAACATGAAAAGATGTTCACATATGTGTAATAGTTCAGACAATTAATCACTTGGAAAAATTTATTGTATTTTTCATGATCGTGGCATTTAATCTACCTTTATATTGCAAAAATTTCTCTAATACATATAACTTTTAAATTACTTTGAAAATGTCTCTAGTATATGTGCTATGCAATAAATCTTATTACTTACACTCCTAGGATCATTAAAATATTGAAAAATCACATAATATACATTTTGTTTCCTCCATTTCTGATAGTAACTTATCTGTTTTTTAAATAATGCACAGTTAACTTAAACACCACTGGGATTTTAACCAGTCTACAAAAGTGAACTGAAATAGGAAACTAAAACATATGCATTATGGGAAGACAATTACTGGGTACTTTTAATGATCAATGTAAAAACTGTTCCAAACAGGCACAAATATTCTTCACTGTGCGTAGATGAAATTTGCCCCTATACCTTAGAGAGTCTATATTAGCCCAAGTTTTTTTGTGTGTATTTTTAAATATATTTTATTGATTTTTTACAGAGAGGAAGGGAGCGGGATAGAGAGTTAGAAACATCGATGAGACAGAAATATCATCGATCAGCTGCCTCCTGCACACCCCCTACTGGGGATGTGCCCGCAACCAAGGTACATACTCTTGACGGGAGTCAAACCTGGGATCTTTCAGTCCGCAGGCTGAAGCTCTATCCACTGGGCCAAACCAGTTAGGAAGCCCAGGTTTTGAAGAATAACAATTTTCCACCTGCTATGCCTAGAGGAGGAGACTGGCAAGCCAGAAACTACAGTGCTGTGACTGAGATTATGTCAATAATCAAAAGAGGGAAAGCATGGAGGTTTCTAAACAAAACCCTTCTGGTCCAAGAAGAGAAAAAATACCCCCAAAGGGGAGGAAATCTCTGCAAAAACAAACAACAACAAAAGGCCAATGTCTAGAGAAGGGCTAGTGGTGGCGATTACAGGCTCGGTAATGCAACTGGTTTTTTTTTTGGGGGGGGGGGGCGGGGGTTGTGGCTTTGCGTTTTCACAAGTATAATCTTACCCAGTAGAAAACAAGAACAATTGTAAAATGGAAGTTAATGGAAAATTAGAATTTTCCTTGTAGAATTTAACTCCTTGAATTTGGTGCAGTATGTCCATAAAACAAGATGTCACCATTTTCATCATTATCTTCATCAACAGCATAACAGATAATTTGTTTCAGTACTTACTATAGGCCAGGGACTATAATAGGTACTGCATGTTTTATATAATTAACTCGTTTATCCTCAAATAGACTCATGAAGTGGTTATCAATCTAATAGATGAAGAAAACAAGGCATAGGTAAATAAATTAACTTACTCAAGGTCAGATGCTTAATAAACAGAAGAGACAAGGTATATTTTTTAATACAAAAAAATTAAGATTAAAGAACTTAACAAAAAGAACAATTATCTAAGAATAAGGCAGTGGGTCATATCCATTTCTATTGCTACTTAACTTTAAAGGTTCATTTTTCACCTTAGCTGGTTTGGCTCCGTGGATAGAGCATTGGCCTGTTAACTGAAGGATCCTGGATTCAATCCTGGTCTAGGGCACATGCCCAGGTTGTGGGCTCGATCCCCAGTAGGGGGCGTGCAGGAGGCAGCCAATCAATGATCCTCTCTCATCATTGATGTTTCATGTTTCTCCCTCTCCCTTCCTCTCTGAAATCAATTATATATATATATATATATATATATATATATATATATATATTTCATTTTTCATACTGGGATTAACCTAAATTTATTTGAGGGAAGAGGTCCAGATATCTAGATAGAGGTTGTTTGTTTGTTTGTTTTAAATAAAGGACAACTTTCAATTATTTTTAAATCTACTGCCAACATCATCACAGTACATTCTAATTCAAATTAATGTTTCAAATTAATGTTAAAAACAACTATTTTTTAAATCCTGCTTTCCATTAATTATTTTCAAAGACATTTTATAGTCCAAAGACCTGGATGCCATGGTTTTAGAAGCTTGTGTGGTCCAAAGGAATGCAGAGCCTGCGGCCAAAGAATGGAAGCAGTCACATCCCCAAAGAGTAGGAAGGACAAGCTAGAATTTTTTAAATAATGTGTTCATTCTAAAACCCCCAAAATTATTCTTCTACAAAAGGGATTTTAATAAGTATTTGAGAATGCATATTCATACAATGCAAACTTTACTTAATGCAGCCAATTAAATCCAAACTTTCTTGCTGCTATGATGCTGGCATCTTTTAAAAGGTAACTCAAAAAAATACCTCTCACAGATACTATCAAGTGTGTGTGTGTAGCTCTGCATAAATGAATGAATGAAGTTTAAAGCATCCTACAGGTGACTACCGTGACCTCTAACTCATTACTCACACACAAAGTTTTATGCTCCATCACCAAGGAATTAGACATAGAAAAGAGCATTTTAATTTACATCAAAAGAGGTATTGGTGACACTGTTTATAAAAATAAGTTAACTCTAAGTAGCATAAAGAACTCATCAACTTTATTCCTGCTCACTGTTTATAAAACTTCTTTCAGTATGGCCATAATAGGAATGATGAAGGAGTATCTGTCTTTGATTTTCAAAAGTATTGGGACACTATTGTCCAACACTGTTAGTTTAGTTTCTCCCATAGTCATTCCTCCAGAACAATATAGATGGGTCACAGATATAGCTAAAAGGAACACGGAAAGCACAAGAAAGGAAGTAGAAACAGAGGGGCTCAAGTACCCCCGGCTCAGAGATGCCTTCCCTGTCCGTCTAAAGCTGATGCTCTCCCCCACGGCCAGTATCGAACATTACATTACCTTAGTCAATTGCTTGTTAATTTTTATTGCTTGTTCTCCTCCTCCAGCTAGACTGAGTTCCCTGATACAGAAACAACTTCTCCACTTTCCTATCCGCAGCACCTAAAACTACTTCTGGCATCCATCATAAATTTGTCACATGAATCAAAAGAAGGAGAAACAAATGAGTAACAAAGAAAGAGGAGAAAAGAACTCATGTTGTAACAGAAAAGTCTATTTCATTGATCCTAAAACAAAAGGTTTAACCTTGTGACCTGGAGCTAAGGGCAGTAGAAAAGTAGAAACTGGCATACCACATGTCAATGGCAGTCAAATATCCAACAAGTACATGTTGAATTGTTACAACCATCCATGAACAAAATAGAAGAGAAAAACCGCATCCTTGGAAGAATAGAGCTTAAATTATCAGTGAGGAGGGGAAACAGGCAGTAATTAACAAAGTAAACAATTAAGTGAAATGGTATGTTAGAAAGTGATGTGATCTGGCAGGAAAAAAAACAGAATAGGGTAAGGAGGTGGGATACAGAGAGTTTATATTTTAAAATAGGGTGTCAGGTCAGGTCTTATTGAAATGAGGACATTTGAGAAAGACTTGAGGAGGAAAGTCAGTGGCAGTCTCGAGAATGGAAATCGGTTCTCCCAACAAGTGTCTGTACCCCTGGGCAAGTCCATTTGCAGTCACAGCTCAGAAAAAGAGTCCCTTAGAGGAGTCCCTTATGTGGGCATAGAAGGGGGGGGGGGGGCAGTCCACTGGTCAAGCTGAATAAGCATGGCAGGGACATGAAAATACCAAATGGTAGTAACTGCCTGTCTAGTCTCCCCAAAAATGCCTGGCCCCACACCAAGTAAAGTTTCCACAACACAAGACTGTGCAAATATATCATCCCTTAAAAACATATATACATGTTCTATAATATTTTCTATATGTATGTAGCATATATATATATATCATTGATTTCAGAGAGGAAGGGAGAGGGAAAGAGAGATAGAAACATCAATGATGAGAGAGGATCACTGATTGGCTGCCTCCTGCACGACCCCTACTAGGGATCGAGCCCACAACCCCAATAGAAAGGCAAGTGCCCTTGACCCCAATAGAACTCCGAACCCTTCAGTCTGCAGGCCGACACTCTATCCACTGAGCTAAACCAACTAGGGCCAAATATATTATCCTTTTTACAGGTTTCCCAATTGGTCAAAATTATTTTGGATCATTTTGATATGTAAGCAAAACCACATAGTAAGTTATCCCAAAATATCTACAATAATAAAAGCATAATATGCTAATTAGACTGGATGTCCTTCCGGACTAAGCTGGGGCTGCAGCCACAGGAGCAAGGCAGCCTCAGTGGCTGTGAGGTAGGGATCCGGATCCAGGCAGCCACAAGGGAGGGATCCAGGCAGCTGCCCGTGGCTGCAAAGGCCCACTCTTGCACGAATTTCATGCGTCGGGCCTCTAGTTATTTTGTAATAGTCTCTATATGTATATAGCATATCTATGTTTTACATATATAGTAAGAAATATATAGATACATATATTACACATGTGTATATGGTCACAAACAAACATGTAAGTGAATATAATCACATTCAATAGCAAAACATATTGAGTCCAATTTTGTATAGGCAAGAAATACCATTCTTTGAAAATGAGCATAGTTGCCTTTGATATAAAGTAAAAATAAGCTAATTTTTCTAGGAAAATTATAAATTCCTAGTATCTAAAATATGAGAACCAAGCCCTTCATATAGCCAATTAGCAATAAAGAAAAGTGCTACTAGTTTCCTATTGCTCCTGTAACAGCAAATTTATTGTTAAGCAACACATATTTATTATATTATAGTTTTGTAAGCTCAAAGTCTGATGCAGATCCCACTGGGTTAAAGCCAAGCTTTGACTCCCTTTACAATTACCTCATAAGCATACTTTCTTTATCCTTCTCTGAAATTTCTACAAGTCTCTTAATGCATAAAGGCAGAGTCCAAAACATCAAAGGCATAGAATAAGTGGGAATATAAAGATTCTACTACAGCCCTAGGCAGTTTCGCTCAGTGGATAGAGCGTTGGCCTGCGGAAGGAAGGACCCTGGGTTCAATTCCAGTCAAGGGCACAATGTGTTTCTCTCACATCAATACTTCTCTCTGTCTTTTCCTCTCTCTTCCACTCTATATAAAAATCAATGGAAAAATATCCTCATGTGAGGATTAAAATTTAAAAAAAAAGATTATACTGAAAAAGCAAGTCTTTTCACTATTTGTGAGTCCCTGAAAGGCAGAGGCTGACAAAAAATAAATAAAAGAAAACACAGTAAAATTTAAGACTATAAGAGAATCAATTATAAGACATGTGGCAAGATGAAAACATGGAGGAAGAAACAGTAAAGTAGAATAAAACTAATATACAGGGTGTCCCAAAAAATGTATACATACTTTAACATCTGGTAGCTCAGTTTTAAAAATGAAATTTATTTTAATAAACATTGACTTTATAATTATTTAAAGTGTGCATATGCATTTTGGGGACACCCTATAGTTTCTCCATGTTTTGAATTTGAGATGTTTCCAGTTGATTAAGGTTAAGATATATAATAGGGGGATTAAAATATGGGAATGGAGCTCATAAAAGAGATTAGGACTAAGATATATGGAATTGTAAGTCAAATGTACAGAGTTAATGCTTGGAGTCAAGAAAATCATAAAGTACCTGGAGAATTAGAGAAAAATTTTATGGAGTACATCAAAAACAGAGCTAAGAGGGAAATTTATAGCATTGAATGCATTAGAAAAGAAGAAAAATCTAAAATCAATTATCTAAGTTTTCACGTTAGGAAACTAAATAAAAGAGCAAATTAAATTCAAAGCAAGCAGGAAAAAAAAAGAAAGAAAAATTGAGCAGAAATCAATGAAATTGACAATGAGAAATCAATAGAGAAAAATCAATGAAACCAAGTTGAATCTTTTAAAGGATCAATAAAACTGATAAGTCTTTTGGACATGCTAACTAAGGAAAAAGAGAGAACTCAAATTGCTAATATAAGAAATGAAAGAAGGGACATCACTACAGCTCCAATGGACATAATAAAAATAATAAAGGAATATAAACAACTCTAGGCCCACAAATTTGTAACTTAGATGAAATGGACCAATTCTTTAAAAGACAATCTGTCAAAACACAGAAAACAATCGATAATCTGAAGAGAACAATATCTATTAAATAAGTTGATTTCATAATTAATAACCTTTCAAAACAGAAAGCATCCAGATCAGATGGGTTTATTAATCAATCAGACAAATGCTTATGGAGAAATTATACAAATTCCCACAATCTTTGTCAAAGAACAGAAGTAGAGGAAATATTTTGTAACTCATTCTATAAGGCCAGCATTACCCTAAATCCTAAACAGCTGGAAACATTAAAACTGCAGACCAATCTCTCTCATGAACATATGTGTAAAAATCCACAGCAAAATATTAGTAAATTGAATCCAACAATATATACAAATAACTGTACACCATGACCCCCAATTAAGATTTACCCTAGGTATGAAAGGCTTGGTTAACAGTCAATAATCAATTAAGGTAATCCATCCTATCATTAGGCTAAAAGCAAACCTCAAAAAAAATCACATGATCATATCAATACATGTAGAATACAATACCCAGTCATTTAAAAAAAAAAACAAAAAAACAAAAAACTCAGTATATTAGGATTAGAGGAGAACGTCCTCAACTTTGTAAAGAACATGTATAAAAATTACCTAATTTTAATCTTTGCTCTCATCTCTCTAGGCTCAACTCAGAGAATTAATTTCTCCAATTAGAATTACCTTCTCCTTTTACTATGACCCCACATTACCTTACTCATGCTTTGCTTATATCTATTTCATTTTGCCTCTATGATCAGTTGTTAGCATGCTTCATTATCAAGTGTATGTGCAATGTCTTCATCTTCTTAACATACTCCTTTTACTTCCCCTTCCAAAGAGCCCAGTCCAGAATTATAAAACCAGCATGAGTTCAACAAGCAACAAAGTCAATTACTGGTGACTGCCATACAGATAATACCCTATTTAGAAATAAGAATGGTTAAGACCAGGGTAAATTCAAGACAGGAAATCTACACTACTAGGCAACAGGAAACACTCAGTCACCATTCAGTAAACAGTTACTCAACAGCTTTATGCTCTATGCAAAGACATAGTATAGTCGCAGAATTCTTGAAGAGTTTGCTACTTCTCACATATTGCCCAAATGTTCCCACAATGCCCTCAAAACCCTCTAAAACTTGGTAAGAACTACAACAATCAACGTCAATGGTCAATGCTAAACCTCATTTCCCAGTAATTGTACTTCCTTGCAACACTGTTTTATGAAAATTACCAGTTAGATGTCATAGACTGATTCATCAAAGTGGGAATTTAATCAAATTACTTCATTTTGCAGATGAGGAAACTGAGGCCCAGATTAATTGAGCATATTTCCTGAGGTCACAAAATTGGCTTCTGGTAGAGCCAATATCATAGCACAATTTTTTTGAGATGTGGTCTAGTGAGTTGGCTCATGCTCTGTGTAAATTAGAAGGGTTCATAAGCATGGATAGCAGGAATGATTAGAATTTTATACCCACTGGTTGATGAATGTGGCTCACTTCCTCCAAAATGAGGAGATTTGCCATTGGGTGTGGGGCCACAGCCCTGAACCAGATGGCACAGGAAAGCCATGCCAGGAAGATTATACTTGTTCTGTTGGCAGAGCCCTTGCAGCCCTTTTAACAGGAGCCAAACAGCTGTAGGGCGGGGCATTCTTGGGCAGACTTCTGCTTTCATATGGTCAACAGCATAGCTTAGTCTTCAAGACTCTGCCAACACCATTCAAAAATTTTAGATAGGTGATAGATATATTAGATGATAGATGGATGGATAGATACATACATACATACATACATACATACATACATAGATACATAGATAGATGATAGATAGAATTTTTTTTTTTCAAATCCTAAACTGGGGACATTTTGTGCTTTTTAAAGAATTTTAAAAGTCCGTATTAAAGAACAAAGTAAAAAAAAAATCAAGAAAACCACAGCCATAAACACAATTAATATACTGCAGGGTTTTAAGAAGCCACTCCCCCAAAATTCTTTTTTTTGTGTGCTGTAAATATTTTACTACATGAATAAAGAGATTTAAAAAAACAATCATTTCAATCAGTTATCAAATTTTTTTAAATCTTTATTATTGTAAGTATTACATTATATCCCCCTTTTTTCCCCATTGACCCCTTCTAGCCCACCTCTGCACCCCTCATCCCTGACCCAAGCCTTCACCACCCTATTGTCTGTGTCCATGGGTTATGCATATATGCATACAAGTTCTTTGGTTGATCTCTTTCCACCCACTGACCCCTGCCTTCCCTCTGAAATTAGGCAATCTGTTCCATGCTTCTGTGTCTCTGGTTCTAATTTGTTTATCAGTCTATTTTGTTCATTAGATTCCACATATGAGATCATGTGATACTTGTCTTTCTCTAACATTTCTAAATCAGTACAAACATTGTCTCTGCAATCTTCTTCAAGAGAGCAATGCTAAGAGTTGCTAAAACTGAATCCAGCAAATACTTACATCAAATATTCACATATGCCAAAGTTCCTATTGAATACAGGCTTTAAAATTGATGCCCAATAAACATGATAAAAAAATAGGGTAAAGAAAGGGAGAGAGCTAGAGGATATTGATCACTCCTTGAACTGCCTCATTCTCCCTCATCCTGTATGTATTCATTAATGAGCACAGGAGAAAAATTCTTACTGCTACTGCCATCTGACATGCACATATGTAAAAGAAAACTATTATCAGGAAATATAGCCAAAGGAATCAGGCCTGCTAATGAGTTCATATTCTCAGAAGCTATTTGCCTTAGGTTCTTCAGGATGGATTTCGCCAGAGCCCATAGGAGCTTACTGTATAAGGAAAGTTCCTTAAAAACCAGAATCAATTTTTTAAATGGGAAAATAAAAATATCCTTTCATAAGTACTTTTATACAATGCATTACCATTCACTATCATGTCAAACAGGAAAATCAGCATTCTTCAGTACATTAGACCAATGAGCACAAGTTCACTTTTAATGACTAACTTACAGGGAGAGTGGTGTGCATTTAGCTACGCCCAGCTGGCAAGAACTGTATTTGCTTTATGTATTTGCAGGCCACAGTTTCTACAGTTCATTTGGTACATGCACACATAATAGATACTCCCAGATGAAAATAAAGGTATTTCTCCATTACTTGGAAAAAGTCTAGCATATGAGAACAAGCAATTGATACTTTAATTTCATATTCAGTTTTATCACCCCAGGTATTTGTTGCCTTGTCATCTACTTTTGAGATTTGAAAAAAAGAATGGAGATTCACAGCCTAGTGACTATAGGTAATAATACTGTATTGCACATTTGAAAGTTGCTAAGAGACTAGATCTTAAAAGATCTTATCATGCCAGCCATTTGTGGTTCAGTGATTGAGCGTCAACCCATGAACTAGGAGGTCACAGTTTCATTCCCAGTCAGGTCACATGCCCAGGTTGTGGGCTCGATTCCCAGTAGGGGGTGTGCAGGAGATATTTTTTCTCTCACCATGGATGTTTCTATCTCTCTCTCCCTCTCCCTTCCTCTTTCTGAAACCAATAAAAATATATTTTTTAAAAAGATCTTATCACAAGAAAAAAAATCTGAAACTATGATAATGAATGTTAACTAGGTGTATTGTAGTGGTGATTTCACAATATATACAAATATCAAAACATTATGTTGTAGATACATAACAAAAACATACATCAATTCTATCTCAATAAAAAATAGAAATTATCAGAATAAAACCTACCCATTGGTATGATTAACCAATGAGCAAATAAGTGATTAGAAAGTAATGAGGTTAGAATGTATCAAAGAAATAATATTGGCCTCAAATTGTATGTGTATCAAATAAAAATCCCATCTAATTAAGGGCCCTAGTCTCTGAAAAACATGAGTTTATTTGCTGTCTCTGAAAAACATGAGTTATATGCTTGAATATTGAAAAAAAGATTGATTGCATTTTGTTTCTCATCTGCTGTTCATTACATGAAGATGTAAAAATCCGTTTTACAACTTTAGCTCATGCACACATGCCAAACCACCACTTTTCTAAGGGTACCATTTCATTCTAGAATAATATAACTGTATGTGACAGCAAAAACTAGACCTGGTACATGTCTAAGTACCAAATGAATAAATTATTATAATTTTTAAAATAGTTGCTATCTACTAGTATTGTTTGTGACACATTGTGGAAGCTACTTTATTACACACAATGAGATTAATCTTCACTCCAACTTTTACAGGTAAACATCACTAACACTTTTACACAGACGAGGAAAAGAAGGCTCCAAGAGGCAGCACACCTCACACAAGGTCCGAGAGCTGGTAAGTGGAGGAACCACACCTGGAGTTTGCAAGCCCAGGCCCAACCCCACTTGTCAAGTACTGCGCAGTCTATCCATCTGCCTTCAATCTCATGTTCACATTTCAAAACCAAAACAAACTAATTAGTGAAATGGTTTTCTTCATTTGGTAAGGTCAACATAACTATTAGAAAAAAACAGAGATGACACTAGCTTCCAGAAGTGTGCTTGCCCTTAACACTTATAGGTCACAGTATGGGTGTAAGTTCGACAAATATCTTTAAGTACTGACGCTGTAACCAAGGACAGGGTTACAGTTTCACCAAAGCAGCATTAAAATGTGGTGGAAGGATGTCTGGACACAGAGCTCAGGATAAGCTATGAGGAACCTCAGGAAGATGAGTGAAACCCTCACAGCAGGATGGTAGGGCAGGCACTGATGGGCAAGACAAGAGGGGATGGGTGAGCCAACAAGTAAGACCAGGCTGAGGTTACAGCTCAGAAAAAGCTCCAGCTACTTACTCATAATGGCAAATTGAGAGGAAAAATTACCAAAATGTGGCAAATGTAAACGGAACTATTTGCTTAGTCTTGGTCCTTGGCTAAAGGGAGAAAAATAGCATATTCCACTCCTTCATGGTATATAATGAGGTCATGGTTTGGTAATTGACATTTTTTTGAAAACTAATAAAGCTAGCCTGCCACATCAAGGAAAATTGATAGCATTCGTTGCCAATAATAAAATTCCAGCATTTAAATAAAAATTAGAGTTTTGGATAACTTGTATCACCTCCATGAGATTCACAGCTTCCCAATACTAAAAGATCTTTATGATAAGATTGGTGGTGATATTATTTAACATAATTCTGATTCATACAATGAAATGTGTTAATACTTGCAAAATCTGCATAACATTTTACCAATATTTTCCAAGGGACAATTGTATGACATTACAAAATAATGCCTAAGTAAAAACATCCATTCAAAATTCAAGATTGACCAATGGATTTTAAGTTAGTAGAGGATTAGAAGTTAATTGATATGGTTTCTGGTTGTTCCTTGCCAAAAAATCCTTAAACTACCACTTGTCAAGTTTTGGTGTAATTATAAAAAAGAATATATACAATTTCCCAACTATATATCTATGTGAGATATATTATATCTGCCTTCATAAACCTCAACCAAAGGAGCACATCAAAACAGACTGAATGCAAAAATAAATCTGAGAGTCCAGCCATCTCCCATTAAGTAAGACATTAAAAAGATATGTGAAAATGTAAATAAAAATACTTTTCTCACTAATTTTTTTTTTGTTTTGAAAAATAGTTACTGCTCAAAAAAAATGTTATTTTTGTTACCATGCACTGGGCTTATTTATGAATAAAATATTAAAATAATTGAGACATCTCAGTTTTAATGTCTAATCTAAAATATTAATAAATATAAGGCACATAACCTTAAGCTCATTGAGTTCCTCAAGGATTTAAGAGAGCAAAGAGGTCCTGAGACCAAATGTTTGAACACCCCTGTAGCAGAGAACTATATTCCAAAAGGAGATGGAGAAAGGGTGTCTGATTGCCATGGCTTTTTCTGCCTCTAGTCATGCAGTACTTGGTTTGATTTTTAAATGTCTTGGGTAGACTTTATTTTTAAAGGGAAAGCAAATTGTAGCTGGGTCCACACTCCTTTGGACTACAGAGACTCCAAGGCCTTTTACAGCAACATCTTTTTTTTTTCTTTGCAGTATTATTTTATATCACATTCAGGAGTATGTATAGTGGTTAGACAAGCATACACTTGACTAAGTGGTCCCCTCGATATTTTCAGTGCCCGCCCATCACTATACTTAGTTATTACAATATTATTGACTATATTCCTTAGGCTGTACTTTATATCCCCATGACTATTCTGTAACTACCAATTTGTACTTGACACTCCTCCCAGATATTCTTATGTAGCAGGAGGGAGACACAGCAAGAGGGAATGGAGAAGTCATCAGCACCAAGGTCATGTCTGGTAGAGCACTGAGCACTCCCATCTAGGATGAATGATGCCACAGGATAATCTTTCCCAGGACATTCTTTGGGTGGTGAGATAGGAAGGAGGAAGGATTACTACCTGTTCCTAGAAACAACAAAAATGCATGACTGAGGAGAAACTAAGAGCCTGAACAAGGTCCTTGGATCGACCAGTTATTAAGAAGACTAGCCTGACTTAAAAGGAGTCCTGGCCCAGCCAGCATGGTTCAGTGGTTGAGCATCGACCTATGAACCAGGAGGTCACAGTTCTACTCCCTGTCAGGGTACATGCCTGGGTTGTGGGCTCAATCCCCAGTGTGGGGCATGCAGGAGGCAGCTGATCCATGACTCTCTCTCATCGTTGATGTTTCTATCTCCCTTCCTCTCTGAAATCAATATTTTTTTTAAAGGAGTCCTGGCCTGTAGAAATAGCAGGGGAATTAGACGGCAGAACTCTCTAATCAAAGCATCAACACTCAACTACTCAGTCAGAAGGAAGTATTCATACTGTGAGGGAAGGAAGTCAGAGGTTTAAACTCCTACTGGACTGTTCCCAAAGTTCTACAACAATTTGAGAATTAGTGGCTTCATTTTTGACATATCTCACAAAGCAACATTGCATGTTCTGTAAATTCATTCATTAATACTTTAAAATCTACACTAATAAAAGAGAAAAATGGTAATTGGCGTACGACGCTACCCTTTTCATTGGCTAATCAGGGCTATATGCAAATTAACTGCCAACTAAGATTGGCAGTTAACTGCCAACTAAGATTGGCAGTTAACTGCCAACAAGATGGCGGTTAATTTGCATATGTAGGCACAATGCAGGGAGGCAAAAGGGAAAGCAGGAAGAAGCCCCCTGCCACTGACAGTGATCTGAAACCCAGGGGAATTCTATCGGAGAATCAGGTGCCTTTTCCGCCCTGGCCAGTGATAGCAGGAAGTAGGGGTGGAGCCAGCGATGGGAGCTGGGCACGGTCGAAGCTGGCAGTCCCAGGAGCTAAGGGTCCCTTGCCTGGGCCTAAAGCGAAGCCCACGATCGCGGGGCCGCTGCAGCTGCGGGACGCCTAGGCCAGAGACGTTAGGCCTGGGCAGGAGCGGAGCCTGCTACCGCGGGGAGCTGGGGGTCCCCTGCCCAGGCCTGACACCTCTGCCGGAGGCCTCAGGCCTGGTCAAGGGGCCGATCCGGTGATTGGTGATCGGAGGGTGATGAGGGTCAACTCCTCTGGCTGAGGCATCAGACCTGGGTGGGGGGCGGAGCCAGGGATTGGGAGGATATGATGGTCCCCTTGCCCAGGCCTGAAGCCTGGGTCAGAGGCGTCAGGCTTGGGCGGGGGGGTGGAGCAAGCCATCAGAGGGAGATGGGGGTCCCCTGCCCAGGCATGATTCCTGGGCCAGAGGCCTCAGGCCTGGGCGGGGGCCAGAGCCAGTGATCGGGGGGAGATGGGGGTCCCCTGTCCAAGCCTGACACCTCTGGCGGAGGCGTCAGGCCTGGGCAAGGGGCCGATCAGGCGATCGGAGGGTGATGGGGGTCTACGCCTCTGGCCGAGGCATCAGGCCTGGGCAAGGGGCAGAGCCAGCAATCGGAGACGTCTGGGGGTCCCTTGCCCAGGCCTGATGCCTGGGCCAGAGGCATCAGGCCTGGGCTGGGGGCAGAACCAGTGATGGGGGGAAATGAGGGTCCCCTGTCAGAGGCGTCAGGCCTGGGCAAGGGGCCGATCCTGCGATTGGAGGGTGATGGGGGTCAACGCCTGAGGGCTCCCAGTATGTGAGAGGGGGCAGGCTGGGCTGAGGGACACTCCCCCCAACACACACCCAGTGCACGAATTTCGTGCACTGGGCCCCTAGTTAAAGTTATATGAGTTAAGATCAAGCTAGATTTCAGTAACACTTTTCCCTAGGATTTATAAAAGATCACACTCTTGCTATTATTAGCAGAAATTAATTAGTTATTTTTTAAAATTTCTTTATTGATTAAGGTATTACATATGTGTCCTTAACCCCCCCATTACTCCCCACCCACCCCCACTCATGCCCTCACCACCCTGTTATCTGTGGCCATTGGTTAGGCTTATATGCATGCATACAAGTCCTATGTTCCTAATAAAGGGCAAAAGAAATGTTACGGGGATGGAGCAGGGTGATGTTACTGACAAGGAAAAGCAGTAACTTGTTTAAGGGAACATAATTCAGTACAGGAGTAGTCGTTCCACAGATACACTTCGGGAACTTTAAGGAACCCAGATCAGCACTTAACTAGAAGACACTTGATCTACTGATGATTTATTATATACCATCTGAACGCCTGCCAGCAACAGCATTGACATAACAGTATGTTAGCAATTTTTTAGAGGCATACATTTCTATGTCTTATTTATTTTCGTACTCCCCTCCAACTTTGCATATTACCTGGCAAACTATAGGTATTCAATAAAATAACTTTCTTTGTTGTAAATGTTTAATGGCTGGGGATGGAAAGGGAATGTATTTCTCTTTAGGAGACTTGGAAGTAACTGTTGCTTTTCAAAAAAATTTGCAAAGACCAACTGGAAGGAGATGGTTAATTGCAATGATAAACATGGTTGAAATAGAAACTACTGATTGAAGGAGAAAATTTTCAGACCAACGGAGACAACACAAGGGATGGGAATTTATAATTTAGAGGATCCAATATTCAATAAACATTTCTTGAATGACATCTTCCCTAAGGAGAACAGATGAAAAGCAAGTACATTATCTAGAGACTTCCCTGTGAGCAATCAGCAAGCACTTCACACCTCTTCTCATGCAAAGACCTTCCAGGTTGGAGGTGAGTTATCTGTAGGGGCTTTTTCAAGTAGAACCACATTGCTCTGAGGCCCCTCTCCTAGACAGAAAATAGGTTTAGCTCAGAGTCTTCCAATCTGAGAAAAAGGATGACATTATTGTTAGAATTATATTAAACAGTAGCAGTTGCCAGTTTATGCTTAATGTGATAAGGAACTTTGGCTTGGACCTAGGTGTTTTATTGTAATCTTTTTCATAAATAATATCCAATTTATAAAGACAGATTAATGTCAGTCAATATGGCTATTAAATAATGTATGAAAGTTCTTCAGATGATGATAAAATGGTCTTGATGCTACCATCCACATGTAGTTTAGTCTACTCTAGATCATAGTGCAAACCACAGCCTGACCCATTAAAAGTGTTTTGCTTGATTTGCACAATATTTTAAATATAGAAAATTTTGCATAGATATCTGATTTTCCAGCAGCTGTTAAAAAATCATGTAATCTTTCAAAACTGGGCCTGCATTTCAGTGTAAAGTAATCAAGTGGACCCATCACACTGCACACACGTGCACATAATCTGTGTACCCTCCACATGGCCAGTCTCCAATACTCCTTAATGCCTTCACAGGGTCTACCTCATTCATTTGCCTCCCCTGTCCAGCTCCCTTGGGGTTGAGTTAAAGACCCCTGGCCAGGACAGCTGTTTCATACAGAATAAAAGAGGTTCCCTCTTCCCAGTGCCAGCATGGAAAGTGCCAGGTGAGAATACAGAAAAATGACTTCTTTCAGGCTATCTTTGTGAGCCAAACATTAGTGTAATGGATGCAATACTACTGTCCAATTTTGTCAAAATTACTAGGATTCTTCCAACTAAGTAATAGAACGCTAAAATCTCTGCTATTGATTATTCTTGAGGTCAAGAGCATTTCATAACACTCAAAGCAGTAACATATCTAAGAATGCAAATTGAGGACTTAGCATTTTCTGACATCAGCATATATACACTGCTTACAGACCGAGAATGCTAAAACATCTCAGACAGCATGAAAGCTGGCCTGGCTACTTAAACTTTCAAGGACTAAGCCATTTGCTATACATACCTTCAAAGAAATGGAACCTAGGTAGTGCATTTTAATATCCAGAAGCTTTTAAACGTCTGCAAAGATCATGAGGATTGATTGGGCACTTGACTATTTCTTCGCATAAGTTATTAGATAGGAATAAAATACTCATAGACACATTGATAATAGATTGCACCATGGAAATAAAAGTTGGGGTCCTTCAATCTGATGACTTCTGTTGGATCCTGGAGCCAAAGTGTTTTTAATAGTAGTAACTCACGTAATGGAAATGAATAATAATTATTTGAAACTAACATGAGCATTACCCATAATTTCTAGAAATCTATCTAATGATAAGAATGGTATCTAACTTGTATTAACTTCTCCAAGGTTTGAAAGTAAAAGAAAAATAACTGTCCAGGGATCATCTGGGGGTTCTGCAACAACTTTCCTTTTACCAGTCTTCAACCTCGAGGTAACTGGAAAAAGAATGATCTCTCATATTTGCAAGAGGCAATGGCTTGCATAGTGACTACACACAATGAAGAAACCACTTCTTAGAATTTTTTTCAGGCTTTACTATTTACTTTACTTTATTTATTTACTATGACCAAGAGATGTTTTAAAAACTTAGGGGCAATAATGAATAATCCTTTTTATGGTGTGCAGAATTCAATGAAGTATGTAGGAAATTTGTATCTATGGAAATGTGAAAGAAAATGTATAAACCAACTTCACACCTAGCACTCAATCCTATACTTACTATTTAAAGCAACTCTAGTTTGCCTTTTCTCTTATGCAATATTTTGACAGGAAGAATTTTAATGGGGGGGGGAGGGTCTTTTTTAATGGTTAGCCTTCAGAGTGTCTTTGAATAAAGGTCAAAATATGAAATTCCAGCATGTCCCAAATGCAAAATGGAAAGTTAATGTCATCCAGCAATCACAAAAATGATCTGCCATAGTATGTTATTTTATAATAGTTACACATTTGTCTTTCTTTGCCAAATAGGTTTGGATCATGTCTAAGTGATCATTAAATTATTCATAGCTTCTAGTACAGGGATTTGCACCTAGAGGTGTCAGTTAAATACTTAAATACCCCCCAAATATAGAAAATATGAAAAGCAAATGTGTATATATATATATATATATATACATATATAGTCAGAAAGCTCTTATATTTGATTTTTTAATTAATAAGTATTTTGTAAAGCTTCTTGAGTTTTAACAGCATGTATCTTAGTTTAGCAAAATATATCATCGAAATAAAGTAATGGAGGCAAATTATGACAATATACACTCCTTAAATTAGTACAGTGAAGAGTTTCAATTAATTTTGCTATGTATGATCTTCAGACAAATACTGATATGTGAGTAATCATGCTCTCATTTGTTTGTTTCATGTAATGAGTTGGAAATATATGGTCTAAAAAAACAGGGTTTAGAAAGATTTAAGCATAGCCTTCATTAAGCTCTCAACCAGTTCCAATTCTTTTCAATGTACCTTGGTTTCTCCAGCAAGAATTAAGTTATTAATCATCATTCTTAATAATAAGAAACAAAGATTAAGTATGAACAAGTGTGAAATGATAAGGAACACATCTGGAGTAGATTCCTCTCCTTCTCCTCTACTTGCACAGAGTATATCTTAAGGAAGTGGAAACCAAGAGCAGAAACATAATTTTACTGGTTCTAAACCTTTGAAAGGGAGTTCAAATATGCCATTTTATGTTTTTACCTTATTTATTATGGAGGAATATTTTTGTTTTATGAGTATCATATGAATATACGAAATACATGCAGATCCAACTCAACATGAGTTATGATTTCACTTACAATAAACCTCAGTTAGGATTCAATGTATTCTAATATTTTTAAATTGCATATTCTTAAAGAAAAAGACTACTTATCCTAGGAATAATCCTATGACAAACCCTCCACTTTTTCTTTTATTAGTATCCAATGTAAAATTATTTTAAAATTTAATATTATTCAAAGCACCTAACAAGGGAAATATTTCTAATTTTGAAAAGTAAAACAAAGATATTTGCATTTATTTTTAAAAGAGTCATTAGAATTATTTTTCACTTTGAGTTAACACAGCAGTAATAAATATTAATAAGTTTATTTTTGGTAAGTAAAGATTTTCAAGACCACAAATGAAGGTAAAATGATAAGCAGGGCTGAAATGAAAGAAAAAAAGAAAAGAAAAGATCAACCAAAAGTATTTGTTGGATATGTGTTCCAGGCACTCAGAATAATGAAATGAAGGACTGATTGTCCCTGTCTTCAAGGAACTTTCTATCCCTAAGTAGAGCTATGACCCCATGAAAACATAACACAACATTTGGAAAAGAGGCATCCTAGACAGAATTCAAGGGAGGTATGACCTGACTGGGTTTTGAAGGGTAGACAAAGATCACTGGGTAAAGAGAACTATCAAAGCATTCTACACTGAATGGGCTGTGTGAGCAAAGGAGTAGAGAAAGGGACAAGCCCTATTCAGAGGACAAACAAGTAAATTGGTGTTACTAAAGAACTCATGCAAGGGGCATGAGATCAGGAAGACTCCTAAAGGCTGGTAATCTAACAGCACCAACACATGAAATGTTGGACAATGGACCTTTGACTTCATCCTTTCAATCAGGGTCATTTTTCTTTTTAATAGGGTTGGCTCCAGGAAGGATTAGCAATCAACCTTTAATTTCATGCAACCATTGTATAAATGAACTTTCATTGGAAAAGGTGTCAAAGAATTTGCAGTTCCTAATTTGAACAAGTAGGCGATTGGTATTTTCTTTTACAACTTCTCTTAAGTGATATAAGGAGTCAAATTTGCAAGAACATATTCAGTTCTATTTTAGACATGCAAATATCTGAGGTGGCAGTGAGATGTTCAAGGAATGACGTCCTGCAAGTGTTTGGAGATGAGGGTAAAGTCCAGAACAAGACTAGAGCATTCATTGTAGGGAGGGAAAAACTGAGTCTCCTGGAAGAGGATAAGCAGATAAGATGAAGTCATACCTTTCTCTAATACTGGGATGGTCTTGGTTAGGAATATATTTCTCCATCTTCTGATAAATGATGCATGTTTTGATAGCTACAGCCTCATACAGATGTCTGTACGCTACTATCGCCATTGACAGGAATCAGAAATTTCCCTAATCACGCTAAAGAGTTTTCCAAGTAATTTTGGTGCAAGCTTCCTCATGATGATATCTACTTAATCATTAGGAAAAACATGCATCATTAAATGACTGTGGCTATTTCATCAGAAGCAACACTATAACTGTGTTTCAGACTCTCCCATGGGATGGGGAAAGCCTACCCCAGCACTGTGTTGTTTGCACTCTTTATATCCTCCTCCCACTGCTCCCTCCTCCTGTGGTCCAATGGCTTCAGTCAGGGCCAGTGAGCCAGGGTCTAAGTCAGCGGTTCTCAACCTGTGGGTCGCCAACCTGTGGGTCGCGAGCCCTTTGGGGGTCGAACAACCCTTTCACAGGGGTCACCTAAGACCATCGGAAAACACATATATAATTACATATTGTTTTTGTGATTAATCACTATGCTTTAATTATGTTCAATTTGTAACAATGAAAATACATCCTGCATATCAGATATTTACGTTATGATTCATAACAGTAGCAAAATTATAGTTATGAAGTAGCAACGAAAATAATTTTATGGTTGGGTCACAACATGAGGAACTGTATTAAAGGGTCGCGGCATTAGGAAGGTTGAGAACCACTGGTCTAAGTGTTGCAGAGACCAGTGCAACAATAGATACTTACATAGAGACAAGCTCAGATTAAATTCCATGTAGCTTTCCAAGGAATACTTTAAACTAAGAGGAATCAAAGGATCAAATGGGCCATCCAGTCTCATACATACAAGTTGTCAATTTCCACCCTACCCTTAGGTTTATGTTTGAACCAACTTAATTTCTAAATAAGGTAAAGCTTTATTTAGTAATTCAAGATAATTCAAGCCTCCAGATGTTTTTCTCGGACATAATTTAATGATTTCTTCTTCTCTCCCATATTTCTAAATAGAAGAGTGTAAGTCATTTTGTGAATATTCCTTTTGATTTAAAGTCTTCCTTTTTAGGTTCTACAGAGAGCTGCCATGTCTAAAAGGGAAATTTGATTAGACATCAGTTTTGTTTTGAAGTTCAGTGGAGGCTGATTTCTTAGAAATTCAAGCATTGGAAAAATCATTGTGATAACTGGTGCTAAGCACACTATTTTCAGTGTTCTAAATACTGGACCAGTTCCCACAGAATGGATTTTATTGCTGTAATTACAAAGTAATGATAATTATATGTAAACGTGTTGTTGAACCAAGAGTATGAATTACAACCGTGGTGTGTCCAAACACAACAGCAGGCCTGACACACACAGTCAACAGATACTCAAAGAAACTCCGGTTCCTCTCCAAAAAAAGGGAGGGTATAATCTAAACGTTATCACCTATATCAAACCAGGTTTAATTTACCACAGGCATGAACAACCATATGTATAACACTAATGTGGGTACAAATCGTGTGTTGTTTTGTTTTGTTTTTTTATCAAGATTAAAAACAAACCAAAAATATATTTTTAACACATAAGTGCACACGTCATCTATCCCCCACTATTCCCTCTCAGGAGCCCTTAGCTCCACCTAGACTTACCTTCTCATTACCCAAAAACACATTTTGCACATTCCTTCTTTCATTTTGACTAAATGTTACCAGTCCTTACAGGCTCCAATGAAGCACCTGCTCATCCTTTCCTCTGCCAGAGCAGAGCAGAGAGCTCTCCAGTCTAAGTTCATGTTGCATTTAGCCCTGGCTGCCTGTATTGTCCATTTAAAGGCACCATCTTCCTTGATAACCTTTTGCTTTTTAAAAGGGCAGGGCCCATTCCTCCTGCTTCTTCAGTCACCCTACTACACCTAGCACAGAGCCTCGTGGCTTTGTAGATATTTAATGAATATTTGCTGACTGCCTACAATGCAAGCATTCATCTTAGTGTGGTTCATTTGCTTACAATGAAGAGCTGGTGCATCAGTCAGGGTTCTGGCAAGAAGCAATGGCACCCTCCAACTGAGTAATTCAAGAGAATTTAATGAGGGCCTATTTATAAACGTATGGCCAGGGTTTGTGGTAACCAAGAAGGGACAGTGAAGTATGTCAGGTCTAGTAACAAGAACTGACCATGTACCCTGAATGGAAAAGGAGAGAGAGCAGTTACCAGGATCCTGGAGAGAGTTCTGTGACCTGAGATACACAGCCAACCTGGCAGGGAGGGAACCAAGATACGGATTACTCTAATCATGCTCTCATTTTACCTTATGTTCTCCCTCCGTACACCTCCCATTGGCTGAACAGTTTGGAAGCCAGACACAAGGGTACCTGTTATTGCATTTCAGGAGGGTCACCACCTTCCCGGGCCTATGGTGAGGAGAAGGGTAAGTAAAGAGTGGATCTGGAAGGACAGTAGAGGTTACCCAGCTAAGACAGTGGGAACATAGGTAAACTGCAGACACTGGATTCAGACAGCTTGCACACCATCTCATATCCCCACCACTGGAACAGCACATCACTGTGCTTTCTGGTATTGATATCCTCATCTGATAAAGATAATAAGAATTCTATCTTTAAAAAGCACCATTGACAGAAGTAATTTGATTATATATATAAAAATACTTATCACAGTGCCTAGTACAAAGTAAGCACTAAACAAAAGTTATCAATCACAGTAATATTTATTTTTCATCCTTATTAAAATCAAACTTTCCTAGAAATTCTGTTCTGGAAATCCTGGTCCTCAACCAACCAGAACACTTAGAATATCCGATTTTTATGTTCTTCCCCACCTTCTGCTAGAAATGTCTATATGAATCAGATGAATTTTAAGACTGTATTTGGAATGTTTTCCTCCAAACTCCACCCCACATAGAAAACATTTAGCTGTTCAGTTTCCCCAATCTCAGGACCCTGAGGCTTGGTCTCTGCCTGTCCTCTGCCCACTCTAGTTGGAGTTCCCAGAGTATTGTTGGCACCAATTTGTCAGAGACAATTTATGGATCATAGAGCCAGCCTCAGAAGAGTTAAAAAGACACTTGCCCAAGGACTTCTTGTTGATGAGCACCCAAGTCAGCTGTCGATGCAGAACACATACTACACACAAGGTGTAATTAATGCATTGTCATTTGAAGGCCAAAAAATTATCTTAGCAGGGCTTCTGATAGCATAACCAATAGAGTAATGAAATGGCTTAATGCTACATTCAACATGTCTATTTTCTTTTTTAAAAAATATATATTTTTTACTGATTTCAGAGAGGAAAAGAGAGGGAGAGAGAGATAGAAACATCAATGATGAGAGAGAATCATGGATGGGCTGCCTTCTGCACGGCCCCTAATGGGGATCAAGCCTGCAACCCGGGCATGTGCCCTTGACCAGAATTGAACCTGGGAACCTTCAGTCCACAGGCTGACACTCTATCCACTGAGCCAAACCAGCTAGGGCTCAACATGTCTATTTTCATTAGAACTGTGTAAAATCTTGTTACTACAGTCTTGAATGGTCACACAAATACCATTTCCAAAGTCCAGTTTGCTCTAGATAACAAAATTACACTTAGCTATAAAGCCAGTTTAAATATATATACATGTAGCAAGCAGCAATACTCAGCGTGTGAAAATCAATTCACTACATTGCAGTGCTAGGTCGCAGCTCTCCAGTTTTCCATCTGCACCTGACCACATTCACTCAGAGGACCCAATTGGCATGCCTAATCACTGTTCCATAAAGCAGGAGATGATATCTATGAAATCATCTTCAGAAACGTACAGTGTTGCTAAGCAATCTTTAATGATGTGCTGGGAGATAGCAAACTTCTACCTTTATACGTGCCTGGCATGCAACAGGTTCCTAACTCTGAAACCTGGTTACCACATCTTCAGTAAAGTATACATGTCACAATCGATTCTATAGAAACTGAGAAACCATTGCTTGTAACTTTCCAAGTTTTTTTCTAAGAGCAAATGCACAGCTTGATTGCTAAGGGCGATGTTCATTTTTAAAATCCAGTCCCGGGTTTATTCCTTAGCAAAGGATACGGACACATCTACAGCTTAGACTTAGGTTGGCAGGAATAACGCCAGGAAAGCAGTTTTACTCTGCCTCCCTCACTCACACCCGCCACCTCTACTGCCAGGGTCTTCTAGGACCTCACATCTCTTCTGCATCCCTCTCCTGTGCCTGCCCCACTGCAGTAAAATCTTCATTCTCCTTTTCAAAATCTAAGGAACCTTATAAAGTAGAGACTTGAACTGTTTTGAAGCTCAAAGGAAATATTAAACCTCCAACAAATGAGCAATGTGCATGGTGGTGGGACTGGGTGACAGGGAGAAACTGAGCAATTTGCTAAAAGTTTCATAAATGGTTGCAACCTCATAGAAGGCTATTCAGGAATGTAAATCAAGGGTAGTAAAATATTAATACTTTTAACCTCATTGTTTTACTTCTGGGTTTTGTTTTTTTAAATATATTTTATTGACTTTTTTACAGAGTGGAAGGGAGAGGGTAGAGAGTTAGAAACATCGATGGGAGAGAAACATAGATCAGCTGCTTCCTGCACACTCCCTACTGGGTATGTGCCTGCAACCAAGGTACATGCCCTTGACCAGAATCGAACCTGGGACCCTTCAGTCTGCAGGCCGACGCTCTATCCACTGAGCAAAACTGGTTAGGGCTACTTCTGGGGTTTTAATCTAAAGAAATAATCCAAAATATGAAAAGACTATATGCACAAAAATGCTCACCCTAAGTGTTTACAATAGTAATATATTAGAAATTGGTAAATGCCTAATAATAGAGGAACATAAAGGAAATAGGTAGGTTATGCACATATCTCAGATGGTATACATTTTTTAAACTGATGGTTATATCACATCTAGAGGTATATTAAATATGGGAGGAAATATAATGAACTGTTAACAGTGGAACAGAAGTACAATACTTAGAGACTTTGTAAAAATTCAAAACATTTATATCTTTAATATTTATTACATTTTTACCATAAGAAAAGACAAACTTATAAAATTTTTCTTTCAGTGTTCATTATAAATCCTATAAAACATATAAATCTTAAGTTTATTAGTCATGTGGATATAAACAACTAAAATGTACTCTAGGTCCTAGACGGTTTGCTCAGTCATTAGAGCATCAGTCCACAAACTTGGGTTCCATTTCTGGTCAAGAGTATGTAGCCAGGTTGCAGGTTCCTTAGCCCTGGTAGGGGTGAGTACAGGAGGCAACCAATTGATGTGTCTCTCTCACATGGATGTTTCTCTCTCTAGCTCTCTCTCTTTCCCCCTCCTCTCTCCTTTCCACTCTACCAATGGAAAAGATATGCTCGGGTGAAGGTTTTAAAAAAGTGTATTCTACAACAACTGTATATAAAAATAAATGGTGATGGGACCACACACACACACAAAAAAAGACCTAAGTAATGATGAGTATGAAAGAATAATACAATTATCTATTTCCTTTATTTTCCAAAGGTTTGTAATATGATTCTTTTATTTCACACTAGAAATAATTAAGAATAGCAACCATTTTTAACTCCTTATAGAGATGTAACTTTTGGTAAATTTCAAATGAGTGTTATGAAACTCTATATGGAAATATTGTAATGGTGTTTTACTAGTAGAAGCCCAGGCTACGAGGGGAAGGCCACTGCCAATGGCATAGGTTGGCTATAAATGCTGGTAGAGCCAGAATGTATTTGAAAAACAATAAGGTGTAAGTTTTAGGTAATTATCATTGACCCGTGATAAGAAATTAGAAAGAAAGTAACCACAAGGAATCTAGGCTAGAATGAAGCAAGGCTACGAAACCAGAGGAAAGGACAAATTTGGGGCCTGTGAGAGCACAGGTTGGCGGGAGGGAACAGAACAGGGCTCCTGAAGGCAGGCCAAGGAAGCACCTGTACAGCTAGGAAGGCGGGCTGGCCACTTTCCATCAGACCTCACGTGGATAAACAGCCCCAAGATAGAGGGGGAAACCGGTCTGAGTATATTAAAATAATTTTTTTAAAAAATACCAACTGAATCTTTAGAATCTTGGCTAAGAAAGCCTATGAGCCAAATATTGATAACAAGCCTAGCAACGCCATGAACATAACAGTGTGTCCAGCTCACTTACTTGACCTGTACTTGCCATTTGTTTCCATGTTATGAGGTCAGAACTCTGAAGTTAGATCCCACCAAACGAAAAGATTAGTTAGCTCTACCCACAGAGATATACTTCTGGCATCTACCGTATCCATGACACTGAACAAAAGAAATGAAGCATTACCAAAAACAAGAAACAGGCTTTTCTGTAAAGTTCCTTTTACTTTAATCCTCCATTCTATACTCAGTTTATATTATAAATTAATTAAAACAAAAATATGTAATATTTAAGCCAAACAAATATTTAAGCCATTCAGTATTCTCCTCAAGAGAAGTCCACAAACATAAATCAAACTACAAGGAAGTTCCGTTAAAGAAGATAATTATGAAGGCTATCCCAGCAACCTAACAAAACAAACAAAAAAAAACAACAAAACATACCCTGTAAGAATTAACAAAACCTGAAAAAAAAAGCTAATCAAAAGTCCAGTGGCTCAAAAACGCATTATTTTTTAATAAGATGGGGAAATTATTTCTATTATGATACATTAATAATTTACACAGTATTTTCACATGTATTATCTTCCATAAAAGACTTGGGATGTAGATTACCACTACCCCAATTTTACAAGACTGTAAACAGGTGACAGGTAAATTGGCAGAGCCAGACCTCTTCTATCCTTTATATCCCTGCTATCACTCACTTAAGTAACCTGTCTTTAACACCTCCCTGTAGGGATGTGGCACATGGAACTCCGCCCAGAAACCTGCCCCTCACTGAGACTGAACTTGAAATTCCTTCTCAACATACGCAGCCTCGGGGCCTGTGAGCCAGGCCTCTATCTCTTCTAGGGACAAACAGATAACACTTCCAAACAAATTATGTTAATTCTTTAGGAAGCAAGATATGTTAGAGAAAAGAGATGCAAATACAAAATCAAGTTTAAAAAAATCGTATCATTCTAAATTTTGGTTGAAAACAGCATAAACTCTAGAGGTACATTTGTTTCTAAAACGCTCTTGTCCATTGGAAAAAAAACCTACACACGGTGACCAGCCCAGTAACAATGATTGCTCCTGGCACCTACATCATGGTTCGCCAAGTTCCATCTCACATGGAAAGTACCCAGGGCTCCATGGAGAACAGTGAGCCTGGCCTGGGGTAGGGAAAGTACGTGAGCCTGGGAGATGTCACAGCACAAAGCAAGGAAGCCTTCACAGACTCTCAACTGCAGAGGCTCCCACTGGCTAAGAGGTGAGGAAACTTGAGCACGGAGAATAGTGAACGTATTATCCATATGTTCATGATAACTTATAATTTAGAAGATACCAAGACACCTCTGAGGATTCTAGAGAACCAACCCATTTTCTGAAAGCTAGCAGAAAAGCAAAAGTATCAAGTCTTCTATCTGTCCCTCAGATAGATGAAAATACTCTCCTTAGTATTATTCCAACTAATAAATGAAGAAAGAATAATGAGATATAACCTTTTTGCAAACAGGTAATGAAACAATGGCTCTAGGCAATGATTATCCATAGCCACTAACATCAAAGAGAGAAATAACTATGTTATGTGACCTTAGATACATGAAACAGCTATGAAATATTCCTACCCCCCGCCCCCCCCAAAAAATTGATTGAACTTCCAGGACAAATCACTTTAGAGAAATAGACACCAGAAAAACATGATAAACACAGAATGCAATAATGAAATGCAATCAACAAAAGAAAGACTACAGAGAACAACAGAGGAAAAATGGTCCTGTTTCTTCAAAAAATAAATTGCAAGAACGAATAGGAGGGGAAAGGGAGACCCATATATAAAAGAGACTTACTAGTATAATGTGTGGGCCTTGTTTGAATCTTGATTCAAGAAAGCTAACTATAGCCGAAACCGGTTTGGCTCAGTGGATAGAGCGTCGGCCTGCGGACTGGGGGGTCCCAGGTTCGATTCCAGTCAAGGGCATGTACTTGGTTGTGGGCATGTCCCCAGTGGGAGATGTGCAGGAGGCGGCTGATCGATGTTTCTCTCTCATCAATGTTTCTAGCTCTCTATCTCTCTCCCTTCCTCTCTGTAAAAAATCAATAAAATATATTTAAAAAAAAAAAAGAAAGCTAACTATAAAAATATATGAGAGTGAAATTTAAACCTTGATCTATCAAGTGATGATGGCAAATTGTTCATTGTTTTTAAATTTGAAATGATATGGTGATACTTTAAAAAGAATCCTCATCTTTTAGGGACACATACAGAAACATTTATGAATGAAATATGACATCTGAGATTTGCTTCAAATTGAGCCAAGAATTTTGGGGCATAGGTTTCGTTTACAAACAAGCAGAGTCAGGAAGTGGCTATGGTTGTAGTAAGACAGTGTAGCAGGGATATGCTTTTCTCTTATCTACTTATTTGTAAGTTGAAAATTTACCATAATTTTAAAATATACTTTCTTTATTAAAAATCACTTCAACTACTACAAATACCCATCCATCCTTGGTTTTAAACTCAGTGAGAATAAATAAATCCTTTCGTACTGAGGGCTTTTATTTTTAATGTGATTGTCAATTCTCCAAAATGAAAAGCTGAAGACATCTTCCTGAACAAAAACTAATTAAAATATTAATATAAGCATGAACATTAATAAATAGGAAATGTCCTATCATATAACTCTTTTTATTATACTCAAAAAATTAATATGATCATTCCCACAACAACAAAAAATTGTAACTACAGGGAGAAAATGTAGATGTGCCATTACATAAAATTTTTTATGAAATATACAGCATATCAGGAACAAATAATTACAAAGCAATTTAATGTTTACCAAAACCAAGATATCTACATATAAGAATAAGATATTAGAAAACACAAACCACAAATATTGGTCTATTCCCTTCTTTTCTATGAAAATTTGCCATCTCAAATAATTCATGAGTTTCCAAAATTTTTCAAAGTCCCCTAAGCATATAGTTACACATTTTTTTTAATTGATCTTAGAGTGAGAGAGGGAGGGAGGGAAGAAAGGGGAGAAAGGGAGAGAAAGAGAGAGAGAAACATCGATGTGAGAGAGAAACATAGATCGTTTACCTCCTGTATGCTCAGACTGGGGATTGAACCCACCACTTTCTGGTGTAAGGGACAACGCTCCAACCACCTGAGCCACAGGCCAGGGCTAGCTAACATATTTTTAAATCTCAATCCTTCACATCCCCTACAACCTTCTTATACTATGGTTACCCCCACACAAACCCCATTACCCTTGCCTTGTTATTGCTTTTCTTCACAAGCACAGCTACTAATATTGCCTAATAAAAACCAGTTTGGATCAGACTGACTACAACACTATTAACATAAAGAACAGAGAATGGCCCTGACCGATTTGGCTCAGTGGATAGAGCATCAGCCTGCTGACTGAAGGGTCCCAGGTTTGATTCCGGTCGAGGGCATGTACCTTGGTTGTGGGCACATCCCCAGTAGGAGGTGTGCAGGAGGCAGCTGATTGATGTTTCTCTCTCATCGATGTTCTGACTCTCTATCCCTCTCCCATCCTCTCTGTAAAAAATAAATAAAATATATATTTTTAAAAAGAACAGAGAATACTGGATAGGGTCTAGTTTATATCACCTATACGAATTATAAGCTCAAGAATTGAAACTCTCATTTCAAAGCATTGAAACGTAAACAGAATGGCAGACAGAATTCCTCATTTCAGATACACAGAGATTAGGAACATATGTACTCCAGACCCAACTTCATTCTCAACTTAGGAGCTACCTGACTATATGTAATGCTAAATAAACATCAAGAATTTGCAGGGGGAGTATATTTGTTAAATATTTCTTGACCTGACTAGGAAAAGGTCTATATTGTTTGGTATATAATTTTATAAGTCATATTGGATAAATCAATATGTCCTTTTTTAAAGAAAAATTTCAGTAAGATATTAGCTTAACCTAAAATGCAATATAATTCAAAATCAAAACTATGTAGGCAATGAAACATTATTGGGCATTATAATAGTATTTGCATTATAGAGATGCAGAGAGATTTCATGAAATACTTCACCCCAAATGCTCAGGACCACATCGTCCCTGAGTGGCACTGGACAGGGGTCAGTTAGTGTTGCCACTGCTGCTGCTGCTGCTAGTTACTGTAGCTGCAATAAACTACTGGGAGAGCAGTGAGCAATAAGAATAAGAGTATGAGAAGGATCCTGAAGCCTAGCCGGTGTGGCTCAGTGGTTGATCAGAGACCTATGAACCAGGAAGTCATGTTTGATTCCTGTCAGGGCACATGCCTGGGTTGCAGGCTCGATCCCTAAGTAGGGGGTGTGCAGGAGGCAGCCGATCAGTGATTCTCTCTCATCATTGATGTTTCTATCTCTCTCCCTCTCTTTTCCTCTCTGAAATCAATAAAAAATATGTATTTTTTAAAGAAAAGGATCCCAAAATAATATAGACAAGGTAAAATTAATCTAATGTTAATTCTCATGAAATGAAGGACAAATAGTATGGCTTGATTATAGATATGTCTGCATAAGGTCTGGAAACATGACTAAATTCATCATGGCGCTTCCTTTCAGAGAAAAGAAAGCAAGCAAAATGCAGAAAGAGTAAACCAGTTCCCATACATAGGAAAGCAAGTCGCTTGGCAGGAACATGAGATGTAAAAATGCAAGCCTGAGAGTAGGCAGGGGGCAAATTTCTAATTCTTAGAAAGCTAATTGTGTTGTTGCTCTTATTCACAGATTTTCAAAGGACATCATCTCTCCACTTCAAGTTTTCTATAGGATTTCAAAGTCATTATTTTATTCTTTTCTTCTTGCTTCTCTTTGAGCAGCTACCAGTTTGATCATCTCTTTTGTTGTTCCATAAAAGCTTTGGAGGGTGTCCAACTTCATGAGGTCTTTTTGAAGCAAGTTTAGGCAATGGCATGCACATCTTTTTGGAACCGTATATGAATATTTACCAATTTTTATCTCTCCCCAAACTCTTCCAAGTAAATGCACTGTTAGTCAGGCAAAGACGTAACCAGCCTTACCATATATATTTTACAACTACTATATTCTATAGCAGGAGTGGGGAATGTCTGGCCTGCGGGCCATATGAGGCTCTCAAAATCATTTGGTCTGGCCCTGCCAAGGCATTTGGGGTGAGTTAATTAAATGTTTGAGCAAATACACCAGGCTAATTTTTAAGCTGATAATTTTGAATGGCCTGTGAATGATGTTCCAAATGGCCCTTGGCCCAAAAAAAAAAAAGGGTTCCTCACCCCTACAGATGTGTGCTTCCCCTCTGCCCCCTTATAACAAATACACGTGGTTTTAAAACAATCACAAAATGTTCTCTTTCACCACAGAAATTTCCCCAATCAGGATGTCAAGATATTGCACTTGCATACTCAGTGGGCAAGAACTAAAACCATTCCCCCTAAAAACAACAAGACAGGGATGCCCCCTCTCACCACTCCTGTTCAACATAGTACTGGAAGTACTAGCCGTTGCGATCAGACAAGAAGAAATAAAAGGCATCCAGATTGGAAAAGAAGAAGTAAAACTGTCCTTATTTGCAGATGACATGATACTGTACATACAGAACCCTAAAGACTCCATCAAAAAATTATTAGACTTAATAAATGAATTCGGCACTGTAGCAGGATACAAAATTAATGCTAAGAAATCCATGGCATTTCTTTACACCAATAGTGAACTTACAGAAAATGAAACTACAGAAGCAATCCCATTTACCATTGCACCAAAAAAATTAAAATACCTAGGAATAAACTTAACTAAGGAGGTAAAAGACTTATATGCCAAAAACTACAGGACACTGAAAAAAGAGATAGAGGAAGACATAAACAGATGGAAGAATATACCGTGTTCATGGATTGGTAGAATCAACATCATCAAAATGTCCATACTACCCAAAGCAATTTATAGATTCAATGCAATCCCCATTAAATTACCAACGGCATATTTCACAAATCTAGAACGAACGTTCCAAAAATTCATCTGGAATAAAAAAAGACCCCGAATAGCTGCAGCAATCCTGAGAAAGAACAAAGTAGGTGGGATCTCAATACCAGATATCAAACTGTATTACAAAGCCACTGTTCTTAAAACAGCATGGTACTGGCACAAGAACAGACATATAGATCAATGGGATAGAATAGAGACCCCAGAAATCGACCCAAACCACTATGCCCAATTAATATTCGACAAAGGAGGCAAGAGCATACAATGGAGTCAAGACAGTCTCTTCAATAAATGGTGTTGGGAAAATTGGACAGATACATGCAAAAAGATGAAACTAGACCACCAACTCACACCATACACAAAAATAAACTCAAAATGGATAAAAGACTTAAACGTAAGACGGGAAACCATAAAAATATTAGAGGAGCCGAAACCGGTTTGGCTCAGTGGATAGAGCGTTGGCCTGCGGACTGAAAGGTCCCAGGTTTGATTCCGGTCAAGGCATTTGCCTTGGTTGCGGGCATATCCCCAGTAGGAGATGTGCAGCTGATCGATGTTTCTCTCTCATCGATGTTTCTAACTCTCTATCTCTCTCCCTTCCTCTCTGTAAAAAATCAATAAAATATATTTAAAAAAAAATACTAGAGGAATCCACAGGCAGCAAAATCGCAAACATATGCCGAAGAAATTTCTTCGCTGATAATGCTCCTAGGGCAATGGAAACTAAAGAGAAAATAAACAAATGGGACTACATCAAAATAAAAAGCTTTTGCACAGCAAAGGAAACCATCAACAAAACAACAAGAAGACCCACTACATGGGAGAACATATTTGCCAATGATACCACCGATAAGGGTTTAATTTCCAACATTTACAGGGATCTCATGAAACTTAACAAAAGGAAGATAAACAATCCAATAAAAAAATGGGCAACGGACCTAGATAGACACTTTTCGAAAGAGGACATACAGAAGGCCGAAAGACATATGAAAACATGCTCAAAGTCACTAATTATACGAGAGATGCAAATCAAAACGACAATGCGTTATCATCTCACACCTGTCAGAATGGCTATCATCAACAAATCAACAAACAACAAGTGTTGGAGAGGATGTGGAGAAAAAGGAACTCTTCTGCACTGCTGGTGGGAATGCAGACTGGTGCAGCCACTGTGGAGAACAGTATGGAGCTACCTCAAAAAACTAAAAATGGAACTCCCATTGACCCAGTGATCCCACTACTAGGAATATATCCCAAGAAACCAGAAACGCCAATCAGAAAGGATATATGCACCCCTATGTTCATAGCAGCACAATTTACCATAGCTAAGATTTGGAAACAGCCTAAGTGCCCATCAACAGATGAATGGATTAGAAAACTGTGGTACATATACACAATGGAATACTATGCTGCGGTAAAAAAAAAAAAAGGAACTCTTGCCTTTTGCAACAGCATGGGTGAAACTGGAGAGCATTATGCTAAGTGAAATAAGCCAGTCAGAGAAAGATAAATACCACATGATCTCACTCATTTGTTGATTATAGAGAACAACATAGACTGATGAAAAGGGACAGACCCAAAGACTGAGAAACAGCGATCAGGCTATCAATCCCCAGAAGGAAAGTAGGGGAGGGCGGGGGTAAGGGGAAGAGATCAACCGAAGGACTTGTATACATGTATATAAGCCAAACCAATGGACATGGACAACAGGGGAATGGGAGCATGAGTGTGCGGGGCGGGGCGGGGGGGGGAAGGTTGGGGGTTAATGGGGGGGATGAGGACACATTTGTAATACCTTAACTAATAATAATAATAAAAAAAAAGATATTGCGCTTGATTCCATTAGTATGCACAGGTAGCACTCCCAATGCACATTCAAACTTCTAAAGAACAGTGTTCCATGGCAATCTCCTGGGTAAGCAGGTAATCTTAGTGGCCTGGACAGGCATAAGAAGGTTTTATTTATCTCAAAATGTGTTTAAAATATACTAGAGTGTGTGTGCTCTGGTGAGCTGTTTCTCCAACAGGAATTGTCCCTTCAAAGAAGGGTTTTGAAGCTGTGGGTGCCTGCTCCTCCCCGAGTGACCTGCTGTCATCCTTCCTGCATCATTCCTCCGCATGTGGTGTAATATTGCCCTGTTTACCACCACGGAGGGCATGGCCCGCGGGCACTGGGTTCAAGAGCCGTCTGAGTGGATCAGAGGTCTCCTCCAGTTTTCTCTGCCCTTCTTGTCCAGAAAAAGTACAACCTCGATACGCTTTTCTGACTCAGTCGAATCCTCAAAGGGAAAAACAGTGCCACTAACGATTGCATTGCAGCTGCTTGGAACTACAATCCTCCTTGCCTCAAATAGAAAGTACTTTTGTGAGCTTGAAGAAAAACACACAATATGATGCCAGTATGAGTACGTTTACCTTCCCCTAACCCGGAGTGTCATGGTCAAAAATGAAGTCACTGATCGGTTCTGAATATATACACACACACACACACACACACACACACACACACACACACTCAAGCTCTGCTTAATTATGAGGATGGGGGGCGATATTCTAAGAAATGCATCATCAGGCAATTTTGTCATGGTGTGAACATCAGAGTGCACTAACATTGCCTAAACCAGTGATGGCGAACCTTTTGAGCTCGGCGTGTCAGCATTTTGAAAAACCCTAATTTAACACTGGTGCCGTGTCACATATAGAAATTTTTTGATATCTGCAACCATAGTAAAACAAAGACTTCTATTTTTGATATTTATTTTATATAATTAAATGCCATTTAACAAAGAAAAATCAACCAAAAAAATGAGTTCGCGTGTCACCTCTGACACGCTCTTCATAGGTTCGCCATCACTGGCCTAGACAGAACCACCCACTACACACCTAGGCCTGATGGTTAGCCTATTGCTCCCAGGCTACAAGCCCGTACAGCATGTTACTGTACAACACAACATGCGACTAAACAAGCACAAGAGAAAATGATGCAATTAAGATACAAGATCCCCATGAGATGCATGACTACAGTGCATGTAACATGGCATACCATTTTTCAGCAAACTTTTCTTTATAAGTAGGAGTGCACTCTAAAGTAATAATTAAGCCCTAGCCAGTTTGGCTCAGTGGATAGAGCGTCGGCCTGCGGACTGAAGAGTCCCTAGGTCAATTCCAGTCAAGGGCACATGCCCAAGTTGCAGGCTCCATCCCCACTGTGGGGCAGGCAGGAAGTAGTCGATCAATGATTCTCTCTCGTCATTGATGTATCCATCTCTCTCTCCCTCTCCCTTCTTCTCTGAAATCAATAAAAATATATTTTTAAAAAATAAAATAATAATTAAAAGTATCATAAATAATAAATACATGAACCAGCAACAGTCATTTATTATCATTATCAAGTATTATGTACGTTACATAATTGTATGTGCTATCCTTTTATACAAGTGGCAGCACATTAGGTTTGCTTAAACCACCATTACCACAAACACATGAGTAACGCATGTGCTACAATGTCACCAGGTAATAGGAATTTGTCAGCTCCACCATAGTCTTATAGAATCGCCATGTTATATGTGGCCTGTGGTTGACCAACACATCATTATGACTATTTGCTTATGTGCTTATGTGCAGTTATCTGACTCCTCATGATGTTGCAGGACAAGAATCAGCAGAAAAACTTCAAAACCATTTTTGTAAAAAGCTACTTTCCTGTTCTCTGTAAGTTTGTGCATTTATAGATCATCCTTAAGGCATATATGAAACTGTTGCAAAAATAGTTGCTAATCCTACTTTTTCAACAGCACCAACAGCCCCAATAGAACCTGTTCCACAGACAAAAAATTAACTTTACTCTTTTTTCTATAAAGAATGACTACAGACTTAAGTCCAGTCTGTAGACACTATACACACACTTCACTATGGAATTTCCTGAGATGATCCTAAGGGGGTGGGGAAAGGGGAAGCAGGTAGCAATGTTCTTTGGTCTTCAGAGGGAGGGTTATTATTAAAGTCCAAAAATTTTGCTCAAGTTAGGCAAAGATGCAAACATCTAGATTATAAATTAGTAAGTAAATCTTAGAGTTTTCAAAAGTGCAGTTGTTAAGAAATAACTGTACAAGAGTATAGTTTTAAGTGAAATGCTACTTTAGCATCCTCAAAATTCATTTCCTGGGATCAAAAGCCAGGAATCTCAGATACCCACCAATAAAAGGATATATAATAAACAACCTATAGTATACTCATATCAGAAAATAATTCTAATATAAAAGGACAAACACTGGCACATGTGACATAATAGATGAATTTCAAAAATATTATGTCAAGTAAACGAAGCCAGACACAAAAGAGTACATATTGTATGATTCCTTTTATATCGAACTGTAGAACTGGCAAACTAATCTTGGGGAGATGGGGCCCGATTGCCAATGGCATGAGGCAACGGTAATGTTCTACATCTTGGTAGCAGTTTGAGTAATAAAAATAGACACAACTGTCAAATCTCACCTAATTTACGCTTAAGATTTGTGAATTATATTATGTAAATTTTAAATAAAACTATAAATAAGTGTTGAACACAATGATTTGCATACTAAATATAATTTATCTTAAAACACATGAACATATGATAGATTAATAGACATAATCTAGATGTTAAGTATATGAGTGTTCCTGTAAACTTCTTTTAACTTGGCTCTACTTTTGAGAAATTTCCATCAGAAAATGTTAGGGGAAGAGGGCTGATTCTTATTTTCCTAAAATGGGAGTGGGGGAAAACAGATGGCAAAATGTGGACAAAATTTTTACTTCATTATTACAGAAAAGTTCACTCGGATTGATCAAAAGTTTGAGAGCAGAGAATTTTTTTAATAAAGAATCTGAAAATACAGAGACAGAAAACAAGACATTTTCTTTTGGAGCTTCATATTTCTAATGGGTTTTTCACTTGGGTTTTTCTAATATGTAAAAAGGCATTTGTAAATCATATTTACTTTCTACATGTATCCAAATAACATTATTATGTCCACTTCATGAGTACTTCTAATAGCAGTATCAAACATATCTTTTTTTTTTTCTGGAAACATTTGTCATAGTAGAAGCACTTGAATATGAAAGTGAAGTTATGTTGTTTCTCAATAAATAGACTAATAGACTCACGGACAGAATAAGAATGGCAAGGAATTCATGTCTAACCCAAATCAGCCTGGCCAGGTGGGCTCAGTTAGGTGGGAGCATACCTAGGTTCCAAGTTCCGGCCAGGGCATGTACAGGAGGCAACCAATAGATATTAGATGTTTCTCTCCCACATTGATGTTTCTCTTTTCTCTCCATTCCTCTCTCTCTAAAATCAATAAACATATCCTTGGATAAGAATAAAAAAATGTAAAAACTCACCCAAAATATGTAGTTCTATAAAACTAAAGCCAAAATATTTTTCAAACTTTATCTTTTCCAGAAATCAAGTCTTTATTCCAGATATATTAAAGCTGCCATTTACCTCCCATAGAGAAAACGGGTATTTTCCATTCCATGATAACTCAAAATATCTAACTTAATCAATTTCAACCTAAATGTTATAAATGTAAGCATATTTATAGTCTCTGCAAAGTTTAAAGTGTATGGAAAGTAAGATAATACAGCTATAAATGATATATCAGTAAGTCCTCACATCCTTGTTCTAAAAAAGGAATTTTCATTATATTATGGTTTATATGCAGAAAAATAGCTGTTAAATGACTGTCCAAATTGAATAAAACCTAAATCTATAAATAATGTATTCAAAAGCAAAGGTTAGATCAGTCTTCATTGCAAATGTCATTTCAAGGCATGTGTCATAAGTACATCTAGAGCTAATAGCAATGCTTTGCTTTAATTAGAGGGATTTAATTACTGAGAATGAACACTTAGAATTATGAAATTATGAGATAAAGGAATATAAAGTCCTCGGTTTTTATTGTCTAATAACCATTATTCCCCCCCTTTTTCATTTTAAAAAAACTTTACTTTGAAAAAATTTGAACTTACTCATAGAATAGATTATGGACCTCTCACCCCCATGTATCCATCACTCAGCCCCCAAATCATCAACCACTGGCCCACCTGGCTCCAACTTTTGTTCTTTTTCTATCTATTTATTCCTGCTTCTGTTTCCTTTTGAGAGATGCTGACTCGTGGAGCAAGGCTTCCTGTGTGATAATGGAGCTTTACTGAACGTTATCTTCCAAGTTACTTCTGGTGTTCTTATTTTGCCAGGCTGGAAACAAAGAATGCACGCCAGCCACATGGCTGTTTTATTAGTTGTTTAGCAAAAAGACAATAAAATGGTTAGTTGACTTCTAGGTTCAAGAATGAGTCAGTCCTGCTGCTCATAAAGGGGCTGCTTTTCCTGGCTTTAGAGGGTTAGAGGTTTGTTTGCCACGTGGTTAAAGTTCATGGAGTGTTGGTTACAAAGAAAAAAGCCTTCCAGCTACAAAAACACACACATAGAACACCTCCAAATAATCTTTCAAGTGAGCTAAACTTAGCAAGGGAAATAATTGAAGAGAACATTCATATTTGTGGCCTATACTTATCTATAATAATAAAAGGGTAATATGCTAATTAGACTGGACGTCCTTCCTGACAAAGCCGGGCCAGAGGGAAGCCGGCCTGGGTCCTGGGTGCTGGAGGGAAGCCGGTGCTGGCAGCCTACTCTTGCATGAATTTTCATGCATTGGGCCTCTAGTATTGTATAAAGGCAGACATTTCAGGCTTTTAAGGAATTAAGCTGTCTGAGAAGTGGGTATGGGGAATTCACCTAACTACTTCGCTGGCTCCTTGGCAGTGCTCATGATCTGTGGTGAGGACACTGTTTCACAGTACAGCGTCATGCTTCCTGAACTCATTTCTGAGGATGGACCACAGTGTCATGTGGCAGGTTTGTTTCTGGTAGAGATCTGAACCATTGATGCATATAGCATAAGTAAGGGTTCCCATGAATAAGTCCTCACTAAAAGTCTTCAGGCCTGGATGCTTTCTCTTTGCTACTGAGAGTCCCCCTAAAGATGCTTTCTATTTTAAACTCATCTCTCCCAGCAGGGCAATGGCAAGTATGGGAACTGTGAGAATCCAGTACAAGTACTGTCAACTCAGCCCTCGAATGTGGAGAGCGGGCAGCTGTTTGCACAGGATTACACTGCGAGCATGTGGGACTATGCTCTGCAAACTCATTTCAGTTCTTACACATCTCAGTTAGAGAAGCAGGGGAACAAATGGTATTGACCCTTTTCTGCTCTTGAGTAAACAATCTTAGACAGGCCAGTGTGGTGAGGCGGGACCAGAGCTCAAGTCTTCTCCATTGTTAGCATGTATTGCCATCCCAAGGAGAGCCTGGCATAGTGTAGGCACTTGGTAATGGAAATAATGAATGAGTGCAAATGTTATAATCAGCTTTCTTCAGAGTGTGCTTCGCAGAGCCTTGGTGTTATGAGGACACCTTTGGAAGAGTTCATGGAGAAAGAAGTTGGGAAAGATGAGCCTCTGGTAGAGTCACTGAGGGATTGTCTTGCAGCAGAGAAATCATCTCACTTCTGTTTAATCCCCTGTGAAAAACCATGCGGATGCGGTGCCTTCCTAAACAGCACACCTTTTAATGTCCCTTGGAATCACTGTTATGTGTAATAGCCTTGGGAAATACAGCTCCAAATGAATGGCCTTTTAGAGTATTTGACATTTAGCAATTAAGACCACCAAATTAAAACAAGCTCAGATCCTGGCCTTCAGCTTTTGTCTTTTATTCATTCCTTTAGTTCCCATTCTGAAGCCTCAACTATTCTCTAGGTCTTAATGATTTAGTTTTTTACATTTCCGATCCCTACCTACTTCCTGGGTTATTCTTTAATTGGTGCATTAAAATAAACTTTCTCATAAAAATAATCCATGTTCAAGTTGAAAAATTAGAAAATATAGGTAGGTAAAACATGATTTAATCCTATTGGCAATTCTACTATCAGAGATGGTTGTTATTTATTTATATATCATTGTACATATCCTTTAGAGCTCAGACTAAGGAGCTAGGTTGCCTGGGTTTAAATCTGAGGTCTTCCACTTGCTGGCTGTGTAGCTTTAGGTAAGTTATTTAGCCTCCTGCCTCAGTTCCTCATCTCTAATATGGGGATAGTGCCCATATAATGGTGCTGTTATGAGGATTAAAGGAATTAATATTTGGAAAGTGGTTAGAATAGTACCTGGCACATAGAATTTATATAAGAACTAAATTAAAGAATTATGAGTGTATGCACAAAACTATAGATATATGTATGCGTGTGTACAATATTATATTGTATGCATACACTACTAATTATTTAATACACCATTGTTGGATATTTGTTACAGATCTTTCACAACAATGAACAATTTGTCATGACCAACTGTCCTTCAAATTTTTTGAGTATCCATAATTATTTCCTTAGGTTCATTTCTTAAATAAGAACTACTGGATCAATGGGTGTGCCTGTTTTCAAAACTTTGGTACAGTCTTCTACAGAACTTGGTAGGCCATCCAATCAGTGCTGCTAGAGACTTTTTTTTTTTAATTTTTGTCAGTATGGAAGGGGTGGTGGTGGTAAAACATTTAAAAAACACATTACTAATGAAGTTAATTTCTGTTGTATGGATTGAGGGCCACTTGTGTTTCCCCTTTGGCTG